>NC_142584.1:65046731-65651106 GCF_965207765.1 Zootoca vivipara | reverse complement strand
GACCTTCAGCAGGGGGCGAAACTAGGTTTTATTTCCCCCAGGTCAAAGACTCAGTTTGGCACACCCTACCCCCACCCCGCTATGGCTCTGCCTTCGGTTGTGACCTACTCTTCACACCATAGCTCCTGGTTCATCTCAAACTGTGGCCTCGGACTCTGATTCCATTCTCTGCCCAAGCATCTCTCTGCACTTTCTCCCAACCATTCCAGGACCTGGCATTTGGCTGAAAAAAACATATATGGAGAAAAGTTTCCACAGTCCACTTCTCACCTGGACACCCCTCATGTTTTGTTTTTAATTGGAAATACCACTCCTCCTTCTTCCTAAACAATTGGAACAGTTCTGGCTTGAAGCACACAGAACTGCCCCTGTCATGCCAAGCTTTGCTTATCTTCAGGTAACACCAGTGTGCTTCCTTCTCTGCTATGATTTGTTCTCTTAACACCATCCTTTAAGAGGAGAAGGAGGCCTCCTTCTGTCACCCCCCCCCACTGCCCAGGGTAGGTAGGCAGCTTCGTGATTGATGGCCACTTTCCCTCCATCGAGATCGATGCTGTGTCACTCGGTCAACATGGTAGGGATTTTTTCCTTATTTAAATCAATCAGGCCTGAAATTTCTTGCTGGCTCTGACAGCTGCGGAGCCCATGTGGCCAGTCCAGGCTTTCCAAGAGCTGGGGAGCCATGAAAGGGTAAAAGGGTGGGGGAAGCTGTCCATGAGAAAACTAATGGGCAAGTCAATCTGTGCAAGTGAGGTCCAGGGACTTCCTAAAGACAGGAAGCCGTTTTCGAGCACAGCCTGGACAGCTGAATTAACCTCTGGTGATAACTGGGTCTCCCAAACCAACTCTTGCAGGAAATCTCACTTGGGTACTCCTCTGGTTCCTAGGGGAGGGCGGGGGAAAGTAGATTCTTTCTCCCTAGGGTCCCTTGGAAGCTCATCAGGGAATGTGTCTTGGACTGGTTGGATGCAGAGGAGTGGTGGGAGGGAACCCCCAGAGGGGAAAGACTCAGAGCCAGGGGATTGGTGGTGGGACGAAGATGAGTGGTCAGAGGGCGAAGTGGGAGCAGACTGGGAGGTGCCAGAAGCTGAAAAGGCAACAGGGTTTAGTGAGCAGGAAGAGGCTGTGGCAGAGGGAGGTCCAGAAGCAGAGGCTGGAGAGGAAGGGGAGGCAAGAGGTAGAGTGGAGGCAGGCTGGTGAAGAAGCCAGGGAGTCTCCCGCTCCTGCTGTGACCAGCTCCCCTCCCTTCTGGTCTCCTAGAAATCAGGGGAAATGAAGAAGGCAGAGCAAAGAGAAACAAGACGAAGGAGCCTCAGGTTGCTGGGGAGGGACCTGGGGGAGGAGGAAACTTGGAGAGCTGTGGGAAGGCAGGGTCCTTCAGTCCTCACAACTGCCTTATTGGGGCAAGACCTACTGGGAAGAGTTGCTGTGATCACTAGGCCTGAGTTGTTTTGATTTCTTTGAATAAAGCGTTAACTTCATGGACACTGAGTGTTTTATTGCTGACCAGCTCCTGGCCCTGGACTTAACATTCAGCGACAGCAGACAAGCTTCTGGAAAGCTAGTCTTCTGTAACTCATCCTTCTCTGCAATGTGTGTGAGGCAGGTTAGGTGGGGACATTCCAGGGTGAACTTTTGGTTCATGAAGGGAAACTGATCCAAGGAACCAATGTGGGGGGAAGTTCCCAAGGGAAGAAGTGAAAACTCTTCTTATTTTCCTTTGGGTTTCACAGTCACAGAATTGTAGAGTTGGGACCATAAGAGTAATCTGGTCCATCCCCTGCAATGCAGGAATCTTTTGCCCAATTTGGGGCTCAAACCCATGACCCTGAGATCAAGAGTCTCATGCTCTTTTGACTGATCTCTCTCTCTTTCTTTCTTTCTTTCTCTCCCTTCAGGTGAAAGGAGCTTCCTGTTTTGTTCCCAGAGAGTGATGCTGACGTGTGTGGTGGCGTTCTATGGCACATACTCCCAGGTAAGTGTGTGTTTACAAGATTTCAGCTGCAGTCTCATTCCCTTCCTTACGCCTAGATAGGCAACCGATCATCCTGTTCCTGTCTTGCACCTGCCACACAGCGAGGCTCCATTAAGGACGCCTCCTTGGCTTCCAGCAACATGGTCACAGCAGTCTGCCGTGCAACACATCGCTTTGAAGCGCGTGGGTTTTGTGCGAGGGCCAAGCAGCTGCAGCATTTTCCTCGCGAGCACGCCGAGATGCCCCCAATCTACTGTCTTCGCGCACACCTCGCACAAGTGTGTGTGTGTGTGTTCAGCCGCGGTCCCCCCCCCCCAGTCCAGAAATAAGCCGAGCTGGGAGAAAAGAGGCCGAAGAGGGCTTGCATCGGGAAATGACTTGCCTGGGGTGAAAAATTGCCCCTCTCGCCTCCCTTTACGGCTCTTCAACGGCGGCAACAGGTTGGCCACCCCGTCGCCCATCCAGGCGCCGCCGCCGATCCAGCGTTTCGAGCCACAGGCCCTTGCTATTTCTCCATCCATTTGTTCTCCGCCTGTCGCCAAGACACCGTCTAAAATCGCACAGGCTGCACTGATGCTCAGCTACGCCGTCGCCGGAGTAAGAAAGTGCCAGAAAAGGGGAAAGCTTTTTGGAGGCTTGATGACACTGTTGGGGGGTGCGCTGGGGGTGCAAGGCAAGCTTTGTGTGCTTGGTAGGAAACTGGGTGAAGAGAAAGCCACCCCTCCCCTCGCTCCCTGCGGCGACTGATGGTTTGATGAGCATATAATCTGGCCCAGATTCCACGAGGTATTCAAAAGCAGGTCACCTAGGAGCGCGCGGAGGGCCGGCGCTGGCAGCGGATTGCGCTCCCCCCCCCGCTTTCTTCCTCTTCTACACTCCAGGCCCTAATGAAGCACGTGGCGCTCGCAGGGGGCGCGAGGGAGCATTTAACGCGAAATGCCTGTTCTTGTATGCCGCAAATAAAAAAAGGCAAGTTATAAAACCTACAAATAAGAGCGTTGTTCATTTAACTGACATGGTGGTTTGTTGGTGTTCCCCCACCGCCTGCTTTGTTCGAAACGGCTGGGGGAAAAACCCTTGATAAACACTTCCCTTTTAAAATCATAAAACTGTAGAGTTGGAAGGGACCCTGAGGAGCATCTAGCTCAACCCTCTGCAAAGCAGGAATATGCGGGATTGAGTTTTAATTTGCATTCGTTTTATTGCTGTCGGCCGCCCTGGAGCTTTCGGCTGCAAGGCGGGTTAATAGAAACAATCGTAATAACGGAAATACACGACGACCGGGCGTTTCTTCTTCCGCCTTGCCTCCTATCTTCTTGGGAGCGCCCGCTAATTAAAGCGCTCGGCTCGGCTTGGCTTTGCCCAAGGCGGCTTTGTCCGGCGGTTGCTCCTCCTCCTCCTCCTCCTCCTGCCTGCCTGCCTGCCTGCCTGCGTCCCTCGCTGCCTCTTCCCCCGACGCGCGAAGAAGGGGACGCGGGCGCAGCTCCAGGTGGCTTCCGAGACGCCGCGGCGAAGTGGGAGCGGAGAGCGAGAGAGACGTCGAATGCTGAGGTAAACAGATTCAAAGCCAATTATCCCGAGCAGCCTCCCGGCCTCCCCGCGATGGGGGAAGGAAACGCCGCCAATGACAAGCTCGCACGCTGGCAGTTACTGGCGGGCCGGGGCACGTTTTACAGGGATGGAAAAGCCCGCCCGTCTCGCTGACTTCACTTGGGCTAACTAGAGATAGCGTCAGCGCAGGGTTTTGGGGCCACAAGTCCGCAGCAGTGCCGCATTTACGTATAAGCTAAACAAGCTATAGCTTAGGGCGCCACTGTCTTGCCCCCCCCCCAAAAAAAATTTAAAGCAAAAAAACAACAACCTGGATGTACATTTCCAAAATATAAGATAAAAACACAAAATAAAACCTACATACAACAACAGTGTTTTGTGTTGTGTAGCCTCCTATTTGTTATGTGCAAAATGGCTTTAGATACCTATTAGGTCCATAAATTACCATCTATATATATATATATATAAATGTTCCCACTGCGTGTGCGGATGTAACACCCTCCCTCCGTAACCGCTGAACTGAATTCCAACATATTTGGCCACAACGTTCCATGCCCATCAGGGAGGGATCTGGCATAAAAATATATATCAAAAAACCACATCTTTCACACCTAAAATAATGATTAAATGCAAAAAGTGGCACCCCTATTATACATCACCAGCAAAAGCTCCGAAGACTCACTCCAACAGCATCCAATAGAAAGACAGATCGCACGCTGCTGCCTCCAAAGCCGCGCCACCAGATGACATCACAAAATTCCACAGCAACCAACTGAAAACATGTCTTTTGCAGCAACAAGGCCCAACATTGCCCAGCAGACTGAATAGGCTTTGCAGACTAGGCCACTTTCCAGACTAGGCCAAGTGGAGGTAGGGGCCTGCCTGGGTGGGGAATGCCCCCCCCCCGAATAGGTCATAGGTTGGGGCAGGGTGGGACCAATCACAGGGATGAACCGGGTGATGGGTGGAGGAGGGACAGAACAGGGTGGGGAGAGATACAGGGATGTGCCTATGTAAACATAACACACGACAAACAGCGGGACTCTGAAGGTGAGGGGAGTCTGAAGTGGGACTCTGAGGCTTCATTTAACAATCTGAGCCACCGCAATGCGTGGCAGGGCCAACTAGTATAGCATAAATTATCTTGACTTTGCGCAGGGGTGGTACTGGAGAGATAACCTGAGTTCAAATCCCAGTACTGTTGTAAAATCTGCTAGTGACCTTGAACCTTCACTCTCTGACTCTCTCCCAGAGTTGTGATGGTGAAGGAAGCGGAGTGGGGACCTTGAAAACGATTTTGACCTCTCTGGAGGAAATCCTACATTGGACCTGCCTCAATTGCATCCAAAATGTGAGCGAGCAGTGGAAGGCTGTGCACTGAGGCCAGAGATTGTGTATAGAGGAATCCAGAGAGCAGTGTAAAGAGCAGCTAGAAGCAACGCCCTTTTATTTGTTGTTAGGGACTCCTTGCAATGATAGCAGCAAGGTGAATATTGGAGGAATGAAGCCATAAAATGCAAGCTAAGGGCCAGTTCACATAGATATGGCTATTCTTCATTACTGCAGCATCAAGTGAGGACTTGCTCATGTGAATGAGCCACATAGAATTTTCACATCAGTTGCTCTGCTTTTTTATGGAGTTGGTTCTCACTTTCAGCTGCAAATCATCCTGGTGAGTAATCAAAGGATGTTCATGAATGCTTGAACCACTGACTCGATGCCTGCAGTTCTTTCTGGGTGGGTTGGGATGTGGAGGCATTTCTAGGTGAAGGTTTTTGCTGACATCCAGCTGGCTGGATGTGGGTATCCAAGCATATAAGTCAACCCCAGTGCTACTGACTTCCTTGTCCCAATGGTACAATTAGCAGGATCCGTGTTTGTGGCAAAGTCCAGACAAGATTTTGTTGTGCAACCCCCAGCATTTTTGGGTGTCTTTTCTAGGCCCTGTTTCCCCACTTCAGATTTTGCACTCAAGTCTGCAGCCAGCACTGCACTTCTATTAGTAAGAGTGATTCTTTCACTTCATTTTAGTTTTGTATCGCTCTACTACTGAATATAGAGGGATGCGGGTGGCGCTGTGGGTTAAACCACAGAGCCTAGGGCTTGCCGATCAGAAGGTCGGCGGTTCGAATCCCCGTGACGGGGTGAGCTCCCGTTGCTCTGTCCCAGCTCCTGCCAACCTAGCAGCTCTAAAGCACGTCAAAGTGCAAGTAGATAAATAGGTACCGCTACAGCGGGAAGGTAAACTGCATTTCCATGTGGTGCTCTGGTTCGCCAGAAGCGGCTTAGTCATGCTGGCCACATGACCTGGAAGGCTCCCTCGGCCAATAGAGCGAGATGAGTGCCGCAACCCCAGAGTTGGTCATGACTGGACTTAATGGTCAGGGGTCCCTTTACCTTTACTACTGAATATACAGAGGTAATGCAGAAATGAGGTAAAATTCACCAAGGATGCCAGTTTAGTAATAAAGAGTGCAGTCTATTCCTATGATCTGCCTCCTCCCTGAATCAAAGATGTTGGATCTTCTCTTTATACTTTGGACTTTAAGGAGGCTGATTTCAAAACGCTTAAGGAACTACTGGATGAGATCCTATACTCAGAAATACTCAAAAGAGAAGGGAGTCCAAGATGGATGGGAGTTTCTTAAAGGTGAACTATTGAAGGCTCAAATGCAGACAATTCCAACAAGAAACAAAAGTGGGAAGCATCTAAAGAAAGTGGTGTGGCTGCTTAAGGAGCTTACAGGTGAGCTCAGATGTAAGAAGGGCATGTAGAAGAAATGGGAGAAAGGGAAAACCACGAAGGAAGAGTATACACAAGTAGCCAACAGTTTGAAGAAGAAGGTCAGGTGGGCCAAAGCTCAGAATGAGTTCAGGCTTGCAAGAGAGGTTAAAAATAAAGCTAAAAGGATTTTTTGGCTATGTTCAAAAGCAAGAACAAGCCTGTCTTCTGCATGAAGAAGATGGAGAAATGCTGTTGGGGGACAAAGAGAACTGTTCAGCACCTACTTTGCCTCTGTTTTTACCCAAAAGGAAAGTAGTGACCAACCAGGTGATAACAGAATAATGCAAAGAGGGAGCTGCAGCCAAATTCAGGAAAAGAGGTGGTAAGTGAACACCTAGCTACTTTAAATGAATTCAAATCTCCAGGGCCTGATGAGCTGAACCCAAGGGTACTAAAGGAGCTTGCAGGTGTAATATCAAAGCCTCTGTCTATATTCTTTGATAATTCTTGGAGAACAGGTGAGGTCCCTGCAGACAGGAGGTGGGCAAAAAGGAGAAAAAAACAAGACCCAATTTAATGTCAGTACCATCTCTATGATTCTATGAATTTGTGCAAATGTACCTGTGCACTCCTATGTCTCCTGCCCAACCCCAAAAGAAGAAGGAAGCAGCTGGGGGGGGGAATCATGCAGTAGCTGGACTGACAGTTCATAAATAATCCGGTTTAGCTTCTGTTGAAGGGAAATTAGTGAAAGGGTGAAAATGATAAATGTGCGCACAACTACACAAACACATCTGAGCAGATCCCTAAATTGAAATCGCATGCATGCTCACACACAGTGATGATTACAATCTCTTCCTTGGTATCTGCAAAAATCCATCCTCTTTGCTAATTTCTTTCTTCTTCTTTTTTACAAATGCTATTCACTTCACTTAGTTTAAGCACCCGTAACACAAATATAAAGCCTATAATGGCTAGAATGTACGTTCATTTTAAAAAATGTTTCTCTCCCCCTGTATTCTGCATTAATAACATTCACAAATGACATATTCCAGACTGGAAGCCATTTTTAGCATCAGTTGTGAGAACACCCTAAGCCTATTGGGCAGGCATGCAGATGGAAAGGCCTCCCTGGGGGCTGTCAGAAAAGAAATTATATTGTGACAGAGGGAATCCATGTTGCTTATCTCTGTACACAATTCAGCAGAACACTGTGCAGGGAGAAACAATCTTTACACATATTTGCTCAAGTCTTTGGGGGCTTGTTTTGCAAACTGTGTAGACCACCTTCCCTGCCATCCCAATCCTGCATAAGCTGAATGAATGTGCTTGTGGCAAACTGGTCATGTGCATTGGCCTGGCACAAGCACAAATCGCTGGCGTGCTCACAATGAGCTATGTGGATTTTCTCCCACAGCTTATCGATGGCATGCTGTCAGTTTGTGCTTATGGAGGTCTGATGCACATGACCAGTTTGCCATGCGCATGTTCCATTCATGCTAGGAGAAAACAGTGGCTGCACAGATTGAATTAAGCCATAACCATGGCCATATAAATTGCCCTTTAGTTTAACAAGCACTGAGTCACAGCAGAATCAAAGCATTGTGAGGCTGCAAGTGATCCCAGGTCATCTGTCCAATCTACTACATGGAGGTGAGATATACTGCTGTCTGTCACATTGACTTAATATATCCCTGACCATTGCTCAGCCTCCAGTGAAGGACAGACTGTGCCAGCGTGGATAGTGTTAAACTTTGAACAGGAAGATCAGAGTTCAGATCCCGATTCTGCCATTAAGTTTGCTGAGTAGTCTTAGTAGTCTGCATGTCATGCTTGATTACAGGCAGGAGTTCAATAAACCAGTTAAAACCTAATGCAGTTTGCAGTGTGGATGAGACAAGAACCTGTGGTTAGTGAAAAATGGAAATGGATGATTGTTCCTGCGCTGTGCAAGGAAGGAGCAGGTTCATGCATGTAATGGTAAACTATGGTGTAGCATCATGTCCGAAACATGTTAGTGTGTTTCTGATAGGGTTTTAGGGTAGCCAGCCTCGTGGTGCTTGCTCCTGGCCCCAACCTACATCAGTATCCGAAAGGATGGTTTTTCATCTCACAGAAGCTGGGCCAACGCTTGTGAGGGGGAGTTACAATGGGCAGGCTTGCAGCATGGCTTGGGGAGACAGTGCAAGACGTCTGCTTTGGATCGTCTCTCCACTCAGCCAAGCAGAAATCTCATTACAGTTCAACACAAAGACTCCATCCCTGAAGCAAGTGCACCTGATCTTGCAGGAGGTGGCAGGGAAGAGGTGGAGGGAAACATACAGAATGCAGAGCAGCAGAAGGGAAGGATTTCAGGAGTGCAAATGAGGCTGGCGAAAGGGTTGTTCCAGCCCAAGCTGTACCACCCTCCCCACTTTGTGCTTTCAGCTGGATGCTAGTACCCCTTTGTGCTCCACTCCTCCCCCTTTCTCTTTCTCCCCTTCCTTCCATTTAGCAGTCCAAAGCTGGCCTGTTTCCATCCAGCTTAACCACAGTCCCTGTCCCTCACTACCTACCACAAACACACACTCTTCCCTCCCTCCCAGGCTTTTGTCTCTGGCTGGGATAAGAACCAGGTCATGCTTGGGATAAAGACCAACTGCAGCTTGTTTCCCAGGGGGACAACTGGCTATGCAACACCTATCCCATAAAGTGCTGCTGTCTGCTCTTGTAACATGATTAAATGTTTGCCTGTGGCTCTATGTTAAAGACTCATACCCCCCCTGCCCCACTTCAAGCAGTAAGCTCTCCTGGCCCAGAAACAAACAAACAAAATCCCAACTTATCTTACATAAGCTCCTCAGATGACCCACAGAAGGCAAACCCTGACTCTTGGTGGTAGGAAGAAAGCGGGGGGACAGGACACTTTGGACCCATGGGTGCATCTGCAACGTGGAGGGACTGTTGTGGGCACCACAAGTGAGTCACAGCTTTCTCCTCCCCACCTGCACCCCATTGATCCCTGCACCATGATTAGGCTCATGAAAAGCATTCTCTTGGCTAATGAAGTCTTCTTTAAAATTTAATTTCCACACTGAGAAGGCTAGAACTCCAGGGAAAGCCTCTGTAAGCAGATGTGCATCCATGGGGCAGTCGCACTGGTGACCCACATCCAAAGGCACACCAGAACACATCACACTCAGCTGTCGAGTGCCCTGCCTACTAGAAGACCCCCAACCCTACAGGATGCCTTCCTCTACTCACTCAGAGGCTGGGGGTTCTTCCAATGGCATTGCTTCGGTATTAAGTAGCACAATTAACTACTGGCTGTCATGGTGGTGCTTTGCTACCAGCTCATTACCATTTAACGATGCTAAATAGTCAAGAGTTAGTCAGGTGGTGCTCCCAGCATGTGTTGGACCCTTGCTCAGATGTAGCCATCCACATGGAACCTCTGATGGGCTATACGGCCAAAAGAAGAGAGATGGTGTGCAAAAAGCAGGCTATGTGGTGTCCATGCCAGCATGCGGTGTGCCCAGTGGAAGCTCTCCCAAGACGGGCTCCTCTCCAGCAGCATTTTGGCCTTTGCGTGTCTTGATGGCTCCAACTCTCGCATGCAGCTCCCTCTCCCCCTCTCTGTATGCGCTGCTGGGCTTTGGCTCCCAGCCATTGCAGGCACTGTGCAGTGCACAGCTTCTCACCTGTCAGGAGCTACATGCACTCTGGGAGAGCTGGGCTGGTGATAATGGAGTCCCCCCGCCCCCAGCTGTTCAGATAGATCTACATCAAGGAAGGTAATCAGGTTGATTTTCTGCAGCAGGTACAATCAGACAAAATAATTCTGACAGGCTCGGAAAGAAGTCCCTGCCAGGGAAAAGGGGGTGCAGAGGAAACGCCTAGCCTCGGAGCAGGGAAAAACAGGGACCTCTGTCTCAGTGTAGGCCTGTAACAGCACTCGGTTGGTGGCCCTGTGTCTAGGAGCCTCCACCTGGAAGACCCCACCAAAGAGCTCTGCACTGGGTTAGTGACTTTGCCGCTTGATACCTCTGAGGGCACACAGCCTCATTTCCATTGCACACCTAGAAGAATACCCCATGTTCAAGCAAAGAGGTCTGTGCATATGGGCTTTGTGATCCTGGAACAAGTCACCCCCTCTGCCCCAGCCCCACTTTGTACCATTGCAGCCATTTGCATCGAAGTTCTCTGTGTGCTCACATAGCGTTGTCATTGTTTATTATTTATAAAATGCCTAATATATACTAAGAACCATACCTGAGCAGAGGTCCTTCCCTGAGGCTCACAATTTAAAATACATGAGACCAAAGGAGAGGGGAGTTGTAAGGAGGGGAAGAAAGAACTTTGCTGGATGAAAGCAAACGGAAACAAGACAGAGTTGAAAACTATTCAATTAATAATCGTAACAATAAGAAAAGAAGGAAACACAAAAAATATGCAAGAGAGAGCACGGCGAGTGTTTTAATAATATCCTAAAGCAAGGCGAAGAGGCCAGCTGAGTATCTGAAGTGAGAGAATTCAGTGCACAAGGGGCCAAGAAAAACCCAAGCCACAGAGGTAGGGAGGCATAAAGGAGAGTTAGTAAGATGCGCATTTGATAGACTGAGCAGCTAAGGAGGAGGCGAGGCCGAAAGCAATGAAGACAGATAAAGAAGAAGGAGCAAGACCGGGAGGAGGCTTAAAGGTCACAAGTTTAAATTTAAAATGGAACAATAGAGGAAGTCAGTGAAGGGAAACAGAGACACGTAGCATGTTTAAAGTGCAGGGAATAAAAGATACACGAGCAAAAGAGTTGAGGATAAAGATAATAGGCCGAAACTGTGAGACAGGACAGGAAGAGAAGTAAGCAAAACATGACATCTGGGATGGGGAACCTGTGACCCTCCATATTTTGTTGGATTCCATCTCCTACCATCCCTGGCCACTAGTCATGCTGGCTAGGACTGATAGGGAGCTGGAGTCCAATGTGCCCTTTTTTCGCCAGCCCAGGTACTGATCTGAGCCTGGGAAAAGCACGTTGAGATGAAAGAGGAAGTGTGGAAAGAGCATTGCTTTTCTGACTTCTTTCTTCAGCTCTATGTAGTTTTGGGGCCGGGGCCGGTGGTAATCACCCTTGCCATCTCATGACAAAGGGGGCAGCGTATGTGTGGGGAGCAGGAGAGGGGCTCATAGGCTTCATGCACCTGAGGATAGGTCCTCAAGAGTGTCATAGCACCCACTGGTGGCACATTAGCAACCCCAGCAATAAGTATAGAACCTTGAGGGTTCCCTAGACCAGCTCCTTGCAAGGCAGGATCTCAGCTAAAGCATTCATGACAGATGGCCATCCAAATTCTGCCCAAAAACCTCCAGTGAAGGAGACCCTACCATCTTTGGGGGGCGGGGAGTCTGTTCCACTTATGTCCAGCAAGACCTGAAACTCCTTTGTTTATTCTACAAATGGGTCCTAAGTAGCAAAAAAAATAGTTAGCTGTTTCTGAAGCGGAATTTACTTAGTGATCTTAGGAAGCTATGCTCCATGCCTGACTGTCTTGTTCATTAATATAAAGTGAAAATGACACACCTGAATAACAAAACGCTGACTTAGTAACCAGATAAGAAATCCTTTGGGTGTGAGGAGACTCCCGATTGCTGTCTTTTTTCCTTCAAAAGAAGTTAATAGCAACTAGCTCCGCTGGTAAAGCGTGAGACTCTTAATCTGAGGGTTGTGGGTTTGAGCCCCTGTTGGGGAAAAAGATTCCTGCATTGCAGGGGGTTGGACTAGAATGACCCTCGTGGTCCCTTCCAACACTACAATTCTATGATTCTATTGACCCCAACTTCATATTATTGGGACAATAGTGCTGGGGGAGGAGGTGTTAGCCATATTCTCCATTTGAAATGACTGTTCAGGGCCTGTTCTACAATGAAGCAGGATGAAATGACCTGCTTCAGGTGGTACAAAGGTTTGTGTCATAGATAAAGACTGGGATTGGTGTCTGAATAGTACAGCATATCTGTCTGAAGAGATAGCCCTTGTGTGGGCACAGCATCATCTGTGCTCCACTTCAGACACCAAATACCTAGGATTGGCCCTCTTACACACACACACACACACACACACACACACACACACACACACACACACACACCATGACTTGCTATTTACCCCATGAGAAGGAGGAAACATATCTATTCATTTGGTACCTGTACATTTCCCCTCCAGGCATCTAGCAGGTTAAGAGCCTGGTTTAAATTGAGACAAGAGTATGTTTTCCATGGGAAAGCAGTGGGGCAAATGCAGAATGACTTGGACTCATGCTTTCTAGGCAGGGGACAAGCAGAAGCGTGAACAAACCCTCACTTGGTCCAGCTAGTGAACATGTCACTGAGTATTTATGGACAGTAATAGAGAGGACCAGTTTGTTGCTTTGGTTAATGTTTGTAGAAATATCTCTGCACTTCATATTGTTGTGTGGGGTTGCTTTCAAGCAAACAAGATGAATTTTAACAGGGAGAAATGTAAAGTACTACACTTGGGCAAAAAATAAATAAAAGGCACAAATACAGGATGGGTAACACCTGGCTTGAGAGCAGTACATGTGAAAAGGATCTAGGAGTCTTGGTAGACCACAAACGTGATATGAGTCAACAGTGTGATGCAGCAGCTAAAAAAGCCAATGCAATTCTGGGCTACATCAATAGGAGTATAGCATCTAGATCAAGGGAAGTAATAGTACCACTGTATTCTGCTCTGGTCACACCTCACCTGGAATACTGTGTCCAGTTCTGGGCACCACAGTTCAAGGAGGATATTGACAAGCTGGAATATGTCCCAGAGGAGGGCAACCAAAATGGTCAAAGGCCTGGAAACGATGCCTTATGAGGAACGGCTTAGGGAGCTGGGTATGTTTAGCCTGGAGAAGAGAAGGTTAAGGGGTGATATGATAACCATGTTCAAATATATAAAAGGATGTCATATGGAGGAGGGAGAAAGATTGTTTTCTGCTGCTCCAGAGAAGTGGACACAGAGCAATGGATTCAAACTACAAGAAAGAAGATTCCACCTCAACATTAGGAAGAACTTCCTGACAGTAAGAGCTGTTCGAAAGTGGAATTTGCTGCTAAGAAGTGTGGTGGAGTCTCCTTCTTTGGAGGTCTTTAAGCGGAGGCTTGACAGCCATATGTCAAGAATGCTTTGATGGTGTTTCCTGCTTGGCAGGGGGTTGGACTGGATGTCCCTTGTGGTCTCTTCCAACTCTATGATTCATTAATTTGGGGGAGGTTTCTCCCTACACAGTGTGTGTGTGTGTGTGTGAGAGAGAGAGAGAGAGAGAGTGTAAGTAAAATAGCTGTTCTGGTCTAGGAACCAGGGTCAAATCTCTGGCCTGATGAGATGATGTGATCTGGAGAGGAGCCCAATCAGAACTGAATTCTCTTGGGCATGAGCTGCTCCCAGAATGAGTACAGGAATACAGAGATTACACATGATAGGGTATGGCTGTTTGTGTGTGTTTGTGGAGTGTGGGCGGGGAGACATTTGCACACACAGCCACTTGTCACAGGCTCATCTCAGACCATGACAGGCATATGGAATGGGGAAGGAGGACAGGTGCCAGCTGTGTGACATAACCAGGGAGCCAGCAGGAATATGCACAGCTCCAGCACTGAGTGCAGCCAGGCAGAGACACAGCAGGGGACTCGGTTTGGGAGGCAGATGGCTGTGCAGGATGCTGATCAGGCTGGCTCTATGCATCCAGGAAGAACTCTAAAAAGTGAGCAGGCTGTGGTGATGAAGACGGGGGAGGGATGCCGATCGGACTCCTCACTACTGGCCAGAGAAAACCAGCAGCGCTGCCCCTAAGAAAAAGTCACTGTGACAACATCAGTGCAGAGCAAATCGGCAGAATAAGCAGCTTATTTGTGAAGCAGAAAAAGATGCAAGCCCTGTTCAGGCATTCCTCTTTGCCCACTAATCCAGTGCCTCCTTTCTCATGTCCAGCAGAGATCCTACGCATGTGCATTCTGCCTGTGCAGTCTCAGATCCTTGAATAGCCAGGGTCAGGATTGTGCTGGCAAAGACCAGGGAGGCTTTTTCAAGGCACATAAGGGAGAGGCCAGCAACGGAGACCCTACCCCGCCTGCCTTCCAGATGAATATCTGAACAGGGCTGTGGTATATGCCCAAACAAAACCCTTTGGGCCTCTGACTGGATACAAGGCTAAGTGGGAAAGTCAGAGAGAACATATTACGCCTATTTTGAAACATCTGCACTGGCTGCCAGTTCATTCTGAGGCCCAATGTAACATTCTGCTTTTGTCCCTTAGACCCCTGCATAGTCTGATCCAATGCAGCCTTCTCTCAAATGACACCGCAGAGCTCTTGGATTGTCCAAGGAGAGCCTGCAACAGATTCTATCCTCTTGGGATAGGGGCCCATAGGGACCTATATCTATTTTACTTGCAATCTTTATATGCTGCACAACAGCTAGGTACTCTGAGCAGATTATAATAAAAAGAGCTGGTGCCTCTAGTGCCAGTGCTGGATCAATGAGCACCCCTGAACTGGGAATGTAGGGGGAATGCGACCACCATCGAAACCGCCTGGCCAGACTGACAATCCCTCCCCCTCCTCCCCCATCGTTCTGCCTGGACACTGAGGTCCAGCGTCGAGAGCCTTCTAGTGGTTCCCTCGCTACGAGAAGCCAAGTTACAGGGAACCAGGCAGAGGGCCTTCTCGGTAGTGGCACCCACCCTATGGAATGCCCTCCCACCAGAGGTCAAAGAGAACAACAACTACCAGACCTTTAGAAGGCATCTCAAGGCAGCCCTGTTTAGGGAAGCTTTTAATGTTTGATGGATTTCTGTAATTTAATATTCTGTTAGAAGCCGCCCAGAGTGGCTGGGGGAACCCGGCCAGATGGGTGGGGTATAAATAATAAATTATTATTACTACTACTACTACTACTACTACTACACAGTATCCCATCTTGTCCAGATTGAGCTTCAGTGTATTGGTCCTGTTCAGCTGATTGCCGCTGATCTAGCACATCCACTGCCTCACCTGAGTTTAATGAAATTGAGAAATGACGCAGTTAGGTACTATCTGTGTCATTCCCGTGGGGCATTCTGCTCCTGCTTGGTGGGGAGAGAGAGATAGATGACTATTTCAGAGCAGCCAGATCATCCCACTGGAGCAGGAAGCTGGTTTAATTTAGCAAGATTTCTGCCGTGGTGTTGCTCATGGTTGGTGCGGGGTCCCCAGACTGGTCGGTTATTACCATATATGGTGATAGTATTGGTCAGAGGACCTTACGTAGAGATACAGGACCAGCTTCTGTAGAAATTCTGTCCTGGAGCTGGGCTGGGCTGTGCTCTGGAACAGAGGGCAGTCTTATAAGTTTAGCTATGTCGCTAACAGAGTGTTCCTCACCCCCCACACAGAAAGGGCAACTCCACCGACACATGAGACTGAATGCTGGTGCAGTGAGGGAATGTCCAGAAACAAAACTCTGCTTGGAAGGATTGGGATGGGATAAATTCATGAGAGATGCAAGAGGGTCTTCTTTTGGGGTAGGGATGCCCAAGATCATTACCGTATCCTAGATACTCCCAAAGAGGAAGGTGGGAGCAGGGTACTGAACGCCAAGGAGTTTGAGCACATGAGAAATGACAAGGATGGATTACCAAATGTCAAGAGAAATCCCAATGGGATTATGAATTGTTGGCATGGTGGAGAGTGCCACTTAGCTCCCTTGCAAGCAGGAATGTGGACACAAAAAGCCCTCTTTGGCACACACTGGAGTGCCACTCTGGGCTGTTATTAGGGAAGCGTCAGAGGGCAATGGCTGTTTCCAGAGTGATAACCAATTACTCATTTGTACTTTCACACCACAGAAGCTGGAGGAGCAGGCAGGCGGGTCGTGTCAGAGCCGTGCCAGTGCATTTCCCAGTGCATGGGACGTGCAATGTTGTGGGGTGGAAAGGGATGGAGATGCAAGCAGGACCCAGTGCAGAGCTCTTAGTGGAGATTATGGCCTGCTGCTCTGCCAAGTGTGGTCTGGTTATTCAATTAGATGGCTACACATGTTGAGCAGGCACTGCGTGTGTGGCCACTTTAAATCACTGCCTTGCGAGCCAGTCTTCCCAAGTGATCCACAAAGGTATGCATACAGGTGGATTGGGGGTGGGGCGGCGGCAACTGTGGGCCTTTCTGGGATGTGGACTATACCAGAAGAAAGGCTCCCCACCGAGGGAGGCAGCTGCTATACTGCACAATCTTACACGACAGAGTTTAGCGCTTGCACTTCAGGGCAGCTGTTTGTGTGTAATTGCCCATAGTCAAACTATAAAATGCAAGAATAGAGACACCTGTGACATCATTAGACAGGAAATGAGGCTGTGGACACTGCTGTAATGATTAGGAGTTGATTCTTACTCAGAATCACATACAGGGGGGGGGGGACAAGTGTTCTTTCTTTTTATGGAAAGCTTCCCAAACTGCTCAACCAGTTTCCTTTGAAAGTCCATAGTGGGCAAGCAAAGATTATACAGTTAAATTTAGCAAAACTTACTCATAAGTCTAGGAATTCTCCCAAGTCCTCCTACGCACCAAGCTGACTGGTATTTGACTGTGCAGATACAATAAAATACATTTGGATTAGGGAATTTAGAGAGAAACTACATGCAAATGCAAATAATAAAGCCCTGTTTTTTGTTTTAATGAAAAGCAACACCAGAAGGCTTTAATTTTAAGGTTAGGAGCAATGGGGGGGAAGGGGCACTTAACCCTTTCCCCACCACCTGTTTATATGCTCAAGTCTCCCTCCCCAAGCTGCTTTTTTCTCTGCCATAGGAAAAAAAGCTGTTTAGTGGGGCAATTTGGAAAGGAAAATGGCTAATGGGAAATGGTTAAGCACCCCTCCCTGCTGCTGCTCTTCCACTCAAAATTGCGGCTTCCCAAGAATGCTTTTCATTTTGAAAAATGTCAGGGCTTTGTTAACAATCATCTGAATATAACAGAGAGTATGCCCATTTAAAAAGGATCATTTTGGGCTGTTCTTCCATCTCCTTTTGTGGGACCAACACAGCATTAACTACTCAGCCTAAAAATACAAAGAAGAATCAATGCTGAGTCCCCAGCTTGGGAAGAACAATGCGACTGCAAGTGACAAAGCAAGAGAGAGGAAATCCATATAAGGTTTCTCTCTGTGAATGTGCTACGGGTTGGAGAAAGTAACCTGCAAAGGTGTTTGATTAGCACCAGGGAGGACATGAGCTATTGTGAGGAATCTGAAAGCTGATCGATGGTAAGGGAATCTCCAAGGGTTATGCAGATTTGATTTACAAAGCGACTGTGTAACCAATACATTTCCTCTGTCTTTCTGTTGCTTATACTGAGAGCCAAGGTGGCATAGTGCTTGGCGTGTAGGACTAGGAACTGGGAGACCAGGGTTCAAATCCGCACCTGGACATGAAGCTCACTGGGTGGCCTTGGGCTAGTCACTGCCTCTCTGCCTAACCTACCTCACAAGGTTGTTGTGGGAATTAAATAAGGAGGGGGAGAACCAAGTTTACCACCTTGAGCTCCCTGGAGGAAAAGGTGGGATATCAATTAGATAGATAGAGAGAGAGAGAGAGATAGAGAGATAGATATTCAAGTTACAGGTAGGTAGCCATGTTGGTCTGCCATAGTTGAAACAAAATAAAAAAAATTCCTTCCAGTAGCACCTTAGCCACCAACTAAGTTTGTCATTGGTAGATATTCAGTTGACTTACTGCTTGGCACTGTCATGGCTGACCATGAAGGAACATAAGATACTGCCTCATGCCAAGTCAGACCATATGATTAAAACCAAGAGTATCATGCTAGGTATATGATTCTCCTGTCCTGCTCCCAGTTTTTATTCCCATGTTTTCTCAGAAGTGCATGTGACTTAGCTTGACAAGGTGTGTTTAGGACTGTAGCCTTGGTGACCTAAGTCTAAGCAAGGAATGGGCGTATTGCATTCTGGAAGCAGTGAACAGGAAGAACTATAGCTCAGTGACAGAATACACTGGTGATCACGAGCGAGGGAATGCCATTGCACTTGTGTCTTGCTTGTGGGAGAAGGCTCCATTCTAACTTCGAACGAGCGTGTGCTTGGAAACTCCTCTTTGGTTTTGCAGACATCTTCTTATGGGCTTCAGAGGCAGCTGGCTTAGCTTCCCCTTGTTTTCTTTACCTGAGTTTGGGTGACAGAAAAACGGGCTCCCTGCTCAACTCAGGCAACACTTTATGCCAAAAGCGATAGGGAAAACATACATGGCCAACAAATACATTGTGGCCTTGCTCGCACAGCCACCTTTTCCCCTCCTTTCCTCAAAGTGGCTTCCCACTTGTGACAAGCAGCTTGCGGTTGTGGCAGCATGACAGCAAACCTCAGCATGAGCATTTGATCCGTGACGTGCAACATCACAACTTCTGCTCATCGCAGGTGAGTCACAGGGCTTGTTTGCCAAGAGTAGGCAATTGCTGTTGGCCAAAACTGTGGGATGCAGCCACTCTGGACTGTGCCCTTAGCGTAATTCAATTCAAGCTGCCCAGAGTGGTTGGGGCAACCCAGTCAGATGGGCAGGGTACAAGTAATAAATTATTATTATTATTATTATTATTATTATTATTATTATTATTAGGACATATTCCAGACAGGCAAGAGCACTTCCAGAGTGTGTGGAGAGCGGGACTGAGGAGCGATATGTACTGAAGGCCAGAGAGACCTGAAAATTGTGAGTTTCCCCCCTTACTTTTATTTTCGGTAAAAGCTGACAAATTCTTTTTGTTGTTTTAAAGTTGTACTTCGAATTCCGGTCCACCGAGGCCTGGCTTACGCATGCAGTGGAATGAATTGGGTGGACAATCTAAAGCTTAGCAGCAGGGCTTGTGTGGATATAAGCAGCATGCAACAGGAAATGATGGAGAGAACCCGAAGAGGTGTTTATCCAAATTCAGACGTGAGATGCTGCAGAAGATCACCGTAGATGGAAGGTGAGTGACCCTATTTTCCCAGTCTTCCCTTGAAACAGAAACCAGCACCACAGGTTTGAGCCTTGACTAGAAATTTCCTCCTTTACATGCTAGTTTCCTACTTGCAGCAAAGGCTTTTTTCAAATTGGGGAGAATTCAGATTGGCATTGTGCCCCCTGCAATCTGAAGCGGTACTTAGCATTCCAACAGCATCCTTCCTACGTCATCCCCTGCATGTGTAGCGCTAGCCTCCACAGAAAACTCTACCCTTTGCAACCAAACCTGTGATATTCATTCTTTGTAGGGAGCATATTGGTTTCAGCTCTCTGCTACAATCAAGGAACTGCCTCTAGAAGGTCAGGTACCGTGTTTCCCCCTTTTTAAGACGTAGTCATAATATAAGACGTAGCAGGATTTTCAAGCATTTGAGAAATATAAGCCACACCCCGAAAATAAGCCATACCTAAGACGGCCCTGGATAGAGCTCCTGAGGGTGGCCAGCCTTGCTATCGCCACCTCCGCTACTGCTGCCACCCCGCACGCTCTTCGTCCTCCTGTTGTTGTTTTAGTTAGTTTCTCCCCGCTGCAGCGTCTCCCGGGTCCCGCATGCTGAAGCGCGGGCAGATAAAGGTTCGCTCCGCATAGGATCGGCCTGCCGCGGCTGCAGAGCGGAGCACCGAGCCAGCGGCCTAGCCTCTTTCTCTTTTTTTGCCCAGCTGAGGAGGCCTGCAGCCCCGCCGCCGGAATCGGCGGCTGCAGGGCGGAGTGCTCCGCAGCGCCGAGCGCTCAGAGAGCCTTGCAGCGGGCGGAGCGCCGAGCCAACAGCCTGGCCTCTTCCTGCCCCAGCCGAGGTGGTCTGCCACCCCGCCGTCAGAATCGGCGGCTGCAGAGTGGAGCGCTCCGCAGCGCCGAGTGCGCGGAGCGCCCTGCAGCTGGCGGAGCGCCGAGCCAGCAGCCTGGCCTCTTCCTGGCCCGGCCGAGGAGACCTGCCGCCCCGCCAATGGAATCGGCGGCTGCAGGGCGGAGTGCTCCGCAGCGCCGAGCGCTCGGAGCGTCCTGCAGCGGGCGGAGCGCCGAGCCAACAGCCTGGCCTCTTCCTGCCCCAGCCGAGGTGGTCTGCCACCCCGCCGTCAGAATCGGCGGCTGCAGAGTGGAGCGCTCCGCAGCGCCGAGTGCGCGGAGCGCCCTGCAGCTGGCGGAGCGCCGAGCCAGCGGCCTGGCCTCTTCCTGGCCCGGCCGAGGAGACCTGCCGCCCCGCCATTGGAATCGGCGGCTGCAGGGCGGAGCGCTCCGCAGCGCCGAGCGCTCGGAGCGTCCTGCAGCGGGCGGAGCGCCGAGCCAACAGCCTGGCCTCTTCCTGCCCCAGCCGAGGAGGTCTGCCGCCCCGCCGCCGGAATCGGCGGCTGCAGGGCGGAGCGCTCCGCAGCGCTGGGCAGAGCAAAGAGCCAGCGACCTGTCACCTCGGTGCCTGGAACCTGCTGCTGCTGCGCAGAGCGCCCAGCAGCACCATGCAGAGCACCCAGCAGCACCCCGAGCCCTCGGCCCGGCCCGGCCAAGGAGGCCTTAAGGTACCATAAAAACATAATTAAAAAATTAAGACATCCCCTGAAAATAAGACACCGTGTGTTTTTTTGATGAAAAAATGTTATAAGATGGTGTCTTAAAAAAGGGGAAACACGGTAGCTCTGTAAATTGGAGGTTTTAAAAGACACCCCAGTTGTCACCAGAACTGGGTATCTCAATACAGGAAAGCCTGAGCAGGGACCACAGAAATACTGGGCTATCAAGCCACACTTGGCTCTCATCGGGGGCAAACTCATCCTTTGAAGCAGACACACTCTGCTGTGGTATGGATGAGTGCCCCCATGGCACTTTCTGCTGGGGAAAACAACAGAGGCTGGACACTCTTGCCGCAGTATGGAGTGCCATTAAACACACTTGTCTGCAGCAAGAGCCTTACAAGCCAAGGGAAAGCAGGCGCTTGTTTTGCTCTGTGAACAAAAGCAATGGTTGTCATGCACCCCACATGTTTGAGCTCCCCCACCTTGTCTTAGCAGAAAAGAACAGCAGCAATCTCCAGCCCGGAGCCGGGATTAATGGCAGCATTTAATTATGCCACTCTGCAGCAGCAGCTGCTTTCGTTCCACAAGGAGTTGGGGATGGAGTGTGCACAGGGGAAGCGATCGTTAGAAGCCAGACAGAACCATCAGAGTCATGTTTACTCAGGGCTAAGCCCCACAGTGTTTAATGGAACTTCCCTGCTAGTACGTGGGTTGAGGATTTCAGCTTCAGGTTTCTCCAGACAGCTGTTCCACGTGCAGTTTTCGGATACGCCCCTTGACCCTTCAGTTCCATTGCCCACTTCTTCAGATCCATACCAAGAGTGGTTGGAAGACCAGGCTTGCTCAAAGAAAGCCTTTGCTTGTTGAGGTAGACAATACTGAGCAAAATAGACCAATGTACAAGGCAGCTTCCTGTGTTCCTTGTACATAAGCCCCAGAGCTCCATAAAATCATTCTCTGTGCTTGGAACAGAAGCCTGGGTGAGTCAAAGGTCCATAGCAGCCAGGTAATTTCAGATAATAGCTCTATTTCAGCAGGGGCAGATCTACTATGAAACTAATGACGCTTAAACTTCTGGGCCCCTAATCCCGGAGGGGCCCCAGAAGTGACTTAAGTCCACATTACTTTAAAATGTTGGGTCTAGTAGGCCCAAATTTGAGTCACACAGCTCAAATTGATTAATTTTTTTTTGTATATATTTCAACAATCCCAAAGTTTGAGAGTCAGTAGCACAGATGTTGTAGTAAAGGTGTGCGTGATCTGTCATGGAACAACCCCATTGAAGAAGATAACAGTGGTTACCCAGACTTCATTGCAAAGGGACCCCCATAAGAGTTCAAGCTTCAAGGCCCCAAAATGTAGGTCCACCAGTGCTTTTGAGTCAATTCAAGCCCTGCTTTCATCACACAGTTTCCTTCCCTGTTGGCACCTGAGTCTAAAGCCCACCAGCTGGAGGTATTTAAAGTCTGCATCTCAGAATCCTCTTTGGGATTTGGGGAGGTGATGCTGGTTTTCCCCTAGCTGTGAGTGATGGTGCCTGGGTGACCCTTTCCACCTCAGCCAGAGGCACTGATCCCAGGGTTTCCTCAGGAAGAGATCCGCACTGCCTCTCGTTCCCTGGCAGTCCAGGTGTGGCCATGGGAGCACTGGAGGGAATAGACCAGATCCCTCTGGATAGGGAGGGTGCCTGCCTTCAGTATTCCCCGGGGAGGTCTATGAGGTGAGGGCTAGTCTTGAAGGGCGGCTTTCTGTCCTGGAGGGAGTTCAGCCACTAGTTGTAGGCTATGTTAGACTCAGCTCTTCCCCTTCCTGATTAACTCAGGGCCGCTTAAGCCAGCTTCCTCCCCCTTCAATGAGCCCATCATCACCAACTGAGACTGTACTTGCCCACCAGGCACTGCCTGGTGTTTGATTGTGGGTGATGTCTCTTGGTGACACCCCAGTGTGGCCAACCCCATTGGATCTGGCAGGAGCAATGGATGCTGTCTTAAAGGTACAGGCAGCACTGATGCTGCTTGGGAGAGAGTGAGCCCTTGTAGCTCACCCAAACAATCTTTATTTGTTGGTGGGGGGTACAGCAAGATCGAGTAATCTTTGAGCCACCACATTCAGGGTGGGAGAAACAGCAGACTTGCACCTGCAGTTTGAAGTGGTACAGAATAGCAGTGGATAAATCACACCTGTCTCCTGATTTGTGTTGCTTGGTTTTTAGTGTATTCTTCCATACTATTTGGTCTTACCTGCATGGGACCAAGATACGAGCTGGCCAGGGGAACAAAAAGTCCAATACAATACACACTTATTTTGCAGGTCTGTGGAGCACCAAGGCCTACCACCACCACCCAACCTGTGCTGTGCATATTTGGTGGAGCAACTCCATCCCTAAACAAGCCTATTCACTTTCAAGGTTGTTGTTTCCCCCCCCCCTCCACTGTGGTCATTGGCACTATCCACACCCAGACCCCTCCCTTCATCTATAAAGGTCTTGCTATATCATTGCACTTGCTTTAGGCTGCACCATGCAGACTTGCTGAGGAGCCAGACCTGCTGACCTCAGTAGGACTTCCTTCTAAATAAAACTGCATAGAGCCAAGCTGTTAATAAAGGAGAGGGCCAGTTGTCTAATAAAATGGAGATTTAATTAAGAATGCCATGCACTGGATCTTACAGAGGAAATTGATCCGGGTTCTGTGAAATGTGAAACCCAAGCTGTTTTGCTAAGAAGGGAATACAGTAGGAAAGATTATTCACACACAATTCACAGAAGAGTTGGGGAACCCTGTGAGTGTGCCACATACCTGAACGTCCTTTAAACAGACATTCTGGAAACACAGGATAAATGATTAACAGACTCGGAATGCAATCCATTGACAGAAGCCAGACGAGCGCAGACACAGAGCATGCCCAGAGAGAAGAGGCTGTGCAATCAGCGTGACTGAGAGGAGATTGAAACACAGAGGCATTGTCTGCCACAATGTCCCATGTATGAGGAAGCCAGGAGATGCTATCGGTGATTGTACAAGATTTCACACTGAAAGGGAAAGGGGGGGAAGGATTGTGTCTGATCCTGAGGGAAGGAAGAGAAACGTTGGAGGCAGTCAAAAGCTACACCACATCGTGCAGCTGGATATGAGGAGTGGATAAAAAGAATGGGACAGCAAAGGTGGGGTTTCGACTTTCCTGGACAGGGAGATATCCTTCTCTTTCTCTCTCTCTCTCTCTCTCTCTCTCTCTCTCTCTCTCTCTCTCTCTCTCTCTCCTTGAACTTAGGGTAATCCAATGAAATTGACTGACAGTCATCAATTCAGACATTAGACAAAATAACTTATTCACACAACACATAACCTATGGAATTCATTTATGCAGGATTTATTGATGACCATGTGATTTCGAAGAAGCATCAGAAAAATGTCAGGGCAATGAAACTGTGGGGTGTGTATGTATTTTTGTTTGTTACTATGGTATGTATGTATGTATGTATGTATTTTTGTGTTTTACATTGTAAACCACCCTGTGATCCTTGGGTGAAGGGTGGTATAGAAATTTTAATTAATAAATCATCATCATCATAGCAGCTCAGTATTGTCTACAGTGACTGAGAGTGGCTCTCCAGGATTGTAGATAAGTGTCTCTCCCAAGCTTCGGTAAATATCTCTTCCTTTCTCTCAAGTAGGGGGACCCAGGTGGTGCTTTGGGTTTGCTGATCAGAAGGTCAGCGGTTCGAATCCCTGTGACGGGGTGAGCTCCCGTTGCTCTGTCCCAGCTCCTGCCAACCTAGCAGTTCGAAAGCATGTCAAAATGCAAGTAGATAAATAGGAACCGCTACAGCGGGAAGGTAAATGGCGTTTCCATGTACTGCTCTGGTTTGCCAGAAGTGGCTTTGTCATGCTGGCCACATGACCTGGAAGCTATACACCGGCTCCCTCAGCCAATAATGCAAAATGAGCGCGCAACCCCAGAGTCGGTCACGACTGGACCTAATGGTCAGGGGTCCCTTTACCTTTACCTCTCTCAAGTTAGAGCCTCTGTTGTCATGATCTAAGTGGGAGCCAGGAAAGGCAGTTGGGTGGAACAGTCATACTCCCTGGTTTCCACACTGCCCAAGGTTTGCCGCT
This sequence comes from Zootoca vivipara, assembly GCF_965207765.1. Taxonomy (NCBI): domain Eukaryota; kingdom Metazoa; phylum Chordata; class Lepidosauria; order Squamata; family Lacertidae; genus Zootoca; species Zootoca vivipara. The sequence goes on along the minus strand of NC_142584.1, from coordinate 65,626,200 downwards.
TTTGCAGGGCAGACGTAAGACACCTGTGCAGTGCATGAGGTGTTCAACTCTAGGCATGCAGTGTTCTTCCTGCTTAAAAACAAACAAACAAACACCTCACTTGGGTTTGTGTCAAAGGAAATGGTTTCAGGCTCAGCATTCCAAAGGGCTGGTGGCCCCTAGGCAGGGGATATTTGGCCATGTTCCTTATAGGGCTGAGAAAGAGGGTTTGGAGCCTCCCCACTGAGATTTGGGGCAGGTGGGTAGAACCTGTGGAGAGGGCTAAATGAGGAAGGCCCTGGTTCCATATTTAATCCAGGTCAACCCACATGCTGTGATTCTCCCCGTGGAAAAGTATGTTGTGGGTGCAGTACATTTCCTCAATGCATAAAATCAGCTTTGCCCCAGCCACACACGCAGAGATCCCTGTAAATCCCACTTATCATCCTCTTATTTCATCCTTTATCCACCTGTCATGCCACGTCCTTAACTGGGAGTTATGAAAGATTGAGTGGGCCAGCGAAGGCAGCTGATGGATTCACGGTCGCAAGCTGGGAAATGTCCTTTGGATAAATCTCCTACCTTCTTAAGGGAAATGGCGATTTGCCATACCTAATGCTGAGCCAGGGATTGGAGACTTGGGGCCTGCATACAAGGAAGAAAAGGTGGGAAAGGAAGACAGGGATGTTGTGTATGGATGATGCAGCAATTTGAGAGTTCCATACAGGTGGGATGCTATGGCAGGAGGGCTGCCACTTGGCTTTTGAGTGCCACTCAGGCTGAAGTTGGCGTGGAAAAGTGAGCAGAGGCCCACCCTCTTGAGAACGGGGAGCATATGCAACTAGTTTTGTGGCAACTGAACTGGCTGCTGGTTAGATTCCAGGCCCAAATCTGCATGCTATGCTTTTGGTGTCAAAATTCTGCATACCCCAGAGTTCTCATCTCCCCCTATATAGCCACTCACCACCAATGAAGTTCTAGTTTGGGCGCCCTGCTTTGAGTTACCCCCATTGTGTGAGGTTAGATTGGCCACAGCAAGAGCACAACAGGGATGTCCTTTTAGGAAGGCATTTAGGAACTGAACAGGGTTCTAGCAGGAGGTAAATGTTTCCACGTTATAATTAAAAATAAATAAAAACAATATATGTCTGAAATATTGCGTGTGAGTTGTCTGGCATGTAGATGTGGGAAGGTTAGAAATAAATATGCACATACACACAAAGAGATCCCAGTAATTCAGCTTGATAATATATCCATGCCAGGGGTACTGTCTATGATCCCTGTGGAATTGTTCTCTCTCTCTCTCTCTCTCTCTCTCTCTCTCTCTCTCTGTGTGTGTGTGTGTGTGTGTGTGTGCGCACACACACACACACACACACACACACACACACACGATTGCTTTCATGAGGGCTTGCAAAGAAAAAGAATTGACTTGGGAGGGGCTGGTTTACTCTAAAAGATATAGAGCTTGCTATCTCACATTTACTCTCCCAGGATTGAAACAAAATAAAAAAATTCCTTCCAGTAGCACCTTAGAGACCAACTAAGTTTGTCATTGGTATAAGCTTTCGTGCACATGCACACTTCTTCAGATACACTTCTTCAGTTTGTAAGCCAGATGGTTAGCCTTGGATAACAAACCCAGTCAATAGAAAGAAGGAATTTCAGGGGGTTCGACCCATAACTCTTGCTAACCCTTTCTGGTCACTCACAAGCCATTGTGTTTCTCCATGGAACTGTACACTGTATTCTCATCAACTGGAGGAAGCAATCTTGCCTCCCCCCCCCCCCCCATCAGTGAAAATGAAGTGAGCCAGGAAGAGTCTTTGACCACAGGCTTGACTCCCCAAGTTCATTCCAACTACAGTATCATTGCTCTGCTTAAGTATTTCAGGGAGGGCATCCTTCAAACCTATCACCTCTGCATGGCAAGTTGCTTTGAATTTTTCATCTGCCTGCAAACACTGCCCTTAAAACTCACAGCCCTGTAAAGTGGCTGAAATCATTCAGTGGAGAGGAGAAATAATCTAATAATAATATAATAATATTTTTTTATTTATATCCCGCCCTTCCCGGTTCAAAAACCCAGGCTCAGGGTGGCTAACAACGAATTTAAAACACTTAATTGTAATACAACATAAAAGCAGCGTAAAATACAGTATAAAAGCATAAATAACAATAAAATTCAAGTTCAAGAATCAATTTGGGGGAAATCCATCCAATAAACATTAGATAGGCACCAGGGCTAGCTGGCTAAATTAGACCTACCGGTACTTGGGCCAGCAAGGAGGCCATGGGAGAATTAGCTGTGGGGTGGGGGGAAGAGAAGGGGAGGGGGGAAGAGAAGAGAAGGGAAATAGAAGATCAGGCTGAGTTCAAATTAAAGGCCAGGCAGAATAGCTCTGTCTTACAGGCCCAGCGGAAGGAGGTTAAATCCTTGGGGGCCCTAGTTTAATGGGACAGAGCATTCCACCAGGTCGGAGCCATCATTGAAAAGGCCTTGGCCCTGGTGGAGGACTTCCTTAGGGCCCGGGACCTGTAAACTATGGTTATTCATGGACCTTAAGGTCCTTTGCGGGGCATACCAGGAGAGGTGGTCCCGTAAATACGAGGGCCCTAAGCCACAAAGGGCTTTAAAGGTCAAAACCAGCACCTTGAACCTGACCCTATACACCACCAGGAGCCAGTGCAGCTGGTAAAGCACTGGGTGAATATGCTCCCATGGCAGGGCCCCGTGAGGAACCTTGCTGCAGCATTCTGCACCTGCTGGAGTTTCTGGGACAGTTTCAGGGGCAGCCCCACATAGAGCGAATTACAGTAGTCAAGCCTGGAGGTGACCGTCGTGTGGATCACTGTGGCCAGATTGGGGCGGGAGATGTAAGGGACCAACTGCTTAATGTGGCGGAGATGGAAAAATTTCGCCTTAGCTGTTGCTGTAACCTGCGCCTCCATGGAAAGGGAGGCGTTAAGGATTACACTCAAACTCTTAACGGAAGGCACTGGCACTAACTGGGCCCCCGCAAGAGAAGGGAGTTGGTCCCTCATGCGCATGCCATCCTGACCCAGCCAGAGGACCTCTGTCTTCGAAGGATTTAGTTTCAGTTGGCTCCCACGAAACCATCCAGCCACAACCTCCAAGCATCTGGTCAGTGTATCCAGGGGCAAGTCGGTGTGGCCACCCATCAGCAGATAGAGCTGAGTGTCATCAGCATATTGGTGACAACCCAGCCCAAAGCTCTGGACATTCTGGGCAAGGGGGCGCATAAGGTTGTTAAAAAGCATTGGGGAGAGGATTGCACCAAGGAATGGTGCGACAACATCTCCCTCCCTAGCGCCACCCTCTGACCAGAGATAAAAGATCACAGCCATTGTCAGGCTGTGCCCTGTGTCCCCACATCAGCGAGGTGGTGGTCCAGAAGATCATGATCAACCATATCAAAGGCTGTTGACAAATCTAAGAGAATCAGCAGTCCCGACCTGCCTCAATCCGGTTGTCTACAGAGAGAATCTGTTAGGGTGACCAGAGCTGTCTCAGTCCCGAAACCAGGACGGAAATGGATCTAAAGCCGATGTTTCCTCCAGAAACCTACCAAGCTGTTCAGCAACCGCTCTCTCAATTACCTTACCCAGATATGGAAGATTCGAAACTGGGCGGTAATTGGATAGATCTAAAGGATCTAATGAAGTTTTCTTTAAGAGCGGACACACCACTGCTTCCTTCAGCTCCCCTGGGAATGTCCCTGTGCCAAGGGACAAATTGATAATTTCAACCAGGGGGATCCGCGCGACGTCTGGGCATGCCCTAATCAGCCAAGACGGGCACGGATCAAGAAGGCAAGTGGTGGGCCTGCCAGCTCAGAGGAATCTATCCACATCAGCAGGGAGTATCCGATTGAAATGGTCCAACACTGGACCCGAAGACAGTCGAGGGGCCTCCAGTTCTATTACTGTATCTAAATTGGCAGGGAGGTCATGGCGGAGCAACAGGACTAAGAGGAAGGCATGTTTGGCAAACCCTCACCATGATCAACTCCTGCCTGGAAACCTGTGTCCCCACTGTGGAAGGACATGAGGATCCAGAATTGGCTTCCACAGTTACTTACGGGACTCACTGTTAAAACCATGTTCATGGAAGACAATCTTACTAGGCTACGAGTGATTGCCAAAGACTCTTCTCTCTGGGTCATGCAATGCACTGTCCATGGTCCTGATATGGGACCCGCATGTTCTCCTCTATTACCTACTTTGCCCCATACTCCACTCCTGTTTCAGATTGCAGGCTCTTTCCTTCCTCCCTGCTCAGTGTAGATGCCAGATGTGAACAGAAGAAACTGAAGTTCCTGCGCATTCTGGTCCCAACCTTTGTACAGAGTGTTATGCTTCTGTCCTGGCCCTCCCCACACTCTCCCTAGACTTCCTTGTTGCAGGCTTGGCATAATTCTCTCTCTCACAGTCTCTGCAAAACCACTCAGCTCCTCATCTCTCATATGGCTTGGGGAGGTTACCATGGGAACATGGCATACTACCCCACTTAAACTTGAATGTGAAGTGATTAACAAAGCTGGCTTGCATCACTCAGGAAAACTGAGGAGGACCCAGAGGCTCTGAGTTCAAATGAACATCAGGAAAAGTACACATCGCGGGGCAGAGTGCAGCTTGCTTCACTCCCCTAACAGTGAGGCGAGGCAAGTGCCCATCAAGGGTGATGATCTCGATCTTGAAGTGGTGGGGCGTGCATACGAAAGGAAACTGCTGTTGCCATGACAGACAGCTCCCAGGCACAATAAGTGGCTCAATGCCTACGAGGAAAAGTTGTTGGGTGTGCTGCCCTCCATCTCTCCCCAGTTAGATCTGTTCACTTTGGAGTCTTGGTGCTTTCTTGATACGTAGCGCTCACCTGGCACATTTCAATCCTGCTGGCTTTCCCCTTCCGACATTCTCTCTAATCTTGCTCTTGGGAGAGACTTCAAAGTCCAGTCCCACTCTGCCAGCTGATGCAGGAGATCCACTATTAGAGCATCCCTGATGATAGGTGGCCGCCCAGCCCCTACTTGAAAACCTGGCAAAAGAGAATCCATTTTCCAAAGCAGGTCTGCTCTGCTGTTGAATAGCTTGTACTGTCAGGAAGTTTAGGGCAGCTGCCTACCATCTCCATTTGGTACTCTGGCTGAGACTCTGCCTGCCCACACACCATCTCGCCAGAGTGGTACAGGCTCTGGCTATCTGCACTCTCTGTGGGGCTACCTTTGAAGGTGACTCAGAAGCTACAACTAATCCAGAATGTGGCAGCTAGACTGGTGACTGGGAGTGGCTGCCAGGACCATATAACACTGGTCTTAAAGGATCTTCGCTGGTTCCCAGTATGTTTCCAAGCACAATTCAAAGTATTGGTGTTGACCTTTAAAGCCCTAAATGGCCTTGGCCCAGTATACCCAAAGGAGCATCTCCACCCCATCATTCAGCCCAGACACAGGTTTAGCTCTGAGGACCTTCTGGTGGTTCCCTCACTGTGAGTTTCTCACACAAGAGAAAGGAATGAGGCTGCCTGGTTTGTGATTGCCAATGCATTTCCTGACTGGTTCAAAGTGCTGTAAGGCCAGATTACCTAAAGGGTCACCTTCACTTGTATGAACCTACCTGTGCTTGAAGATCAAGTTCAGAGGTCCTGCTTGTAAGCCTGCCCATCAGATCAATAAGCTTGGCAAGCTCTAGAGACAGGTGCTTTTCAGTGGTGGCCTAACATTTGTGGAACGCTCCCTCTCAGTCAATGTACATATGGCCTCAACAATATAGACTTTTTAAAAAAGTTTTAAAAACCTGTTTCTTTCAGGTTGCTTTCTTTTAAATGTTTCAGAACGCTGCTGCTTTGAAATGGTTTTTAAGCATTTTTAGCTGATCTACAGCAGTATTTTGCAAGCTTGTTGTTGGTTTTTACTGCTGTTTGAAGTGGTTGCTTTACTGTAATGCAATATAGCATTTTGTGATTATTTATATTGTACCACACATTTTATGTAAACTGCCTTGTGATGGCTCTCCCCTTAAAGGCACCCTTTAAAGAGGCCTAAATAACTTGGTGAGTGCATGGGCAGCCTGCTTTGAGGAAAGATTCAGGAGTCACTGGCTCAGTCAGTTGTGAGGTCAATGGAGAGCGGTATCCCCTACAGCAGGGACAAGGGACCCTGTGTGCCCGCCTCCCACAGGTGTCACGGGACTACGACTCCCATATCATCCTCAACAACTGGCCATGCTGCCGGTGCTAATGGGAGTTGTAGTCCAACAACACCTAGAGCATTTGGTGCCTCCTTAATCAGAGGTAGCTACCTCAATTATCCCCCTCCTGGCTCCCCAGCAGCCTTAACTGCTTTCCTCTGTGCTGTGTAGAAGCTTTATTTTTTGACAAGCACGAACTGGCACTCGCTGCCTGGCACCTTCCGAGGGCAACCCTATTGATAACAGGGCGGTATGCAAAAGAGAAAGGCTGGGAGAGTGGGGAAGAGATGGAGAAAGATGAGTAGACCCCCAGCTCCAAAGAAAAACGGCCAGGAGGGCAGGAGACTGAACATTCCTGAGGGCAGGACCCTGGCAGCTGCAGCCCACACACGGCTCCATCTGCGCCATGACCTGCTGCTACACCTTGTCACACTCCAGCCCCTCCCTAAAGCAGCTTTGCCAATGCACTTCTCAATGCAGCACTTTTTACTATTCCAGTCTTGCCATCTCCAAACATACAGAAACGGCTCTGCTTCAGCCCATCAATCCCGGCTTGCCGTGCCTCTTCCAGCACCCCTGCTAGGATCACACGCTTGCACCCCCAGTGACCACCCCAAGCCCTTTCCTGCCCTCTTCTCTTCAGCTGCCCCAGACGTGGCTTCCCCCAGGTGCTCATTTCAGCCAATGACCAACAGGCAGATTCAGGTACTATGCTCAGCATTCACCCTGTTGGGTCATTTTTCTTCTCCTTTTTGATTCCCTCACTCCTGGGCTTTGCATATTTTGAACTTTTAAAAAAAAAGGTGCAGGGGGAAAATGTGAGTTCTGGGACTTCAATAAATGACGCAAGTTAAGCCAATCTGCAGGCATTTTGTAACATTGATTCTGCTTCTGCACATCACGGGGGAAGGAGAAGGGGCTGTAGGTCTTGTTCTCTGGTTTCTGGAAATGTTCCTTCCCCCTTCTGAAAAGTCATTAGGCTTTCCAGCCTAATTTCACAGCCTTCAGTACTAGAAACTGGCTTTTTTTAAAAAAAAGAAAAAGCTGAGCTTCTTTGGGTCCTGACTTCTGTGCCCGGTACCAATGGTGTATTTTTCAAATGCAGATGGCAGCCCTGTTTGTAATTTTTTTATCTCTTCTAGTGTGAGGGCACCTAAAGCTAAGCTGCTTCATCTTGAGGTCAGTGCCAGCGTTTCCCCCCTCTTACCCTCAGGCTCTCTCCCCTTGCAGGGCTGCACTGCTGACACCTTCCACTAGTGGCTCAGCACCTATGGGCCATGGCTGTCCCAGTTCTGATGTTCCTCTCGCCACATCAAGGGCTGCCCTTGCTTCTTGAACCCAGTCTCTCTCTCTCTCTCTCCCTCTCTCTCTCTCTCTCTCTGTGTGTGTGTGTGTGTGTACGCACACACCTTTTCTGTGATTCTGGTGCCAGCAAAGAGCTTACCACTGACTGCAATCCTGCATCAGGATGCCTTGCAATGTTAAATTCTAGGGGGAAACCCTCTAACAGCCACGTTTGAAAAAGAAAAAGCAAGCAGAGGCCACCAAACTCGTCTCACGGGTGACCTAAATCCCAGCTCTTCACCTGTATCTCTGGAGACGAAGGACTGGCTCCGAAGTTAATTAATGTCGCAGACAATTGTGCCGTTTACAGGGATGTGCCTCTTTTATTGACAGCTCCAGCAGCAGCATCTGCAGTGACCGAACAGAGTGCTATCCTGGAGGGAACTGAGAAAATGTGTGCTTGTGGGGTTGGGGGGAGATGTTGTATTTGCATTGTGGGTGGGGTGGGGGGGAGCAGGGGAAGCACCTGCAGTGGACATTCACCGTCGTCCCCAGATCCCCATTTTATAGTTTGGTGGTGTTGTTTTTTAAAAAGGCTTGTGGTTAATTTGAGGACTGAGTCACTCGACTCCACAGCAATTTGGATGCTACTGTTCTGGCCACACTCCAGTGCTATGCCTTTGTGGCTGTGGGAACAATTTCTGTTTATGGGGCCTGAGGATGTGGACTGGGTGCTTGCAGGGACATGTCCAGCTAAATGCCCTCTTGATCCCTGTCCGTTATGACAGGTGAAATTGAGCCGGGAGGGGGAGTTGGTCAGGTGGGTCCAGGGAGTAGTAAATACGTCTTGTGTTAGTGGGGTGGGAGGACTTGCCACCTTAAAGGAGACAGTGGTGCAACCGCTACAGGGAGGGGGGAAATAGCCCTGGATCCAATGAATTGAAACAGCTATTGGCCAGTTGAAACACTTCCTTTCTGGGGAAGGTGATTGAGAGGGTTGTGGTGGAACAAGCACAGACGTTCCTGGACGAGACTGTTTATCTGGATCCATTCCAGTCTGGGTTCAGGACTGAATCAGCCTTGGTTGCCCTGGTGGGTGACCTTTATAGATAGGAGGATGGAGGGTGCAACCCTGCTTGGTCTCTCATCGACTTTTGATCCCTTCTGGATTGACTCTGCAGGATGAGTGTTAATGGCCCCATGCTGCATGGCTCCATTCCTACCTGCAGGGTTGTGTCCAGAGACTGTCTCAAGGCACCATTTTGTCCCCAGTGGTATTCAACATCTATATGAAGCCATTGGGAGTGATCATTAGGAGTTTTGGAGCAAGGTGTCATCTATTTCCTCAGGGCTTCCTTCTTGCAACATGCTTTATGTAGGGCTGCTCTTCAAGCTTCATGTTGCAGCAGCCAGATCACTCGCAGGAGCAGATTATTGGCAACATGTTACCTCATTGCTGAAAGAGCTGCATTGGTTGCCAGTTTGCTACCAGGTCAGGTTCAAGGTACAAAGCCCTAGACTACTCAGGCCCAAAATTCTTTATGCTCCACCTTGATCACTGAGATGCTCTGATGGAGCACTTCTGGTGGTTCCCGATGCCCCTGAGGTCTGGTTGGCAGGCCCTGCCCTGTGGAACTCCCTGCCAGTAGAACTTCAGCAGGAACCACCCGTCCCATCTTTCAGATTCTTGTTTGGACAGGCCTTTGCAACATGAATTTTCTTTTTAGTCCGGCCAGTATCTATAGATGTTTTTAATGACATTTTTATGGATATCACTGTTGATTTTGTGTTTCTATGTTGTACTCTGCCTTTCTGCTGTTATCATCTTTTATGAAAGTGCAGCTTATAAGTTCATAAACAAATATATTTAGCAGAAGGGAAGAAACTACCATGTTTTGCAATGCATATGGCGTACTTAGGATACCCCCAGAACTGTCGTTTCCCTCTATGCTGAAAATGAAAAACCTTTCCAGTGCCACATTAAAACTGTCCTGTCTAGGGTTTGTTCTTTGCAGCTGGGTTCAGGGGAGGAATTCCTTTTTAAAGGGGGTTGGGGGGGGAACAAAAGATCAATAAGTCAGCCAGTGAAGTGTGGGAATGCACAGCATGATGACATCACTGCATGGGTACATGTGGCCAAGTGTTTCAGGAAGAGGGCCAAGAACTTGGCACAGGGATGCCGTTTCGGGTGGGAGCCTTGTGTTGCAACATGCACAGTTCTGCCTGGCTAGGCAATGAGCAATTTAAAAATTCAGCACATTAAACCGAATCAGCAGTATTGCTCCCTCCCTACATGTAACTGGCATTACTAAAGGATTTGAGAGAAACCTGGGCAGAAGGGAAAGCTCATAAATCCTACAGCCAGGAACAGGGGAAGTTGCCCCAAAACCGAGTCAGACCATTGCTCCACCCAGCTGAGTATTGTCTACACAGACTGGCAGCAGCTTTCCAGGGTTCCAGGCAACCCCTCAAGTTGCTGGGGATTGAACTGGGAGCATGTAAAGCTATGCTCTGTCCTTCTCGCCTACATGGAACCTGCTGGCAAGGGCCAGAGAGCCCTCTAAGACTCCAACTCAACATGCAACTGTGCGGTATTTCTGGCAATGCCGATAATGCCACCAAAAGGAATCCCTTCAGCTGAAGACTTTCAGTGGAGCACACAGATAAGCCCAGTCTCCTTATTTCCTTGGGAGCAAATGCAGGAAACGAGAGGCGGCGGGGGGGGGGGGGTAAGAATAGGTTTCAACTCCTTGTTCTGCATGGTGGAAAGCCACAGGAGAAGGGGGTGGGGAGAAGCGGCTGCTAGCTTTGCTCAGCTCCCTCCTGTTCTCATGGCTGCTTCTCTGTTGCAGCTGCCGTGCTGGGCCAGGTAGCACATGTGGAGTTATATTGCCTATAAATAGCTTGGCTGATGAATGGGTACCACTGCACAGTCGTCAGCGCTGCAGCCCCGTTCCCCTCCCCTCCCCTGCTCTGTGTGTGCCTTGCCACCTGTTCTGTCCCAGATGGGGTGGAGGGGGGGGGGAGGCAGCCTGCTTGCCAGGCAGCCAGCATCATCCATCCAGAGCTATTAACTACCCAACAAAGTACAATGTTTGCAGAGCAGCCTTCAGCCCCTTCCTTGCTTCTGTTGGCTGCGCCCATCAGTTTGGCAGGGGCGGCAGCTCGTGGCTCGTCATGGGATGATGAGGAAGGATCCAAACTCAGGGGCAGAGCTTGTGCTTTGCATGCAAGAGGTCTTGGGTTCAATTCCCTGGCATCTCCAGGAAGGACCGGGCAAGGGCTGCTGCTCAAAAGACTGGTGCTGCTGCTGTTATCAGTATTGGGTTATATGGGCTTGGTGCAAGGCAGCACTATTGAAACCTAGGAAGCTGTCTTATTCTGAGGACATCTAGCTGAGTATTGTCAAGCCTGGACAGCAGGAGCTCTTCAAGGTAGTGCTTTAAGCTTCCTTTTTGAGCACAATTCCAGGTGTTGGTGCTAATCTTTAAAGCCCTAAACAGCCTCGCCCCTGTATACCTGAAGGAGAGTCTCCACCTCCATCATACAGCCTGCACACTGAGGTCCAGCTCCAAGGGCCTTCTGGCAGTTCCCTCACTGTGAAAAGTGAAGTTACAGGGAACCAGACAGAGGGCCTTTTCAGTAGTAGCCCCCACTCTGTGGAATGCCCTCCCATCAGATGTCAAGGAGATAAACAACTATCTTTTAGAAGACATCAGGGGAGTTTTTAATGGTTGAAACTTTATTGTGTTTTTCTATATGTTGGAAGCTGTCCAGAGTGGCTGGGGCAACCCAGTCAGATGGGCAGTGTACAAATAATAGAATTATTATTATTATTATTAGGAGGGAGACATTCCCAGCCCTACCTGGAAGATGCCAGGGATTGGACATGGGACTTTCTGCATGCCAAGCAGATGCACTGCCACTGAGCTATGGCCCTTCCCCGTGCAGTGTTCCATGTTCCTATACCACGAGGAGTCCAGCATTTCTGTAAGAGGCTGTAGGGTGGCAGGTGTTTTTTGTTTCTGCTGGAGAAAAGAGCTCCAGAGACTTGGATGGTGTTTTGCAATATCAGCCTATGTGCAAAGACGCAGGTCAAGCAGGCAGGGAGCAGGAAGGCACAGCGGCATACGAATACGGGAAGTGGCCTTATTCTGAGTCAGACCATTGGCCCATCTAGTATTGATGAGTTACAAACTGGCAGTCTGGTTGGGAAGGTGCAATGGCAGCGGCAGCGGCTCCTAGTCACTTCCTGCATCACGTCCAGACTTTTCCTTGCCCCACTTCAAGGCTCTGACCACTCTCTTCAGTCCAACTATCACTCCAGCTATATTTTCCTCACACCCATCCTCTTCCTCCTACACCCTGTTCCTTCCACTCCACACAAAGACATCCATTTGCCCACTAAGCAGTAGCAATGCTGGTCATAGTGCTGCCCATCCGAAAAGCTATTGTATGGTAGCAGAGCATGCAAACCCTCCACTCCTCCATCCCCTCCAGTAGCTGTCTCTGGAGCCGACTGCAAAGAGAAGGCATTGCCAGGCACTACCCCTCCCTGATCGCACGTATAATTACAGATTATCACCCCCACCCGCCCCTTCACCTGCAGCACAAACAATAATGGAGGCATGCCCACTCCAGCACTTTGGAGCAAGCCCTATTGAAAGAGGGCAGCATCCATTTCCCTGAAGAGACCTAGAGTAATATAGCAGCTGCTATCCCCGAAGCAGCCATACAATAACAGAGCAGTGTCTCTCTCTACTCCAGCATGCTAGAATAAACCCTGTAATTACAAGGCAATGCCTGCCTACTTCAGTGGGTCTTAAAGGACATCTTTCAATAACATACCAGAGACAGTGTGTAACATGGCATTCACAAGCAAATCTTAACATTTCAAAATGCCAGAGCAGGTGCCTAGGGCTTAGTGCTGCCTCTGTCCCTTTTCCTTTCTGGAGAGGGGGGGGGCTGGGAACAACGCAGGAGGCAAAAAGGCACCTGAAACCAATGCACTCAACCAGACCTTGGCAGATTTAGCTCATCTCTTGATCATAGAAGTCAGATTATTTTATATGCTGCATGGTCTGCAAGTAGCATTTGCGCGTGCACGGGCTCACAGAAAATGAGCAGCCAAATACAATAATCATAGTACACAAGTAACCATCATAATATCAGTACAGTACCATGAAAGGGAGGCAGTGGAATAAGGAACAGTTCAGTTAAAATATACCAGAAAATGTAAGCGAACATCAAGCTTGCCCATGGGCCAGTTCAGAAGATCCACATTCCAGAGCGGAGCCAAAGCTGGTGGCATGAGTGCCTAGCAACCTCCACCCAACTTTTAGACGCAAGAGGTCAGGAAGCCCCCTCACAGTTCCTCCAGCAGCAGCTCCCTTATGAAGTTGGGGCAAGGGAAGGGGCAGGTGGAAACAGCCACCCCCTGAAGGCATACGCAGAGTCTCTCCCCTCACCCCAACCATTCACATCCCTAAACCCAGAGCTTCAGTAATGGCTAACTATGAACTTTTGTGTTTCTTGGCCTGGCAAAAGATGGTCCTTCAAAGGGGCACCCACCACCCTTTTTTTCCAATTCAGAAGTTCCAGAAACCATTACTCCACCAGGTGGTATGTGTGCATACACACACATACACACACACACACACACACACACACACACACACACACACACAAGCTTTTTAGAAGCCTCTGGGTTAACTTTATTTATAGAAGGTGTCATTCATTAATGCTAGTCTTGCATCACGCATCACAGCAGCAGTCATCAAGTCGTTCAGGTGGCCAGAAACAAAAAGAGGGAACACATTGAGATTCACACCGGGTGCTGCGTCTTGTTTGTTTAAGAACATGTTTACTAAGGGAAATGAGCGACATTGCCTCTATGCTCCAGCAGCTGTCAAACAGGCAGAAGTTTCTGGTTGCCTCTGCCTTGGGGGGTGGGGTGGGGTCTATTCTTTGCTAGAGGTAATTAAGCAGAGGCCGGGCAGCTCTCTCTCAGGGATGCTGGATGTGCAAGATTCTTGCATTGAGCAGGGGGCTGGACTAGATGACTTCCAAAGAGCTTGCTGGCGCACCCAAATCCTGCAGCAAGCAGGACCGAACTCCCCACACATCAGCTGATGCATGGCGAGCTCAGTCCTGCTTTATGGCTATCTCCCTCCACTCCCTCAGGCCAACTTTGATTGGTGGGTGGGGCAACCCACCCGCCAGTCACATGGTGTCATTATGATGTCAAATGACTGAAAGGTGGGTGATCCTGCCCACCCGTCAAAGTTATTATTATTTATTAAATTTATATACTGCCCTATACCCGCAGATCGCAGGGTGGTTAACAAGATAAAATTACAATATAAGAACACAAAATACAGAACCTAAATATAAACAGAAATAGCCAAATAACACCCCCCCCAATAAAAACTGTTAAAAACGTTTTTTAAAAATGAAAAACACAATAAAAAGCAGTTTAAAAGAATGTAAACAGTACTCTCTGCTGGGCAGCAGCAGTCCTCTTGTAGGGTGTCATGCCCTGCCGTAGGTGGAGAGAGGCAGGAGCAGGTCCCTCAACCAGTCAGCATGGCCCATGCAGTGGGTGGAAGTAAAGATCTGACCCATTGGGCCAAAAAAGTTCCTCAGCCCTGCCATACTCAATGACACTGACTTACCCTACAACTGTAAGGATTGCAGTGACACTATACGGTACATTAAGCCCTCTGAACAGGCTAGGTATTATTTTTCAGAAATATTCCAAGTACCAGACTGCCTCCTGGAAGCCCCCAAATGGGCTGCCACACCTAGGAAGCTGGGTCAGGACTCCCCAAGGCATGCAGATGGAGAAAAGAGATTAGGTATTTCATTAATTAAAAGAGGCTCTTTCTGCTTGATAACAACAGCTAATGACTACAAATAACCAGTTGATGAGGAGGGGAGGGCAGCAGAGGGGGCAGCGAGGAGGCAGAGTTCCTTTGCCAGACATGTCTATTTGATAAACATCAACTAATTGCAACAACTAATTATACAGAACTCTTCAATTTGGAACAGAGTCTCCTTCCCACAACATGACAATAACATCGGTGTAAATCTTTCAACTAGACAATAGGTAACACTAGTTATAGATGGCTTCACAGGTTCTGAAGATTTTGTAGAATTTCTCTCCTAGTTCTAGAAAGTATGGGGAAGTTGGGTCATTACAGTCGCCAAGCCCGGATTAGCATGATAATGGCAGTCTCTTTCTCACAGGCACAGAACCTGGGTCAGACGGGGTCCAAGCATGGTGGCCTACAAACGGAGGTGGAGCTTTAATAGAACTTTACTGCCCCCATGCACCTTTGATTAGGGTTGTTATGTCCACATGAAGTGCCTCTTTGGAGCACAGGTGTGGGGTGTGCAACTGCGCATGCATACACACACTCTGATGTATCCATGTGTACAACTGCACACTGGTTTTATCCGCAGGTTTTGGTAGTCAGATTCCGTGCCGCTGGATAAACCGGCCCGCGAGAGGGTTCCTGCTGGCATGTGGCCTTCTTTAGGCCAGTACCAGCTCCCTCGCTGAGTGTGTTGATTGGAGCCATCAGGGGCTAAAGCAAAACTGGGCTTAGCTGTAATGAGGCAGCCTGCAAACGGCAGGATTGATTGTGTCACTCCAGCTTTGGGGAGAAGGGAGGGGAGAATCAAATTATCAGGTGGGCGCTTGTTACAGAGACGCTGCTTTAATGGATTTGCTCATATTTTGTCAATAGATGTTTGTAAACGATTGCCGCAGCTTAGCCATCGATTTGGCACAGGCAAAATCAACCAGCTGCTCATGCATGCCAGCCTAGGTTGGGGGAAGCTGCATGGCCATAGGCAGGGGCGAGACAAGCGGAGAGATGTCAGTAACTGGGCAGGCAGGAGAGGCTGGTATTGCCCCCTCCCTCTGCAGCACAAGGGGGAGCAGGTATTCAGAGCACTTAACTGTACCAAAGCTTTCAACAGCATTGCAGCTGCTAAAGGGTTTAGCATGAAGCACAGCCGCAGCAGCCCTCCATGGCCCTGCCAGACCAGGTGCGTACGCCTCATGCTGCTGAGACTGGGGACTAGGGCTGGAGGAGGAGCAGACCTAGCACAGACCTCAGCTCAGAAAGATTAAGCTGCATCCAAATGTTTGTCTTTCATCTTTTCACACTAAGCTGGCTGCTTCTCCAGATCATCTCCAGGATCACAGCACACCCGACTGACAATGCCCATGCTGGCTCCAAAAGGAGGACAACTTCTGCAGCGCTCTTCCCTCCTGCAGTATTAAAATCTGCACCTGCCGTTCCTCTGTTGTACCTGGCAGGGAACAAGGAATTTCTTTGGCCTGTCTCAGCCAACACCACCCATAGCAACCTTCTTCAAACTGGTGCCCTCCAGATGATGTTGGACTGCAACTCTTTTCGCCACTCTCCATGATGGGCTGGGGCTGATGGGCCTTGTAGTCCCAAACTTCTTGAAGGCACCAGTTTGGGGAAGGGACCGGCAGCAGCTTTCCAATGTGTCTGACACAGGGCTTCTCCAGCCCAGTCTTTTGACTGGATGTGCCAGATTCTGAACCTGGGGCATATTGTGTGCATTGTGTTCATGCACTGTGCCACTAAGCCATGGCACATAGCTTAGCTTCCCACCAACCTCTTGTTCTAGCTTTGAAAAATAATATGTCTCATGCAAGAAATGCTCCACAAGAAGGGCAGGGTCAATCTGAAACCTGGAGCGCAGCACCCTTGCATTTATGCCTGCATGTATGCACTGCTTTTATCTGAGGGGGCACAGGGGTATGCATGCCCCTAAACAGTTTGTGAATCTTTGTACTTTTGTCCATTTACTGTATTTATTTTCCCCAATTAGAACTAAAAAGGGTGGTTTTCTTGAGTCAAAATGAGAGTACCCCAAACATTTTATTTTTAGAAGAAAAAGCACTGCATGTATGTACTGTTGGCACCCATTTGTCTCAAGAGACAATGGAGTGTGCCTCTGGGGTGAAGCCAAGCCCAGGCATGTACATAAGGAGCATAGATATCAGACAGTCCCAATACTGCTCAAATAACAAAGGGCCACACTCCTTTCCAATTCCACCCTGGTCCTGTGCAGAGGCACTGCTGTTAGGAGTCACCAGTTGCTATGGTTTTGCCGCTAAACCCATTGCTGTGTTCCATATGCCCTTTCCCAACACCTCTGCTATAACCTCATGCTCAGACACCACTGCACCATAAAATCCCCAGCCTGGTCCCGTGCATAGAGCATACCATGCCATCAACTGCATGCTCCAGAATGATGCCAGGGTGAAGCCCAGTCCACAAACTGTGTGCCTTTCCTCACTGTGTGTGTGATTCTCACGGAGCTATGCAGGGTGGAGTGGGGGTGGGAATGGGGGGTGTCCTTTCTGCAGCTCTTCCACCCATCAATCACAGGCAGCAAGAAAGAGCATGCAGCCAGGGATAAGGCTGTGGGAGGGTGCACTGGCAGTGTTCCTAATGAACAGGCAAGCAAGAAGGCAGCAACGGGGGGTGGGGGTGGGAGGCCAGAGAAGCATTCCCAGTCTTGGCCATGAGCCAGCTTCTCACTGGCTGCCGGCAACCAACCAAGGTGACCCCCATCAGGGCGGGGGCGAGGAGAAGAAGGAAAGGCAATGGCTGGTGCGGTCAGCCAAGCACTGGCTACAGACCACCTGGTCGGGATTACTGAGAAAAGACACTTCAAATTCTTGTCAGTCTCGCCTGTGCAGTCCTACACCTTAGCTTAATGCTGACGACTGACCAGTCCTTTCAGCGTGGATGCTGAG
The DNA here is from genome assembly GCF_965207765.1 of Zootoca vivipara. Classification (NCBI taxonomy): domain Eukaryota; kingdom Metazoa; phylum Chordata; class Lepidosauria; order Squamata; family Lacertidae; genus Zootoca; species Zootoca vivipara. The sequence goes on along the minus strand of NC_142584.1, from coordinate 65,608,919 downwards.
AGCAGCCGCTTGACAGGGTTGGCAAAATGGCCCTGCGCTGACTGCTGCTGTGAGATATCGATAGGCATGCACACACATTATTGCCAGCCCATATTTGCATTCAGGTGGGAATCCACTGAACCCCCAACTCATTGCAGAGGGTGCTCCGTCCTTAAGGAATAATGTACAAAAAAGAGCCTAGATGACAACACCACCTCCCTTCTCTTCCCTCCCCTTTTCGCTTTTCCTTCAAATTCCTCTCGCAAGGCACCTCACTCCCACCCTGAGAACACTGTAGAGCTGGAGGGAGTGTGTGTGTGTGTGTGTGTGTGTGTGTGTGTGTGTGTGTGTGTTGGTGTTGTCTGCAGGTACAGCAAACAGCAATAAACATAAATACATGTAACTGCACTTCATGACGTCGATTTCTTGTTATCTTTGCCTCCCCACGCGCTCTGATTTCTCTGCTGCAGCCAAACTATCAATTTGTAAGCTTCTTGGGGCAGAGTCTGTCGCTTCAGCACCACGGACAGTAGCAGGGCTCTATTCATCGTGGCCACAATCCCAGTCTTGCCATTTGACAGGCTAGCTCTGCCCACGCTCCTCAAAGGGCTGCTGTGAGAGGCTGATCTGCCTTTGTGATGGACAGCTCCACGAGAAGTGGGATCTGGCTCCTGCTATAGCCATGTCTCCAGCCGCTGAGCCCTATTGCTCACTTGTGCTGGGGGCTCCTGTTTTTTGGCCCCCTGCACTGCCCAGCTTCTGTTCATTTCCCATTCCCTTTTGCTTGCCCACACAGTCCTCACTGGAAGAACTCTGCAAAGCCCAACCAAGTTTGTGTCCTCCGATGCCAGAATGGGGGAGGACAACTCCAGCAAGGTGGGGGAATGCCCCCCTCCCCACCATTTGCTGCCTGTTCTTCTTCTTCAAGATGTCAATAACTCCCTTCCCAGTAGGTGCATGCAGCGTGGTCTGGTCTCGGCACATTGCCTGCTGCGCAAAGCGCCCACCCGCACCACTGGCTTCCTGTGCCAGGCTAGCCACACGCGACACCATCTGCTTCGCTCTTTCATTAGGAGAAGATCTTCATTATTATTGTTATTGACAAGACTGAATCTCTGCAGCCTGTGCAGCAGCAGGACTTGACCAACTCCAGGCAAGCCTACATTAATGATGCAGGGTCCCTCACCATCTGAGCCTGCAGGGTGGCATGGGGGAAGGCAGCTAGGCAGATGGGGGGCGGTCCTGCATGCTGCATGGAAGTCTCAAGGAGTAAATGGTCTCGGATGCAGCAGAAGCCACTGCAGAACTTAATGGCCAAAGGTCTAGAAATGGCACTAGCGTCCCACTTCTAGTAGCATCCGGTACCCAATGGGATGGGTAGGGTAGGGTGGAAAGCAAGGAGGAGCCAGAGCCAATGAAAGGGAGAGCCAACCCATTCTAGATTTCTCCCTGGCTGAGTTCTACAATGGTAACACTGAGACAAGCAAGAGGATGGAGCTGGCTACCCCCTGGACTGGTTGTAACTAAGAAGGCAGGCAGGTGGGGGCTGGCTGAGGCTGGCAGGACAGTGCCCCATTTGGTCTATTGGACCTGCCTTCACTATGCCTACCAGCCCTTCAGTCCAAGGACCAAAGAGGTAAGAGTGCCGTGTTCATCCCTTGACTCTCCTTTCTTCAAGGCCTCCTTTGTGCTGGGTCTTTATGCTCAACATGCATAGCCAGCCACACCCACATCCACAGCAGACTGCAGTCTCCCGAGAAAAGCTGCAGGGTGAGGAACTCGCAGTGTAAAAATGGGTGCTTGTGTCCAGTGCCTCAAACTCAAACAACGTTGCATGGAAATCTTCACACAGAAATGAAAACAGAGAAAAATGTTTTGCTGGAGCTTTGTAGCATCCTGTCACCTCCACTTTGTGGGCTTCTATTCCATAAAGAGCTCTGCAGGGGGGCCAATGTCCAGGCCTTGGCATAAATCTGAATGTGGATGCCTTTCCTTGCTGTGCTCTAATCTGCTCCCTTCCCTTCATCTCCCTCCCTACAACCCACTTCCCTGTGCCATGCTAGGCAAGGAGTTGGCTCTGAGATGGATGGGCTGCTGCATTCATACTCAGCACTTTCTATTCCCCAGAAACAGGCTGGGAAATTTATGGGGACGAGCAAGTCAGAAACATTAGTTCGGAGTCCCCCCACCCACCCAAGCGCAGGCCAGCCAGAGACTGTGGCAGATGATGTTCAGTGGCCGGTGGGACACTGCCTAGCAGCTACATTTTGATGAACTGCATTGTAATGGGACCTTCTAACCCACTGCATCCTGCAATTCATGGTGGAGCATGTGGGGAACAGGCTGGCATAAGACACCCTGGCTCCGTTGGCTGAAAACAGGTTGTGGGGGAGAGACTAGAAGAAGCACCATAGTACTGCAATGGCCAAAACAGATTGAGCCTGGAACTGCAGCTGGATAATCTTGCCTGTTCAGCAACAGCTTTCATGCCCAGGTCTGGAATGCTTCCACAGAGCAGAGCTCATGCATCTCAAATGAATGCCACTGAGCGCCCAGGGCAGGGAAAATAGGACATCTTGCCCTGACCTACTCAGTAGCATCCAGCATCCCTTGGCCCTGCTACGTAAGCAGAGTCCAGCAATATCACTGCAGTTACTGGGTTCCTAAAGAGCTCCATTTCCACGGAGGGAGGTGTGCTGCAAAGGTCACATTTACACCCCTAGGACCGTGGCACCACTTTAGCCGGTGGTGCCTCAGTGCCAGTAAGCGTTCCCACTTAGTGATTCTATAAAGCACAGGTGTAAAAACCATTTACAACGTACTAAAGTCAAATGCTCAATGTGTGGTGGGGATGGCTGAAACGCTTGAAAGTGACTCGCTTGCTGTGCACCCGCATGCCTTGGGGACAGGCCGGCAAAGATATCGCAACACAATGGGAATAGGCTTGAGTTGTATGGGCCTCCTGGTGTGTGTGTTGGAGGGTGTGCATGTACATACTCTTTGGCTTGCTACAGAACAAATTTTGTCCCCCACGGGAGGAGCTGATGCCTTACAATGCGCATGAGGCCACTGCCTTGCTGAAGCTACGGTAAGCAGCCCTGGGTTTGGTCAATGCCTGGATGGGAGACCACCTGGAACCGCATACATGCTGCTTTGGGTTCCGTGATGGAAGAAAGGTTTATAGTTTTAGGTCCATGAACTTGAGGTTTTGTGTGGATGCTCTTGACTGGTGTAATATACTGGAAGTGCAGCAGCTTTGGAGAAGGTGAAGGAATTCAGTATTCAAATGCTGTGCTTCCTACAGATATCATGGAGGGTTGGGACCACCACAGGTTTTCTCCCTCCCCGCCCCCTGTTGCCCCAGTTCTCACTCATTCCTGCATCAAGGGGCATTATAGACCCCAAGTCCATAATGGAAAGGGTCTTAGCTCAATGGGCTAGCATGCATAAGGTCTCAGGTTCAACCCTTGGGATCCCCAGGCAGAATTGACTAGTAGCCATGAGATAGTAAGCCTCTGAATGTCAGTTGCTGGGAACTACAAGTGAGGGGGGTGCTGTTGTGTTCAGGTCCTGTTTCTGTGAGCTTTCTGCAAGCATCCAGTTGGCCACTGTGAGAACGGGATGCTATGCTGGATGGGCCACTGGCCTGATCCAGCGGGCTCTTATTATGTTCTTATGACTTTGGTGGAGTTGCTCTGAGAGCCACTGCCTGAAACTCTAAAATCTGCTGCCACACCGTGTCAACAATTCTGAGCTCTCTATATTAACCAATCAGTGTTCTTCTGTTGTGGTGTAAGACAGCTTCTTCCTGATGCAATAAGTTTAATGGAATTACAGTATGGAATGGAAGTGTCCTCAAAAAATTACAGGGGATATCTCTGCTAGCCAAACTCACGTCTTTCAACCCTAGGGTGTGTGTGGTGGAATTTAATCAGAGTGTCTACTCACCTACTCACTTCTTCAAGAAAAGAAAAAAGTTGGGCTCTCTGTAGCCACATGGTCTTCCCCAATAAACATGGCTATGAAACTGTGGTAGAGCAGGTAGTGGCTGTTATGTTCCCACTCACTTGAAATCCCTGCCCATGACTTTATATGAATGATAATAAGACAAAACAAACAAGCACGCACTTAGTGCTCGTGTCAGCACTGGTCCGTGCCTGCATACCAAGGTAACCTTGAGCTGCAGAGCTCATTGCTTTCCCACCGTCTCTGAGTCCCAGCTCAAGACCACTTCTAACCCCAGTCAGCAGTTCGTCCTCCAGTCTCCCGTGTCCCAGTACAGTGGTACCTCAGTTTATGAACACGATTGGTTCCGGAATTCTGTACATAAACTGAAGCTTTCATAAACTGAAGCGAACTTTCCCATTGAAAGTAATGGAAAGTGGATTAATCCATTCCAGACGGGTCCGCGGAGTACTCAACCTGAAGCGTATTTAACCCGAAGCATGGGTGTAATTGTTTCCGGAAGTCTGTTCATAAACTGAAGCGAACTTTCCCATTGAAAGTAATGGAAAGTGAATTAATCCGTTCCAGATGGGTCTGCAGCGTTCGTAAACCGAAAATTCGTAAACCGAGGTGTTCATAAACCGAGGTTCCACTGTACATATAATGCAGGCTTGATTGGAACTTACCAAGTTTGGTTTCTGTTACAGACCTGTGCCTATGATGAGTGGTAGGTTGGAGTACCCGGGACATGTGGCAGAATGCCCCAAACCACAAGGCAAATCAGAAAAGGAGGTCTGGCTGCTCTGAGTACGGCACAACATCTATCTGATTTCTCCGGACTGGGGGAAAGTCACTCAATTGGGGCCTTGGGACAACAGGGTGAAAAGGCTACCAGAAGCTCTAAATTTTATGAACTCTCCCCATCCCCAAAGGTACTGCGGACACTTAAGCAATGCAGTTAAGTACAAAGACTTAACATCAAACTCAACTTAGCCTTTAATTGAAACATGGTTGGAAAAGGCAATGAAAAAGCACCCTGGCCATGCCACCCATTTCTGGTGTTAAGCAAGGTGAGGATGGCATCCCATTCTGTTGGAATAAGTTAGGAGTAGAGCACAATGAAAGAAACCATTCCTTGGGATGCGGTGCAGGGGGGGGGGGGAAGATGCCACATTTATATACGCATAAATCTCATAAACATTCTTAAGCAAGCACCATTCCATGTCACCCCAAATCACACACCTAGTCATGCTTGCTTTCTATCTCTCTCTCTTATATGAGCCACACATACCGCATGGCCTTTCAATCACAATTGGGCAACATCACATCCACACCTATTTAGCTGCACACTGTGCTAACTTGCACACTATGCGCTCTTGTCACCACTCATGCCACACCCTTGCATATTCTGTAAATCAAGACAAGTTTTGAAACTGCGAGAGCCACAGCTCATGGGCAGAGCATGTGCAGAAGGCCCTTGGGTCCAACCCTCAGCATCTGTAGGTAGTGCTTGAAAAGGCCGCTGTCTGAAGCCCTAGAAAGACACTGCCAGACCGAGCAGACAATTCTGAGCTAGATAGGCCAGTACAGACTTGCTATAAGGCAGCCTCTTATGTTCCTCAGTATTCTTAGATGTCACAAGGGGAGAACCAGAGGGTAGAACCACTTGGCTATGCCAACATGCCACAGATTTTAAGTCAGTAATGTATTCTGTGTTCATGGGCCTTTGCCTCCAGAAGTAGGAATTGTTGAAGAAAAACAGAGAGGGTGCCAGGGTCCCCGTACTAAGCATCAGAACATCCGCCGTTAGGCCCATATGGCACAATGGAGCAACGTCTCAGCCTCTCCTCCTCTCCTCTGCTATTTCTCTACAACTTTAGAAGGAAAAAGTGCCAGCATTGCTTTTCTTTAACCAACAAATTCCTTACAGCAGAGTGAACTAAAAAGCAGCAGCTGCACCTGCTGACAGTTGAAAAAAAGTAACCAGACAATGTACTTCAAATTTGTTCAATAAACTCTAATGCACTTTGAAGGAAGCTGCAGAAACGGGTGGTGTTAATGAAGTATTAATGGCTTTGGAGGAGGTGTAAATGGTTGCTGCCTTAATGGCTGTTGCACAAGCATTCTAGCACAAAGGGTAAGTGAGAGAAGCCACAGTGGAGTTCCTTGAGCTACATTCTCTTAGTCTCTGATAAAAGAAGAGGAAGGAGCACGTGGGTGTGCATGTTGCCATGTCTTCTGTGGCCACAGGCCTTCCGGCAGCTGCCAGGGATGTCAGTGTCCCAGTAGGGCCCAACAGCATTGACACCTACCCTGGGGTTGTTGCCACCATTGTAAAAAGTTACCCAAATGCCCTGGAGTGTTATGGGAAATTTGCAATGGCAGCTTCCCAGACACCCATTGATTGCTGCCACCAAGGAAGCTTGCAGCTGGTGTGACAGCCCAACAGAGCAAGCAGTCCACTGGACTGCACTTAGCCAAGGCCATCCAATCCTCCACAACCTGCAAATATTTCTGCTGGAAACTCTGCAGAACTGCTGGCAGTCAGTGTTGACAGTACTAGGTAGAATTGGTAGAAGGCAGATTTCCTGTGTTACCGGAGTCAGCCCTGAGTGGTCCTCAAGATTGCTAATGCCCTTCTCACAAGCCCCAAATTGCCCCATTTCCCACAATACCTTCAGTTATTAATTTCCCAGACCGTCCAGGGTTGAGCATCACTGGGCTGTACAAACATCATCGCTACTGGGAGGACACTGTCCACAATGCCACATGACAACATGCCTTACATGGTCATACTTGAGCGCTGTTCCCCACATCAAATTATCCTGGAATATCTCCTGTTGCACACTCCTTGCGCAGGAATGAATATTCACCATGCAATGACTGGGGTTTTTCACATGGAAAGATTTGTGGAGGCCAACAAGGCCGATGGCTCTAGCATTGGAATTGGCCTGAAAAAGGTGCTTCTTCAAATTACTTTTGTCAAAATGCATTCTTAAGAATGCGTGCAAGGAAGGCCTTGAAGATGTTCCTTTGTCACTTGCAAATAGTCAGATGGCACACACAGAGCTGAAACACATGTTCAGAAAATTTCCTGGAAGTTGCTGTGCCAAACACGTATCTGAAAGCGCTCGCCTGACTATTCCCTTCTCTACAGCAATATGCTACTTTTGGAATATTACACACACATACATTTTGGGAAATGTGGATAGAGAAAAGTTTTTCTCCCTCTCTCTTAATGCTAAATGTTGAAAGATTCAGGACAGCTAAAAGAAAAGAATAACATAATTAGTTAAAATCAGATCCACTTTTGGGCACTCTTTTGACACATTACTCTTTTAAAAAAGCATTTTTCCTCTCATTACTATCTCACTCCTGCATAAAATAGTCAATTAATTTAAAGGGGAAACCCCATGGATAATTAATATTGTTTCTGTTGCAGAGCTCATTTGATTTTGCTTTTTTAGCATTCAGGAAATGAATTAAGGATTGACCAACCATCAAGCTAGGTCCCTGCCATAAAAATGAATTAGATTACATTATTCCAGTCATTGTCAAACAAAGCATCAGAAGAATGTTTCTGGGATATTTACTGGGGCAAGTATAATTGGATTGCAGTCTGAACACTGGCTCCATCATAAGAACATAAGAATAGCCCACTGGATCAGGCCAACAGCCCCTCTAGTCCAGGATCCTGTTCTCACAGTGGCCAGCCAGATGCTTTGGGGAAGCCTGAGAGCAGGACCTTAATGCAATATCACTTTTCGCCACTTCGAATTCCCAGCAGCTGGAATCTAGAGGCACACTGCCTCCAGCAATGGAAACAGAACACAGCCATTATGAACAGCAGCCAATAATAATAATAATAATAATAATAATAATAATAATAATAATATATTTATACCCCACCCATCTGGCTGGGTTTCCCTAGCCACTCTGGGCGGCTTCCAACAAAATATTAAAATATAATGGTCTGTTAAACATTAAAAGCTTCCCTAAACAGGAATAGCCTTAGGATCCTTGAATTTGACTAATCACCTTTTGAAAGTCATTCACGTCGATGGCCATCACTACTTCTTGTGGTAGCAAATTCTATAGTTTAACTAGGGGATTATTATTATTAGTAGTATTATTATTATTATTTAGTTTAATAAATCCTTCCTTCTTCTAGCAGTGCTCTGCCTATTGTTATAGGTAGCTGGATCCACCTATTTTTAACTAGCCTGCCTGCTGCCCCAGCATCCACAAGGGGCACCAACCACCACATGCAAATTGTCTCCTTAAACAAAACAAACTAATCCAGGTCACAATACAATTAGTATTCAACATTTGAGTTATTATTCAACCCAAACAATGCATTTTTTTAAAAAATACCCCTCAGTTCAGATCACATGCAAGTAATCACACATAACAAGACCTTGTGAGCTCCAATACACCTGAGAATATACCACGCAATTTCCAAATGCACACATAAGCCAAGGACAACATAGATAATCAAAGAATTGGTTTCTCCAGGCACAAACAAGAGAACCCATGTGTCTCCAGATGGGCCACAGCAGGCAGTGCTTCAGCACGCAGCCTCCACCTGTAGTAATGGAAACAGGTGAAGGTGTTGCCTCAGTAACAATCCAATCAGTCTCTCTCACTATAGTTACGGACAGGGCGGGTGGGGTGGGGGAAGGCTTGCCAGCCAAGGACAAAGGCTGTCCCCTCACAAAGTGCCAGAGGCAGCAAAACAAATTCTGGGGCCTCTGAATCAGGGGTGGCCAGGTGAGAAGGAGGGCAGGGAAAGGGAATTTCAGCTGGTGTTCATTGCTTACCTGACAACAGCTGAAATCCCCTCTTCTATGCAACTATTAAAAGTAGTTTAATAGTAGTCCTGCTAACCCCCCCCCAGCTGACCACCCCCCACTTCAAATGGAGAGATAATCCCTCCCAGTAGAAGTTCATTCAGCCACTATCAGCACACACTATTTATTATTATTACTATTACTATAAAGGCCATTCACAAAATATGCTTTGTTTTAGGTTAGCAACAGGGAACCTATGGACCTCCAGGTGTTGCTGGACTACAACTCCCATCAGGCCCAGCCAATAGTGAGGGATGATGGCAGCAGCTGGAGGGTCACAGCCCTCCCCCGCCCGATTTTAGGCAGAGAGAGAGAGAGAGCACATGCATTGTACTGCCATCATTTTGGGTCAGTCTATTTAGTTTTCTAAGCTATGATTTGAGTCTATTTTACGTACTTTATAACATGAGTCTATTTCATAAGTGGTTTTATGTGCATTTGTTGTCATATGTTGCATTCCCTCCAATATGTTGAGGTGAAAAAAACATCCTCCAGGGCTGCACTCCTGAGCGAGTCACATGATCTGCGCAAGATGGTGGCTACCCCAAAAGCACTTTTTGGGTGCTGAGATGGCGGCCCCTAAAAACACACAGCCCAATTTTATTGGGACAATTGAGGAGTAGGGTCTATTGCACTGTTCTTTTTATCAATTATCCTGATTCCCTCTTGTACTGTCGAAGGGTCCCATTGACTTTGTGCAATTTGTGGGGAGGGGGCGGCTTTTCTTTACATTTCTGCATCCTATTCATGTAATCGCGTTGGGCGGGAACTGCTGCTTGGACTGGTGTGAGGTGGGGTCTGTGAGGCAAGAGTGGCAGTAACTTGAGATGGATGGCGTAGGAAGAGCTGTGGGAAGCCTCTCAGCAGAAGAATATGTTCTTAGTTTGCTCCAAAGGAGGCCCAGGCATCCTGTGTTTCGAATGTCGTGTTTCAGCCAGCGAGCTTTGCTTTGTGCCTGACAGAACTTCTTCTTATTACTTACCCTCACCCTTTTGTCTCCTGTTTTGGCGTGGAGCAGTGGTCCTCCTTCAGGGAACCAATTCCTTCGGCCTCTGCCCTTTCTCCCATGGGAATTCCATCAACAGTCCTTCCCTCTCCGGCCTCCCAAGAGACAGACTGGTTACGGCCGAAGAATTCCTCATGCACAGGCATTCGCTGAAACAGCCTGAAATGGAGGCTGAGTCTTAAAAGCCTCACTGCTGGGACATGGAAATGACAAGCAAAGCGAAAAGGGCTGGGAGGGAGGGGGGGGACTCCTTAGCACATCTGAGAGGGGCCAGCAGCAAATTAACTCTGACAGCGCCAGCCTCACTCATTGGGGTCAGTGTGAAGGAGCTGGCATAGCGAATGGGCTGAGGGTATGTGTGTGTGGGAGAAGCCATGGATGACAGAAGACAATCCTGTTTGCCAGCATTTAGCCTGCCGCCTTCAACTCGGCAAGTCTCCCTCCTCGCTTTGCTCTGTGGACCTGGGCAAACGTTTTGTAGGCCGTGCGCAGAAGAGGGTGGTGTATCTGCTCTCTCGTTAGACTCGAGCAAACCCCTCAGAGCGTACTACTCTGCTTCTCCCTCTCCACAAATGGCCGACATTTCCCCTCAGTCTCCTCTGTGCTGTCTCTGCTTGGGTCTTTCGGCTTACATCACCCCTCACTGCCCCTGCCCTGTACAGTGTAACACAGGAAGCTGCCTTATCATGAGTCAGCCCACTGGTCCATCTAGCTCAATATCATCTACACTGACTGGCAGCTGCTGTCCAGGGTTTCAGTCAGCATTCTCTTCCAGGCTGGGATTGAACCATATGCACGTAAAACTGATACTCTACCATTGAGCTACGACGCTTCCCTGTGGGCACCTCAGGGCCTTCCACAGTGTGTAGTAGTGAGTCCAGAAGGCAATGTGTAAATTTTGTTGTTGTTGTTGTTGTTAATTTATTAGTCGCTTGCTACAGGTGCAACTCGGAAAATTAGAATATCATCGAAAAGTGCATTTATTTCAGTAATGCAACTTATTATTTTTTATTTTAATTTTAATTTTTACAAATGCTTTCTTTTGGAAATTCCACTGTAATAAAACAATTAGTTACAATAATACAAAAATAAACATCGCTATTACATTTCATTAATTACATCCATTTATAATTGACCCGCCTAATGACAAATAATTACAATTACAAACTCTTCTTCTTCTTCTCTTCTCACCATATTTATACCTCACCTTTCATCCAAGGTACCACACAAGTTTCTCCCTTCTGCATTTTATCCTCACAACAACCCTGTGAGGTAGGTTAGGCAGAGAGAAAGAGACCCAAGGCAGAGCTGTAGCTACAGCAGGGCTAGCCAGGTGTTGTTTTTTTGTCACAGATGAAGCCTCCAGAGCAGGCATCCCCAAACTGCGGCCCTCCAGATGTTTTGGCCTACAACTCCCATGATCCCTAAGAGGACCAGTGGTCAGGGATGATGGGAATTGTAGTCCAAAACATCTGGAGGGCCGAAGTTTGGGGATGCCTGCTCCAGAGGGATACCATTGAGGCTCCCAGCCTGAGTGTGTGCATGCACAAATGCACATGGGTGTGGGCCAAACTGGATCTTTAACCTGGGTGAAATAACGCCTAGTTTCGCTCCTGCCCAAGGGTCTCCCAGGTCCCAGTTAACCACTCTGCCACACTGACTCTCATGCTGTTAGACAACAACTCTCCTCATCCATGACCACTGGCTATGCTAGCTGGGGCTGATCGGAGCTGTAGTCTAGCTGCAGCATCCGGAAGGCAGCATGTTAGCTTCCCCCTGCTGACGTCCATTAATATCCCACATTCTTTCTGGTAATGCTCCTCCGTAATGTCATGTTTTCAGGTGAGACAATAACTCTGAGTTGTGTGACACATCGCAGTAATAATGAGAGAAAGCAGAGTTCATTGATAACAGTGAGAGGGAGAGAGGGAGGGAGGGAGGGAGAGAGAAAGCACACAAGCATTTATTTGGGGACAGTGCCAAAAAGGATATTTGCAGGCAAGATGCAAGTGAGGCACCATATACACATATAATGAAAGGGGGTCCTGGCCCTCATGTTTGGTGTGTCTTGAGTTCTCTAGCCAATGAAGCCTTGTGCCAAAGAACAGCATACTGGGCCATACTGATGCTGGGGGAGCGGGGGTGGGTGGGGAGGAGATGGGACACTCATGGTTAGAGCATGTTTGCCCCCTAGTGGTCACGTTTTACTTCCATGGAATGAGACGTTTGCAGAAAGAACCAGTCGCTAGGCTTCTCCATGCATGAATCTGAGGCAGCGGCATAAGCTGGGCTTCCTCACTGACTGCAGCATCCACAGATGAAATAGTTAAGCGATGGTAGCATAAGTCATGGGCAGGTGACCAGCAATGGAGAATGCTTTTAAACAAGCTGGTAGTCTCTCTGTTGAGTCTTTGTTGCATGTACGTTACATGACCTCAAGAATCCCTTATTCCATATGCTGTGTGGTCTGCTACCGATGTCCTTATGGGTGAGGGTCTGGCTTAGTTTTCCACATGTCACTATGACGAGTGAGCTCTAAATATAAATGTTGCTGAGGAACCTTTAGCTTTCTGGCTTGGTTTGCTTTTCTCAGCAGCTCATACTTTGTTCTTTCTCTTTTTTAGGTCCATTCACTGGAACATCTTTTATATTTGATTGCTTATTTTTCATTGCTATTGCTTGTGGGAGGAGGACACTTAGCCAAACAGTGATAGTACATGATGTAGGAGGGAATTTATATTAGGTTTTTTTCCTCCCAAAATTATTATTATGTTTAGTGTCCAAAGTTTAACTAAGCTTTGTGCTTATGTACCTAGATTTAATTGTGGCAAGAGCATTAGCAGCTGAAATGTTACTGAAATAACCTGAGTTGCTGGGATGTGGCAAGAGGAGAAAAGAAGCGAGAGTTCCTGTGCTTTTATTAGTTTTGTAGGAGAAGGGATCCTGACAGTGGCAGCTTGTTTTGTGTGTGTGTGTGTGTGTGTGTGTGTGTTTTGGGGTTGGATTGGGCTGGGACTATATATAAGAGGCTGCAGATCCTGGTATCTCAACCCTTGGCATCTCCAGTTATTTGCTCAGGAAGCAGGTGGTGAAAAGCTTTCCCTGATGGTACCATCAATGGTACCATCAGGGCATGATCTGATGTCCAGGCCCACTCAGCCCAATGAGCGGGGGGGGGGGGGGCTTCCCAAACTCAGCAGGGCTGGCAGAGCACATTTAGAATTAATACACAATTACCATATAAAGGGGGTCCCCGGTAAGACGCATTACTTTGCTTTTCACAAGAATCAAAAGAACTTCCAACCAGAGCCAGGTACAAAAGATGTGCAGTTATAGACCAGGGTGCCTCTCTCTGAGCTTAGAAATTTGTTTTCAGTGTCTGAACTGAACTGGAGCTCACAATCCTTTTACACAAAAGTCCAACCCTGCTTAGCTCTCCCCACTTCACCAGGTGCGGAAAGTGTCTGCTTTGTTGTTGTTGTTGTTGTTGCTGCTGCTGCTGCTGCTGCTACTGTTAAACAACCCTTGCCGACCTGCTCTGGATCTCCCAGAGGTCTGTTAGTAGATCCTGAGCTACACTCCTGATCTAAAGAGTCCCCACTCCTGGAAGACCATTAAGTCCAGAATCTAAAATGTCCTAAGCGCACCGCTGTTCTGCATAACTGTTAAAGGTAACGGTAGTTCTGGCCTCGTTTGCTTCTGGCTGTGTGCCCTAGTTCTCTCTGCCAGCAGCACGTTCACTGGAGTGCCCTGTATGCCCTTTCCATTGCTTGGAAAATCACAGAGGTAACCATTCTCCTGATTCCAGCTAATGAAGGCCAGGTTTCTGTTCTAAAGGAGAATTTCCCCATTTCAAGTAGTCCAGCACTTGGCAGGGCAAATCAGTTATCAGGAATCTGGAAGTGATTGGCAATTATCCCTCTGAAAAGATGTCTAGCTTTTGGAAGAGACAGAGCAAGATCTTCCAGCAGCCAGAAATGCAGATTGACAGCCCAGTCGTATACACAAGAAGAGCCCTGCTGGATCGGGACCCCATCTAATCCGTCATCCTGGCCTCACAGTGGCCAACCAGATGCTTATCTTGCAAGCAGGAATCATGAGAAGCCCATAAGCAGGACTGTGTTTGCTTAGAAGTGAATTGATTAGAAGTACATTGCACTAAATTCAGCAGGCCATTTCCTGCATAAGTATGTACAGCGCTGTAGCCAAAGCTTAGCTTCTCAAAATAGGTTTCGCTCTATGTATGCTGGCTAGAGAGACAACAAGAGTCACGGGATACCTCTGTGCCTTTTAATAGCTGCATAGAAGAAGGAAGTTTTGTAAATATTTGGCAAATACCCTCTTCTATCCAACTGTTAAAGGTACAGGAGGAGGGTGGGCTGGTCTCTGAGGGATAGGATGAATTCCTTTGGGAAAAGAAGCCCTGCTTTATTCTTCCTAGTTTAAATAAACCCTTTGCCCATTTGTTTGCATCCTGCCTTCCATGAACTCGCTGTAGGTGTTCACAGCAATTGCTCTAAGTTGCAGCAATTTAGCATTCAAACCTGGGCATCAGGTGGAAACCAAAAGGCTTTCCCTTTCCTTTTTTTGACAGCGGAACAAGCAGATATGTTTCCCTTCTTTGTTGTTTATTTACTTACATGTTTGCTAATGAGCATGTGTAGTGTGAAGACATGGCTGGTAGTTGGCTTGCCAAAGAGGAAACCAATTTGGCAGTCACAAATTATAACAGCAACAGTTCCTCAGGTGCTGGATTATTATTCTGTTGGGGAAGCTGTAGGGCTGGCTGCTGCGTGCGTCCACCGATAACACAGTGTGGCTCTGCAGTTACTTGGCTGCAGGGCGCAGGTAGATTGCTGAGTTTGGGATTATCATCCAATTCAGCCCAGCCAGTCTCAATGAAGCATCCTTTGAATGGCTAGGCAACAGAGTCTTAGAGGCACATAGGAAGTTGCCGTACATTCAGTCAGACTGTTAGTCCATCTAGCTCAGTATTGTTTACTCTGCCTGGCAGCAGCTGTTCCCAGCCCTAAATGGAGACGAAAGGGATTGGACCTGGGACTTTCTGTGCATAAGGTCGATGCTATACCACTGCATTATCAGTGGGAACATTCAAATATTTGGAGTGGGGTGTTGCTTATGATTTAAGCTGTTTTCTTCCCTTTTATTGGAACTACCGTGAGCCTCTGTGGGGTTTCAGTACTTTTAAAAAAAAACCCTTTTCAAGTTTAAATCATTTTACACTCTTGAACAAAATGTCTACCGTAGAGCCATTCTATTCTACAGTATTTATTTTGGTTTTAAATTGAGTGTCGGGATGTTTTAGGAATGATACAAAATTGACCCACACAATTCCCAATATTCCCCTTTGTGGATTTTGATGGTAAATATTCTCAGAACATTCTTTTGGCTGTGAATTCAGTTGTGAATCCAACAGCAGCCGCTAATGTTTGATAGGCCAAAAGCAGTAGCAAAGGTTCAAACTTGTGATATACTGTGAGGTTCAGGACTGTAGAATCCCTAAGGCTGCAACCCTATACATACTTACTTGGGAGTACGGTAAGTCTTTTGAACTCTATGGGTTGCATCCAATGTTAGACATACACAGAGTAGACACATTGAAATCAATGGATATTGCAGGGGGTTGAACCAGAAGACCCTTGTGGTCCCTTCCAGCTCTATAGTTCTATGATTCGATGACTAACTTAGGTCCTTTAATTTCAATGGGTCTCCTCTGAATAGGGCTTACTTCAGAGCAGACACGTATAGAATTGCACTGTAAATCTAGAGTGCTCTACCTCCATTACCTTTTAACTATATGCGTATGTAAATTGTGTCTATATTAAACAGAGAGGCCCCAGTCTAGTTTTTGTCATGCTTTATTGCATATTTCTTACTGGGCAATTTCTCCATCTGTATCTGATAGAGCTAGGAAGTTCAGACCAGATGAATCTCTGCCTAAGCAACACATAGATATCTCCCTAGGATTATATTGCCTTTTAAAAAAAAAAACCAAAAAAGCATGGGCGTGGCTGATAGTCCCTCCCTTGCAATATACTTTCTGTGGGCATTTACCGGTAAAGCCAGAGAAGTGAAGAGGCTTGTTAGACAGAGAAGATAAAACATTTCAGAATTGCTGCAGGATTCCGGATCCCAGTTCTGAAACCCCTCACTTTTCAGGTTCCAAGACAACAAATGCTGTGTGGCAAACAGAACAGAGATTATGAAAATAATTGCAGTCTTTGAAATGGTAAGGAACGTTAAGTGAAGGTTCAGATCTATAAAAAGGGTGGTTAAAAGCTGTTGCCATGAGACACAGTCACATTGCACGGATCACACTTTAGATTTAGCAGGACACCATAAACCCAGTCATGGCACGAAGCAGAGAGTTCCCCTTCTGAATACACTTGTGGGAATGAACTGTACGGACCAGGACCGGGGCTCCAGTTAAGCACCTGACCTCTGTAACTCCATGGGTCCACCAGTCCCTGGAGTCTCTGATCTGAGGGCTAATCCCAGCCACCTGAGAAAGGAGAACCTCCAGGGTTCAATGGGCAGCTGGAGGCCTCAGAGCAGTCTCTTCACAACAGGGTTGACCTACTGCTGGAGGCCTGAGGATAGACAATGAAGGTGTGAGAGAGACCAGAGGCAAAAGTGAGCAGAGAAACAAGTGTGACTCTTACTTTTGAATCATGTAAGTCAGGCACGTCCAACAGGTAGATCACTGGACGTCTGTGGTAGATCACTGGTAGATCACTGGCTCCCCCCAAACTTTAGCTCCTGTAAAAAAAAGCTCAAAAAGTTTGTCCTGTACCCCCAAAAAATGTTTCTTTACTCCTCCCTAAAAGGTCAACAACTTTGACCTGAACCCCCCCAAAACAGGGCTTTCCTCCTCCCTAAAAAGCTCAACAACTTCAACCTGAACCTCAAAAAACAGGGCTTTCCTTCATAGAAAAAGTTCGACAACCTTGCCCTGAACCCCCCAAAGGGGGTAGATCACTGCCAGTTTTTAACACACCTGGCCTTTGGACCCTGGAAGGTTTCCCATGAAGGAATGCCATTCGCCATTTCTTTTATTTAACATCAGGCTTCCTCAAACTCGGCCCTCCAGATGTTTTTGGCCTACAACTCCCATGATCCCTAGCTAGCAGGACCAGTGGTCAGGGATGATGGGAATTGTAGTCTCAAAACATCTGGAGGGCTGAGTTTGAGGAAGTCTGTTTTAGATTTATTGGATGCCATTTTGGATGTTCAGCTCTGGGCACCAAGACACCTGAGCCTATCTCTGCCTCACAGCCCCTTTAGCACACACCACACAATTGCATTCGAACGGACAGCAGCACCATGCAGCTTCTGCTCCCAGCCATCCATCTTGTGGGAGGGGGAGAATGGGCTGCTCCTTATCTTAAAAATTCAATGCTCCAGGTGACACCCAGTTAGTCCCTCCCATGCTGAAAAGATGGGACAGGGAAAGCAGCGTGCTGTTGAAAAAACAGAATAGCAATAATCATGGTTATTGTTTCTTAATAGCCAAACGATCTAGGCACAGTACCAAACAGAACTGTAGTCTATAGACCTTGCCTGCAGGCTTATGATCACAGGATTGGGAGGGACCTTGATGGTCATCCAGTTCAACCCCTGCTCAGTAAAGGATCTTCAGTGTAGGATGCTGACTCCAGCATCCAGTCTCTGCTTAAATGCCTTGAGCAAGGGGAGCCCACTGTTGAGCAGCCCTTCCCATTAGAGGACATTTCTCCTAGCATTTGTCAAAGTCTGCCCCCTTACCATTTCTGCCCTTTAGTTCTATTCCTGCCACCCTTGAGTTACAGAGACCAGGGCTGCTCCGCCTGTGATGTGATATCCCATCACCTCACCACCATACAAGGAGACCCGTGAAGTATTATACTTCAAAAACAGCAGGGCTGGACATATTGATGTTTTTCTATGGTATGTTTTATTTATTTATTATTTATTAAAGATTTTGCTCGTTTGCAAAAGTACACGCATTGTCTTTTTCTTCAGGTTGTGTTTTCTACAGATCAGTTACCGTATATTTGTTGTGAGACATTGGTGTTATATGCAATATAGGTTGGGAAGAAAACGGGGGTGGTGGAGGGGGGATGGCAAAGCTTATATTCTTTTACTTAGTGTATGCGTAGGGTTTTTGTGTCAGCGTCACTTGGGTAGGTTCTCTTTCTATTCACTTGTTATGTTTCCTTGGTGGTGAGAGAGGTTGGGGTGGTTTAGAGTGTGGTTGATTCTTTAGTGGGCTGCAGTAGGCTTCGTTTGTGCGTGTGTGAGGTGTGTGTGGGGATGTTGTTGGGTTAAGTTAAAGGTAAAGGTACCCCTGACTGTTAGGTCCAGTTGCAGACGACTCTGGGGTTGCATGCTCATCTCGCTCTATAGGCCGAGGGAGCCGGCGTTTGACCGCAGACAGCTTCCGGGTCATGTGGCCAGCATGACTAAGCCGCTTCTGGTGAACCAGAGCAGCGCACAGAAACGCCATTTACCTTCCCGCCGGAGCGGTACCAATTTATCTACTTGCACTTGACATGCTTTCAAACTGCTAGGTGGGCAGGAGCTGGGACCGAACAACAGGAGCTCACCCCGTCATGGGGATTTGAACGGCCGACCTTCCAATCGGCAAGCCCTAGGCCAGGCATCCCCAAACTTCGGTCCTCCAGATGTTTTGGACTACAATTCCCATCACCCCTGACCACTGGTCCTGTTAGCTAGGAATCATGGGAGTTGTAGGCCAAAACATCTGGAGGGCCGCAGTTTGGAGATGCCTGCCCTAGGCTCTGTGGTTTTAGACCACAGTGCAACCATTGGGCCCTGGGTTAAGTTAGCCATATTGAATTGTATGCTGTATGTGATAAAGGGGAGCCATACCTGAGTGAAGTCGTCTTCTATTTCTCCCCATGTCAGTTTCAGTCTATTGGTTAGCTTTTCTAGCAAGGCTGTTTCTTTTCCTTTTCTATACTTTATATATGCTGCCCAGAGTGGCTGGAAACCCAGCCAGATGGGTGGGGTAATAAATAATAATAATAATAATAATAATAATAATAATAATAATAATAATAATTTCCTCCAGCATTTCAAATATGAAAATGGGGTACCTACAACACACTGCCTGGGGCATGGGGCCCTCAATGTGCTGTTGGACTCCAACTCCCATCAGCCCATTCCATGACCAAAGGTATAGCTCACCACCATCTTTGCACAGGCAGAACAAGGATTTGCCAGAAACACAAAATCTGGATTTTCCGTGGTAAAAGGGAGTTCCTGGAACCTAGGAGCCTACGGTCGGGAGTCAGTCACGTGTGTTACTTCTTTTAATAAAACACTGCACATCTTTTGAGACATATGAATGACTCATGGGAGTCCCCAGGCGCTTAAATTGCAGCAGCCCTAAGTTCAGAAGTACCGGCCATGTGAGAAAAGGAAGAAAACAGCTCAGAGCAGTAGCTGAGCAGCAGGAGCCAACATCATTCGCCTCATCACAGAGAGAGCAAAATCATTTGGTGCAGATGAAATCACCTTTCCATATATATATATATTTGTCCACAAAACCCAGCTGATCTTCTTTTCTAAATCTGTCTTTCGATAAATCAGCTTACACCATGGGTCGGCAAACTAAGGCCCACGGACCAGATCAGGCCCAATTGCCTTCTGGATCCGGCCTGCGGACAGTCCGGGAATTGCCGCATGGATCGCCAGTGCACACATTCTTCCCCTCTCCCTCCCACACCGCCCCCTCCCTCCCTCCCGGCTTTTTCCCGCCCTGCCTAGAGGAGGAAGGGGGCTGGGCTTTGTTGGTGCCAGCAGCAACAGCGCTTGAGCGACTGCCATTTTAAGCAGCCCCTCTCCATAGCTCTTTTGTGCGCCGCTCATCGTCCCTCCGCCACCGCAGCCAGACCCTGCCACTCGCAAGACACAGGTAAGCAGCCACCAGAGCTCACGGTGCTCTTGCATCACCCCCCCCCCCGAATATATATAGTCTGGCCCACCACAAGGTCTGAGGGACAGTGGACCGGCCCCCTGCTGAAAAGGTTTGCTGAGCCCAGGCTTAGACTAAGCGCACGTGCTTGTTTTCAATGCTTTGGTTCTAAACACCTGGACTTTTGACTCAAGAGATGTGTGAGCCAGAGGACCAGGGGGTACCAGGAGCTGCCATGGACTCAGGCCCAAAACACATGGCTTGGGACAGTCAACCACAACTGGCAGCAGCCTTCTGGAGGCTCCAGCTCAGTTCTTCTGTCTTTCAGCTTAAGATCCATGGAGTTGCCAGGGATTGAACCTGGCACTTCTGACATGCAATGCATTTTTTTTACCACCAAGTGACAACTCTACAAGGGGCGCATGTGTGCAGTGCACCCCCCCTTCCAAAAGCGCCCCCTCCTCCTTTTGCTGCATCACAAGAGACTTTTATACTCTGCAAGTACCATTTACAATGCAGCAAAAGAAAGGGGAATTACAAAGACTTTGTTGTTGCAGTGGGCATTTTAAAGTGGTTTTTGGTTTGATAATGACTTTTTATTGTTTTATTCTCCATATGGTTTATTTTTACATACACCACTTTGAAATGCTAATGATTAGTAGACACACACGGCTGGGAAATCAGGGAGAAAGTATGTGGGTAAAAGAATTCTGTCTTACAGCCATTGTGTAGAATGAGTCCGCTTGAATTTATTGGAACACAATTATATTGATTTCATCACAGTGACTTCCAGAAATGGAAAGGGGCCACCAGTATACACGATTCTTTCAAGGACACACATAGCAACTACCATGCAGGGTTATCCCAAGTTGCAGGTATGCAACAGCTAAGGTTCCTTGCCAGAAGCTATGAAAGTTCAGGCTGGTACAAAACCAAGAGACATTTGTAGTGGAGATGGGCCCCAGAATCCTAAAATTGGGAATGGAGTAACCCAAGGTAACCTGCTACATTATTCCAGCATCCCAATTTTGTATCTCAAAATCCTGCCTGTATTTCCTCAGCAGGTGCGTGTGTGTCATCATTTAAGCAGATAGGCTTAATTAAGCCTTGTCTAAAACAGTGTTTATCTGAAAGCATGTTTACTTGGCATGATATATGAGTTTAAGTCGTCATAGTTTATTCTTCCTACATGTGGTTAGGAATACAAGGAGCTGCCTTATACTGAGTCAGACCATTGATTCATCCATCCCAGTATTGTCAACTTAGAGGCAGTGGATTTCAGGCAGGAGTCTCTCCCAGCCCTACCAAGAAAGGTTGGGGCTTGAACCCGGGAGCTTCTGCATGAAAAGCAGAGCTAAGGCCCTTCCCAAGATGGACCAAAAACAGTCTGGATGACTGGTGCCTATGACAGATTGTTACCAACATATAACCAGCTGTACACACTCCACAATATTGCATTAGTGGAGTGTATTAAACTTTTATTGAATTCCATTCTTCAACTGGATTAACACAAATATTTATTTAAAAGACCCCCCCCCCAATCTATTGACAGTTCTGGAGACTCTGAATGAGCTTGAGCTCAGTTTAAATTTGTGGTTTTATTCCTGGTTGTTTCTTACTTTGTATCAGGGGACTTGTTCCAAACACCAACTTTTCACCTTATCTTCTTTCTTTCCTGGTACAGGACAGTGTCGTGAAGATGCCACATTTCGCTGTGGACAATGACTGAATCAGATTTTTAAATTAGAGGTGCTTCCTTAGTGTGTGTCATGTGTGGTCTTTATCAAACCATTTTTCTCCCCCCTGCTTTTTTCTCTGCTCCATTTATATTTTGCAACTTGGTTGGCTTCAGATTTTTTGAGGGGTGGGGGAGGTGAAGGTTGCTTTCTGAGCTCAAAATTATCGATAGCAAACTACCCATTACATACTTGACAATGTCCCATCAATTACTGCTGTTGTGAAAGGTGAATGCTTATTTTGCATATTTTAAAGCTTTACTTGAATTATTACCGTATAGTTTACATTTCACTGTAAGTGTGCCTTTTCTCTTATACACCTGGATGTA
This sequence comes from Zootoca vivipara, assembly GCF_965207765.1. Lineage (NCBI taxonomy): Eukaryota > Metazoa > Chordata > Lepidosauria > Squamata > Lacertidae > Zootoca > Zootoca vivipara. The sequence goes on along the minus strand of NC_142584.1, from coordinate 65,587,134 downwards.
TAAAAGGATAAGGCACCTGATGAAGTTAATTCCAGCATACAATGGTAGGCTCTACATACAGTACTCAAAAGCAAGCCCCATTGAGTACAGCAGCACTTTCCCCTGGGGAACAGGGCCAGGATAGCAGCTTTTGTCTTTAAGGTGTCACAAGACTCTGGTGCTGCCACAGGCTAACACAGCCATCACTCTAGAATTTAATTTTCAACTACGCTTTGTATTATTTCTTTAAGTCAGCTGTCCCCCATGCTGGCTGAGGCTGATGGAAAATGTAGTCCAAAACATCTAAAAGACACCATATTAGAGAAGGTTGCCTTAAAATATGCTTGCAGCCTGCTGGGGTTTGTATTATTTTATGTACATAAAATAATAGGCCATCTGACAACTAAAAAGATCTCTGGGTGGCTTACAACATTGACTGTAAAAGCAGGAGCATGCAATTGTCATCTGCTATTACTTGGCAGCCCAAATGAGAACATATATTTCCCGCCCCCTCTCTCTACACACACACACACACACACACACAGCTTCTCTCACGTCTATGGACAAATATACAAGTTGTCGCTGCGCACTATTCTCCTTTAAGCAGAATGTGATAGGACAGAGGATAACCAAACCAATCTACAGTTTAAAACTTTTCAGATACAGTGGTACCTCGATTTACAAACACAGTTGGTTCCAGAAGTCTGTACTTAACCTGAAGCGTACTTAACCTGAAGCGAACTTTCCCATTGAAGTAATGGAAAGTGGATTAATCCGTTCCAGACGGTCCGTGGAGTACTTAAATTGAAGCGTACTTAACCTGAAGTGAACTTTCCCATTGAAAGTAATGGAAAGTGGATTAATCTGTTCCAGACGGGTCCGCAGAGTACTCAACCTGAAGCGTACTTAACCCGAGGTATGAGTGTAATTGCTTCCAGAAGTCCGTACTTAACCTGAAGTGAACTTTCCCATTGAAAATAATGGAAAGTGGATTAATCCGTTCCAGACGGGTCCGCGGAGTACTTAAACTGAAAATACTCAAACCGAGGCATACTTAAACCGAGGTATGACTGTATAAAGAACTGCAGATGTCACAATATAAAGTGCTGCATAATATGAGCTACTACAGAAGGCTTTAAAAAAAAGGGGGGAGGTTGGTTGATAAAGACATGTATGTAGAAAAACATTACTGAGAAGGAAGAGTCTGTACCAAACAAAGATGCACCCCCAAAACAGTCCATCAGCAGAAGTGGGTTTATTAATTTATTTTAATCCCCTGCCTATTTGGGCCACCAAATAACCGCAGATGACAATCCTGCATTGCAAAACCGAGTACAACTGGCAGCAGGGCTGAACGAGATAAGGGAATGAGTAAGAGTTCACCTGAAAAGAGCATAAATAACCAAGTGCAGAAAGAATAAACTGGAAAAAGCAGCAAGATGCAAATGAATGGAGTAAGAAATCCTAAGTAGAAAGAGCAGTCGGATGTGATCTGACATGGCAGCCTGTAGTTTGACTAGAAGCATATTTGTATTACTATGCCTTAGAAGTGTTGAAACAGTCAAGCATGCCGTAGACTTTCTGAGTTGAAAGTAAATCTGCTTAGCAAGTTATCCTTTCCCCTCCAGATTAAGATGGATAGGTTGTAGCTTTTGCATATGCAGTAGTTAGTTTTCCTTTTCATAAACGCTGACAGCTTCATAATAGCTTTCTCTCCCTTTTTTCAGAGGGCTGGGTGCGTGGGGGGGAGAGAATGCTACTGAGAAGTACATAATCATGCATAGACTCATAGAAATGTAGAGTCGGAAGGGACCGTGAGGGTCATCTAGCCCAACCCTCTGCAATGCAGGAATCTCAACACATGGTCCCCCCATCCAATTTGAAACCCTACCGGACTCAGTTTAGCTTTGCAAATGTGCTAGCAGTTTTAGTGCTTCACCCTTGTTTTAACCGAGTTCTGCAAATTCTCTCTTAGCGTCGCTAACCTTCCGTTCCACTGTCACTGCCAAAGGTGACAGTAACCAGGAAACCCCCAGCAGGCAGCAACCGCCTGAGCATCAGGCTTCCACCAGCACCGCCCTCATCCCCACCCCAACTTTTGCATAAAGCATACATTTGCCCATGCTGCAAGCAACAAGCACAAGAGCTATGTAGTGTTTGTAATTGTTGGGGGAAAGCTAGCCAGGAGCACCCCCACGTGGAGAAAAGCTGACGCTGCAACTGAAAGAGCACCAGGTCTTATGTGGAGAGAGGAAGGCGAGGAGACGCTGCCACTCACTTCACACAGCAGGGAAACCTTGCCAAGAGCACGACAAACCGAGAAGGGCCACAGCTCAGTGGTAGGGGACCTGCCCCTGGGGAGCCACTGCCAGTCAATGGAGACCAGTGTTTCCCAAAATTGGGTCTCAGGCTGTTTTGGGACTACAATGCCCATCATCCCTAGCTAGCATAATAATAATTTATTATTTATACCCCGCCCATCTGGCTGGGTTTCCCCAGCCACTCTGGGCGGCTTCCAACAGAAAAATAAAATAAAATAATCGATTAAACATTAAAAGCCTCCCTAAACAGGGCTGCCTTCAGATGTCCTCTAAAAGTCTGGTAGTTATTTTTCTTTTTGACATCTGGTGGGAGGGTGTTCCACAGGGCGGGTGCCACTACCGAGAAGGCCCTCTCCCTGGTTCCCTGTAACTTGGCTTCTCGCAGCGAGGGAACCGCCAGAAGGCCTCAGGACTCAGTGGTCAGGGATGATGGGAACTGTAGTCCAAAAACAGCCAGAGACCCAAGTTTGGGAAACTGATGTAGACTATACTGAGCTAGATGGACCAAAGGTCTGGTTCAGTATAAGGCAGCTTTGTATGCTCCTAAAAACAGCAAAGAAATCACTGCTTAAACACAAAGACCATCCTGGGTTGTTTTTTTGTGTGGGGGTGTGTGTGTTAGAGTAAAAGAGCATAACAATCATTTGGTAGGGGTTGCTTTATTATTGGGTACAGCAAAATCCCAGACGGTCGGATCAGTCCTGTTAGCAGCAGAGTCCGGGGGGGGATGAGGGAAGAATGCCAACCGAAAGAGAGCAGGAAAATGACAACAAATCCAAGCGCCGAACAAAATGCACCTTCCCGACCATGTGCCCTCTCAGAAGTGCCACCAGCCAGCCCCCAAAGAAGCACTGGGGTTGGGGTTGGGTGGGGGGGTCCTGCAGGGCTCATGGGGTGGACAGAGCACGAGGTGCAGGCAAGGCCAAAACTTTGTTCAGCTTAGCCAGGAGTGCTCCCTGTGGGTCCCACAGACAAATACATGAAAGGAGATGGAATTGCATACAAAGGTTTGCATATTTCCCACACAAGTGAATCCAGCTAAGCCTGGAGATAAAGAAACATGTAGTTTCTCTCTCTCTCTCTCTCTGATTCACAAGGTAGTCTTACTCTTTGTGCCAGAGCAGGTGCTAGCCATGTTCCAGTGCTTTAAACCCAACACAGCTTTTGTACAGATTGGCTCTCTCTCTCTTGGGTGAAGCAGCTGAACCCATGTCCAGCTTTGCCTGTGTGTGCATAGCTGTCAAAACGGGGCCCCTGTAGACCCTTTGGAAAACAAAGCAGGAAGGGCAGAGTTGTGATGGGAAAGGGGATGCAGCAGCGGGTCTTGTCCTATGCTTAATACTTTGGGCTGGGTTCTGATCCTAAGACACAGAGAGAAGGGGCAGAGACCAACAGTGTGACCCACATAAGCCAACAGTCATGTTGGTTTGCATGGGGGTGGGGAGCAGGGTACATAAACCTCGTGTCCTCCTAATCCAATCCCCCAACAGAGAGGAGACCTGAGCAGATGGAGAGAGAGAGGGGAGCACAGAAAATTCAAGTACAGCAAGGATGGTGATCCCATGGCACTCCTGCTGTTGCTGGACTACAACTCCCATCATCCCTTGCCCACCACCTAGGGCCGATGGGAGCTGGAGTCCAACAAGGTCAGATGAGCCACAGACATCCCCTCCTGAAGTAGAGGCTTAAGGGAGGGTACAAATGTCAGGGCTGCACCAGGCAGCAGAAACAAGATGGTGGTTCCAACCAGCTTCCTATCGAGAAGCCGCACGGGCTGTGCCTTATCCGCCTGGGGTTCCTGTAGCACCTACTCAGCCCCAGAGCTCCCTGTGTTATTTGGCCTTCAGTGTCTCTGGCCTGCGCGTGCAACAGGCCGCCTGGCTCCACAAATATTGCAGTGAGGGTAGCAGTGGAAGGAGTCCCGTCCAGAATGTCCTATAATAAATACTATTTACATTGGCCACCCGCAGCTCATACGCCATGTGCACCCCAACCAAGAAGAGGACGATATGGAAGGGCACTGGGGAGCCATTAATACCGGTAGCGCTGGCTACCCACACACAAAACAGCTGGTTAATGGCACAGCAGCATCCTGTGGCCGTGGCTAGGATTGCAGCTTCAGTCCTGCGGAGGGCGCTGCGGGTCTGGGGAAGGCGGCACAGGCCTTGCTCTGGTGTCACCAGTTGGCTTTCACGGCATTGATGTCACTCACGAGGTTCTGTGCCATGCAGATACCAAAGATCTGAAATACAAGGTTGAGGATGATGCGTGTTAAAGAGAATGAGAAGCACTTGTGTACATGCACACAAGCGCTATACAAAGCTGGGACCATCAAGAAGGAGATTGATTCCATCTTTTCACAGCTCTGAACTCAGTATTATTACTGCCACTGACAGGGGCGAGGGGGAAGTCTTGGCCCGTTTTGCCTTTGCAGTACAATGGCAAATGGAACGAGAGGCACGTGCAGAGGAGAGAAAAGGCAGTTCGAGGTGGAGTGAGTGCAGGATCCCCACTGCAGACGTTTGCCTTCCAATGGGTGGAAGATGAAGGGGCTGGCAATGGGGATGCGACAGAGGAAGCAGGGCTAACAAGTGCCTGCCTGCCCGCCTGCCCTGCCCCCTCAGACAATAGAGAACATGTGATTTTAAGTATCTGAATGGGTCTGGGTTTGGGATGCCTTTTTTGTGGGTTCTATGGAGTTCAGAGGCACTTTATCCCGCAAAAACAACAGCCACTTCAGTTTCGCAGCAGCAGCAGCTTATATACCTGGAGCAGCGCAACGGCCACAAAAGTCCCGGCTACCACAATGAGATTGTCCTGGAGCCATTTCTCAAACTGGCCAGCACATCCTTTGGTATGGATGAAGCTCTGCTGCTCCAGCTCCTGCAGAGAAGGCAAAGGCAAGCAGGTGAACAGCTCTGGAAGTAGGGATGCATAGAACCATCTTCTGCCCAGAGACGAGGGAACCACTTCAGCTGAAATGCTACAATCCTCTGTGCCCAGTGGCAAAAATAATATTTGCTCTGTGGCCACTAGTTCCAGCCCATCCCAACCTAGCCACTTGGTCTCACTTCTACAATCCCCCATTTAGAACATGCACAGGCCCACCCCTTGCTTTATTATTTCTGCCCTTAACCCAGAATGCTAACTGGTTCCGTTGCCAGTTGTGCCTGGTCCCATGATGTGCCTTCTAGGAAGCACATCTGCCTGGCTCCTCCCACCCAGGGCCCAGACGTATCAACCCAACTCTCACCAGTTTAAGGCGGACATCATAGCCACACTGCGTGTTGAGAACATCCTCCTGCGGAAACAACAGACCCAAAGCTAGTCCAACCAAACTGGGAAGTTCTCTAACCACTTCCCTGATAAAAGTCTCGCTGCTTTGCCCCCTAAATCTCTCCAACACTTGGCTTTGCATGACACACCTTCCCAAATACTTCGGCTGCAGCCCTTGGTTCCTCCATCTACCCCCCAACCCAACCCAACATAACTCACGAAACAGAAAGTTTTGCCCGTTCAATCATAAATAGTTTGGTCCAGACTTGGATCATTGTATTTTTAACCTGGACTCTTGTACACTGGGTGCAAATGTTCTTGGACTCCAGCTCCCATCAGCCCCAGCCAGCGTGGCCAAAAGTGGGGGCTGATGGGAGTCCAACATCTCAAAGCTCACAGGTTCCTCATCTCTGCCACTAGGCAATACACTTGAGCAATTGTTCTATTAATGTCTCAGCTTAAGCGTGCTCTCCATGGAGCGAATGAGCAGCAAAGAATTCACCCTATCCTGTAGCCCCTTGTTCCTGCGGTTTAAGGTCTATTCACCACCCCTCTCCTTTTAGCTCCTTACCGCAGGGTCCTTGACACAGCAGGAGAAGGGCACCCCGCAGCGCTCCCTGCTGGGGTTGGAGTCAGTGCAGTTGAAATAAATGTTGAGGTTCCAGTCATTAGGGCCATGAGCCCCACAGCAAGACCACTGTACAGGGAGACAGTTTTAACCAGCGTAAGTGTCCAGCAACCAATTACACACAGAAACACCAAATGCTGCCTTCCTCAAATGGGTGCCCTCTATATGTTTTGGACTACAGCTACAGCCATTCTTGACTACTTAACCATGCTGGCTGGGGTCGATGGGAGTTGGAGTCCATCAACATCTAGAGAGCATCAGAATGGGTAAGGAACAAAAATGGACAAAAGGGACAGATGAGGTCACCAGTTGCAGGCAAAATGTTACACAGCAGGAGTGGGGAAATGGATCTGACCCATGGGCTGAATCCTTATCTTCTGCATCCCAGCAGCCCAAATTTGAAAGGTGGGTAGGACTGTCCACCTGCCATTCACCTGATATCCCAATGGTGTCATGTGACCTGCTTTTGCCCATGTTTACGATCAGCTGATCTGCAGGGTACGCACAGGTCTGTGCACAGCACTTTATAAGCACAAACAAAGCATTGTGCACAGGGCTTTGCAGTGCCTGAAAACTTCCTTGCGCCTAGCTGTGTCTTTACATGCTTTGTACATGAGTACAGGTGTAGGGGCACATAGGCTTGGCTTGGGCAAAATAGTGTAGCAGGCCAAATTGGGAGACCTGGCTGATCTAATTATGCCCACGGGCAGGAGGTTTCCAACCCCAGCTATATATATAGGATGAGGCCTTTCACGGACAGCACAGAGTCCCTGTAACTTTCAGATACAGTCAAACCTCAGTTTACGACTACCTCGGCGAGCAACCGCTTCGACAAGCGACCGCCGTGGACCCAGAAGTGTTTTGCATCCAGGTTCCGTGGCGTCAGATGCGCAGACGTGATCTGCGCAGCTCGCACGTGCGCAGAAGTGCTCTTTCAGCGCTTTGCGCACGCACAGAAGCGTACCTTCGGCGAATGATCGCCTCCGTGGAACAGATTGCGGTCGCAAACCGCGGTACCACTGTACAGGCTACAGGAAGCATTTCTGCAACCCTGCAGCTTCATCAACTGCCACCAGATGGCAGAGTCAGCTCTGGTGTGCGCTTGGTAACCATTACCACTCTAATCCCACAGGGTGCAGGAGATGTTTCTATATCTCCTATTAATCTGGAAACACCATGCATTGCTCACTCGCTTGCCATAGGTATCTATGGAACACTGTCATCACATCACAGTTCTCCTTTGTTTTCCCCATGTTTCTTCCATCTCTTTTATGACTGCAGAAAATCCAACTTTTGGGAGAAAGAACAGGCCAACTAGTAGCACAAACTCCACAGGTGTCCAGAATGGCTTCCCCAACTATCATGTGCAGAAGCAGGGTCTTTCCAGACCACGGCGCCTCACACTCCACCAGCCCTAGAACAAACAGATCGCTCAGATCGATCGTACAACTCACGTATTCCTGAGCAAAGTCTATGAGGTTCTGCAGGTCGATGTCATCGCGGTAGGCCTTGACGTTATTGTTGATGAAGAAATTGAGCTGATCTTTGATCCAGTCCTTGAAGATGAAGGCCAGGACACCAGCCGTGAGCTCCAGGAAAAAAATGAGCCCCAGGAACACAGAGAACTGAGGGCAAAGCAGAGACAGGCCAGAGAGTAAAGCTGGGAAATCGCTGGGGATGTCCAGGCAGCGCATGGCTGCAGGATAGGGATCGCCCTCACACTTATCAGACAGTCACATCTCACAGGGGAAGTAAGCTGCCCTGAGAACTTGTTTGTTAAGGCAGATTATAAATACAGAAGAGTAAGAAAGACAAGTGTCTCTTAAATCACACTAAGATATCAAAAACCTAAAAATGCTATGCTAATCCTCAGTACTAGTGGTGCCTACTTCCTCTGAAACTTCTGAAATAGAAGGAAATCAAGGTGTTATTACGATTTTTTTCCTCAAAGGAAGGTAACAGAGGTTAAAATGCAGCAGCAGCACTAGGAACAGAATGCATGTACTCCAGTTTCAATCCCAACCGTACTTCTCATTCTAACCTCCATAGCCCACCCAAAAACTGTTGGCTCCCTGCTCAGTCCTTCCATTCCAAGCAGTAGATCCAGTGTTCCTTCCCCAGCTTGCCCTGATCTTCCTTGTCCTGTCTAGGGAAACCCCTGATTGCAGTTGGCCCTCCTTGTGCAGCAATGCCTGCACTCTAGCCTCCCTCCAGGCTCCAGCCTTAGTTCCTAAGGCTCAAGGAGGCTGAAACAGAAAGGGGCCCACTCCTAGGTATTGCTGCACTGCATTTTGCCAAGCTCTGAACGCAAGAGGCATCCAGCTCACCACCCAGAATGGGAAAGCAGGAAGACCCAAAGACTTACAAACTTGAGCAGGAAAGTGTTTTCCCTCAAGGCTCCAATGCAGCCAGCAAACCCCAGGACGAACATCACCCCTCCGACCACAAGGAAGAGCCAGACAGGGTCAAAGCCACCCAGGTCTGTGATGGACGACAGGTTGGAAAGCACACCCTGGGGGGAGAAGGGATGGATGACTCCCAAGTTCACAACACTGATGTGTAACACTTTTAATGCTACAATCATGTAAATCACAACAGTTATTACAGCAAATGACTCACTGGTTAACTATTAGCAGTAATAACCGTAACAGAGCGGAGGTCAAACTACCTGTTATGTTATCAAGGCTTTTAAAAAAATACGAGCTGTGCGCAGTAAACTGCCCCTTTGGGGTCAAACAGTAGGAGTGGGGAGAGAGAATAATCTCAGGAAGGAACTGGCTGCTTTTTCTTCAAAGTGGAAGTGGATGATTTAAGCCCACTTTTGTGAATCATGTAACACAGCCTTCCCCAATGCAGCTCCCCCAGCTCCCAGCACCCCCAGCCATCACTGTTGCAGAGGGCACCAGGTTGGGGAAGGCAGGTGTGGTACCTGCTCTGAAGAGCTGAATACTCTTTGAGAAGATGGAGGAGCAGGTAGCAGAAAGGAGAACATCCCTTGTCTTGCCATGTTCCAAGAGCAGAGCAGGGGAAGACAGGAGTCTGTTTCTGAGGGAGCGCATCACCATGGACACACACGGAATAGGAGTTTTACTGCAATTTATACTAATATTAGTGGTAATGCACCAACACTGCTACTCCTGTGGCTTATATGGAAGCTACCTTGCAGGCCAGGGACAGCAACAGGGTTAGGGTGTGTGGCAATGACTCGCTGAGACAGCATTAAAACGATTAGACAGATTCATGGGAGATAAGCGTAGCGTTGGATATTAGTTATTATAGACAAATGGAGCCTTCATGGACAACAGCAGCATACCTCTGAACAGCAGGTGCTAAGAACAACAGCTGAAGGCTGGGGAGCTCCCAGAAGCACCTGGCTGGCCACTGCTGGAAGGAAATAGGATGCTACTGGTCTAGATGGAACCTTGGGTTTGATGCATCAAAAGAATTCTTACATTCTCATGTCTATTATTTAGATTCAGAGGAGCTGGCGCTTCCCAAAAGCCACTGGATACAAGAGACATGAGTCCCTGCTTAGATGTAACAACAAACCATGGTTTACTAATTAAGTCTAAACTAGGCTCAAAGGGTGCTAGGTGATTCCAACCTCTTGATGCTTTTGCTCTAACCCCACCCTACATCTTTGGGATACAGGAGAAGCAGCTAACCCACAGTTCAAGGGGCTGATGTGGCCAATTTGGGTGGCAGAAGTAAAAAACTGGGGGATTGAAGAGGACACAGTACAGGGCAGTAAACCCTGCTCTTCAGTTGCTCTGCCTGGACCAGCTAAGTAGGGATGCTGTGTGCCTCTCGGTCTCCCACATGTGAGTGTGCATGTGAAAGTGTGTGAGAGAGGGAGTGGGCAACCCTGTTCTGGTCACCTCCACCACTGGATTGGCCATTGAACCAAAAAGAAAAAAAGGTCAGCCACCACTGGGATACAGAATCTGCTACCCACAACCCTTTCCCAGCACTGCAAGGAACAGCAACATCCTTCTTTGAGCATTAGGACATGAAATTCACAAGTCACATGACTCAATTATTTCTTCTTTATTGATAGGACACCACTCATTCTGTTTAGGATGATTTACTGGAGTTAGAAGGGGAAGCGGGAATAAAAAAGAGGCTCTCTGCAGTGACTCTAGGAAGAGGAAGGGATTTGCTGTAAATCCCAGGGGAGTTATCCTGCTGAGCAAAGTACAATAAAAGTGATGTTTCGGAGTGGGAGCTCTGCTGTTCAGGGTTCAGAACGGAAATAGGCATTACTGCAATGTACCCTAAATCAATCACCTTCACAAAGGACTAGTAAACAGATGCATGCACATCCCTTGATTTTTCAACAGTGGGCAGCCTGAACTGACTCAGCTGAAAAGCGCCATATATGAGGCAATGCCATGTCATATGAAAGGCCCGTCTATGGTCATAAACTCTTACAGACAGCTCGTTTCAAACATGCAACCTGTCACCTGGTATTGAAGTTCTCAGTTTGCACATAGGCCTGCTGTATACCTGATAAGGACTTGAAACTTGGAAATTCAATTTGATGTCTAAGCTGGCACCACAAATATACTGGACAGGATTCAACTAACAAGTCTTGTTAGTGGCAGCCAGCACAAGGGCTCCTTCTAGTGCTTTGGGGCTTTCCCCCTACCCCCCAAAAAAATGGCTCAAGGGGGTGTTGAGAGACCCTGTAGAATGATTGCCATAGCTCTATGGTGAATTGCTTCCACTGGTTGGTATTCAACTAACTTTTACTCAGTCAACCTCCTGAAATTTATAGGCGCAACTTAGTCATGTTCATTAATTTCAGTGGGCCTACTCTTAGTAAAATGTAGCCGAATACCACCCACTTTACCTGCAAAACAGGAACACTGATTTCAAAAGGATTCGAGCCCCATGTTAGGCGAAAGATTCCTTCATTGTAGGGGGTGGAACTAGATGGTCCTAGAAATACCTTCGAACTCTAAAGTTCTATGATTCTATGAAACTTACATCCAGAAGTGTGTTTTAAGATCATTGCACAAGTCTGTATTTTCATTCCAATACTGAGTCCTTAATAAACCGAAATAGAGGATCTGGGGCCTGGATCCAACTAGCTTGGCATGCCAGCAGAAGCCAGAGCAAGGGCTTACAAGAGTGCAATGGGGTTTCTCCCCTCCCTCCACCTTCACCTCCCCCAAATCCACTCTGGAGGGTCAGGGTCCCCAGAACACTGCATGGAAGAGAGGGGAGATAATTTCACCCAGCAAGCAGAAATGCTTGTGCTGACAGAAGCATCAGAGAAGCTGCAATGTAGAATCCCTTCCTTGGTGTTTGTAACTAACGTCATTCACTGGCGAACTAGAGTATCCTTGCCTGCTGGAAGAAAATGATTGGTTACCTCAGCTCACTTGTCAAGAGCTGGCAACACAGCTATGTGCCACAAAGTGCTCAGAGTCAGAGGCCTGTCAATCACTTGTACTTTTCACCTAGCCAGAGGGGATAAGCTACTTACTTGGAGAACCCAGGGTTAGTTTACAGGCATGTTCGTTTCAGGAACCTAACACCATGGCTAAGAGCACTAGAGCCAGTGAGAACATTAAAAAAGCACCAACCAGAAAATTCATCATTGCAATGGTCCAAGGCAGCAGCCACACTTACCTTTTCTGCCCAGGCCCACAGACCAATGGCCAGAAAGGAAGCCCCCAGCAACTGAAAAAGAGGAAAGAGCACAGTGTTATGGGGAACACAGCAAGGAGGAGGAGCACACTCTACACACATTACAGGAATCTTTGCACCAAATCTGTTGCATTGTTGGCACAATCTGTCTCGAGGGACAATGGAGTGCGCCTCTGGGGGGTGAAGCCAAACCACTGGAGAATTACAGTGCCTGCTGCGGCTGCAGAGTCCAGTAACTTGTAACAGCTGCTTCCTGCTGTGTTAGCAGCACTGAAGTGGCCTCCCCTGGGCAGTGTACATGGAGGTCCTGGACTGCCCAGATGACAACCCCCCCCCCCGGCCTTGCTGATGCGGTCCAAAGAAAAGCAGAGCAATGCGTTTGGTACCAGCTTGGCTGCAGGAGTTGCTGGAAAGAGGTGTACAAGGAGCTTGTTTAGTCGTGTCCGACTCTTCGTGACCCCATGGACCATAGCACGCCAGACACTCCTGTCTTCCACTGCCTCCCACAGTTTGGTCAAACTCATGTTCGTAGCTTCGAGAACACTGTCCAACCATCTTGTCCTCTGACGTCCCCTTCTCCTAGTGCCCTCAATCTTTCCCAACATCAGGGTCTTTTCCAAGGATTCTTCTCTTCTCATGAGGTGGCCAAAGTATTGGAGCCTCAGCTTCACGATCTGTCCTTCCAGGGAGCACTCAGGGCTGATTTCCTTAAGAATGGATAGGTTTGATCTTCTTGCAGTCCATGGGACTCTCAAGAGTCTCCTCCAGCACCACAATTCAAAAGCATCAATTCTTCGGCGATCAGCCTTCTTTATGGTCCAGCTCTCACTTCCATACATCACTACTGGGAAAACCATAGCTTTAACTATACGGACCTTTGTAGGCAAGGTGATGTCTCTGCTTTTTAAGATGCTGTCTAGGTTTGTCATTGCTTTTCTCTCAAGAAGCAGGCGTCTTTTAATTTCGTGACTGCTGTCACCATCTGCAGTGATCAAGGAGCCCAAGAAGGTGAAATCTCTCACTGCCTCCATTTCTTCCCCTTCTATTTGCCAGGAGGGTACAAGGAGCTATCCAACCACTTTAGGGACCCCATTCCAGATTTGCGTAGGGTTTACTCCTTAGCCTTTTCTTCTCCTAAAGATGTCGCACAAGGCAGTGGGTAATAAGTCTACCAGGATCCACTTCACCATTTGCCTCCCATGCAAAATGCACAGCAATCTCCCATGTGCTGAGAAATAACATGAAGAAGTATTCATCTTCTATCATCTTCCACACGGCTTGAAGCTTTTAGAGTCAGTTAAGACCTGACAAGGTATGTTCAAGTTCCCCTAGATGCAGGGGATCAGTGAGGACCACGCTAGGTGAAGATGTTGCCAAGGAACTGCACTCTGTCCCACCAACGGGACCTCCAGTCTCTCCAGCACCTACTCCCCAATGCATGCCCACTTCTAAGCACTGCAGCCACTTGCAACTCATTAACATTTCCCAGGCATGGCAGCATGATTGAGACTGCGGGAAGAATTCAGCGTTGTGCTCTTCTAATTGTTCCATCAGCGCAAGCATCTCAGCTTGCCCGACAGAACAATTCCCCGTCTCCTCCTGCTTTGTGTTGTTCTGGTGGTTCTCCAGAGCCAATGTGGGGTGGAGTGGAAGTACAAGGGGGAAGTCCCGTTGCATTAGCAGGACTCTGTTGTGCTGGCTCCTGCTGGTGCATGAACTCCCTAGGAGTGATAGTGCATTTCAGTGGACTTTGGTTAGAGCAGGGGTTCCCAACAAAATTTTCTCGAGGACCCCCTCATCGAGCCGCTATTGTGACAAGGACCCCCATTAATTCCTAATCCTAAAATTAAAAAGTGAGAGCCAAATTAAGAGTCTTTTTATATTTTATATTTATACGTTTTTTACAGTTACAACAGAGTACTCCATCAGTATACAGTTAGTTTTAATTTTCAGTTCTTAATGAGATGAACCACTTTTTAACCAACGGTCCATTTTTAACTACGCGAACTGTAGCTTCCGCGAAAAACAACACTTTGTTTACAAACACTACTGTTTTGCAAAGAGGCAGCGCGCGCCAGGGAGGAGGGAGGGGAATGGAGAAGACAGGGTACCTGCGCAGTAGCGCACAAATGAAGCCGACATGCGCAAAGCATCTTGGGGAGGTGAGCGTTAGTAGAATGCGCGCGCTGCCTCTTTGCAAAACAGTAGTGTTTGTAAAGCGCCACCTAACGGCATATAGCAGAACTACTGCCTCTATCTAATTCTAGTTTTGCGCTAGACTCTGCTCATGCAGGAAGTGGCCAAAACAAAAAATCTGTTATCATATGAAATATATTTAATATATTTTTTATTCTAATAGCATCTTGCGGACCCCTCTGGCATAGCTCGCGGACCCCTGGGGGTCCGCGGACCACCTGTTGGGAACCACTGGGTTAGAGGACCAGCAGGACCAAAACAGTGTGTATCCTCTTCTGATCTATGTCCCAGAACCTAGCAATCAGATAGGCCTATATCCTGCCTAGAAAAAAAATTCTAAAAACCTAAATTTTGAAAGTGGAAACATTTTACATTCCCTCTCTCACACACAGCATTTTTATTTCCACTGCATAATTGACAACACAACCCTATGCATCTTTATTCTAAAGCAGGCTTCACTTTGTCCAGAGGGATTTACTCCCTAGTGGGTGTTAAGGACAGCAGCTTGATTTGTGGTTTTGGGTAAGGAATTAGGTTTCATTTCAGCTCACAGTCACATCTTGAGACAGGGGAAGGGTGAGTCAGGCACAAAAGGGAAGAGGTATGGAGGTCAGGACTAGGAGACTGGAACTTTGAGTGAGAGAAGCTCCACTCAAAACATGCTCCGTTTTTGTTTTGTTTTTTTAAAGATCCTTTTCACAAAATGACTTTTTTATTTCCCAAACTTCAGAATGTAACAGAAGAAAACAGGGGCGCCACATGCTTCCCTAAGTATTTCTGAAATGTAACCTCCAAACATGGAGCCCAGGATGTAGTTTTACAAATCTATACTGCGGCCACTGTTATATCTTTGGATCTGGATGCACTGGCGGAGGAAGAGGAGTGCGGGGGGAGCGCACGGCCCCCAGCAGAGCGATCCTGGTGGGGTGCCACTGCAGCTGCCTCCCCTGCCAGTGCTGGGCGCCATGCCCCTACACACGCCCCAGGCCCCTGCAGGCAATGCCCCCAGGATGTGCACCAGCCCCGTTCCCACCTGCTCTCTGCCCCCCCCCCCCAATGTTGGAGCATGAAGCTTCGCCACTGTCCGGATGTCTGGTGGATATATTACAGCATTAGGTACCCATTCAGAACACGCAGCAAGAAAGCAAATGCTATACCTATTAAGTAGGAGCAATTGGAGGGCACAAAATTCACACAATTAAGAACAGGCCTTCTTGATGAGACAAAAGGCCATCTGTCCATCATCTTTGTCCTCACATAAGCAGGACATAAAGGCAACAGCCCTCTTGCCCCTACTGTGCTCCAGCAAATGGTATTTAGAGGCCTACTGCCTCTGACAGAGGGGGCAGAATACAGTGGTACCTCTGGTTAAGAACTTAATTCGTTCTGGAGGTCCGTTCTTAACCTGAAACTGTTCTTAACCTGTGGTACCACTTAGCTGCTAATGGGGCCTCCTGCTGCTGCCGCACCGCAGCTACATGATTTCTGTTCTCATCCTGAAGCAAAGTTCTTAACCTGAGCTACTATTTCTGGGTTAGCGGTGTCTGTAACCTGAAGCATCTGTAACCCGAGGTACCACTGTATAGCCCTTGTAGCTAGTAGCCATTGATAGCCTCCTCCTCCATGAATTTGTTATGGAGCAGCAGCTACTTCCTATGTGCCTCAATCAAAGGCATGGAGCTGTTCAGATCCCCAGACCACCAGCTCCCCAGCTAAGAGGAGGCCCATTCTGAATGAGACATCTAGGCCAGGTTAACCTCAAGGCTCGGGGTTGAATGCAGCCTTCTAGGTCTCTCTATCTGGCTTTCCCTCCCCTCAGCCCACGCCCCTTACTGGGCCTACTTCACACTCTGAGGGTTTTTGCCTGGCTGGAATGTGTCCCTGAACTCTGATAAATCCTCTTGCTTGTCTAGATGGAGGATAGAGATAGGGAATGTGAATGCCTGTAGAAACTAGTCTAGCCAAACAAAGGTAAAATGTACATGAGTTGCTCTGCCAATGTTTGCTTCTGGGACCTCCCACTGATGCTTTGTGCATGAGAGGCTGAGAAGGGTTTCCCACCCGATCTAGAATATCTCCCAGCTCTGCACCCTTGGAGCCAACACCTAAACAAGACTCTTAATAAAGGGGATCAACTTCTCTGTCTGTGAGAGATCTTACAAGGCCAACTTTACACCACTGCAGGATAGAACACACTGAATTGCCACACTTTTCCAGTCCCACTGACACTAACAGGCCACCCCCACCCCCCCAGATATGGGTCCCGGCTTGCCAGTCTTGGAAAACAGAAGACTGGAGACACAGCGTCTGGAGCAATTCAAAGCTTGGCACAGTGCAGACAATGGCTGCTCTGTTCCCGTGGTAGGAGTTGGAACGTTCCTGAAACAGCAGCAGCATTGATCAGAGCTCTCCCCTGGCCCACAAATAAGGCCCTGCCCCTTTCCTAGGGCGATTGCTGCACACTTACCCCACTATCTGTGGGGAATTGCATGTAGGTGCCACAAAAGAAATTTATGTGATGGGAGACAAGGGGCTTAGGCGATCCGGGGATGCTCCAACATGGAGGTGATTATATGCAAAAGAAGCAACACCAGTACACAGAATACTGTTTAACTTTGTGCCCATTCAGACGTAAAGATTCTGGCTTAATAAAACAAGGTGTATTAAGCCAAGAACAAGCATCATGCCTGAGCACACCAACCCTGAGGACTTCACCTTTTTATCGTGGTTTGTTTAAACTGCAGTTTCCTGTTGCATGTGAACAGGGAAACTGTGGTTTAATTGCAACAACTAGGATCATATCCTGTGGCTCAATGTTTAAATCTTAAACAAATCAGGACAGGATAACTTTAAAAGCACGTGGAAGCAGAGCACTCATTCTTGGCTTAATAAATAATGGTTTATTAAGCTGTGATCATTACATCCGAACCAGCCCTCTGCCTAAAGCCAGCCTCACATCTGGCCTGCCAAAGTCTCTCAATGATTTTGCATGCCTCAAACAAAGACAAGCAGAGTTTGGGCAAAGCTAGGGCTATTCAGATCCATCTCGGCTAAGGCCCAATTCCTGACACATTTTTGGCACAGTTAAAGCATTACAAAGTGACTTTCGAAAATCAAGTCACTGTTGTAAAAACTTTGCCCTGGTTTGGTAATGCTAATTGTCACTACTTTGGGACTCATGCAAATACATTATTGACTACACAAAAGCCAATACAGTCGTACCTTCGTTGTCAAACGTCTTGGAATGTGAACATTTTGGTTCCCAAACGCCGCAAACCCGGAAGTAAGTGTTCCGGTTTGCTAATGTTTTTTGGAAGCCGAATGGCTGTTTTGGCTGTTGGCATTGTTTCTGGGGCCAATCAGCCAATTGGAAGCCAAGCCTTTGTTTGCGAACGTTTTAGAAGTCGAATGGACTTCCGGAATGGATTCTGTTGAACAACCAAGGTATGGCTGTAATGATGACTTTAGCTTGTTAAAAAACAGCATCCTGGCCTGTAGTCACGAGGGCTTCCAGGGTGCTGCTTATGGTTCCCCCTACAATCCTGGACAACCTTATCCCTCAATGTCAACCTGGACACTTCAATCTTGCTATTTCTACCACCTTCTGACCTAACATGATGGATGCTATAGCTTAAAGATCTCCAAAGCAAAGATTGATGCCAGCAACAAATGCTGTTCAGAAGATCAATTTGCCACCCACTAGGACTAGGTAATAATACAATGAAGTATGGCTTCTTTCATCACCATTACATGAGCAAGGGAGGGCAACTCCATCAAGTCCTGCCCTCAATGCAGATTTCAGCTGCCATTAAGTTCCAATAGCTAAACTTGGGTGAAATGTGTGTTACCTGCTTAGCTGCCATATTTGATGGGTGGTGGGGAAGGAAAATAGTTTTTTCCAGAGAGCAGTTGCTCTCTTAGACAGCTAAAACCAACACAAACAGAACTAAATAACTGTGTTATAAGAACAATAACTTTTAAGAACTGGTGCCCAAGGCCTCCTCCCTCCCCATCCCTTTTTATTTGTGTGTTTTGCCTTTTAGATTAAAAGTCTGAGGCAAGCAAATGTTTTACCAGTTTTTTGTAAGCCACCTGGGGAGCCTCTTTGGCTAAAGAGGGGAGCAAAAATGTTTCAAATAAACTAGGACTCTGAAAGGATAAGCATCCATCTTTAGTTACCTTTATCTCTCAATTTCCACCAGGCAAGCTAATGCAGACAAAAAGGTCTGAGGAAATACAATTTTCCCAAATCCTGCATTAACTGACACATGGAGTGAATTTGATTCTCCCATGCCAACCTTCTCTATTGAACCATTTTTGCTGATGCAATATTCATACCCAGGTGATCCTCTTTGTGTCTCATTTATGGCGATTTCCTCTCCCTCTCTGGTTTTTTATGCTTTTTCTTCTGGAGAGGAGAAGAAGAAAAAGGGGTGGGAGACAGATCAAACAAGGTATTGTGATAGACAAGTAAACCCTTCCTAGAGAAAAAGATCAAAGTTCTGGAAGCAACACAAATCAAACTTCCATAATACACAGCTGGGAGGTCCTGCCATGCCAATAAAACCTCTCAGCCCCAACCCACACACCCCACAAATCACAGAATCTCCTAATGCAAAAGAAGCACTTCAACTGGGAACTCAAAGAGACATTCCACTGAAGTATTTGGCTCTCTGTTTCGACCCAGGATGAGTACCCCTTGATCTGACTTCCTGAAAAGCCAATAAAAGTTTTCAGGACCAGGGGCTATTGCATTTGGAACTTTGCCAGGCATTTCCTTGTGTGCCCCCAAAATGCAGCAGCCAGCACCAAAATTCTAGCAGTGTATAATGGAGATATTTAAGACAACAGCCTACCTAGAGTTGACACTGATTAGGGTTGTGTACACACAGAAGGTAAAGTAAAAGTACTGGTAACTCGCAGCTTATGTGCCTTTAGCATGTGTTCATTCAGCTTTACGTGCTTCCCAAAAAATAAAAAATAAATAAAAAGGGAGCAGGCATCCAGGAAAAAGTACTTTAGCAATCCCACCTGCCACTGAACTCAATTTTGGCTTTACGCATTATTTATGGAAGTAAGTTGAGAGTGTCCTGTGCTGCGTTTTCCCCTCTTCAGCTAGTCTCTGTGGGGTTTGGAGGTCATTGTGTACCACACTGTCTCCGGGAAAGAACTGTTTGTATACAACAGGGCTAGCCAACATGATGCCATCCAGATGCTTTTAAATTACAACTATCATTACTCCTGGCCATTAGTCATGCTGGCTGGGGCTGATGGAAGTTGCAGTCCAAAACATTTAAAAACACTCTTTTGGCTAACCTTGTTATATACAGGCAGTCATATTCCAGAAACATGGAAATGGTGTGAGAGAGCTGGAATTGGCCATGGCACACAATGACCTGCAAAACCCACAGTGCAAAATGGAAGGGGCCAAGAGCAGAAAAGTTATTTAACTAAAAGAAATTGAATTAACTGAAGTGGCTTCCAAACTATTTTGTAAAAGGGATTCAGGTGCATACCAAAACTTGGGGTTTGTGCCATTAAAGTGGATTAAAAGGCTGATGTCCCTTGCAGAGCAAATCCAGCTTTGAAAATTAAAAAATGGACTTTGTGGTTGGTTGGCAGGAAAATGCACCGAAACATAAGGGATGAATGAAGCACAGGAAGACATGTAAACAACCCACAAGCAAATCAAGATGAATGTTCCTTGTTGTATAACCGCCCCGTAAAAACAAGGTATGATAGGGGAAATAATCTATAATGAATTAAAGAAAATTTTGAAATATCCGATTAAGAAATGCCCTAAATTACTCCTTTTAGGAATGATGCCAGAGAAGGTCAAACCTAGAGATAGATGCTGTATAAGTTATGCTGTAACTGCCGCAAGAGTATTAATTGCAAAAAATTGGAAGGCTGTTAACGTTCCGACAAAAGAAGAATGGCAAGAGAAACTATTTAATTATTACACTTTGGCCATAAAATATGAAGAAATTAAAGGAATTAAGAAGGATGAGTCAAAAAATAATTGGAAAGCATTTACAGATTATGTACAAACCAAAGCAGAGAATTTAAATCTCGTCTCCACTATCTAAGGTTCTGTTTTGATATTGTAAAGAGTTAATTGTAGTATGGTAGGAATAGATTGTAATGGGAATAATGATGGATGTGAAGAACGGTATGAAATAATTATAAATGTTAGAGTAAGGTATGTAGAATACAAATGAAAAGGAGTAAAAAGGGGATAAATTCAGATTAGGCTGAACTTTTGTTTTTTATTGATTGTGATGATTGGTAACTGTTGTGATATGTAATAAAGTTTATTTTTAATAAAAAAACAACAAAAAACAAGGTATGATATAACCTCCGTATAAGCTTTGTGCAAGCAAATCAGGATGAATGCTCAATAAACATGTCATCTGGAGGACACCCGAAAAGAAAGCATAACTCAGTGATTGAGTGCATGCTTTGTAAACAGTAAGTCAATCCCTGGCTTCTCCAGGCGAAAGGATCACAGGTACCAAGGCTGGGAAATACTTCTCTTCAGCCTTGGAGAGCCATTGGCAATCACAGTAGATAGTACTGTACTGGGCTAGATGGAACAGCAGCCCAAATCAGTATCACCAGGATTTAAATAAACTCTGGATAAGCAAAGCACTCACAAAATCCATGGAAACTTATTTCTAAACAACAGCACCTGTACCTTTGCAAAACCCATTTCTGGGTCACTCTGTCAGGTTGCCTGCTTTATCAAAATATCAGAGATGACTCACCTTCATCCAACAGGTTGAATCAAGTCCCGGTTGTTGCATGAACCACATGTTCTTATCTGAAGGAATGCTTCCTACTACCTTGCACATAGATCATCCAAGGAGAATCAGTTGTGAATGCCCCCAGCCACCTGAGTTAGATCTAGTCACCTGCAAGATCTAGATCAGGAATGCGGAATTTGTGGCCATCCAAATGTTACTGGACTGCAACTCCCCTCATACCCGACCATTGGCTGTGCTTGCTGAAGCTGCTGAGAACTGTAGTTCAGCAACACCTGGAGGCCGAAAGGTTCCCCACCCCTGATCTAGATCTTTCTCTGGTGGTACCCAAGTGTAGAACTCCCTGCCCCAAGAGGTTTGTCTGTCATCCTTCTTACTGGTTTTCAGAAAACGTGTCAGGACAATACCATTTTCCCTTCAGATAAGCTTGAAAGAATTTTTAATCTGGAGAACTCTTGGGTTCACTTCTTTCTCAACCCTATGATCTTGACTTAATTGTTGCTTTTGTGATTTTATTATTTATGCAGGTTTTTTACTTTAATTGCATCGTGTGGCCTTGCCCAGAGAGTACTATTCCAGAGACATTTTTAAAATAAATAAATATTTCACAAACAGCAACATTCACTGTACAGGAAGTGCAGGGGTCCAAGGCCCATCAGGGCAAGGCAATATGATAAGGGAAGCAACTCTAGTTAATCCCAGCTTCCCTGGAAACTGTAGGCATACTTAATAACACCGTGCTTATTTTCACTCCCAAACGTGACTGGTATAGGTTGGAACAATCACAACGGGTCAAAACAAACCACAAGCCAGCTTCAAATGTGACTAAATTCCAACATGGAAAGCTGTCTTGTGGGCAAAACAGGAGGCAAAACAGGTCACCAAACATTTTCAGCAGGGGGCCAGTCCACTGTCCCTCAGACCTTGTGGGGGCCAGACTATATTTTTGGGGGGAAATGAGCAAATTCCTATGCCCCACAAATAACCCAGAAATACATTTTAAATACAAGGACACCTTCTACTCATGTAAAAACATGCTGATTCCCGAACCGTCCATGGGCCGGATTTAGAAGGTGATTGGGCTGCATCCGGCCCTGGGGCCTTAGTTTGCCCACCCATGGGGTAGACCATCACATGTGAACATGTGAATATGCACATATGCAGCTCTTCAGTATGATGTATATGCAGTGTACACATTCTGGGGATAGTTTCACAATTTCTCCTGCACAGAAGCATTTTCTGTGTAAGAGTTTTGTCACTTTTGAAGCATGCCCAAGTCTCATTATAGATTATAGCTGGAAGCAAAGTTCTTTTGCATTTCCAAAGGAGTAACTTGCTTGCGCCCCAATGGTGTGTATCAGGGATTTGGGATAACTTCCCTGTAAAAACAACAGTCTTGCTGCAAAATGGCTTCCCCCCTGTTAAGAACAATTTTACACCAAGCATACATAGGTATTGTCATAAGCAGACACACACTACCCTAACTAAACCCACAACATTGGCTTATATAGAAAAATGCACTTGTTAGCACAATACTGTGGTAAATGAGTCAGAGGGAAAGTCTGGTGTCTAGCATCACAGTCCACTCCCATCTTTACCACAATCCCTTCTGGGGGTTATGTCAGTCAATGGCAAAAGCCACAAACAAACAGATGCAGGGAGTCTCAGCGCTGCAACTGGTAAACCACAAGCATATGATACAACCAAACGGGCAGATGGACGCACCTTCCTATAGCACAACGTCCTTTGCCAGGGGGTGGTGAAGCAAGCAAGAACAGTGGAGGCTGAAAGCAGTGGTGGCTAAGTTCCCCTTGTCTCAAATGGCCTCAGTATTTACAAGATTTCTCAGAGAAGCTTTAGGAAAAGCTCATCAGATTTGGAGCTCTGCTGGACCAGACCAATGGCCTATCAAGTCCAGCATCCTGTTCTTACAGTGGCCGTGCAAATCCTTGCAGGAAGCCCATCTGAGCACAACAGCACTCTTCCCCAATTGCAGCTCCGAGTAGTTACTATTGACAGTCTTATTCTCTATGAACTTGCCTGCTTCTGTTTTAAAGCCATCCATGTTGGTCATGGCCATCATGACATAAAGAGCCCTTATTTGACTGGAAGATGCTTTTCTGCTCATGGAAGAGAACCAAGGCATTACATGCAAGATCTTTTCTAGTCAAGCTTACAATGGTGGCATGCGTGACCTGATGGTGCTGGGTGCACTCAGATCATCCTATTGCTCCCTGGGAAATGTAGTTTTGTTGGATGGCAGCTTGCAAAGGCAACTACCCTTCCCAACAAACACACCTGAGAACATGAAAGGGGGGGGTTAAATTGGATGAGGGGCAACCAACCAATGCAAGAAGCCCTCAGTAGGAGTTTCACCAACAGTAAGTAGTTAAATAACATTGGCGCATGTGCCTTCAAAGCAGCTGACTTTGGGCACCTGGTTTGCTGCACACTGATCACACATATGCAGAATTTCTTCTAACCTTCTGAGCCAGAGAATAACTTTTTTTTGCGTGGGGGCAAGGGAATGACAGTCTATTGGCAATAAATACCGTACAGCTGAGCATTACCAGCAGGAAGAACCTGGAGAGAGCACATAATCTGCATACAAAAAGCTCAGGTAGTTAAGCGGTGGGGGAAACCGCTGCTCTGCCCGAAGTGTATGGGAATATGCTGCCCGTCGGACAATACCGGATTACACGGATCATAGTCTAGCTTCGCACATTCATGTACAGTACTGGTACCAAGCCAGATATAATGACCATCCCTAGCTGGAAGCGTCTTCGTCCCAGGGAAAGGGCGCTCCTAAGAAGGAACCTTCCCCACCCACACCCACCCCCGTACCAAGCTCAGTTTCCTGCAGACTCTCCACTGGAGCACCCTTAAAATGAGAGACGGCTCTCCATTATGTCCGCCGCAAAGAGGGTGAGGGGAGAGGAAGAGCCCCCTCTGCTTCCCGGCAGGCCAGCGACCCCCGAGCCAGGCCTGGACCTTGCAGCCGAAAATAAGGGGAGACCCGTCCGTCTCCCCCACTCCACCCCACCCCACGCCCCACTCCTAGTTCGGCACCCCCGCGGGAAGCGGGCGGCGCAAGCCCCCTCCCCACCGCGCGCCCCCGACGCCTCGAGGCGGGCCGCGTCCCGCGCGCGCCCGCTCGCTCACCCACCCAGAAGAGCACATTGGAGGCGAAGAGCAGGTACTTGGTGCAGCAGCTGACCTGGGGACCTTGGAAGTGCTGGGCTTTGCCTGGCATGGCGGGCGCGGGGCCTGGGCGCTGCCCGGCCGCCTCACAGCCCCATGCCGCCCGCCAGCCAGCGGCCCAGCAGCTCCGCCGCCGCCGCTCCGCCCCGTCTAGCTCGCCCCCTAGAGGAAAGGAGAGGCTGCTGCCGCTTGCAGAGCCAAGCTCCGGGAGCGGCGGGTAGGCTGCTGCTTGTGCGCGCGCATGCAGAACAGACAGAGACAGAAAGAGACAGGCACACAGGCAGACACACACCTGACTTGGACTCGCATGACCTGGGTTTTTTAAAAATAATAATAATAATAAATACTTAACGTAGCGCAGTATAAGTACTCCACACTTGTCACACACATTACCTCAGTAACAAGGCTGGCCCTGCCCTTGGGCAGAGAGAGGCGGCGGCCTCTCACGCAAGCTGATTTGGGGTGTCATGGAAGGAAGGGCAGCAAATTGTGGGTTATTTAATTTATTGTTGCTGCACCTCTACTGCCAGGGAGGAGGGAGAGGCGCTTGAGGTAAAATAACTTGGCTGGCCTTAGATACTATGCGCCATTTACTGTAAAAGGAAGCTCGACACTGCTGCAGCACATGAGGCAAGAATACAGGCTGTAGCTTTGAATCTATGTGTACGTCGCTGATTTAGTGTCATCTATATGACATCTTCCTCATCCAAGTGGCATTCTGCTCGCTTGGTTCAGTAAACTTGTTCTTTCCCCAACCAGAAAATGCAAAAAGTAAAATAAAAAATCCACGGTACTATCAACCTCAATTTGGTCCAAACCAAGGTGTCAGGCGCAGTGCAGCACTGTGTTGTCAGTGGTTGGTATGTTCCTTTTCAGCAGCTCCCATTTCCACCTATTTCCTTTTTCTTCTTTATTTACTTTCTGGTCACAATTGTGTTGTTGATAACACATGCATCGTTGCATTGGTTAGCCAATTAAGCACAAAAATCGTGTTAAGAATCCTTTCTCGGTTCAGTCCACAAGTGATAGCATTGAACAACTTGCTGGATTGCGTTTCAGCAGCTTCATGTTTCATTCTCCTTTTGAAGTTTCTTTGCTCCAGGATGGCCACTCTAAGAGTCACTTACAGAGACTGTCCTCAAATGCTGAAATGTTGGTCCACTATTTATTTATTTTTAAAATGTTGCCATTTGTGATGCTAGATTTCTTCCCATCTGTTCTTTTGCACAGAGACTGACCTGCTTGCCTTCTGTAGAATGCAGAAGAACATTGCTTGCCATGGCAATTATAAGAACAGGAACAGGTAAATAAACCCCTAATTACATTATTAGCTGCTCTAATGGTGTTGCCAGAGTAAACACATGGAGACAGAATTAGCATCTGGGTCTGCTACAAGAGCTGGTCCCTGTGTTCATATGTCACATGGCCTGTTGTTGCTGGCAAGTAGTTCTTTTAGATCAGGGGACCGGGGTGCCAACTTGAATAAAATATTATGCCCCGCCTTGCATAATCGATCACATGATGCAGTGCACACACACCATTTGAATGTCCATCAACTTTGTGGGGGCCTGGTCCCCTCAAATATTTTATTGTGGGGGCCGAAGTCCCCACGGCCCCTAGGACTTGGCACCTCTGCAGGGGACTGTATATAAGCAGTGTTCGAAATTCCCATTGTTCTTGGTGCATTTTGCGACAGGGAATTTCATTAGCACGAGCAGTTTCTGAGCTCTGGGCACAGTACTGTGCCTAAGATTTCAGATTAAAACTGCAGAATGGAAGGAAATAGAACCTTTTTCTACCTCTTCACTTCCAGCTACTCTCTTAAGAATGGATAAGAGACCTTCTTAAGAATACTAGGGGGTGGGCAGGGGAAGGAATAGACCATGTGAAAGATGAACATAATATTTTAGCTACAGTTTGTTCATTTTCAGCTTTGTATTCTTGTTATTTAAAAAAGTGCACCTAGACATCCTGTTGTTGCTGCCATAACCTAAGTTTAAGGTGCCATTTAGCTCCTAGCTTTCATATCTTGGTTTCTAACACGGTATATAAGCAAGTACAGGCTTCCCACCTCAGGCCTGTGAGAGGAAAGTGTCATTTTCTAGAATGGGCTGCAGATCATCAATTATACATTTGAGCGGTTTCAGCTAAGAACTGTCAGAGATAAGAACTGGTGTCCTGGCATTTTCTCTCCTGGGTTTTATATTAAGTTATTCCTATGTCTGCCCTTGTTGTTCTGATTTACCTCTTCATTGGGTGGGGATCGTAGTTAGAGGGACACCTGATTTAAAAAAAAGAATCTTGTGCATCTGAACAGATGCAATTGTATCATAGGCCTTGACTGTATATAGTGGATTTTGTGGTATGCTCTGGGTGAAAGCTGAAAGCATGTAGGGATGTATAGTGATCAATATAAGGTGGTGCTTATATGTCCACCAGGAAATTACACTGCAGTGTCCAAAAAGTTAACCTTTTGCATGGACTGATCAAGGGTGAGGTTGATGATAAAGTGAAAGCTATTGAAGTTCTGGTGGAATCACTAAGCATTCTCCTGTCTAGATCAGGCATCCCCAAACTTCGGCCCTCCAGATGTTTTTGGCCTACAACTCCCATGATCCCTAGCTAGCAGGACCAGTGGTCAGGGATGGTGGGAATTGTAGTCTCAAAACATCTGGAGGGCCGAGTTTGAGGAAGCCTGATTTGTAGTCACACATTCTCCCATGGCAAATGCACCTCATTTAGGGTTTTTGTCTTGGCCCTCAAAACCAACCCCCTCCTGTTTAGTGATTTCCTTGGTTTTTATTTTCGTCTTTTGTTTAGTTATTTGAAGAACCTTGTGTGCTCTTTCCGTGACTGTCCTTAAAGAGCACAAGTCATATAACAATGTCCTGTTTCAAAATCCAGCAAGTTACACCCCTGTCTTGGAACAAGGAGAGGGGTCAACAGAGGAAGGCTAAGATGCAAATAGACCATGTGAAAGATGAACATAATATTTTAGCTACAGTTTGTTCATTTTCAGCTTTGTATTCTTGTTATTTAAAAAAGTGCACCTAGACATCCTATTCCCTACAGGATGTTCCCTACAGGATACAGACCCAGTTCCCTAGCTGAAGCTAAAAACCAGGGGCTGCTATTCCAATCTTTCTGTTTTGAGCACTCTCTTTTACATGTTTGTCATCTAACAGCTCTGGGCAGCTTCTTCCTCCTTAACTGAAAGGGTTTTTATTTTGTTACTTTATTACCACCAATTTGGTCTTCCAAATTCTACTTAGCTTGCCTGTTGGCAGATTTCTATTTGATTAGCCTAAGTGTTCAGGCTCTATTATGCTGTTGCTTTGCTGCCTAAAGAATGTGACACTAACTGTATCATTTCATCTCTTATTACATAATCCTCTTACTGGAGAAATTCTCTCACAACACTAAATATGAGTGTGCTCTGTTTTCAGAAATACAGCACAGCAT
Organism: Zootoca vivipara; assembly: GCF_965207765.1. NCBI lineage: Eukaryota > Metazoa > Chordata > Lepidosauria > Squamata > Lacertidae > Zootoca > Zootoca vivipara. The sequence continues at coordinate 65,559,652 of NC_142584.1, read as the reverse complement.
TTATTTCTCTCTGTGTGTATGTTAGCACAAATATTGTGTACCATGTTTTGCCCACCACAATGCGCAAATCCTATCACACTTACCTGAGAGAGTAAGACCCATTGAACCAAATGGGGCTCATTTCTGAGTTGACATGCAGGAATCCATTGTTAGTTGAATCAAATTCCGTCTCCTTTTGCTGCTTCTATAATTAACTGTGACAAAGCACAATCTCCTTTTGAATCTAGAAATTGTATCCATGTCATGACCTGAATTGACATTTAAGCCTGCTGGTAACTGAAGTTGCCCATAATACATGCTTTTGCTGCCTCTCCCAATTTCTTTATGTACTGTGCTAACATTCAGTTGCTGTCAACCTTAGCATGGGCCAACTTAGAGAAGCATTAGTTGATTGGTTGTGTGGGTTTTACTCAATTAAATTTGTGGATGAGCAAAGCAGCAATTTTGAAGCAAAAAACATGATTTGTTTGTAGATGCATCTTAGAGACATGCCTTTTTATGAAGAAGACTGCACCTGGAGCCATCACTGAAACGTTTAAGCAAGTTCTTGTGTTTTTTTATGGGTTGGATTCAGGCTAAATCATTCTCTGAGTAAACCCATTGAAGTCAACAGGACACAAATAATTACCAACTCAACTTCCATTGGTTTCAATAGCATGCCTGCCTAGATCCAACCCAATAAATCCAACGAACTCCTGCTGCCTATGGATCATGGGAGGTAGTGTTTTTTAAATCGATCATTCGTACAGAATTTGGGTAGCTAACAATTAAGGAAATAGCAGACTGCACTCAGTTAAAGTATATTTTAAAACTTGCTATGATGCCTACTGAGCAATAATAGCTTTGTAACACAGAGTGGCCCTCTATGCACTGACTGCAAGTAATAAGAATAAGAAAAAAGTTACGGTAGATAAAGGTTGGTGGGACAGTGACCCATTCACCCAAATGCACCAGCCTCCACTGTCCTTACTCACATACCTCTAGATTCAGAGGATTAACAAAGGCTGCCTCTGCAGAAGATAAAGCTGCTCTTGCATTGACACTCATTGCTCAGTAACAGCACCCAACAAGGGGCCTCCTATACCACAGTTACCCAGTGCCCCTCATCAAACACACAAAGATATCATAGTTTTGTTGAAGTACCTGGGCTCTTGATACTAGAGCTACCGGTAGTTATGACCAGACATCCTGCTGCTCACTTTGTCAGTTGCCATGAATGGGATAGTGCTGTGGTAGCTGCAGCTCTGAGTTGCAAGAGCAAGCCTGATATCATCTCTTATTACAGAGGCTAATCCCAGGAAGCAACCTCATCGACTTTCAAGTCAGCTCTGCTACATCCTTAAGAGTCATACAAGCTGCTTCAGAACAGGAAGCAGGCACTGCAATCCTTTTAATTCAGCAGCTCCTGCTCGCAGCAGAGGCCAGCCCATTAGCACCAGGCTGCAGGGAGGTCTGAAGGACTGGTGGTGAAGTCTGGCAGCAGCAGATTAGACAGATCAGTGGTGGCTGTTGCCCATTGGGTCAGGAGGGGAAAGCAACAGCAGGTGGAACCAGAGTCAATGACAGACAGAGTCAGCTAATTTTGCCCCCATCTCTTTCTTGCTGAGTTTAATAAAGGACAGCACTGAGTCTAAGGAGGAAGGAATTGGCATGCACCGCTACCTCCTAGACTGGTTTGTAAGGAAGCAGGCAGGAAAGTGGGGGCTCACTAAGGGCAGACCGAGGCTGGAGGGGCAGTGCTGCATCTGCCTTAACAGACCAAACTCTACTGCATAGAATCATAGAATCGGAAGAGACCACAAGGGCCATCCAGTCCAACCCCCTGCCAAGCAGGAAACACCATCAAAGCATTCTTGACATATGCCTGTCAAACCTCTGCTTAAAGACCTCCAAAGGAGGAGACTCCACCACACTCCTTGGTAGCAAATTCCACTGCCGAACAGCTCTTACTGTCAGGAAGTTCTTCCTAATGTTTAGGTGGAATCTTCTTTCTTGAAGTTTGAATCCATTGCTCCGTGTCCGCTTCTCTGGAGCAGCCGAAAACAATCTTTCTCCCTCCTCCATATGACATCCTTTTATATATTTGAACATGGCTATCATATCACCCCTTAACCTTCTCTTCTCCAGGCTAAACATACCCAGCTCCCTAAGCCGTTCCTCATAAGGCATCGTTTCCAGGCCTTTGACCATTTTGGTTGCCCTCTTCTGGACACGTTCCAGCTTGTCAGTATCCTTGAACTGTGGTGCCCAGAACTGGACACAGTACTCCAGGTGAGGTCTGACCAGAGCAGAATACAGTGGTACTATTACTTCCCTAGATCTAGATGCTATACCCCTATTGATGCAGCCCAGAATTGCATTGGCTTTTTTAGCTGCTGCATCACACTGCTGACTCATGTCAAGTTTGTGGTCTACCAAGACTTCTAGATCCTTTTCACATGTACTGTTCTCAAGCCAGGTGTCTCCCATCCTGTATTTGTGCCTTTCATTTTTTTTGCCCAAGTGTAGTACTTTACATTTCTCCTTGTTAAAATTCATCTTGTTTGCTTTGGCCCAGTTGTCTAATCTGTTAAGGTCATTTTAAAGTGTGATCCTGTTCTCTGGGGTATTAGCCACCCCTCCTAGTTTGGTGTCATCTGCAAACTTGCTCAGGATGCCCTCAAGCCCATCATCCAAGTCATTGATAAAGATGTTGAATAAAGACTGGGCCCAAGACAGAACCCTGTGGCACCCCACTAGTCACTACTTTCCAGGATGAGGAGGAGCCATTGATGAGCACCCTTTGGGTTCGGTCAGTCAGCCAGTTACAAATCCACTGAATGGTAGCATTGTCTAGCCCGCATTTTACCAGCTTCTTTACAAGAATATCACGGGGCACCTTGTCAAAGGCCTTGCTGAAATCAAGATAGGCTACATCCACAGCGTTCCCTTCATCTACCAGGCTTGTAATTCTGTCAAAAAATGAGATCCGATTAGTCTGACATGACTTATTTTTCAGAAACCCATGCTGACTTTTAGTGATCACAGAGTTTCTTTCTAGGTGCTCACAGACTGTTTGGTTAATGATCTGCTCTAGAATCTTTCCTGGTATTGATGTCAGGCTGACTGGGCGGTAATTGTTTGGGTCCTCTTGCCCTCCTCCAGTCTGCTGGAACTTCGCCTGTTCTCCAGGAATCTTTACTGCAGACCCTGGGCATAGTGAAGGGAGGTGCAGGGTGCAACTGCCCCCCTCAACCAAGTAAAACAATAGAAATACTTAACTGACCAATCACGTTGGTCCTGCCCCCACTAACAAAATCCTGGCTACGCCCATGCTGCGGACTATAAACCACCTAAAAACTACCGCAATACAAGTATTTATACTAGAACTGACTCTTAAGTCTTCCTGCATTTAGCAAATGCATAGTTGCTCATATGAAAAAACTGAGCATGGGTAGGCCACTCTTTCTACATTTCCCCTTATGGGGGCAGCAGATGTCAGCCTTCCTTCCATGAAAACCAGGGTGATCCAAGCAATCCATTTGTTTTATTCAGAAATCTGAAAGGCTAGGAAGGATCCAACTACTGGGGGGGGGAAGAGAATTTGCAATTGGTATTTTTTGACTCTCAAAATCTTTAGGTTTCCAGACATGCCACTATCTCAGTTTCAAAAAAGATCCCAACCATGTGTCGGCATGTAAGAACAGCAGGCTTGTGTGCAAATGGCACACTTGGTAATGAAGTTCAGTTCCAGGCAAACCCTCTCAGCACAAAGGAAGGGAAAGATGGATGTTGACACCAAGACTGGGTGGTTTCCCCCAAAGTTTCAACTCAGGACCAAAAAAATTACAACCTGTTTAGCCTCAATTCTTTAATAATGTTGAGAGCCAAATTATGGGAGCATTATGCCAATGCCATGCTATATCCACCCATCCTGCTTCCCCAGAGATCATGCCGACTTCAAAGGTCTATTGTAGTGGTTTCACACCACAAATTTGTTCTTCATGAGGGAGCCACTCTTGGTGGCAGTGTCTGCATGAGCCTGATAACCAATCACCATTTTGGAAGACAGGCCCAGGCGTTCCTTGTAAACACGCCTGAAAGAGAGAAAAAAATACCGTAATTAAGTTGTACTCCAGACAGCTGGCTATCTTAGCTCATCTCTCTTTTGTCTCTTTTGTAGTGTGTACGCACATATCATCCATTTCCACCAAGAGTCCTTTCCCTAGGCTGTTATAGACACCTACAAACTCATTGCATAGCTGGCATTCCTCATGCATAAAGGTTTCAAACTCTTAACACACACACACACACACACCCCTTAGTAATTCTATTTGTGTTTAATTATACAAACACGCTCTGCCTTACATAATGTGGTTGGCATTAGCCCTCCTGTGTGTTGCTCAGCATTTCACACACATATCTCAACAAAGGGAACTGTCTGTCAGCTACCCAATATGTATTACGCCATCTCGGTTCTCTGCCTCCTGGGTCCAGATTGCGATCTTGTCCCCCTTAGCACGGATGTTGATGACTGCCCCACAGACATCTTCACTGTAGTCATCAAACATCTCTCCAATCAGGCACAGCAGCTACACAGAAGAGGAAAACCCATGAAGCAAACAGGGAACCAGATGCAAACTACTGCTTGATGTACCATGGTTAAATACAGTGGGGAATATTTCTTGCCTCATAAGGGTCTTTAAGCTGTTTTCCTGCCCAAAGACAAGAGCTACACTACTCGGGAAGGATCAGAATAGCTGGCTCAGCTCAGAAATCCAGCAGGCATCAGAGGAATTGGGGATTGTGTGTTTGAGTGAGGGGGGGGGGGGAAGGAAAGTTCATCCGAGCAGATAAATGCCATACATCCTTTCCTCTTCCCCTTCATCTCATGCTGCCATGTGTTGCAAGTTGCCTGAACACAATAAGCCATCCTTCACCAACCTGACATTCTCCATATGCTTTGGACTACCAATCAGTGTTCAAAACGTCCATTGTTCTAGGCGCATTTTGTGACAGGGAATTTCATTAGTGTGAGCCGTTTCTGAGCTCTGGGTGCAGAATTCAAATTAAACCTGCAGAATGAAAGAAAAGGAAGACCTTTTTCTGCCTCCCTACTTCCAGCTACTCTCTGCAGACAGGAGAAGAGACCCTCTTAAGAATATTAGAGGGGTGGGCAGGGGGAAACCATGTGAAAAATGAAAACAATACTTTAGCTGCAGTTAGTTTGTATTCCTGTTATAAAAAAGTGTGCCTAGATATTCCGTTGTTGCACCCATAACCTAGGTTTAAGGTGCCATTTAGCTCCTAGATTTCATATCTCAGTTCCTAACACTGCTACCAATCCCATCAGCCCCAGCCAGCAGAACAGGTGATGGGAGTTGGTAGTTCAAAACACCTGGAGAGCAGAAGGCGGGCAAAGACCTTGGCTGAGAAGGGGAACTAACGAAGGAGGGTCACTTTGGGGAGCAGCTCCCGCCTGCCCGAGAAAGAATGGGAAGTGCTCTATGCCCAACCCAGAAACATGGCCAGAAAGCAGGGCAAATGCTACATTTCATAAAGGAGAAGCACCCACACAGCGTTCTGCCTACTTACAGTCTCCAGCCAGAAACGGTCAAGCTCTGCATGCCGCTGCTGCTTGGACAATGTGATAAGCCAACGCCCACCGCGCTTATTCCGGTTATCTTCCCACATCGGCTCAATGCCATCCTGCAGGAAATGCAGGATCTCAGTATATACAGCTCTTACACATACACACAAAAAACTACACGAAGTTGCAAGGCTTTCTTAGTCCACCACAATGCACTAGATCCACAGCAACAAGCCACGTGTAGCCCTGTGGTGTGTGGGAAATCCCATACAGCAAGAGACCCCAAGACTACCACTTGAGAGCCTGTTTCCCTCCCTACAGGAGGTACAGAGTGTTAACAAAACAGGAATAACCAGCAAGACTTACCTTGAAAAGGGAATAGTCGCAGCCTGATGTCAACTTGCTGGCCAGTTGGATGTTGCTATACAGCCTGCAGTCTCAAGGAGGGAAGATAGACATGTCAGGAGAACAGAATGGGTGGACTTGCATAAGGAACCTGCTGCTCCTGATGTTAATGCAAGGTATATTGCGTGAACAGCCCCAAAGCAGGTGGCCCTTGGAAACTGCCTTGAGAGGAGTTTCCACTAAATCCAGGCAAATACCACAGGAAACTATGGTTCATTCGGAGCTCCCCGCAGCACACATCTCTCTCAACCACTTTTAACATTCAAGTGCTGCTTAGGACTTGTTTAGCCCGCAGGTACAAGTACCGGAACATGGTTTTCAAAAGTGAATGGATTGGTATGGAGAACCCAGGTCCCATCATCCCTGACCATGCCAGCTGGGTCTGATGGGAGTGAGGAGTCCAGCAACATCCACAGGGCCACAATATTTATTCCCCACTGTTGGTTGAATCCCACAATGGCCTTCCTTCTTCTGGCGAGGCTGTTCCAGGGACTCTAGCTGTCAGAGGAAGGACTGGAATGCACTCACGCCCAGAAGTCTTCCACGGTGTCGAATTTGGTGATAAGCCGCAAGTTATCCTGCCAGGTCTTACTCTTGTCATTTTTGAAGAACCAAAGGGCCCACCTACGGAGATGAACGGAAGGCAAAATTAAGCCACTAGCTATGCACATACACTCCCCTGTGTGAGGCTCTATGTACACACAAAACACCCAGCACATCTTGCCACGTGTGAATGCTACCTGTTTGGACTGGAAGGTGCTATGTCACACTCTTCTCATTTCACATTTAATTAGACCTACTGTAATAAGGCAACCTTAAGGTGGGATGTGGGTTGCACTGATAAACAATGTGGTTTTGTAAACCACTCTGATTATTATTTTTTGTATGAACAGCAGTATATAAATATCTGTATAAATAAGTAAAACAAATATTTTCTTGAACTTCTCCAGAGACACAGATGCAGGTTCTCTCTCCTTCTCCCAGTGCAAGGGAATATAATATAGGAGTGGTTTCAAGAGATGAATGGTAGGAAATTCAGGACAGAAGAATGGAATAACTTCTTTACATAATACATAGGATTTGCTGCCATAAGAGGTGATGGCTACCAACTTGGACAGCTTTAAAAGGGGACTAGGCAGATCCATGGATGATAAGGTGATTGATGGTGACTACTCATGATGGCTCCGTATACCTCCAGTATCAGAAGCAGTATGTGCCCCTTGAAAATCATCTGCTAGGCAACAACAGAAGGAGGATGCGGTTGCCTCCATGCTCAACTTATGGGCTTCTCTATAGGCATCTTAGTTAACTAGTGTGGGAAACAAGATTCTGAACTAGACGGGCCTTTCATATGATCCAGTAGGACTCTTTAAGAGCATTCCCCACTCCTCCCTCCTTTGAAAAGGAGGAAGCAAGAACAGGGTGAAAGTAAATGATTTTTTCATGTTTAACAGTGATTTATGGAAGCACGCAGTAGCATTGGAAGTGTTCCTTGAATCCAAAAATAGCAAGGATTTCTTGGCGATGAGTATCTGCTGTATCATAGCACAGCTCCCTTGACCACATTTGGTTGCACCTTGCCAGGATCTTTTTGGTTAGCAGCCATCAATAAGCAGTGGGAAAGTGAGCCTTAACATTATTGCACTGGAGGGGAGATCTGGACACACTGGGAGATCCAAGCATTTTGGCATTCTGCTAGCATTACGCCTCTGATTACCAGTTGCTGGGAATCACAGGTAGGTCGAATGCTGTGGTGCTCGTGCCCAGCTTGCAGGCTTCCCACAGGCATCTGGTCAACCACCGTGAAAACAAGCTGCTGGACCAGATGGGCCATTGACCCGATGTACTTACCTGTTCTGCAGGGGGTGCTTGCTGAAGCATTCCACAGCCTCCTCTCCTCTCCTGGCCTTGTGCATCCACTGCTCCTCATGAGGGCTTGCCTGATGTTTGGATAAGTGGACAATTCATTACAACAGGCACTACAGGCTCCTTGTACACATTCACCCCCAGGCAGGTGGTCCCCTGTACAGGCTACAACTGGCTGGACAAACAGCAAAGCCAGATAAGTTGGTGGAGCTATGTGTTTTGTTTGAGCTCTTGTTCTCTCTTAGGGACAGCAATAAAAGCTGGGAAATTATTATTTTTCCATCTGAAACACACTGCTATAAATAGAGGAAATTCATGTTACATATATTGTCTGTGTTTTGCCAAGAATTCAGAAAGTGAGTGTATTCTCACACAGCTTTCTGGGAAAAAAGCTTCACAAGAGAAAGAGGAGCTGCTCCCAGCTTTATTCTGGCTTCAGGGAGGAACATAGCCAGCTTCCCTAGGGCCCAGTACAGTAAATGGTTGACAGTACCTGGGGCAAAGGGATCAAAACCCTACACATAAAAGGACAGGCCACCAGCTGCCTCCTCCTCCTTCGGCCTGCTCTAGGGTACAGGACAGAGCGTTCAAAAGGGCACTTGTTTGCTGCTTGATAAACAGGATCAGAGAGATCAAGTGCTGCTGATGTTATTTTCTGCCCTTTACCACACTCTAGATGGCAGCAATGGTGAAATGGGCACCCCTGCCAGCTCCAAAGCTTCCTGTCCACATTGGTTTCACAAGGCCCTCTCTCAGGGCGAACAAAGAATGCTATACAGCATTACATTTAGAATAAGAATTTGAAGGAGGAAGACCTTGCCTACTCAAGTAGAGCAACCAAAAAAAGCTTTTGGTCCTTAAGAGAACTAGGCAAATTTTTTCCTAGCTTTTTCACAGCCAAGTGCATTCAAGCCAGGCCAGTCTTGGCTATACTTGCAGTGCCCTCGAGCAACCGTGTGAAAATTGCATACATAAGCAGACACATTTAGGCTCTCCAGGGACTAGAGTCACCAAGATCAATACATGGCAGACCAAAGATTGACAACTCCCAACCTTTTTTTTTCCTGGCAGGGACTGTGTACCTTTAATAGCTGCATGACAAGCAGAAATCCTGTAGAAGAAACGCCCTTTCCCCCCAACATGCAATGCGTTATGGGAAGAGCATCTCAGACTACTGTTAAAGGTACAGCAGCCCTGGAAGAAGCAGCCCTGCAAGCCATGGATGGGCCTCCTACAAGTTTTATAGCAGGGACTCACCACAATACCAAAGTAAAATGGCCACTCTACTGGGAATAGGCACTCTAGTACACATCCCAGCATAAAGCTCAGTACTATGCACACTTGCTCAGATAAGTCAGGTTCATTGAATTCAATATAACTTGCTGAGATAAGCATGCACAGAACTGCAGAATTTGCATCAGACAAGATGTTCAACATACAGAACAAACACTTGGCTATATCCAAGCCTAGCTTTTTCTACCCTTTAAGATCAATAAGGTCCCTGAAAGCTAAACAAGGAGCTTTGGAGTTAGAACTATATTTCAGGAACACATCAGCTTCACAGTTTCAGGGTTATACCCTAGGGAGAAAGAAGAAAAAGACCTCAACAGAAAGAAAACTACTACTCACCATCATTAGTGCTACTGCCACAACCTTCTAAGAAAATAACTGAGCCCACCTCTCCAGGCTTCCTTTTTATATAGAAAGCACCCTTGAGCACCACCTTTAACCTAGAAAATTGTTTTGTTAAAGAGCCAGGTCTTTCTTTTGGCATTCCTTCAAATGCTGCCATTGTAGAAACTGTAACTCCATCCCTCTTTTTCGGCTGGAACACAACAGGGACCCATGGACCTCTAGATGTTGCTGGAGGCCAGTTCCCATCATCCCCAGCCAGCATGACCAAAGGTTGGGGATAGCGGGAGTTTTAGTCCAGCAACACCTGGAGGACCACAACTTTCCCATCCTTGATTTAGGCCAATTGGGTCACTTAAAAGTCACTGCATTCAAGACACTAGGTCAGAGGTGGGGAGCCTCTTGTCCTCCAGATGTTGCTGGACTATATCTTCATCATTCTTGTTCATTGGCCATGTTGGACAGGAGTTAGAGCACCACAACTGCTGGCCACAGGTTTCCCATCCCTGTACAGGTGAAACTCGGAAAATTTGAATATCGTCAAAAAGTGCATTTATTTCAGTAATGCAACTTATTATTATTTTTTATTTTTTATTTTACAAATGCTTTCTTTTGGAAATTCTACAGTAATAAAACAAATAGTTACAATAATACAAAAATAAACAAAAATAAAAATAAACATCGCTATTACATTTCATTAATGTTTAATAATGGATTAAACATTAAAAGCCTCCCTGGAGGGGTAGATATTTTCCCCCTTTTCATTACATTTATAATTGACCCACCTAATGACAAATAATTACAATTACAACAAATAAAGGCTTGACATATCTTGCTTTGCATGTCATGCATCTATCTCATACTGGTATATTGGTTTCACCTTTTAAGTTGCATTACTGAAATAAATGCACTTTTCAACGATATTCTAATTTTCCGAGTTTCACCTGTACAAGATCACTGTGTTCATGTCAAAATTAAAAGGCAAACAATATAGGGTCATCAGAGATATTGTATCCATGGAACTAAGGTATCATGAAAGCTCAACATCCAATAGGTAACCAAGGCTGCTTTTAAATAGGTGATTCCAAAGCCTGTGTAATGTAAGGGACAACTGTTGCTGCAGATTGCAACCAGGTGGGCTTGGCTTGGCTCTACCTTATTAAGCAGGCCTTAAAAATCTTAGCTTGTAAGAGGAGATAATTTTCCAAGTGTGCTATTCAAGGTTCCATTAGTGTTGCCCTCAGGGTTTGGGGTGTGTAGGTGGGGGAAGGTCTTTGGCAAATCTATAGTACAACTTAGATCTGTGCAGTAACCTTGGAATTCTGTGTATAGCTCTGATACAACCACACCACAAAAAGGGTACTGTAGAGCTGGGAAAGTTGCAGAAAAGAACAACCAAAATCATCAAAGGGCTGGAGCAACTTCCCTATGATGAAGGGTTGCAATGTTTGGAGCTTTTTTAGCTTAGCAGGATATAAGCAATAAGGCCTTAAGAGAAATTAAATGCATATATACATTATATAGAGTAGCATCACAGAGTGGGAAGGGAGCGTATACACATACATACACATAACGATAAGCATGTTAAAGCTTACCTGCACATAAAATTATTTACAATGACTGTTCATAAATCAGTCTTGATGGTAACACAAAGATCCTGGCACTGGTAAACTAATGAACACCTGTAGTGGGATTAAAATCAGGCTAGTGGGGATAGAATTTAACTTCTTGGTAAACTGTTATTCAGTGACCTCCCTTTGACATTTTTTATTCAAGGGTGACTACTTAGGTTACTATCAAGAGTCTAGGTAAAGGGACCCCTGGCCATTAGGTCCAGTCGTGACCGACTCTGGGGTTGCACGCTCATCTCGTATTATTGGCCGCGGGTGCCGGCGTACAGCTTCCAGGTCATGTGGCCAGCATGACAAAGCCGCTTCTGGCGAACCAGGAGTGTTCCAAGAGTCTAAAGAGACTAAAATCAGGATAGTGTCCTCCCTGATGTCAGATTTGTGCCCCTTTAATTATTTGCATAGACCTGTTTGTCCTAGGCACAGTATAGTAGGGTGATATTGTCAGGTGATGGCATAAGTCACATTAGAAGATGAGCAGGTGAATGACCCCTGATGTTGTCATCTGAGAGAAGAAAGTGTCCTTATCCAGGATGGGCTGTAATTCATTGATGATAACTTTCTGTGGCTTTAGCTGGGAATTATAGGTGGTAACAGGTAGTGCCTTATTACTTTCTCTTCTCAGTCTGTCCTATGTACTACATTGTTTCCGAGTCCTCAATCTTGCTTTGTTCTTTTGCTCTTTCACTTGATTGGGCGATTATTTTAGTCTTTAAGGAATAAATACATAACTAATATGTTTTGTGAACTAGTGCCTAATGCTGCCCTTCCTCCATGTATCTAATCCCTTCCAAAAGCCACGATCTAAGCAACGGCACATCGCATCTTGTGTGGCAACCCAGAAAAGTGGGATCATCCGTGGTCTGCGATTCTGCATCCTTCTGCCTTCTTACGGTAGCTGTGAGCCACTGACTACGTGCCCCCCCTCTCTCTGTACGTGTCAGCCCTCGACTCCTCTCCATAGCTGCCAAGTTTTCCCTTTTCTCGCGAGGAAGCCTACTCAGCATAAGGGAAAATCCCTGTTAAAAAGGGATAACTTGGCAGCTATGCTCCTCTCTGCTCCCCACCACCCCAAATCACCGCCGCCATCAACCACGCGGCAGGCTCCACAGCTCCTCCTATGCGTCGGGGCAGGAAGGCTCCTTTGGCGCCTTCTTATCGGATGCCCCGCCCCAGGTCAGCGGGCCGGCGCCTCTCCGCGCCAGGGCTCCCGCCGCTGCATCCGGGCAGGGCCGAGGGGCGGGGAGCGCGAGTTGCGCGCTATGATGAAATCCCCTCGCCGAGCGGGTATAGGGCGCGCGGCGGCTCATTGCAATATTCAGTGGCGGCGGTGGCAGCAGCAGCGGCAGCAGCAGCAGGGCGAAAGCGCCGGCGTCTCCTCGGCTCTCCTCTCCTCCTCCTCCTCCCCGCCGAGCTGCTCCATGGCAGAGCTGCCCTGACTGCCCCGCTGCACCTCGCCACCTGCTCCACCGACCCTGCCCAGCCGGCTCGCTCGCTCCGGCCCGGAATGATCTGAACCCCCTCAGCGGAGACGCACCCGAGTCCAGCGCTATCGCCGATCGCAGGTGAGCAGCGCCTGGACGCGCTCCTCTCCCTCGACTCGCTCGCCCCTTTGGAGAGCGCGGGATCGGAAGCATCCTCTGGAGATCGGATTGGGGGCGGCGGGTGGTGGCATAAGGTTTGGCCTGGAGGTGAATTCCGCCCTCCATCAGTGTGCAGGGCGACGGTGCCGCTATCTCTCTTTTCGGGAGTGCGGTGGGATATCTATCCACACACCATCTCCGGCAAGCGTGGTCCCCCTCCCCCCACGGGAATTGGAACACTGATGGAGAAAATAGATGGCTTATATTCCTGGATAGGAACACCACACCCCAGAAAATCCCCACCCCAAATAATTGGCAGAAAAGGAGAGCGCAGCAGCGTCTCCTGTCCTCACCCTTCCCCCCCCCTCCCCGGTTTCAAGGACACGGAGTCATCCCTGTTTTGACGGCTTTAATCCTGGCTAAATCCCAGCCTCTCTTCCCTCTTCCTGTCTCTCGGGGGATGCGGGAGCGGATGCTTTTGAGGAACGGGTCTGGAGAGGAGCGGCGCTTTCCACCCCCGCGTTAAAATGCCCAGGAAGGGAGCAGCTGCAGCCATTAGGGCAGGCGAGGTAGGCCGGGAGGATGGGGATGGTCATGGCAGAAGCCTAGGAGGAGGATGGAGGGTGAAGGCGGCCTTTGCAGCACTAACAGCTGTCACCAGACTTGTTGAATCTGGGGCAGAAGGTTGCTTTTGTGATGAGCTGGGCTCGGCACCTGCCTGTGGACATGCTCCTCCTGCCTTCCACCTTGGGAGAGCCCGCTGGGAAGTGGAAATCTCCTGTCTGTTTCAGCGAGCTGAGAGGTTGTGGCTGCAGTAAGATACAGCCTGAGGCTGTTGAGTTAGGGGGCAGCCCTCATGTTTTGCTGTTGGGAACGCTGTGGAGAGCCATACCCGATTTCCTCCATCTCTCTCCAAAGCCCATATCCGTCTAGCTCCTTCTCCCCAGCAGTCCATGTAACCATTCCCCTTCCTTGGAAACAGCAGAGCCCGCTGCTGAAGCCATCTTGCCTGGTCTCTTTTCTCCACACAGAGCTCAGTGCCGGGATGGATGCGTTTATGAAGGGCTTGTCCAAGGCAAAGGAAGGGGTCGTTGCTGCAGCGGAAAAGACCAAGGAAGGGGTAGCGGTGGCAGCGGAGAAGACCAAGGAAGGCGTGCTCTATGTCGGTAAGGCTGCTGCAGGCACAGCTGCAGAGCTGCCCTGCTAGCTGTGCCCGCCTTTTGCAGGAGGAAACAAATCTACTAGAGGGAGGGAGGGAAGGAGGAGAGTTGGTTCCCGTTGCTTGGGTTTTTGTATCATTCTGGCCAGGCCTTCAAAGCTGGCAAATTGGCATCCCTTCCCCAGTTCGATTCCTCCCTCTTCCCCTCAATGGTGAAGGGACACAATTTACAGGGTGACAGCAGACCTAGAAAACTGGAGTCTGAAGCTGTGGGGCAGTATTTGCAAAGCAATGCTCTGCATCCTCCTTCTTGAGCACCACCATCCCCTGGGGTTCTGATGTCGAAAGTCCCTCAACGTGCAAAAGGTATCACCTTCTTAGGTTTACCTGTGGGGTTCTGTTTATGTTTTTCAAATATGTGCACAGTCCAAGAATCTCACGTTTACTGTATTTGAAGCACTGCTGGCAGGAGACCTGAACTGTAATCCTCTTCTAACCAAGGCATACAGAATGAATGGCATGCCCATAGTGGCATATGGGGTCTATGACACAACTAGGGATACCCATAGGATGATGATGATGATAATAATAATTAGTTTTATCCTGCTCTTCAGCCAAAGAGCGTCCCAGAGTGGTTAATAAATAGTGACAAAACAGTACTGTACCTGCCTGCAAGCTCACAATTTTAAAGACATGACACAAAAGGAAAAGGAATGTGTAGGGGGGTGGAAACCACCTCAGGTACTAGATCTACTGTAAGTTTCAGAGTTTTTGTAGTGACTAGCTGGGATGGAAATATTTGGAGAAGAGAAGCCAATGGAGGAAACATTGCTTTCTCTCTTATAGCCTGATGGAACAGCTGCTGATAAGATGACCTGTTGAAGCTGGTCTCTTAGAAGCTCTGCAGTCCTATCTCTCCCTCTCCTGTAGCCTGATGGACTGGCTGCTGATTGGAATTCTACGAGACCCAAGACTGCATGGTTATTCCTTAATTCTGCTTTTGTTCCTTCTCAAGTTCCTGGCCTTCTTGGTCTCATATGAAAAAGCAGGCACAAGGCGCAAGCTGGATGTAAAATAAATTAAATAGTAGTTTTAAATGGGCGTGCAAGCTTTCTAGTTTCCCAGAATGCAAAACAAATGTACCTTAGATGAACATTATTATGTAGCATGGCCTAATGAAGATTGTGGGCTAAGAAGTCTTCCATATCTTTTTAAACGGGTTGGTTGGTCCAATAAAATAAATAAATGTGAATTTATTTCTGCCTGCTCCTGCATGTAGAACGATGAAGCCCAGGCCTTTGGCTCAGTGTTGCCCTAGGAAATTTCTTTTAACACGAAAGCTGCTGCCCATAGATATAGACACCCCAATGCAGCGATCTGTATTTCAGGGAACAGAGGAGGACAATCTTCTTAGCTTCTCTCCTTCGGATGTAATAGAGGGGCCATAATGTGGCTAAAGCAGAAGGACCTCAGAATAGTGGGGTGCACCTCTCTCTGCCCCCAATAATTTAAGGCTTGCTTAGCTTCTGGATAGGATGTGTGCAGATGCCAGCCCAACCTTGAGGCTGGCGTTTCCGGGGAACCTTCTTCCAGGGCACAAGTGGGGTGTACCAGTGCAGTTTATTGGGCAACATGGTAGCGAAAAGGCATGGGGATGGCTCTCTGTCTGCTTCTTTTGTGTCTGGCTCTGCATGAGAGCCAGGTGGATGAATATTCATAAATGCCTGCTCTGCATTCAGGACCTACCTTGCCTCTTACAGATTCATCAGCAAAACGGCCCCAATCAGCATGGGCAAGTCAGATCTTCTTCTGTCATAGCACTCCCTCTAGTCAGGACAATGAGATGCATATCCAGAGTGCTTCTCCTTCCAGGACTTCATCTACCATCTTCTCACTGACACTTTTGTCAGCTGTCACTGTTATTTAACTTTGTCCCTCACTGTGTTGGTCTTCATTGTTGGTGGTCCCCTTGTACATATGAGTTTATTCCTCCTAGAATTGTAGGTTCAGTTAAAACAAAATGTGAATGTGAACAATTGCAGGCATCCACTGTAATTCATTTTATGCATTCCACCTCCCACCCACCCCCCAAAAATACAAGGTAGCAACAGAAATCCTGGGTGAGATTAGGAAGGGTAGATCAGGAAGGGTAGTCGAAAGAGAGGAAATGGGAAGAAGGAAATATTAAGCCATTGCTGAAAAATAGGCAAGAGATTTAAATGCACAGGTGCAATGGCACAAATTTGCTCTTGGGAGAAAAAGAGAGAGATTCTGATAAGGGACAGAGCAATAGTGAGAAAGTGAGATGAGGGTAAGACTTCTGTCCATTAGTGAGGTCCAAACTTTTATGGGGGAAACTATATACATTGTGATGGCATTGTCCACATCACATCTTGTTATTTATATGTCTGGACAGGCTCTTGGCAGCAGAAAACTTAGGAACCCACCCTTCCTTGAATATTGTTGTGGGCAGATAATACAGTATAGGCCCACCAGATGTCCTCAGACTACAACTCCCATCAGTCTCAGATAGCATTTTTTACCTTGTGGTTAATGGGAGTTGTAGTCCAAAAGATCTTCCTGCTTCAAACTTTGCTGCCTGTATCTCCCAGTCTTTCTTTGCCTCATTTTCTGTATCTCTCTGCTTATGTCTTTAAATAAAAATATTAGGGGCTGTGGAATGGCATGCTTTTAAAAAAGCACTCTTTTGCAATTCTGCATCTGAAATAGATTATGCAGATTTTGACATGTGCATGCATAGGGTGGATTCAATCTAGCACTAAGTGGGGTGTGCATGCATGGGATGTGCAACAAGACACCCCCCCCATTTCATGCCCCTGCCTGCCTCTAAACTTGTTCTGGGGGTTCCCCTAATCCTCCAGACCAGATTAAAGTGGTTCACAGTGACGGGAAGTCCCATTGCTTGAGCAGACTTCATTTCATGCACATGGTAACTTGATTGAATCCCATCCATATTTGCATGCATGGATATAAAATTTCTATTTAGTATTTACAGGTCTTTCCTTCCCCCTTTTAACAATACTGTAGAAGAAAGAACATATAGAAAGGTCTTGGGGAAGAGGATAGGGTGGGCCTGATATGTTAAGTGAACAATGGATGCCCAAACTTCCTTCATTAGGGAGGGGCTGTGGCTCAGCGCTAGAGCATCTGCTTTGCATGCAGAAGGTCTCGAGTGGGATTCAATCTCATACCGCCAAATACAGGATATGCCATTATAGCTGATTGGGAGGTGTTGTACAAACAAACCCACGTAAAAGAACCCCAGCAACAACTCCACAGCCTTTTTTGGTGAGAAGGAAAGTGACAGGAAAATGCATTGGAAATGTGGGGGTAAGCCTTCTTGCTTTGAAGCAATGTCATCACACCTCCTCACAAGCAAGCAAGAATGAATGCTCATTAAATAGCCACTGTCAGTTAACTTCCCTGCAAAGAAACCTGGATAAGTGCTCAACAAACAGGTTGTCTGGAAGTACAAAATGTTTGGTGGTGCTAGGAGAGCACTGAATCTGTGGGTGGTATGCAACAGTTACTCAGAGCGGAACTATTGAAATGAATGGACCTAAATTCAGTCATGTTCATTAATTTTAATGGGTCTACTCTGAGTAAAACCCTTTTTCAGAAGACTGCCATGCAGTTTATAACATAGAACACAAATATTCATAGATAATATCTACAATGTAAAAATTATATGCAATATCAAGAGTGAAAGAGTTATATATAATAATAGTAATTAAAATATATAATAAAATACAGATTTTTATAACAGCGACACCATAAAAATAAGGGAAGAGAAAATCAGCAGGAGGGTATCTAAATTACAAAAAATAGTGCACAAATATGGAATCTTATCTCTATTGAAGAACTACATAGCGAGTACCCAAGCAGTCTACCTCTCCTGCTGCTGTTATAAACTTGTGGATCTTGGGCTCACAGTAGCCAGCTGTAATAATCCAGTTCAGGGATGGGGAACTTGTGTCCCCCAGGTGTTGATCGACTTCAACCCCCACTGACCCTAAGTAGTATATCCTACAGTTGGTGGGGCAGCCTAATGGTGTATGCCTAATGGTGTACATGGAGAAAAGCCTGAAGTTAATAGAATCATTGAATTGTAGAGTTGGAAGGGACCCTGAGGGTCATCTGGTCCAACCCACTGCAATGAAGAAATCTCAACTAGATCATACATGACAGATGGTCATCCAACCTCTGCTTAAAAACCTCCAAGGAAGTAGAGTCCACCACTTTTTGTAGGAGTCAGTTTCAGTGTTCAACAGCTCATACCATCAGAAAGTTCTTACTGATGTTTACTCAGAATCTCCATTCTTGTAACTTGTAGTCATTGGTTTGCTTATGGAGCTTATGGAGCCAGAGAAAACAAGCTTACTCCAAATTCCATGTGACAGCCCTTGATATATAGTGGTACCTCAGGTTACAAACACTTCAGGTTATGTGTTTTCAGGGTGGGGACCGTGGGAAACCCAGAAGTATTGGAAAGGGTTACTTCTGGGTTTTGCCGCATGCGCAGAAGCGCCAAATCGCATCACACGCATGCGCAGACGCGGCACTGCAGGTTACGAACACTGCGGGTTGCAGACGTGCCTCCATCACGGATTACGTCTGCAACCCGAGGTTTCACTGTATTTGAAGATGGCTATCATATCTCCTCTCAGTTTCCTCTTTACCTGGCTAAACATACTCGATTCCCTCAACTGTTCCTCATAAGGCTTGGTTCCCAGATCCTTGATCATCTTGGTTGCCCTCTTCCACACACGTTCAGACTTGTCAATATCCTTCTTAAATTGTGATGCCCAGAACTGGACACAGTCCCCCAGGTGTGGTCTTACCAAGGCAGAGTAGAACAGGACTATTACTTCCCTTGATCCGGACACTATACTTCTGCTGATGCAGCCTAGAAGAGCACCAGCTATTTTTTTGCTGCTGCATCACACTGTTGACTCATGTTAAGTTTGTAGTCTACTGAGACACATAGATCCTTTTCACATGTACTACTGGCAATCTCCATGGAAAAGATGGTTGTGTGGGAAGGAATAAAATAGGGAAGGTCTGGGTCCAACTTTGAAACATTTATTACACTAATCTAAGGGTATTTTGCCCATTACCAACTATTTTGTGCTTATGATTACCTTTTAAAACCCGAAATGGTTTAGGATACCTTAGGCATCACCTCCCATCTCATTCCTGTCTGTCCCCCAGAATCAGAAAGGAGAGGTCATTCTCTGTGTCTCCTGCCTAAGGTGAAGGCACAGCTGAGCGGAATAAGGAATGACCTTCTTAGTGGTTGCAGCCATATCATAGAATTGTAGACTTGGAAGGGAGCATGAAGGTCATCTGGTCCAACTCCTTGCAATGCAGGAATCTTTTGCCCAACGTGGGGCTCAAACCCACAACCCTGAGATTAAGAGTCTCATGCTCTACTGACTGAGCTACAGGTATGAAGGGTTGTTGGCCACCTCCCCTACTGTTTTTCACCAGTTACTGAAGATATTTTAATTTTGGCAGGCTTTTATGAGGCACATATATGTTGATCCTGTGTCTTTTTCAATAATTTATTTCATATTGCTTTATGAAATTTACACTAAAAGGCCAGGATGTCAATATTTTAATAATTCCTGAATGACCAAATGAATGAACGTGGAATTAAGCGGGACCATTTTTGATTGTGAGTGGGCATGTGGGGCCATATTTTTTGAAAAACCAAATTCCCCCCGCCATATTTTTTTTTAAAAACCAAACTTCCCTGCATGTACAGAATTAGCACACCAGGTAAAATGGCCAGATGTAACCTTCGCACTGATATCCTAGTCTGCATATGGAAGAACATTACCAAAAAAGAATAGCCTTATGTGAAGATTGTGGCTATCAGGACTTAGGGCTCAAGTCAACTTAATAGTTGTGCTCACAGGAGCTGCCATGAGTCCTACTAGCACAATGAGGCTTTCCCCTCTTCTCCTTCCCACACCTCACATGTCCCCAATCAGATCTGGGGGTTGAGGAGAACCCCCAGGTCTTGCATGCAGGGGGAACAGAGAAGAGGTCATTCCATCAGGAAAGCTGAAACACTTGCACAGACAGACAGACATAGCGCTACGTTGAATTCCAACCTTAGTCTGGATTCTCACAGGAGTAATGTGGCAATCCTGTGTTCACCTACCTGAGAGTAAGTCTTGTACAATATAATGCACCAGTACTTATTTCCAGTAAATACCAATGAGTTTTTTCCCCCAGGGTGTTTGGTATGTTTAGCCTGGTGAAGAGGTGATAAATGTTTAATTTTTAGCCTGGGGAAGAGGTAATGTGATAGTCACCTTCAAATATTTGATGAGCAATGGGTTCAAATGACAAGAAAAAGGATTAAGAAGGCGGCAGTGGACTCTCCTTTGTTAGATGTTTTTAAGCAGAGGCTGGGTACCTATTGGGGATGCCATAACAGAGCTCTTCTTGGGAGGGGGTTGGACTAGATGAGTTTCGAGATCCTGTCCAATTCTCTGCATAGGATCAGGCTGTCCATTATTCTGTTTTTTTATATCAGGCTGTGACTTCTGTGGCTTATGTAGCCAAATTGTCACCTCCCACATGCAAAAGGGACGTATCAGTTTGTTGGGAGAACCTTAAGATTTGGAGAAGTAAAAAAACCCCAAACCCTTTATAGCACCTAAGCACACTCAGTGGCCACAGAATGCTGACTAACTGGGGGAACAGAATGGAGCAGCATGGGGAAGGACTTAACTAATTGAAGAGTGAACAAGAGCAGTCCATGCTGCAACATTTCATTGCAGGTTCCACTCATTTTCTTCTATTATCACTGTCTCAAATGCAGAGAATTCTATTTGGCTAAATAATCTGGTTGACAGGAGAATCTAGCCTTGTTCCATGGTAGAAAACCCAACCAGTCCACAAGCCAGTAATTAATTATCTTCATTATTGCTGCATGTAAGCAGGGTAACAGAAAAGAGAGGTAAAACACCATTTTGCAAGCTTTTGATATTGAGGGTTGTTTGAAGAAAATGTTGGTTAGCAGGCTTAAGGTTTAACTAGTGCAACTACTTGGGATAGGGCTGCAGCTCAGGGGCAGAGCATCCGCTTTGCATGGTCAGTCCCTGACATCTCCAAGCAAGGCTGGGGATGTCTCCTGCTCGAAACTCTGGAGATCAGCCGCGAGGCAGTGTTAAGACAGTCTTGACCAAGATGGGCCATTGGGTCTGACTCAGCATAAGGCAGCTTCTTGTAATCCTAACTAACCCATGTAGAGCATTCTTGACTGGTGAGAGGGTAATTCTTACAAGCAAGGAATGTCAGAGGGAAATGAGGGGCAGATGCCATGTACTGCAGGGTATTTAATAGGGAGAGTTTCTGCTTTCCAGGCAGTCTCCCGTTCCCTAGATATGCCTGCATTCATTGTTCCTAGAGGGATGACCTTGCATCTGGCTGCAGCAGCATGTTTCTTGGAACAGGCCCAGCATAGCAAGCAATTCAGAGAGCTGGAAGCGCCCGGTCCTTCCCATTAATTACCACTCTAGCCATTTTGTTTCTTGGGCATGCTTTATTGGCAGGGATTTTAAGACCTTTCTCCAGATCGCTGATTAAAATAGCATATTGAAGACCACTGGTCCTGCAGGCAATCCCTCTGGGATCTTAATGCAGACATCTCTGGTTTCGGCGCACTTAATCATTGGATTGTGCACTTTATCGATATGGCGTGGTGTTACTTTCTTAATTGGAATGTCCTAAGGAAGCAAGTCCAAGTCCCTTAAAGCTGTTTTTTTGTAATGACTCGGTTACCCTTATGAACCAGTGCTTGTAAATAATAAAAAGAGCGATCCCAGAAGATGCTGGGCAGCAACACTGACCACGTGGTCTGGGAAGTGGAAGAAGGAAGGGAGGGAGGAAGGAAGCACTTGGAGGCCAGTTGGCTTCTCCAGTTGTGCCAGGAGGGCATAGTAGAACAAGGCAGGAGTGGCATCTGCAGGGAACTCCCAAGTACTGTAACTCCTTTTCCACCACCTGTTAGATATGCTACAGAAATCAGAGCAAGAGCACAAAGGAGAAGCAGCTAGCCACCACTTCAGTCCCAGGCCCTAAGCAGGGGCAGAATCTACTGTGAAACTAATGAATCTTAAGTCAGGGCCCCTATTCCCAGAGGGGCCCCAGAAATGAATTTAGTATACGTTGCTTAAAATTTTGGGGTCTAGTAGTCCCAATTTGAGTCGCACAACTCAAATTGTTTTTATTTTTATTTTTGGCTGTGTATAGTACAACGATCCCATAGTTTGAGAGTCAGTAGCAGAGATGTTGTAAAGGTGTGGTGATCTATCATGGAACAACCCCATTGAAGAAAGTAACACTGGTTACCCAGACATTGGTCCTGGTTGCAAAGGGGGCCCCATAAGAGTTCAAGCTTCAGGGCCCCAAAAATGTAGGTCTGCCACTGCCCCTAAGTGTGAGGAATGGATTTCTGTTTTTTAGGGTTCTATCCAGTGTTCATATTCTGATAATGGACTTGACTAACTTAGGTCTATTAATTCATGTGGGTTTCCTCTGTGGAGAGTTTAGTTGGATACAACCCTTAGTCTGCAAAGTGCTTCACTGTCTTTCCCTACAGACTTTGCAAACTGGCGGATGTTTCAGTTGATCTGGAAGACCATGTCCTAAGAGGAAGGCTGCATGGTCAGGTCTTGCCTGCATGCTGCATTGCAATTGCCTCCCAAGGTCTCATCCCAGGGCTATTTGGATGCAGAGGTGCTCAGTGGCAGTGGTCATGCTTTGAAAGTGAAGGCCCAAGGTTCAGTCTCCACTTATAAGACGATGTGCATCAAAAGCCTGTTATCAGTTGAGTAGATGGTGCTGGGTTAGAAGATCCAATGTTCTGCATCAATACAGGCTCCTTTATATGTTCATAAGCCCCCTGCCTGAAGGCTTTTGTGAAACACTGTTATTCTTCACTGCCCTTGTCTCCTGTCTCAGTGTTCTGGTGGTGGTGAGGTAGGTGATGAATATCCCCATTTTACCGTGTGAATGGTGACACAGTCTCTCACCCAAGGCTTGGTGTGCTTTGAGAGAAAATCCTATACCAAGGGACCCCCAGATTTTGCAGTAAGAAGAGTAGAATTCTGCAACCTGTTTAACTCAAGCAGATTAGCAGTTTTCCCCCTCCCTTAATTATGCACAATTTATTCAGCTGCTCTGCCCACCATGGGGAGTAGTAAGGAGCTATGTAGGGCACTAAAGCCTCATGCCCTGAACACTGGGCTTTTTATACAGTAACAACTCTCACTTCTGAGAATTACCCATACAAGTTCAAGCCTATCTTCACAACCATAAGGTCTACTTCCACCGGAAGTGTTTAAAATCGACCCGAATTGGTGGGCATCTGTATTAGTGGCCCTCTTCTCTCATATTGATAGAACAACTCAGATCCCAGAGGACTGGGGGCTGTCAAATTATTATTCCAATCTATAAAAAAGGCCCAAGAGATGATCCAAATAACTACAGGCCAATTTGTCTTTTGAACATCTTAAGCAAACTTTACGCCAGTTACTTGAGTGAGAAGCTGTGTATGTGGATAGAATCGGATAATACACTTAACGATGCTCAAGCAGGCTTTAGACAGGGAAGATCAACACTAGACCATTGCCTAACTCTCCACCATCTGGTTGAGAAATACACCTCTCAATTCAACACTCAACTCTTTGCAGCATTTATCGATTTTAAAGCTGCCTTCGATTCGATCCCACGCACCCGCCTCTGGGATAAACTCATTAAATCATCTATAGATCGGCGATTACTGCTTTTAATATTCAAATTATACACCAATACATACCTGCGAGTAAGATGTAATCGGGAAGGCCTACTCTCGAACCCAATCAAAACAACAAAAGGGGTTAAACAGGGATGTATTCTGGCCCCTCACCTGTTTAATATTTATATTAACTCTCTTATCATCCAGATAGAAGAGGCAGACTCGCATCCCCCCAAACTGACGAACCAAAGGATCCCCATCTTACTCTATGCAGATGATGCGGTCATTCTGTCACAGACCCGAGTTGGCCTACAAAGAGCATTAAACAAACTGGCACAATACTGCAAAGTGGAACAGCTTTTAGTGAACTTTCAAAAAACTAAAATAATGATATTTTCCAATAGAAGGAAAACATTTAGCTGGCAACTAGATAACCAACCTATCGAGCAGGTGACCTGCTTTAAGTACTTGGGTGTAGTCTTCCAATCCTCCAGGAAGAACACGGCACATATTAAACATGCATCCTTGATAGCACAAAGGAGTGCGGCTGTGATTGTAAGATACCATCGCTCAACAAGGGGGAATTATATCCCAGCAGCCCTCAAGTTATTTGCGGCCAAACCACTAGCCCAACTACTGTATGGTGCCCCATTTATGATAACCTCTAAATTGGATGCATATGAGAAAATCCAATCGGGATTCTTAAGATCTATATTCCTCATGCCCAAATGCGTTCCTAATGCAGCCTTACGATTGGAAGCTGGACTACAGGAAGTAGAATCCAAAGTATGGCAATCAGCTCTACTGTACTGGCTAAAAGTGAATAAGACCCCAAATGGCCTTCTCCCCCTAATCTTCACTGATAGATTCCGATCTACATGGGAGCAGACCATCCAAAAGAAATTAGTCTCGTATGGACTACCGGTGGGGTCCACTCTGTCCATGGGATGGGAAAGGGCGAAAAAGCTAATTAAGGAAAGAATCTCGGATATTGATCGACAAAACAACTTAACCCGACTTTCCTTAATACATAGACAACTGTACGAACATCGATTAAATTAACTAGCTAATTATTTAAATACATTAGAAAATCCGAGATATCGGTGGGCCTTCACTAGGGCTCGTTTCAATGCTCTACCCTCGGCGTTGTTAACTGGTAGATATGTCCAGATTCCGGTAGAACAGAGACTATGTCCTTGTGATAACAAGGAGATTGAATCTATAAGTCATGTCCTCCTCCATTGCACATTGTATCGAGACATGAGGAAGGAGTTAATTGATCCCTTGTTAAAAAACTTACCAGGCCGCTCAACAGAAACGCTTACTAGATACCTACTAGCGGATTTTAATCCAGAGTGCACTAAGAATGTAGCTAAATTTTGTTACTACGCGTCAAGACTAAGACACGCCGTGACATCAATCAATAAC
Source organism: Zootoca vivipara (assembly GCF_965207765.1). NCBI lineage: Eukaryota > Metazoa > Chordata > Lepidosauria > Squamata > Lacertidae > Zootoca > Zootoca vivipara. The sequence goes on along the minus strand of NC_142584.1, from coordinate 65,534,607 downwards.
AGTGATAAAGCTGCCTATTAATTCTCAGCGGATAATAGTTAAAGGGAACTATCCCTCATTCAATTTTAACCTAATTTTAATTTAAAATAGGATTATGAAACAGCATTGTTCAAAGATGATCATAGAATCATAGAATCATAGAGTTGGAAGAGACCACAAGGGCCATCCAGTCCAACCCCCTGCCAAGCCAACCCCCTGCCAAGATGATATTTAAGAACTATCTATTTTATGTATTATTGGTTTTCTTTTTCTTTTTTGCTGGTCTATGACCGTAATAAAGATATTATTATTATTATTATTATTATTATTATTATTATTATTACCATAAGGTCTAGAAACATGCTTACTTATTTAAAAAGAAGAAGTCGGGAGAGAAAACAGAGATTCTTAGGATGCTGAATTTTGCTGTCAATACCTCATTCTGCAGATTATTAGCCATCCAGTAAGTGCATGGTTGATGAGGGATTTTAAGGTTTTTTATGGGCATGCCTGGGGCCCAAATTACGCTTGATGTGAAGTATTTGCTTCTTACTTTTGCTAATGGGAGATCCCCCCCACCATCAAATGCCATCGTTAGGCATTTGGGGAAAGAGGTCCTCAGAACCTCAGCAGGAGCAGAAAAGAGCTACACTTGCCCTCCACCCTACTATGATCCCATTTTCTGCCTGCCCCATAATCTGATACCACTTCCACATTTTTAAATACCTGTATGTTAAATGCAAAGGAAGATTTAACTCCAGCTCCAGTTTAGCCATCAGTTTCTCCTGGCCCACTCTTCCCAGGATCAAGGAGAACTAGACAAGAGGGGCTAGAATGCTGTGCTGGTGTTGATGCCTGGTCCCTGCTATTCTGAATTCTGCATCTTCCTTCAGGCAGGTTTGCCGTAGGAAAAGAAAATACTTGCTGAAATTGGTGAAGCTCTGGAGGTGTAAATTTGACCTCAAGGGACAGATGCCCACAAAGTATCCATTTTGGAATGGAGGTTGTTTACAAGTGCTCAGGTCACCTCAATTGCTAGGCTGGCAGGGTGTGAAATCTTTGGCTCTGGCCTAACCTCTTGGCCGTCAGCATGATAATGCTCTTTGCCAAGGAGGGATTTAGCATTTGCAGGACAATTGCTGGAAAGCTTCCAAGGGAGTGAAACAGCCCTTGTGCCAATTATACTGCTGGAAGGAGGCATTGGTAGTGGGCGGGAGACTCCGGCATGCTGGAGCCCTCCCTCCCCAACTGCCCAGGACTGTCTGGGATACTTTAGGTGCTATGCACACCTGACCCCAGCATGTCCCCATTGGACCCGTTAAGGGAGATCAGATCATAGCAGATTATGCTGCGTAAGAGATGACTTACTGTGACTGCTCTGACAGCAGCCTCCAGCCGTCACATACCACACTCTCCGAAGCTGTGCACCCCTCTCCCGTGGCCGATTATGGGATTCCCTACTGGGAGGGCTGGGTGCTGTGGTGTTAGCTGCATTTCCAGGACCTGAAAGGCTATATTTGCCTGCGCATATGGGCTTGCAAGGGCAAGGCACACATCTTTATTTTGAACAAAGCCCCCAGGCATGAGCAGGGAAGCTTGCAGAGGAGGAGGAGATGCAGGAGCCTCATATGTTTAAGCATGGATTCTGCTAGCACATGCTCCAGAGAGGCAGAGAAACCTCAGGGAGAAATGCTGGCTGCAGCAGTGCTTGGAAAGGATTGTCAGCTAGACAAGTGAAAGCACTGCTAGTGGGAGGGGGAAATGATTAATGCCACCCTTCCCTGGAAGAAGGTAATGTGAAAAGCACAGAGTGTCAACCAAAGTCGTCTTTGCTCCCTGGTAGTTCAGCATTTTAAAAGGTTTTATTGCACCACTTAGGCACATGTTCCTGCCTTCATCCAGCTCCCCACTTGCCCATTTTGCTGCCTGAAGCAGATAGCTTCACCTGGTGCATGGCAGGGCTGGCTCAGGGGGAGCAGAGTTAAGGGCTAGCAAGGTAAGCTGATCCCACCTGCTGCTGCTTCAGGATGCTCCACAAGGGGGCGGTGTAACCAGGAGCACTAAAACGATGTTGGGTATAGAATTGTAGAGTTGGGAGAGCTTCTGTCTGCCCCTACCTGAAAGTTTTTGGAGAATCCATGAAAAGCAGTGGAGTTGGAATGGGGAAATATAAGCTCCATGGAGATGCGGTGGTATACTTTTGGGGCTCAGCTTTCTTTTAGTACAAGGCCTCAGCCTTGGCATATGTGAAACATTAATAAAGCGGAGTGCCTTTGAATGCACTTGACTGCTTTTTTTATTTTATGTTTATCTTGCCTTCTGTTCTAGAACTCAACAGTTTGCCTCCATATATCTAGGTTTTGGAGCAGGCAGAGCTTTCCAGATGTAGCTCAAGCCACAACACACCTCCTGCTACGGTTTCTGTAAATTATCATAGCACGTTCTTTGCATATTCAGGCAAGCCTTGAGAGTTACACTTAAAATGGCCTCCTGCATGAGTCACTGCAAATTCAGGTAGATGTTGATGTGATAGTTGTATTCTGAGAGCAGTTTCCCTTCACAGAAGAAGGCTCACCTACAAATACCACTGTACCCGATACACAAGGCCTGTCCCCAGGGTTGCCATTGGATGCCCCGCACAGCACTTAATGGTGAAACCTGCCTGTGTCAAATGGCACTGCAGGTCACTTTGTTTCATAGGCATGCATCTTTGCATTATAAGCTCACCCTCATGACTGTACCGTGCATGCAAGCTGCTAATCCACAGCACAGCCAGAAGATAGATGTGGAGTGCTTAGGATTTTGGCAAGCTCGGCCACTCACCTCGCATGTAGATTTATTATTGTGTAGCTTTTCTTTATCATCTCACAGCACAGAAACTGACTTAACTGTAGCTTTGATTTTGATAGCACCTCATGAATTGAAAACCTAGCAAAACCCTGTAATATCTGGACTTTCTTCTGGCCTTTGTTAAGATCTGATAGCTAGGAACCTCAGGCTTATCTACCGGTATGTATATGTGATGAGCCAGGTTCCATTTTGCTCTTTTGGATACTTGGAATGTAAGAGGTGGCTCGCAACACTGAAAAGCTGAGCTAGTATAGTTGTTTCTACCTGTGGAATACCCCACCACAAGAAGTCAGTGGAAGATCATCACCCCTCGCAAAAGATTTACATTGAAGAAAGTAATAGGGCAGGCATCCCCAAACTGCAGCCCTCCAGATGTTTTGGCCTTCAACTTCCATGATCCCTAGCTAAGAGGACCAGTGGTCAGGGATGATGGGAATTGTAGTCCAAAACATCTGGAGGGCCAAAAGTTTGGGGATGCCTGTAATAGGGTATTCTCTTTCACGTTCTCCTCAGCATCAAGCTGCAATTTACAGCTAAAGGCTTATCTGAAAAAAGCAGAATTGCTGCTTTTCTGTTAGTGCTATACTTAATGCTAGCATTGGCAACACAATATTCTGCCTTGAGGTGGGATATACAATCTTCCAGTAATAAACTTCCATTTTTAAAAAGGCAGCGGAATCTTGTTGGGTTTGATGTTATTTTTTTTATTTTAAATGGGTGCATGCAGACCCACACACTTCATTGGTAGAGACTCTGCCTCCAAGAAAGCAAAAATTAAAATCCCATCCAGGCACTGACTAGACTAAGTACAGCTTGGTGTTTCAGCAGGTGGCTGCATCCTGCACCCTCAGTCGATTCCTTAGAGTTTAAAAAAGATGTGGGGAGAAAGGGGGAGTTGCATCAATTATTCCTAGTGATGTCACAGGCATTAGCCAATGAATGCCTGTGATATTCGTGCACCCACATCATTCACAACCATCATTGCTGCTTGCCTACTAGTTGGACTATTTTCTCAATGACAAAATGTTGTCATTTGTAGGTTGGAACTGGGCAATATACATTCAACACAAGTACTGCCTTGAAGAAAGACACACCTGGGTTCCCTGCAACAATTGTGTGCATTTATTGTGTACAGGCACACTGGGGGGGGGGGGAGTCCAGAGGGGTAGCAATTTCAGGCATGAAGTTCTGGGAATAAGCCAAATTTCACCACTAGGGGGCCTTTTGCATTACAGTATGTCAGATGAGTTCAAGGCCAATAAATTTGGTACACAGGGTTCCTTCTGTCAAGGGATAAGCAGCTCCACCTTTCAGTATTCGTTGCAGACCTCATAATGAGTATGACTCTTGCCAACAACTCCTGCTTTATTCTGCCTGTCACATTTCCCTGCTATTGGCATCTTGCATGGTGAATGATAGGCAGCTGCCACCACCCATGTTCTTTGAGATAACCAGACTCATTTTATTTGGATCTTGTCTTGGTGCCTCTGAGTCAGCTGTGATGTCAGATCTGTGCACTTGGCATGGACAGTTCAGCTTAAAACCCAATCTCCCCAGTTGTAGCTTCTCTCCTAGAACCTTGTAAGCGATGCAACATTTTGGGAGCTGATCATCTGCCTGCCTTGTGTTTTGTTAATGAGGTTTATCTTCTTTTATTAATGCTGCACCATGTGTATGTGGTGTCAGGGTGTGCTAGACAGCTTTTTATAGCTCAGCAAGTTTAGAATCGGGGACCTTTCCCTCCCCACAGCTGCTGCCTACTGTTCTCTCACATCGCAGTTCCCTCACTGCGAGAAGCAAAGCTACAGGGAACCAGGCAGAGGGCCTTCTCGGTAGTGGCGCCCGCCCTGTGGAACACCCTCCCATTGGAGGTCAAGGAGATAAACAACTACCTGACATGTAGAAAACACCTAAAGGCAGCCCTGTTTAGGGAAGTTTTTAATCTGTGATATTTTAATGTATTTTGGTATTTGTTGGAAGCCGCCTAGAGTGGCGGGGAAAACCCAGCCAGATGGGCAGGGTATAAATAAATAAATAATAATTTTGCAGCCCCCTGCCTCCCTTCTTAGACACTGTCTCTTGGCTAGCTCTCAAGTTTGTCTGACTAGAGGACCAAGCCCTAGGAACATCATTCTAAAGGATGGGGGACTTGTGGCCCCCCAGATGTTTATGACCTCCAGTTCCCATCAGCCCCAGGCAGCAAGACCAAAGGTCAAGGATCATTGGAGTGTAGTTCAATGATGTATGATGTGTGGTGGTGGAGTGTCATCTGGAGGACCTAAGGAACAAATTGCTTGTTGTAACCGTAATGTCCATTCAAACCCTGAGAGCTACTTGTGATTTGGAGTGGGGAAGGCTGGAAGGGAGTGCTTAACCTGGTCACCACTTGCCTTGAAATATTCCCAACCCTTCACTTTGGGGTTCCAGAAATGTTTGGAAATGGAGGTGGGCTGGGAGCTGGGAGCAGAAAAGTGCTGGGGAAAGAGTTCAAGTCACACATTCCACACAACGGCTACCCCTAGCCATGATGTCTGCATTGCTTCCAGTCTTAGAGGCAGGATGCCTCTGATTGCTAGCTGCTGGTAATCAACAGTAAAAGTCATGTCTTGCTTGTAGGCATCTAGTTGGCCACCGTGGGGCTGTTTTCATATTAAGTCTCAGTCAATGGGTTCAGGATTGCAACCTGACTTTGTGGTCGTAGGTGGTGCAGTAGTTAAGAGTGTTGGACTTAAAGATCCACATTTTAATCACTGCTAGAGCCATGAAGCTCATTTTGTGACTGGGAACGACTGCCAGGTACTGCCCTGCTCCTTCCTTCTTGCATGGATACAGGGTAGGGGCCCTGTGTGGTGTAGTGGTTAAGAGCGGTAGACTCGTAATCTGGGGAACCAGGTTCGCGTCTCCGCTCCTCCACATGCAGCTGCTGGGTGACCTTGGGCTAGTCACACTTCTCTGAAGTCTCTCAGCCCCACCCACCTCACAGGGTGTCTGTTGTGGGGGAGGAGGGGAAAGGAGATTGTTAGCCGCTTTGAGACTCCTTCGGGTAGTGATAAAGCGGAATATCAAATCCATATCTTCTTCTTCTTCTGGTGGTCAGTAGGGCTTGCTGGTGGAGAGTGGCTGAGAGGCAAGCCAGCAGCCAGACAAGCCATGCCATTTTTCCGCCTTGCAGTGAGTTCTGATAAGGGGTGTGAGGGTCCAGCCAAGTCCAGCAGGAAGGTGCTGGAGAGGAACTAGAGGAGAAGCAGGCCACAGGGAGAGGACTCAGATGACACCTAACCAGTGCCCCAACAGGGAACTTCTGGATTGTATTCAGTGGGGAATCGGAGTGTGATGGCACACCCTGCTCCTAATAAATACGGTACTTGAATTAAACAATCCAGTGGCTGTGCCTATTTTGTGTGAAGGAAGAGAAGGACCAGTGGCATAGGCACATGGGTTTTTTATGTACCCTTGTACATAGAAACCCAACAGTGATGTTGGGCCAATCACTATTTCTCAGCCTTACCTACCTCACATGTTTACCTTTCTAAACTATAAGGCCATGACAATAAGTGCATAACTGCAGATACAATTTGATCACTCTTTCCTTTCACTTCATTACATACCCCACAGAAGGCTGTGTTTCCTGCCACCAGGAAGCAGGAGAGGCAATATAGAATTATTTTAAATATGGGCATTCACTTCTTTCAGTCTTTCCCCCTACATTCTATTACTCTTGGTGCCATAACCTTTCTTCTTTGTGGCATGGAGTATTTGGGTGACTGTCTGGTCTCAGTATGGTTGGCTTATCAAGTTCTGGGAGATGGGGAGGTGGCTGTCTCTCCAAGAGGGCCAAAAGCAATGAACAAGGATCAGAGGGATCCAAATCAAGTGAGCTCATCTCCTTTTGAGAGTTGTGTTCCTCTATCCTTCAAAAAGAATTTCAGTATGTGGAACATATTGTGTCCTTATATGGCAAGTTGTATCAGCCTCATTTTTCCCTCCTCAAATATTAAAGACCCAGGATCTGTGTCCTCCTTTGCTTTTGGTCAGCTGAAGTACTAGGGGGGCCTTCCTTTGAGTCAGCACTTAGGTCAGAAGCAGGGAGCCTGTTGCCCTCTAGATGTTGCTGGACTACAACTTCTATCAACCCCAGCCAGCATAGCCAATGGCCAGGCATGATGGGAGTTGTAGTCCCAACATATGGAGAGCACTACGGTATGTTGGCTACTCCTACCATAACATAACACTGTAACACTACCAGGTAAAAAAGAACAATTGGGGGGGAGGTCAGTATGGAGTCTTAATTCACATCAAATGTGTATGAGTAATATGTGCACAGAGAGCTGGCTCTTCAGGATTTATCTCAGGTATTTTGACTGGGCAAACAAGCCTGCTGAGGTAAAACATACAGGGATGGAGAAAGTGTGGCTCTCCAGATGTTCTTGCACTCCACTACCACAAACCCCAGCCAGTTGCTTATGGATGATGGGAGTTGAAGACCCAAAATATGAAGGCCGCATTCCTGGCACAGAACCTGAAGATTGGTCAGAAGCAGATGTTTCTGAGACATAGGCACAAAGTCTGAAATGCTGCCCGCTTCCTAAAGGGTTGATCTCCTAAATTTCCTCCCATGTTCTGAAGAAGGCAGCTCGAATAGGATTGACCATATCCAATATATGTATGAAAGATTAACCGTATTTGAAAGTGTTCCTTCTCACAATTTTTTTATTCTGCAGGAGGATTATTTCTCTGAGAAGAGTCTGCAGCTGGGATGCTGAGGAAATGTGGGCTGGGTCTGAAGGGCATTGTCTAAGCTTTACTTGCTTCTCCTTATCTTGTGTGGCTATTTATTGCACTGCCCATTTTCTCAGGCGACGTTGCTCCTCTCACACATTTTTGAACTATGCATCCTTTCTCTTTCTCTTTTTAGGAAGCAAAACTCGGGAAGGTGTTGCAGGTGTGGCCTCAGGTACTGGCTGCTTGTGTTCTCCTTTCCCATGCTTTGCCTGGTCACTTGAGTGGGCGGCTATACTAAAGCGATCACAGGCTAACAGGACAAGCGCTGTCATTAAAACCTCTTATGTAACTGGGCCCAGGACAAAGCCTTCCAGCTGCTTCTCACGCGTCTGCAGTGCCAGCTGTGGGGATTGGCTAAGATACCTGACCCCAGCTTTCCGGAGAAGCAGGCATACAAACCTGGAAGCCTTGGTGAACTTGAACTTGCAAAGTCCTGGGGCGGGTAAAGGAATGAGCTTACGCACATTGGTGGAGAAGAGACTGTGATGCTGGGTGAGGGTCCAAACATGGGGGCGGGTCCTATGGTGGAATAAGGATTATTGCTTGGCCTTGTGAAACGTAGGTAGCAGAGGAGATAGATACAATTCATATGTCTGCTACAGCAGCCTTCAGTCTCCAGACCCCTGCTAGACTCCCTTTCAGATGATAAGATCCTTTGCCCCTCATTCAGGATGTGAAAGGCCACATACTGTGAATCTAGAATAAGGAGCTAACTACATAGCCTCAGTATGTTGGTCACTCTCTTCTGGCTTCCAGTTGCTGAGAAGACGAAGGAGCAGGCATCTCAGCTGGGTGAAGCCGTCTTCTCGGGGGCTGGCAATATCGCAGCTGCCACAGGCCTGGTCAAGAAGGAAGATTTCCCCACTGACCTGAAGGTGAGCATCCCACACTCTTCAGGTGACCCTGAGAAAAAGCACGTAGCCCATGGCCATATAAAAGTCTCCCATAGAAAGGCAGCTGATCCTTGGAGCCTACTGGGACTATCAGTAGATACGATGGGCATTTGGGATAAGTGCAAGATCCCACTTGCCTTGCTCCATCCCACAAAACAGAATCTTGGGCATGGTATGGAGTTTTGCTGTATCCTGCTCTTAACAGAAGATAAGCACAATTGGTTGAGCAGCAGAAGATGGAAAGGCAACAAACTTGTGCAACAGTGATATGAACATGTCCAGGATGCCCATCGTCCTGGCACCTCAGACTGAAGGTACATAAGCAGTGTGGACAGATACAGGCATGCATGGGGACAAGAACAAATGCCCATGCATGAGAATATGTGTACTGTGCGCTACATAACAACATGCGATGAATGCCCACGTGGGCACATTGTAAGTCTCCAGGCCAGTGACAACTGCACATTCCAGAGGGATGTTTGCATACTGTACATTTATGTCAGCATCTCACTTCCGTGTGCATCGATGTGCTTCATGTTGTGTGCGAACATGTACGTTTGTTCCGGCATGTGCTTTGAAGCCTGCCTACGTGCACGTTTGAGAATGAGTGTGTTTCTCACAGTAGGTGGGTGGGCGGGCAGACTGCACTGAAATGGTCTGGCAGCTGCAGGGCTGGTCGATCTGAGGAAGGGCTCTCGAATCTTGCAGCCGAGCTGCCACAACGAGCTGAGCCGTTTGCTTCCAGCTTAGCTTAAAATAGCAACAGCTGAAGAAGAAATGAGGCCAGCGCAGCCAGGCAGGAGCAGGCACTCTGTTCTACTCAGCCTGGGGGAAGGGAGCTGTGCAGCGTCCCCCCTTCTCCCCACTGAACAGCTCCTGTCCCTCAATGAGAAGCACTGAGCAGTGCCAATCACAGCTCAGCCTTTCCTCAAACGGAAGGTTGTAGATCTACCAGCCACTCTTGCAACTGAACTGGGGAAATAGAATAATCGAGCACATATTAAGGCTTCACCCAGACATCTAAACACGTGTAATGCAGGCCACCTGACCTGCCATTTTTGGTCAGCCGGACTACATATTTGAAGTTACGTTCTGGGCATGGAACAAAAACGGAAATTCTATACAACTGAAGGCGGCCCTGTTTAGGGAAGTTTTTAATGTTTGATGCTGTATTGTTTTTAATATTCGGTTGGAAGCCGCCCAGAGTGGTGGGGTATAAATAATGGGCGGGGTATAAATAATAAATTATTATTATTATTATTATTATTATTATTATTATTATTATTATTATTATTACCAGTGACAATTTCTATTCTTCATAAGTGTGGGGATTGCTGCCCCACCCCCAGGGTCAAGAAGGCAATTCTCCTATTTTAATGTTTGGGGGAGGAGGGACCCCCAGACACTTCAAACCAAGACAGCATTTCTAATGACAACTCTAAATTAGAACAAGCAAGCCCATAGAGGCAGCATCAGATTGAATTTGGGCCTCTGAAGGGCAGACTACAGACTTAAGTGAAAATGTATTTATTGATAAAAAAAATATGCAGTAATAACTCACCATCTTTCCCCTTAAGTGTGGGGTCAACCTGTGGATCCTGTAGCACTCCAGAGGTTGTGGACTGTAACTCCCTCTATGCTGGATCATTGGCCGTGCTATCTAGGGCTGATGGAAGTTGTAGTCCAAAAAACAGCTGGAGACCCAAGTTTGGAAAACCCTGAAGCTGCTAAATTTAGTTAGTTTGAGTTCATATATTTGCTTTTTGTATTTAATTATGATTATTTCTAATGGCTTCTAATGTGTCGTTTGAATTGTTATACTTATTGAGCACTCAATACATTGTGAGCCACATTGGGCACAATTTTGTGGGAAACCAGCATACAAATAAACAAGGATGCTGAATGAGAGCAGTAGCATCTCATGGACCTACAGTGTCCCCTTTGTTGGAGTGTGAGGAAGTGAGATGTATTGTGACACCCGTGGCTATGATAACCTCTGCAGCTGCTATGCATGGGATATCTCCCTCTAGCCCTGTGGGGGATGTATTGCTTGAGGCCCTGTTCTTTGCTCTGGGAATATTACAGCATGCTCGGACGAGGCCGTGGCCAAAGGTGGCTTTAATCCAAAGAAATTTCAAAGTGAGGGTGGATATTATCCCCCTTCACTGCAGTGGGGTAGGGGAGTGTTTTGACTTTTGATGCCCTCTGGTCTTCCTTGGAGAAGACGACACTGATTGTTCTCCCACCCTGTCCCATTGGGACAACACTTGTGTGTTGTTTCCCACCGAGGCGTCCCTGTGCAGATTTTCCATGACTATAATTCCGGCAGCGAGGACCTGTATGGCATTTTGTTTGAAAGCCTAGGAGGGAAGTGAGCATAGACAGCGGTACTGAATCTCTTTCTCTTAGTTGGCACTCTATGGAAGTGGTCCAGACTGCAAACTCCCACTGACTTTAGTCATGCAGGAAAGAGGCAAAATGTGCTGCAAGAGGACAAATTATCCCTGCCAATGCAGCCTAGCTATGAATCAGAACAAGACAAGGTATGGGAGGTCTCTCTGTTCCACTCTCCCAATGCTTGACTTGCTATAAGGCGTGGTGGCTGCTACTTGGCTCTCATAAAATGCTGGAGACTGCCTGTGATGAAGACAGGAAGTCACCTGGGGGTTGAAAAGAGAGGACCTTCCTCCTCCCCAAATGAAAAGTGGATATAGTCTTCCTAGCCCCAGAGGGACCTATTCCTGTACTACCTGTCCTCCTACAGTAGAGAGATTCTAATTCCCAAAGCTTGAGGACAGAGGAGCCTATAAGAATGGGACTACTTTAATACAGAACATGATGGCAGTTATTCCTCCAGGGTGGTGAGTCTTGAAGGCAGCTGGCCAAACCTGCAAGAACAAGACCTGGGAATCCAGGGAGGCATTCCAAGAAAGCTCCCGAGTACTTAATTGTTGGGGGGGGGGAAACCATCTTGGGGGTTGATGCCTATAAACCTGCCTGGGACTTTGCAGAAAATAAGGCCTGCCTCCCTGAGCTGTAAAAACACTTGCAACAGAGTCAGAATGAGTGTCAGCAAAGCTAAAGGGTAGGTAGCAACAACTGGCAGCCCTTGGGCTAAACCCTGTCCTCATCTGCACTCTCCCTCCAGGTGCCTATCCAAAGGCAAAAAGCTATGTGACCATAGGACTAGTTATTAGGGCCCTTTCACTGCAGAGGTGGATTCTGGCCCTTGACTCCTTCTCTTCAACTAATATACTAATTACATTAGTATTCAACTGATTAACTAGGGTTGTTAGGGGCCCCTGGGCTAACTTACCCCTCCTTTCCATAGTGTCAGGAATGCTCAGTGCTACCAAGCACTTGCTCTTTTTTGTTCTTAATAAGAGTTTTCTAAAATACTACTGTAAGAGATGCTCACATCTTGCAGTACACCTTCCACAGCATCTGCAGCCTGCTGATTTTGACTCTGCTGGGCTTTCAGAAGAGACACATGGGAAGGACACTGTCAGTGCTCAATAAGATGTTATTCTTTCCACAGCCTGAGGAGGTTGGTCAGGAAGCTGTGGAGGAGCCACTGATAGAGCCACTGTTGGAACCTGAGGGTGAGAACTACGAAGAACCCCCGCAGGTGAGTGGAAACATTAAGGCAACCTGATGAACAAATGGGGGGGATGCTGGGAAATAAAGTATCTCGGCCTCCCACCAGCCCCCTGTGAAACAGACCCGCACATGTCCTAACGACTAATGTAGGATGGGTGTGATCTGCATTAAGAGGTCACAAGCAAGCAGGTGGTGAGGAAAGGGGAAATACTATAGTATACACAGATTTTGCATGCAAAAAGTCCCAGGTTCAATCCTGGCATTTCTAGGTAGGGTGGGGAGAGACTCTTGCCTGCAACCCTGGAGAGACCTGAAAGCCAATGTAGACAATATGGTCTTGTGTACTGGGAGGCTTCATTGGGAATTTGAGGAAGCAAACTGGCTGGTCATGCAGGAGAGAAGAGTAGCTGCATTCACAGGAGCTCTTACTGGTCTAATCTGCGTAGATAAATGTAACTGAACAGAATGGGGGAAATGCTGTATGTTTGAGCTTGTTAGGGCCCAGCTTGGGGACAGCTATCACATATGGTAGTTAATGCAATTGGCACAGCCAACCTAACAGGAGCTTAGCAAGGGCAATATAGAAGCCCAGGGCCTGTATCTCAGGCAAGCATATCCATGTGGGGTCTACCTGGGCACCTCCAGTGCTGGGTTGTTCTGACTCACATCCTCGTTTCAATTCATGACATTTATTCTTTTCAGGAGGAATATCAGGAATACGAGCCGGAAGCATAATGGCTATCCCTGTTCCCGACACTTCCACCAGCAGCACAATAACAATAATGACCCTCCCCCTCCCATCCCTCTTCCACCTCTCCAAAGGAAGGCCTTGATGCAGATGGCGATGGAGAGGAGCCCCAACACCCCATCCTGTCATGAGTTCTTCCTCCAGTTCTGCTCCAAGGGACCTCATCGGGATCTGTGTTTTATGTATTGTGGTCTTTAGCATTAAGAGAAGAATTCTGAAGGCAAACCCTGGCTGCAGCGGTTTGTGTGCGCGCACATTTGCAAGCCCAGCCTTACTGCCCTGTCTCCCTCCCAGCGCAGTAAGGCCAGGCTTCCTTGTGTCAGTAAGAAGCATGTTGTATCTTCTCTGTTTTTAAGCAGAGCATTCCATCACCTCGGCTAGGACCCTGCATTGGGCCTGCTGTACATTTGCTTGCACGTGAATCACGCCAACTCCGCTTCATTACCATTGGTGGAACTTTTTTTTATATCTCTGAATGGATTGTTTACGCCTTTGTGATCTGTCCCCTTCCTGAGCCCCCGCCCCTGGCCTTGTAACAGAGACTCCCTGATTTTGACGGTTCAGAAGTTGTGTCTGTGTATCCCAAACAAAAGGAATACCCTCCCTCTCCTGCCCCCAGCGCTCTGTGTTGTGACTGTGGCATGGATATATACCTCCCACTGTCGCTGTGTGTGCAATCCTGGGGCAACTGCCAGTGACACAGCTGCCCCTGTGTCCATGAATAAAGCCAACTCTTGTCTGTACCTTCCTGTCTGCCTCCACATTGTTCACAAGTCAAGAGGAAAGTAGTTGCCTTGCTGTGTGCTGCAACCAGGGGGGGCTTTTATAGACCAGGTCTCCTGTAGCCACTCTGAAACAGTGCAATAAATATATCCTAGGAGTAGGAAGAGACATCGCTTCTAGCAAGGAAAAAGTAAAAGCAGATTCAATACCAGTGGAGACTCAAGTATAGGTACCCAGACGCAAAGGGCAACAAGGTTCCTTTTAATATTTAAAATGAAACAGGCATTTCAGCAAATGCAACCTTGGAAAGAGATCAAAAATAAAACTGATAGCATTGTAAAGGCTTTTATATATATCTATGATTTGGCCACCCTTAGAAAACTGTGTACAGTTTGGGCCAACACATTTCAAAAGAGATATTGTGAAGTGGGAAAACAGGCAGAAAAGCATAACAGAAATAATGGGCTGGAACTCCTGTAAGGAAAGGCTACATTTGGGGCTTGGAGGGTTTTTTTTATTTTAAAAAAAGCACGTAAGGGGAGATCAACATTTATCAAATTATGCAAAGTGTGGAGAAAATGGACAAAACTTTCTCCCTCTCCTAGCATTAGAACCCAGGGTCACCCAACAAAGTTTTAGGATGGGGAAAGGATGTGCTTCTTCACACAGTGCATAGTTAATCTTTGAAATATGCTACTACAGGATGGGATGGCTACTAGCTTTATAGCTTTAAATGGGGATTTGTGGAGGATAAGTCTTATCAATGGTTATAAGCCATGGTGACTATATACTACCTCCAGTTGCAGAAAGTGTACGCCTTTGAATTAGTAGTTGTGGGGAATAACTACGGGAGAGGGTTATTGCCTTTGTGTACGTTCCCACAAGGGGTCTACTTGGCCACTGAAGGTTGCAGGATGCTGGATAGATAAACCTTTAGTCTGATGCACCAGGCAGAGCTGTCTCAAAGCCAGGACAACCTCCCCAGGCCTGGTGCCAGCAGTTCTACTGCCTAGACCAGGACTGCCACCTCCCAAGAGCAACACTGGGAGGTAGGAGGTGGAAGAAGATGAACTCGCTGGCACAGCCACCACTACAGCAGCAGAAAAATGTAAATCTGGAGAGGTCACTGCACCATCACCATGAAGAGGAGGAGTGTCAGAGATACTGGGAAATGAAGGCAGAAGGGGAGCCCCCACAGTGTGATATGCCTCAGGCCCTGCACCTGCAAAGCTCTTAGGTTAAGCTGCACCTGCCAAAATTTGCTCTCTTACACATCAGCACTTTAAAAGATACAGGAACCATTTCAATCTTTACATCTAGTGAACCTAACACTAAGGCAGCTGCTGAGAGTGTTTCAGGCACTAATTACTACATGTTCAAGTGCAGTGCTGTCCATGTAGCAGATGAGGGGAGACAGGATGTACAACTCTCGCTGAGTAAGGTATTCAATGTACCTCTCTGTACATTTGGGGAAAGGCAAAGTGCCCACTCAAAAGCTGTTGTTCAGGCAGGCTGCAACAGAGGGAATAAATTCTGTGCTTCTGAAAATTGAAAGATGTTTAATATAACAGTTTTGTTGGATGCATCATTTTCAAGTATGGGCTCTCTTCCATGATGGTTAATCTCTGCTAAGCCAACACCGGTATCATTGCTACAATAAATTTTAGGAAAGGCTTCTGGAGGCAGACAATTTCTGCATTGTTTTGGTCTATTAGAGATTGCACAAATCTCTAGCCATCTATATTAAAATCCTTTTAAATAACACACAAAAATATTAGAACCAACCTTACCGCTATGCCCCATATCAATAGCAAAGGTCTTCTGGATAAACATGTCTCAGTCTCTTCCACCAGGGCCCATGGCCCAACCTCTTATTTTGATGTTACCAGTGCCTGCACATATAGCAGTCTACATTTTTTCCAGAGCTCTCAAACATTCAAGTTGGCTAATGAGGCCTGGCTTTACTTAGTACATGCTATGTTGATTATTGGCTTAATGTGCTGTGTAACAGTACACAGCTATTAACTGTGGTTTTCAGTAAAGCACCCGCAAATTTGTCTGATACACATACACCAGGGTCATAGTGGTGGTACACAGGCATACATAAAAGAAATTTAATATCAAGCTACCTGGGTGATGTCCCCAGTAAACATTATTTCCAAATGCGTAATTTCACACTTAGAACTACTGTATTTTATGCATTTTTTCAAATGAAGTCAGTTTATCTGCATAACTCAACCCCTAACCTAAGGTCTTTCTCTAAGACCATCAGATAAAACACTGAATAAAATACTCCCAAGAGACCAGAAATATAATTTCCTTTATTCATTCAGTATCTGTGCTGATAATACCTATATTTTCCCATTTATTAGTGATTTGCTAACAATGGTCATAATATGTAGTATGGGAAGAGGAATGAAGCAAAAATACTACATTCTGAGAATTGGAAAAAATTGGCGCCCACAGTGAAGGCCATTGATGTAGATCACAGGGTAGGAAAACTCACAATGTGAAGGGTGGCGACTTATGCTGTGAGTTGTTCTAATTTAAACAATAAGAGTAGGAAAGTTGCTGTGGGAATGCCAATCCTTGTAACAAGCACAGTGTATAGACAAGCTTACAGCAATTCAGCAAAAAATGCACACTGCAAGTAGTGCTGAAAATGAGCATGTTAACAAAATGTTACAGTCACTGCCAGATACATTGCCACAGAGGTAAAACCTTCTTGTCCACCCCCGCTCCAAGTCCATTTACATGATCTGGGTTTCTTTTCTGAGCCCTTTAGGTGTTCAGAAAAAGCACCTTTGGATAAAAAGATCTACAGCGGCGGAGAAGAGTACCTGTACAATTTCATTGTACCACAAAAGGAGGAAGAGCATTAGCAGAGTTCTTAACTAACAGGCAGTAGGTTCATGGCCTTGATGAAGTATATTTGTAAATTGCTCTAAGATACAAATACAGGTTAATACTGCACACTGCTAGCATGCCAACAGATGACTTCAAATGCACAGTGAAAATCCACAGTTATTAAGAACTTTTACAGAATGCACAAGCTTACATATAAGTCTGGTTCCCTGTGCACTGAAAGGCGAGCACATAGAATTGCAGAAACTCAGGCACATATAATGCACAGCCGAGAAGCTACCTCATATATTTCCTACTTTGGCACTAGCGGCTTCGCCTTTTCCATTCTACAGGCAACTGGGATGGGACACTGCTAGAAGGAAGTCTACTTGGAGGGAAGAAAGGGTTTGCTTTCTTCTTCAGCCCAAAGAAAGTTTAGATTCAAGTGGCATTAACTAGTTTGACATCAGCAACGACAGCCTGATCTATCAGACTGAAAGTGGCCTGACACTTTGCTTCTATTAGTAGAAAAGCAATCCCTGTTGGAGAGCAACCAGAGCCAAGTTGCCCAGATTGCAAAGCAAGGTCACAAGCAAAGGAGGAAAGTCTGAACCAATGAAGCTGGTATTACTATATTGTGGGAAGAGGGTTGAGTCTACCAGGTCTGCTTTCCTACTAAGCTTTTTGGCTGGACAAAAGGCACACTGTATAGCCTCACTATGGTTATGTGCAGAGTCCATCTCAGAAAGCAATTCTGGATTTTTAAGGCCAGTGTGAAGGTGTTTGAACAAGGAACTATATTAGAGAGAATGCAAACATACATAAAGAGCTAACCAGTTTCGTACAGGAACTATGTGCATAAAGAGATGGTTTGCAAACATCCCTAAGATTAATAGATTGATTCATATTTCATTTGGAGACTTCAAACAATGGAAATTCCATACATTCATTTCTTGGATATTATTTCCAGGTCTCTTGTGATCATTACTCTTAAAGCATCCTACCACTGATGCTGCTGTATAAATAAATATCACATCACTATGCATATCAATATCCAAAATGATTGATACAGCTGCCTGGTAGCTGAGAATAATCCTAGAAAGTATTCTTCCAAGCAAGATGAAGAGGCTCCAGTCCATGAAAGCTGTTCTTAGTCCAAATCATGCAGGGAACATCTCTGGATTCAGAATCCAGCTCTGGCACATTAGCCAAAAACTTCTTATTAGCCAGTGTGGTGCATTCCCAGCACACAAACCAGCAGCGGTGAGGCAGTCAACAGTGCCTCCTCCTGCACTAAGCCATTTGCCATGCTGACTGCAATGTCTTTCTGGGGTGATTTCTGCAGCATGACTGAGCATTCACGCTCAGGGCGACAGGAAACAACACTTCTTCCCAACACTCCAAGTTGTAGGGGGGGGTGCATGTCACCAGAAGCACTGGTTATTTTCCAGTGATGTATTCACTGAATCTGCTGGAAAGGATCCTTCCTCCAGCTTCACCATAAGAAACGCAGCAGACAAGCGCAAACCTTTTCAGCAAGCAGCACAACCTGGCACACCTGCTACCAATTAAACAGGCCCCAAGCTGCTAAAACGTGACAAGGCTTGTGATCAGCCAGCCAAATCTGCTGAAATTCAGATTAGCACAGAATGCTACATTTCAGTAAAATCATGAAGTAAACTGATACCAAGGTCTCCACTAGCTACTCAATTTTATGTTCACGTTCCAAAGAGATTGCAGATGTATTGGAATGGGTTCAATAAAGAACTGAGGGTAGATGTACAGAAGTAAGGATTCATATGCAAGCATTTTCCTCCACAGTGAAGTGAATTCTTGTACTGTAGTTATCTCGCAATGGAATTTTTATGGGCATCCCAGTGTTTTCTGAATTATTTAATACATCCAATCACAGCCCAGTCCAACCTAAGTCCATATGGGGGGCAGGGAATCAAGCCTGTCCGAATCATGCTAATCTGCAATCATAACAAAACATTCACAAGACAAGCTCCATGGTTCAAAAATAACCTCCCTCACTCTCTAGTGAGCATATGATATTGCTAATCTGCTCCAAACAACAGCTCTTCAATCCAGTGTGTAAGGCTGAAGCTGGATAGCTGCAGGTGACAATGTACAGAAAAACTACCAGTATGTGCCAACTGGGAAAGAGGAGGAGCTGTCCAGCACAGTAAAGCTCAAAGCGATACAGCCCAAATTTGACATTACCTATGGCATATATGGCATTCATATCAGCCACCATTTACAACTGTGATAAGAAGTGCCCATCCAGTGTGAAACAAAGTTAAACTTGAACCAACAACCTAGATGAATAGAAACACCATAAGTAATTAGCAAGGAAAGGTAAAGGTAAAGGGACCCCTGACCATTAGGTCCAGTCGCGGACAACTCTGGGGTTGCGGCTCTCATCTCGCTTTATTGGCCGAGGGAGCCGACGTACACCTTGTGGGTCATGTGGCCAGCATGACTAAGCCGCTTCTGTCGAACCAGAGCAGCGCACGGAAACGCCGTTTACCTTCCCGCCGGAGCAGTACCTATTTATCTACTTGCACTTTAACGTGCGTTCCAACTGCTAGGTTGGCAGGAGCAGGGACTGAGCAATGGGAGCTCACCCCATCGCAGGGATTCGAACTGCCGACCTTCTGATCAGCAAGCAATTAGCAAGTAGTGAGTTAAAATTCCAGCCAAAATATTTGTTAGAACAGCAATAATGGCACAACAATCTTTCAAAGTAGGGTTTTTTAAAAAAATAAATAAATGCTGAACTGTTCCATAGGGCCAATAATCTTCACATCACTGGTAAACCAAAAGACAATATATCACAGTTATAATGTGAATCTTTTCCAAACATCCAATCCCCATTGTCTAGGAGTGGCACGTCTGTCATGAAGCAGAGGTTCCTCTTTCTTGTCATTCATCCTCTCTGAATCACAGTTACAAGGTGCCATAGCTGCCTCTGGCTTTTGCTGTGTCCTAAGCCTACTGCAATATCAGAAGCAGCCTTCAGCCAACAGGCAAACTGACTGGATATCATTGTACAAACAATAGTAACTTCAGCAAGCTGGCTAGACTACACATGTGTGATGTTGTTTCTAGACAAACACTTAATTGGCACCTATTCACCCGGCCTTGCAAGCATACTTGCAACAAATTTAATCCTTTTGAGCAAGCAGCCTCATCAGTAAAGAATAAGCCGTTAAAGACCCCGCAGCCACACAAGTGTACTGATGCTCATATACCGTGTTTCTCATATTATAAGACACGTCTTATATTTATTTTTTCCTCAAAAAAACACACTATGGCTTATTTTCAAGGGATGTCTTATTTTTTTCCTCCTCCTCCTGCCGCGGCCGGCATTGCTGCTGCTCCTATCACTATGTCTTATTTTCGGGGTATGGCTTATATTCCTTGAATGCTTAAAAATCCTGCTATGGCTTATTTTATGGGGATGCCTTAAAATATGAGAAACAGGGTAGCCAAGGCTAAGATCTTCTTTTCTTATCCAGCATTTTGCTCACCAATACATATAACCTGTACCAAGAGCTCTCCAATCCTTCAAATTTGTTGTTAAGACAAAAAATGCAGTAAGATGTCCTCTGGCCAGCTATGAGGATGGACACAGGCTGAAACCAAAGGTGTGACTGATTCTGGAGCTCTGCTGGAAGTGGGTGAGGAACAGTAACTTGGTTTTTCTAATTGAGATTCTGACAACAGGAAGGTAGGCTCAGTATCTTGTATCAAGCAAGGGTATGTGGAGATTTGCTAACATATTCTGAGAAAATGCTGTGACTCAGGCAACAGCAAGCCTTTAGTATAACTGTGGAAAAGAGAGATTCAGGTACTAGGAATGCATATGAAGGGCACACCACGACTAGGGTGCAACACAAGAGAGAACAGAAAACATTAGTGTGGATTCTCTATTGTGGCATTTAAATAGAGTACATATATGCAATAAAATATGTGCACAAACTCAGGATCTCTCTTTTATGGCAGGAAGAAATAAAGTAGATTCACTTGTGAAGATGGTTCTCATCTGCAGAGGCCACTGAACAGACGGAAAAGCGCCATTACCACAGTCCAAGAAGCAATGAAAGGTTTAGGACCAAATATTGAGCTAGCTACAATATGGACATAACCCTGAAGCAAGGAGATCAGGGCATTCCAAGCATGTGGTAAAGGAAAGCCACATGAAATAAAAGGATAAGTAAGACATTAAACACTAACAGATGGTTAATTTGAACAGGTACAGTGTATAATTCAGTAAATCAGCAGCTTCTGCAAACAGCTGGCACCATCTACAGGTCTAAAAAAGAACAGCTCTCCAAATAAATATCAAGGAAATTGGGAACAGGAAAGGGAGGAGTAAGATGTAAACAGAAGGGAAAGCTTCCAGAAAGTCACAGCGACACCTCAGGTCTCCTCACTCAGTGTGATGTTCTAACTTCCCACAGGCAACACACACTTTTTCCTCTTCAGGCAACAGACAGGTCAATAGGACGGTAGTCTCAATAAGTGAAACTTGACTCACTGTAAACCTTAAAGACCTTTTCAAGGCACAATAACAGGCAACAGTTCTTTGGTCCAAAGTCTAGGCTATACCTTGTGGCTGCACCCATGATTTGCTAGAAGATAAAACACAAATAGAAATTAGCATGTCCTGGTACTCTTGTCCTAAGCCAAAACTTAGAAAATGTTGGGTTACAAGGAATTCATGTCAATGAGCACTATTCTGACGGTATTATAATGAATGTTATAAAAGCATAGAGAAAGATATTAGAGAGGTATCTGTAGGATAGTGATGGCTTGTCCTGTGATCCTAAAAAAGAAAAATATATTGAGTGAATAGACACCTACCTTGGCTGAACATTCCATGGTGAAAGCTAATCCTGAGTGTACAATTCCTTTCTCTGAGGCACCCTATAAGAAAAAAAACACTGTATGGTTTTTAGTTGTATTTGTATTGCTTTTATTTCTTCAATTATATTATATTTTATTGTAATTGCAATACAATATTTAAGTAATAAAATCAGCAGTAAAAATAAAATTTAAAACCATACAGTGTCTAGCACGGCAAATTAAAAATGCTAAAAGAGGCAGAAAAATCATTAAGCCAAGATGCCCAGCAATTTGCAAATGGTTTGGGTGGGGGTTTGAGAACCGCTGCTCTAAAGACTAGGTGAAATTTATATATAGAAGACTGCACTGAACTACATATTTTTAATGGAGGAGGAATGTCGTGGAGAATAGTATGCCCAACACACACATCGCCATCAAAATTCCAAGATTGTATCAAACAGGGAAGACCTTGTAGGGCCCACATATCTCCTATGATTATGGGGCCACATTTTCATTAGGTGTAATCTGCTGTCACATATGTTCTGCAGCACAGATAAGAACTCAAAGTATTTAGCAACCCATACATGGATATTCAGACTCTGTAATTTCTCTCTGCACATGGATTGAGCAGAGCCTAATCTTTTACTCCCTGTTATTGTCATAATGTTGCAAACAATGCTGAGATGAGGAAAAATTTGTAAGTAAAAATAAAAACTATTCTACATGTTCCTGCTTGACTCAGTCCCAGAACGGAAGAGTCCCATCATGTTACTTACTGCATCTCTAACAGAAAGATCCATGCATTTCCAGTTCTAGTTCTGGCAGCTCTTGATTAGATTGCTTCAAGAGCCTCCAGAATAAATCACTTGAGATCTGTTGCTAGGGATATTTCCATACAGGGAAAACTGGTTGCTTGCAAACCTGAACACACTACAATTTTTCTCCTGTTGCCAGCTTTGTGCATTAGGGAACAGAAGTGGCTTGCTTGGTAAACTAGCTTCCCAGCAGATCACTGTTGGTAACAGGAAAGGGAAGAAATTGCAGAGCTGCACTGTGCAAACACACCAGCAGAGCCAATTCGATGCTTCTGCTGGCGCATTTGCATCATGCCAACCTCACCAGATAACCTCTCTACTACCTCCAGGTAAGCAGCAAGAACCTATCTGACAGGACACTAGCACAGCTGCTCTGCCCCACCCAGTGAGCTGCTTCTGTTAGGAAGTTCACCCAATATAAAAAGATTTGATCAGTCAGCTACTACCTAGTCACCATATTGTCATACACTTGCTGCATGCTTAATAAATGCATATAAGCACATCAGCCTGGTCAAACTAGGAACAATCTCCATTGTAAGTTGTTTCTCAATAGCAGTCGAGATGAGGATATTGCAAGGCATTTCAAGGTGCTGCCTTCAAACTTCTAAGCTTTTGGAAATTCAACTATAGTGCCATGTTTGTGGAATGAGAAACACACTTCAGCTTGTCTAGCCTGACATCCAAGGCAGGAGTATTAAGGATGCCTAACTGTAGGAAAAAAAGTGATTAACCTTCCACTGAACCAATGTCTTAAAATGATAAGCTTTGAATTGCTCAGAAAGGCTTGTCCTTTGTCCCATAGGTGGACAGTGTTTCCTTTTTTTTAATAAATAATTTTTATTGATTTTATACCACAATACAAGAAAAGAAAAGAAAAAAGAAGAAGAAGAAAAAGGAAAAATATATATAAAAAACCCAAAGAAATAGGGGGAAAAAACACTCTCCAATATCAAATCTTATTTCTTAACACTGCGGACTTCCTCGCATCACCCTCTTGAGTTCATTTTTGATAACTAAATTTTTGCAGTTTCCAAATATCTTAATATTACATCATATCTTATAATTTAAACCTTAATTCTTAAACATTTATCCTTGCAAAAATCTTTCTCATTTTAATTGCATCTCCTATATTACATCATGATTCTCTCCTTTTTTATACTACTCCAAAACCATTGTTCTCTACCCAAAAATATCCATACATCATTTTCTATATCTTCTTCCTTTTTTATCCCATCTTTAGAACTAATTCAACCCCCCTTCCCTTGGAATCGATGTCTCCAGAGATTTCGGCTAGCTCCTTAAAACTTTCCAGGTTCAGACCGTCTTTATCCATTCAATAAAAAGTAAGCCAATATTCTACCTTCACCCCACTCCTACTCTGTCCCAGTCCATCCCTTGCTCAACCCTCTTCCTCCACTGCTGCATTCCCAACTCTTTATTTTCAATCCCCTTTTTTTTCTGTCCCCAACCTGCATCCTTCCCCCCTCTCTCACTGGGGTGGCAACCTTTCTAATTTTCCCTTTTTTAGGGGACTTTTGAGTCAAAACCAATTCCTGTTCCTCCCCTCCCACCGGTGGAACAGTAATTTCCCTCTCTTCTTCTTCTTCTTCTTCTTCTTCTTCTTCTTCTTCTTCTTCTTCTTCTTCTTCTTCTTCTTCTCCTTCTCCTTCTCCTTCTCCTTCTCCTTCTCCTTCTCCTTCTCCTTCTCCTTCTTCTTCCTTATATTTTCCAAAGTTCAAATCTACTAATTCAAAGTTCATTTCTGTTGGTTCAGCAATCTTCTCCTCTAGAGTTGTTGTTTTTCCATTTGGGTTGAGCATCTCATCTTTCATTTTGATTTTTCCCCAAAAAATTAAGTCCCAAAGTATATTTTCCTCCTCAGGATCCAGAACCTTCTCCTCCATCCTGTTATTGTTCTCCATTTCCATGAGTGTGACAGAGCCGGAAATGGTATTGTTGTTGTCTTTATCTTTTATTTTCCAAACTTTAAAGGATAAAGTAACGTTCAAACTGGTTCCAACTTCTATTTCTTTAATCTTCCTCCTAATATTCAATCTTAAATTCAATACTGAGCAGCCTTTAAAAAATTTTTTAACTTTTATTGTGTCTTTCCCCTATCGGTAGCTCTCAGTCTCCAACAAGCAGGCATATTCCTTTCTATTGTGACAACATAATGGCGGCTAGCCGATCCTTCCTTTGACCCGACTCCAATTTCCAGAGGGGTTTCCTCTTGTCAAAACACAGTCCTTTGCAGAGATCTAAACATAGTTCAACTCTCCCCCTTACTCTGCTTTGGGGAGAGATTTTAAAGCCAATTTTTAGGCATTTCACAACTTTACTGCATCATCCAGCACTCAAATGGGGAGACCGACTTCCCTTTTAAGTCTCATCCCATAGCCAATTTCTAAGTCCAATTCATAATTTTTTCACTTACTCAGTCCAAATCTCTTCTTTTTAAAGGGAAGAATCCACCACTTGCAGGCTGTTGGCTCAGAGCTTCGCTCTGTGGAGGTAGCATTGGGCTCAAAATGGCTCCCGCAACTGCCACTCCGCCGGCTCTCGGGGCTCCAGGGAGCTTACCGGGCAGCAGAGGAATCGCTCCGGGGCACTGCCGAGCAATCCACGCCCCCGGAACGCTCAATCCGGGTTTTTGGGGGGGGGCATCGCTCCCGCGGAATTCCCCCCCTCCTCCATGCAGCCAGAAACCTCGGAGCCCAAGGTTTCTGCACCGCTCAGTCCGTGCGGTAGACCAGAAGTCGGTGGACAGTGTTTCCTTTCTGCTATTAATGTTTACAGAAGAGCCCATCTCTAAATCGCTTGTATCATCTAACATTTTAACTTTCTCTTCACCAGCACTGGATTTAGGGCAGTGTGGGTGGTTCCCCCACACAGGCATTGAGCCAAGGGGGTTTAAGTTTGAGAAGATTCATTTGGGGGCGCTAAATGTTGGCCTCGCCACAGGGCACCATATTGCAAAAGGTTATCAAAGTCTGCCCCTGCCTTCATCAAAGTATCAGTTTGAATGAACTTTTCCAGTCTGCCCCTGCCTTCATCAAAGTATCAGTTTGAATGAACTTTTCCAAGGAAAAATCCACAGGAGCACCAAAAACCAAACATGACAACTTTGGCTACAGTCAAGACAACAGCCAAATTGACAGCACAATCCATTCCAGGTTAACTGCCAAGAATAAATAGGAGAAAGATGAATACAGATGTGAATGCGTACACAGTAGCTGAGTTCTTCCCCTTGGAGCAACAACTCATACAGAGTGCAGCTCTTACCTCAGTTGCCTCCCTCCTTGATTTCTTCGAGGAAAATTTAAACTTGATTTATTGGGCGAGGAAAAACAATTCACAAAGACAACATTTCCCAAGGACCAGAGGGCATCCCCTCTCAGTTTAATTTTCTTGGCAAGTTAATTAGAGTAAGCGAAGTATTCCTTGGGGGATTGCTCAGCAAACTTAATTCAATAGAGGTGACTTAGACACAGTTCCTGGTACATGCACAGCTAGCCAAGTTTTTCAACCTGAGGGAAGGATTGCTTAGGGGACAAACACATTTCTCCGGGATTGAAGGGAAACTGGCAGGCTGCCATCTCCTACACCTGCACAAACAAATTTGTTAGCAGGATACACATTCTGATGAAAAGCTGGTATCCAAGAATCCCCCACCAACCAAGCAAAATGTTAGTATTATTCACTTAATGATGCCACAAACAGCAACAAAAAATATTTTTGCGGAGTCCAGAGGGATAGCCATCTTATTCTGTTGCAGCATAAACAAGAATGCTATAGCACCCAAGACACAGAATAGCAATCAGGTATTGGTCTAGGATTTCAGTGGTCAGGTTCAAATCCCCTCTTCAGCCAGCTATAAAGCACACAGGGTGACTCTTGACTACCTTCTCTATTTCAGCCTAACCTACCTCATTGAGTTGTTGCGAGCATAAAACGTGTGTGGGAGGGGGGAATAGTGAATCCTGCCCTGTGCTCCTTGGAAGAAAAACACAGTACAAATATAGTAATTGTTTACAAAAGCTTTCATGGGCCACAACTCACTTTGTCAGAGGTCTAATGAAGTTACCAAACCAGGCACACGCCCTAAATAACTTTTATGGTGATTCCCAGGATTTTGCTGACTTCACATTGGATACCGGTTACCATTCTTAACATTCCATTTGTGTCCCTTTATCCTCTTGCCTTGAGACAGACCTGTTTGACTTATGCAGATGGCAAAAAGGCACTGTTGGCAGATGCCAGTGTATATTATGTTAGAACACATGCATGTGAATAAGTCATTGATTGCATGGCTGATATTGTTGGCTCCAGGATGGTATTGCTCAGATAGATATGGGGACAAAGTTGACATGAGTATTTGTTCCTGGGACTTAATTTTCCTTGGGTACAGATGGGAAAGACCTCTGACACCTAGAGAGCTGTAGATAGTACTCAGTGAGCTGGGGAAGTAGTTTGACTTGGTATAAGGCAGCTTCTTATGCTCAAGCAGGCTACAAACTTCATAAAATGTGTAACAGAGAAAAGCAAAAGATAGAAGCCAGAGGTAATTTCCTCCAACATTCCAATCTTCTCTCCATTTCAATCTGTCCTGTTTTCATCATCTCCACTCCATCAATTCAAGAAATGCCAACAAAGACAGTTCTATTGTGTACTTTAAGTACATAATACAACGCTTCTAAAACTGTTGGTCCCAGCATATTCCAGGGTATGTTATACAATAAATAACTTTCTTTCACTGGGCTGACAGCACACTGTTACAGTTGTATGAACCCTTTTGGAGATAAGCTTCCTCCCTTCCTCCCAAAATATATGTAAATTCTATTCAAATACACATTGTGAATTTATACTGACATTAAATATGAAATATAGAATATATATGTTGTAGAGGGGTCCCAGTTCAAAGTGTCTGAGAAGCACTGCATACTGTTTTTCTGAGATATGCATTAACTCTTCTGCATATCTCATCCATACGGTATTTCAGTAGTGCCACCTCCTAGCCTGTTGAGCCCATCCAAGTATTTTTCACATTTGGTGCAAACCTACCCACTACAGCACATTTGTACAGTACCGTATGTCATCAAAGCAGCCAAGGCCTTTACTTCCTCAACACTAACGGCACTGCTGTAACGAATTCCTGGGGAAAGATAAGAGAAACAAACAGGCACATAGTCAGTGAACGTACAACAGAAATCTATCAATGCATTTGCATTGATAGTCCTCCCCACCTACTCCAGTTCCAAGGGCTCTGAGCAGCACATATAAAAATGTGCAATTTTCTGCTCATGATGGGCACTGAAATTCTATCTATAAATAAGAGATTGTAGTGTTGGCATAATTAGTTTGCAATGATGTCATCAGATTAATATAAGGCAGCTCAGGCCATTGTAACTTCTGAGTTAGCTGGAGATACTGTACTTTGTTCCAGCCACATGTCATCACAATAAAAAAATAAAAAAATTAGCAGGAGCTAATTTTTCTAAAGTCACCTTGGTATGACGACCTTATTTGATCCTGCTCCCCTTTTTGTAGGACACTGAGGATTAATGAGGGGGATCTGATTAATTGATGAATAATCTAATGAAAAGGAGATTGGACTGTTTTTTAAAAGGTGTCAAAGGACACATTCCTCCCTATTTTCATATACGGTACATACCTGCTATTTGTCAGCTCGCAATAAAGGTAAGCTCATGTATCTCATGGTGTAGTGGTTTAAAAGCCAATCTCTAACGCTGGGTATATTTGTAATCATTTGGTGTGTAGGACTGATAAGACAGACATTATTACATATATTAAAATTTTATCCAAAATTTCTGTCTCCCCACCCCTGGGGCCTGTTCCCATTGCTTCCCAAAGTCAGAAGTGTTTTTATAATGCTAGTTTCAATACAGATGTCAGCTTCTGTCAAGTCCTTCTTTCTAAAACAACCCATCACTTTGTGATTGTATTATAAAAGAGCAATTTCGAGGACTGATGGGTGTAAAAAAGTAAGACAGTGCTAAGAACCACACAGCCCAACAAATAGTAGTGCCTCTATAGTGAGCTAGATGGTAGTATTAACCAAGTAAGAGAAAATAAGCAGGATGTACACCACAGTTCAAAGGAGTTCTACTCTTGGAACCATACTTATTCACATTCATTGCAGGATAGGAATCTTGTCGAGCTGTTGCCATAAGCGGCAAAAGCAAAGACAAATGCAGTTCACCATTCCTGTGGCCTGCCAGGTGCTTGATCAATCCTCTCATGTTTTTGCAGTTCCCCCCTTTCGTGGCTGGTTGGCTGTTTTGCCTGATGGTAACATGTCTGTCAGACCTTTTCCTTTGCTTGTAACAAACACAAGTCAGTTACAGCAAACACACAAACACACACACACACAGTCTTGTGACTCCTTAAAGACAAACACATTTGTTGCAGCATAAACTTTGGTGGTCTAAAGTCCTCCTTTATCAGATACAGGATAACTGAGGGGAGCCACTTCACCTATCTACTGACATGTGGGGCTAGAACTCATGCCACAGTAACTGTGCAATCTTATGCATGCGCACTCCGAATTAAGTTGCACGGCGGTCAGTGAGGCTCACTCCTAATAATCGCGTTTAGGATTTCACAAGGATCTTTTCAAATGCCGCTAGCTTCGTTTGGGAAGGTTTGCTTCTGAAATCCTTGCCGACAGAGGAAACCCCCAGGTTGTTTCCCGCAGCCAGGCTCCCCCATCCCTTTGCAGGGGCAAGCAGTTCCGGCTGTGCTGGGCCCGGCAGGCCTGGATCACTTCTCAGTTGCTGCAGCCTGCAATCCCTGTGCAAAGCGAAGACCACCTCCTCCAGGACGTGGCCAACTCCGCAGCTCTGGATGGCCATGAGGATCCCGTGAATCCGCTGCTTCCGCCAATTCTAGTCTTTGGGGCTGTGGAGCCGCTTCACCAGCTTCACTCACAGAATATCTCGACCATGCCCAAGCTGGGCTCTCTGCCCCACGCGCCTTAGCTGCGTTCTTCCTTAAACCTGCGCAGCACGAGCGCTTTTCCGCAGGTGGCGTCGGCTTCTCGCGGTCGCCATGGAAACGCGGCCTGGTGCCCCTGGAGCCTTGTCAGAAGCCGGGGCCCCTCTTGGGGCTGGTACTGCAGTGGTCTACCCCACGGAGGCCGTTTTCCAAGGCAAAACCTTAACAGCCTTAACAATCACCGCACTCGAAGCACTGGGAGTCAGAGGCCGACGTGGTATCCACCAGCCGGCGCGAGGGACCAGCGCCCTAAACTGGGGGGGGGGGGGGAGGACCGGCGACCATGACCTAGCCATTAGCAAGTGGATTAAAAAGGGTGGGAGTTTAACCTATTGGTTTCCCATTGGATAGGAATTTTGCCCAATGGGAAAAGAAGGCGGGGAGAGGAAAGCGTGGCCATTGGAGGAGAAAACGAGGGAGCAGTGAAATGGGTGGGACTTATGGACAGTTAGTGGAAGAAGGTGTTGAAACTCTGGTGGGGGGCGTAATTGAAGTGGGGGGCGGTGGTGGTATCGACTAACTAGATTTAAATGCAATTCGGGGTGCCGTGGCAGAGATTGCATTCACCGAACGGGTGAAGGAGAGTAAGTATGCAAAGTCCTCCCATTTCCATGCTGTTTCCTATATAACCATGAGGGCTAGTACCGGTAACTCTACTTAGGAAAACAGGCTTTGGGGTGTGAGGCTTCGAAAGATCTGGGACCCTCAACAGTCTGCTTTGCTTATTCCATTCTTAATGCAGCGTTGTACAGGCTGGAAAGTGGGAGGGCAGTTTTAGGATTTCCTGATTCACTCATGTTCCAGAAGCAGGGTTGTTATCTATTTTATTTGTTTACTTTCTATTGAAGGTGCAGCATTCCGCTTATTGTTTGCGTGTGGCTTCTTGATGATTGTCCCGAAGTGAATGCAGCCTTGAGTTGGAAAGGGCTTCCTGCCCATAAACAAGATGCTAGATTAACCAAGATTCAGTAATGTCCAACTGTCTGCTAAACTCTCTTAATGAAATTATCCATGGGTATATTTGTTGGTTAATAAATTATGTTTGGCAAGTCAGTCAGTCACTCACATAAATCTCCGAGACATCTATCTGATCTACTGAGAACAATTTGTAGGCCTACACAAAAACTGGCTTACCAGTGTAGCTCCACTGAATTAGTTTCCTTGGGTTCAGAAGGTTGCTGAATGCAAAGTTTCTGTTGCTGGAAGCCTATCTGGCATAGCTGCCAAGTTATCCCTTATTTTAAGGGATTTTCCCTTATGCTGAATAGGCTTCCTCGCGAGAAAAGGGAAAACTTGGCAGCTATGCTATCTGGAGCACCCAGAGTGTATATGTGGTTTCCTTCTCTTTAGGGAGGCGGGCACAATACCTATATAAACATACATTCTGTAAAAGCCAGCCATTTTCTGATAGGTTTTGGTTAAACTATGAACAGCATTTACTAGGTATTCTCTTTTATCGTTCTAGCAGACATGGATGGAGGGTCAATGGGTTTGAACTGATGCAACTGGCAGTTTCCTAGTCAAATATCTGAGATAGAACACACTACACTCTGCTGAGATCAGTATATAGAGCTCCTTTGGAAAGGCATCCTGACATGTAAGTGCTTGCAGTAGCTTGCCCTGCTCTGCAGTGATAGCATAATGTGATAATTGGGAAGCTTTCATTCTTCAGAACTGTCAGCTTGCACACCTCTCCTTGATGCTAAGTTGATCATAAAACATTTAAAAATAAATAAAATGGCTTCATTTTGTTTTTTTAAGATTTGTCTAAAATATTTAAGCTCACTAGTTGAGAGCACATCTTCCCAAAGCAGCTTAATGAGGCATTCACCTGACAAATCTCAAACACTGTAGGGTAGGTGATGCATATTTTATAGTCCTGAATATTAAACCCAAAGAAATTAATCACACTTGCTGGAGAGGTTTTTATTTATTTATTTAAATATTGCTAGTCTCCTGTTAATACATACTAGCATTTAGGAGCCTGGGAAAAAATCCTCCCTCTTCCTTGAATTTCCACTATTACAGATAGTTGGGTTTTTTTAGGTTATTGAGTTTAATATCTAAGCATTAGATCCTAAGGTTTTGATATTATGTACTCTTACATGGAGCTAATTATGTTGAATTAAATAGAATTTATGTCAAAATAAATATTCATAGGATTGGGTTGCACATCAGTTCATCTAATTCTAATGTTTGTTTGGAAGAAAAGGTGCGATTTGTAGAGAGGCGAATATTGAAAGGTTCTAGAGCAAGGATGTAGAGAAGACTTCTGGCCCTTGAGCTGGCTCCAGTCTACACCTTTTCACCCCCACCCACAGCAAATAGGATCTCCCTCTCCCCATAAACCTATGGGTACCGTTAGAAGCTTTTATTCTAAGTGGGGGCGGGGAGGGGGCTTGTCTGGGGAGAGAAGGGTTAACCCTCTAGAATCTAGTGTAAAAATAATTATTTCAGTCTGCTTGGTTTTATAATAATAAACAATGGATGTTAAGAGAAACAAGAAGATGATGTTGTGCATGTTGGACAAACAAACATGGTAAGGTGATATTCTATATTGGCATTAAATATTCAAGCTTTTTAGTTACACAGAATTATCCAAAAGTCATAATGGAAAGTGTATTAATTCTAAGGTATGCAGGATACAATAATGAAATCTGAAATCCCTTTTCATTGAAGAAATAATTATGCAACTTTCTGCTTGCATATGATATGATATGTTAACCAGGTGTTAGTTAATATATTTTACATTGAATAGAAAACGTGGATCTTAGAATTTTGATGTATTTTGATAGTCCACTTTGTAATGATATTTGCTAAAATATTTGTAAAACTTCTCTCTGAGCTTTCTCTCTTTCTGTGAGATGGAGTAACTTTTGCATTGTGCCTGGTTAATTGTTCTGTGTAAATCAAAAGTTGGCATGACAACGGCTGTCTGTAC
Source organism: Zootoca vivipara (assembly GCF_965207765.1). Classification (NCBI taxonomy): domain Eukaryota; kingdom Metazoa; phylum Chordata; class Lepidosauria; order Squamata; family Lacertidae; genus Zootoca; species Zootoca vivipara. The sequence goes on along the minus strand of NC_142584.1, from coordinate 65,502,567 downwards.
TGAATCCCACGTTTGCTCATTTTCCTGGTTCTCACCATCAGTACTCCAAGGGCTTGTCTGCATGGTGCTGTCTGCATAGTGCTTGTTGTAGGTCATGCTGATCCCCAGCTAGATGGAATTGTGGACTGAACACAGTGTGCATAGTCCACATGACAAGAGCAACGATGTCAGAACAAGAAGCTATATGCTTCCTTTCTTTTAGGAGTACTAAGTGCTGAACCTTGGGCTCAATGCAAAACAATAGGATTTCTTTCCTGGACAAAGGGAAAAAACACCATTCAGTTTTACCTAAGGAAATTATTTCCCATTATTCACTTTATTAGCATATTTGCATTTCTCCAAGCACTTGAATCAATTAGTTCATCCTCACAACAACCCTTCAAGGGAGATTAGACTGGGAGATAATGCCTGGTTCAAATCCACCTAGTTAATTGACTAGTTAAACTGGAATTTTAATCCAGGAAGGTAAAAGGTAAAGGTAAAGGTACCCCTGACTGTTAGGTTCAGTTGCGAATGACTCTGAGGTTGTGGCGCTCATCTCGCTCTATAGGCCGAGGGAGCCGGCGTTTGTCTGCAGACAGCTTCCAGGTCATGTGGCCAGCATGACTAAGCCTCTTCTGGCGAATCAGAGCAGCGCACAGAAATGTCGTTTACCTTCCCGCCGGAGTGGTACCTATTTATCTACTTGCACTTGACATGCTTTCAAACTGCTAGGTTGGCAGGAGCTGGGACCGAACAGCGGGAGCTCACCCCATTGCGGCGATTTGAACTGCTGACCTTCTGATCGGTAAGCCCTAGGCTCTGTGGTTTAGACCACAGCGCCACCCGCGTCCCTTCATCCAGGCAGGTACCCCATCCCAAATCCAGTGCCACCCAGGTAGGGGTGTGTGTGTGTGTAGCATACACACAGTCGGAACAGCACTTTAGAGCACTTAATACAATGTAGTACAATAAAATAATATTAGACCTGTTCTTAAATTGGGGGCTGCGTTAAGGGGAAATCAAGAAGTGACAGGAAAGGACAAAGCATGGAGATCAAGAGAAGTGTATTCAGATTGTGAACTGGTGTTTTTTGGGTTTTTTTGGGGGGGGGGTTGGCTACTATACTATTTTTATTTTACTGTCTTTATTTTTTCTCTTCCCTATTTTTCTTTTGTTAATTTTGTGAATAAAAAATACTTTTAATAAGAGAAATAAGCTCTACACCAACAAATTTATCGCATTAAAGGCCCGATCACCTGCTGATCTAAGCTACAATGATGGAATCCCTAAACAGCTGGTGGTATTGGAGCATGCACTGAGATTCCTGGGGCAGGTCTTGATTAAACCCAAAGCGCCTATTTTGTTCAGTTTCTCGCCTTTCCCTCACCCTTCTACCTGTTGTTGATTTTACAGTACAGTATACAGGAAACAGAAGGTATTCACTCAGATCTATTCCCAGAGTTTAAGTCACTGGAAATCTCGAATCAGTCTGTGCCTTTGTCATAGTGAACATATTAATGTTAACCAACTCACCTTTTCATTATGATGATTGCAGAGGAATGTGGAGGTTCTCATTTTGCAAGGTGTGAGAATCTTAACTTCAATTTTTATAATGTTTCTCACTCTGAAAAAAAGCTAGATATTTTCCCCGTCAGAAAACATTCTGGAGGAAAATATAGAAGCTACAGCTGCAGTTTTCTCTTTTGAAATTATGGTTTAATGTGAACATACTTTTACATTCACATAATAAGATAGCTAGATTAATTGGCTTAAATTCCATGTATACGATTTCAAAATCAGGCACTCAACCAGTTTCTCATTGTATTTATTCAGCATGCATGCACTATACCAGCTATTGGCAGAGTCTATGTTTTTGAATAGACTCACAAGAACATCTTTTTTCTGCATCTGAAAGTACAGAGTTTATAGTGTGAGATAATGTCCACAGACTCCATGATGGATGAGCAGCTCTCAGCAGCATTAGTGCAAGCTTTGTCACTTAGACAATGCAGCCATGCTGCAAGGCATTCTATTCTTAACAATGACTTCATCATTCATAGCCTCTTGGTTGCCACCACTTGTCATTCTAGCAGTGTTTCACAAGCAGCTGTAGCTTGCGATCTGTGGGATAAGGGAACTCAGGAAGTCAAGGAGCAACTGGCTACTACCGGTATGCAACCCAAGAAGAAACTGATTATGAATGTATCCACATCAGATTTGTTGTTAAGGGGCAAGCCATTTTTAGGGCATTTACATTTTTCAGATCCCCTTGGTAACTTTCAGATCATTCAAAAATGCTTCACCATTCTCCTGATGAACCTCAAGCAGGTGATTCTCTTTTTTTTACGCTGCTGCATTTCATTTTCTGTTGCAGTCATTCATCTGTATAGCAGGATCTGTTCAAGAAATACTCGTTTTTATGTATTTAAAAAGGTAGTTATAGATATTTATTGTATTCTAGTTCCCACATCTTATGAAAGAGGATAGCTAGTGGAGAGGGAGAGAGGGAGGGAGTTTTGATTGGGTTTATGCATGCTAGTGAATACAATTCTAGGAAGCCTACCAAAATATAGTAGTAGTAATAATAATAAATGTAGTAGGAGTAGTAAATGTCGGATTCATTTGTTTGCCTAATGCTACTGCAGAGCATATTAGTACCCGGTGACAACATACGGTAGGTCTCAGGTCAGATCTGTTGCCAACGAAGGGGGAAGTATTGCTATTCTGACCTTTAGTTCCCAATTACCTAGATGGTCAAGCATGACCAACAAGGTAGTCAGAATCTCCTAATTATAACAGTAGTACTTATGTCAAACTAATGATCCATGTAGTCCAAGGTCTTGTATCTATCCATTGCTACTTTGGAGGAAGTTGCATGGCCATTTTATAGTGTGATCCAGCTTGAGATGTTTATGCACATTGATAAATATTTATATGAAATGAAAAGATGGCACTAGGCCAAGTTTCCCCCAACATGGGTTTAATAATTTTAAGAGAGTTACAGAGTTACAAAAAGGGTTCTGCAATTTTCATGACCTTCCTCTCTCTCAAAACTTGTTCCTTGCTGTTTTGTCCCAAACCTAATCCCCACCCCCCATGGCCAGATATGAGCATGTTGGAATGTGTCCTTAATGAGTGTAAATTGCACCAACACATCACAAAGATCGTTTTCAGAGGCTCTCCATTTTAGTCCTTGTTTAGGGGGGGAAACGGGTGAGTAGAACAGAGATGTAGTCTACATGGTATGGGGAAAGTGGATAGGGATATGCCCCCACCATAATACATGAACTGTGGTCATCTATTGAAGCTGAATGCTGGAAGATTCAAGAAAGACAAAAATAAGTACTTCTTTACACAGCACATGGAATTTGCTGCCACGTGGTGCAGTGTTGACCACCAGTTTAGATGGCTTTAAAAGAGGATTGACAAATTCATGGAGGATAAAGCTAACAATGACAACTAGCCAGAATGGTTAGGTATGCCTCTGTGTTCTGCTTTTGGGTTTCCCACAGATATCTGGGTGGCTCCTAACAGGACGTTGGACCAGATGGGCCTTGGATGTGATCCAGCAGGCCTCTTCTTAAGCAGAAATGTTTTCTGCTCAGCCTTCTGAGCAATAAGTTTTAATTGAGGCAGAATGTGTTAAAAAAAGCAAGTGTAAACTACTTCTCAATATATCTGCATGTTCCAGCCTTAAGATGTGCTGTTAATCCTTTGGGGCAGCTGTTCTCCAAGAAACTGAAGTGAGAGGTGTCTCAAAGGGGATCAGGAGGGAAGTAATGATGTGGTCTGGCCGATGTGTTTGTTTACACGTTGCCAGAATATTTTGTATTCCACAGGGATGCAGGGAAGCTCTCCAGGCGCTCTGTGTGGTGCTTGCTTTCTGAGAAATGTCTCTTCAGGGACTCCGGGAGCTCCTTGACAGAATGTCTTGAAAGCAGTCACAACTTCACGAGTAGAGAAAATACTTTTCAGAAGTACCTATACACCTGCTCATTATGTTGTATACAAAGCAACCACAACGATTGACCTTAAAATGTACTGCTACCTCTCTCTCCCCTCCCCACCCGACCCCTGGCCATCTTGTGTGTGCGTGTGTAATTTAATCTTGAATATATTCAAGAGCAGGCCCCTGTCAGGCCTGGACTTAGTTCTGAGACAACCACACTTTGGGTTGTGTATGTGTCTATGTGTCCGGTTGTGCTCTAGCAACCAAGGTTCAAAAGGGCCTGAGGCAGAAGATATTGTCAAAACCAGGCTTGTGCTCAGGTTCTGGAAGGGGCGGCCACTGAAAGGAGTGGATGCTCCATGAGATGAGTTCTTCAGACTTGAGGAACTTGCCTTGGATGTGAGGGCTTTATCTGAGCCTGAGGTATGCCCTCCTCACCCCTTCAGCTCTGAAGTCAGTTCAAGCTGTGGTCTCGGCTAGTTTACTCAGGCTGCAGCTGCAGCCCAGAGGGTGCTCTCAGTGCACAGAGTTGAACCTACCTTGTTTGCTGAGGGAGCGAAATGCCAGTTCCCCACCCCCAGAAGGGCCTTGTTAGCCTATGAACCTTTCAGTGGATCACTTTTCCCAACCCCAACAGCTCAAAGGTATTCCTAGCGGCACGTGACTCAGAGAGCAGATTTGTTAACAGTCAAATCAATGGAGATGGGGAGAGACTGAGGGGTGCGAAATAGAGATGATTATACTCGCAGTAGCAGGGCTTCCTTAATCTTTGCCTCCCCATTTGCACTGGTGCACAAAAAAGATGTGTGGTATTTATGCAGCTGCAGTTGGGTATGGGTATGGGTCTGTGTATGCAAAACCCTTCTTCCTTGGTCCAGCCCACGTGGCCCTTCTTCCTGAAGTCAAGACTTTGCTTTTCATCTGTCAGCCCCACATCTGCTTTGGAGCTTGGCCTTTCTGCTTGGCTGCCTGCAGGAATTGGCAGAGCACTCTTGCAGATAAAGCAGGCAGCCATGTGTGAAAGAAGGGGGTGGAGTGGGGGAGCATAGCTTCAGGCATCTCTGTGCCTTTCTACAGGAGAGAATGCTCAGCGCTAACACCATGCAATGCCAGCCAAGCAAATCAGGTTTCGAATGTGTGTCCCGCAGGTCACTCCAGGCTTGCCAAGTCTATTCTGTTTGCTTCTCACCTTTCCTTTCCAAGGGATTCCCCCACATCTGTTGTAACTGCAGATTTCTACCTTGTGCCTTTGGTCGTTAAAGGAGGGAGGGGGTAGATCATTTTACTGCAGATTTTGTAGCAAGAAAGTTTGACATGACTAGTTACTTTCCTTTTGGCCAATCTGAATGAATGTTTGAAATTTGCATGGGTAATATATGCAGTTTTAAGCTTGTTTAAAACAAAAATGATTAGCACATATCAGGAAGCAACGGCTTGGCTTTGAGAAGTTGTAACTCTACTATGGAGTTGAGAGAGAGAGAGAGAGAGAGAGTATATAATATATGGTTTGAGCTAAATCTTGGGTGAAAAGAGGCTTATTGTGGCCATCTATTCCTCTATCAACAATATATTCCAAACTGTTATAATAAAACTATAATATTTTATTAAACTCTTAGAATCATAGAGTTGGAAGAGACCACAAGGACCATCCAGTCCAACCCCCTGCCACACCATCAAAGCATTCCTGACAGATGGCTGTCAAGCCTCTGCTTAAAGACCTCCAAAGAAGGAGACTCCACCACACTCCTTGGCAGCAAATTCCACTGTCAATCAGCTCTTATTGTCAGGAAGTTCTTCCTAATGTTTAGGTAGAATCTTCTTTCTTGTAGTTTGAATCCATTGCTCTGTGTCCAGTTCTCTGGAGCAGCAGAAAACAACCTTTCTCCCTCCTCTATATGGCATCCTTTTATATATTTAAACATGGCTATCATATCACCCCTTAACCTTCTCTTCTCCAGGCTAAACATGCCCAGCTCCCTAAGCTGTTCCTCATAAGGTATCGTTTCCAGGCCTTTGACCATTTTGGTTGCCCAACAATATATCTTGTTGATATATTCTTGGGGGGAAATGCTATCTGTACTCCTAATAATTACCAGACCTTTAGAAGGCATCTCAAGGCAGCCCTGTTTAGGGAAGCTTTTAATGTTTGATGGATTTCTGTATTTTAGAATTTCTGGTTTTTTTTTTTTTTTTTGGAAGCCGCCCAGAGTGGCTGGGGGAACCCGGCCAGATGGGCGGGGTATAAATAATAAATTATTATTATTATTATTATTACTAATATTAATGCAGAAGGATATATATGTGAAAATAAGACAGATAAGCACATGTAAGCATGCATGCATGCACACAATATAAAAATAAGGAGTTTTAGGTACAATCCTATGGTAAAGATCCTCTGGATGAAGGCCTATAGGATTTGGTCAGAGGTGGCCCACTCATTAGACCGCGTGAAACAGCTGCCTCCACAGAAACGTAAGAGGCAGTGCCCTGCTCATCCTACCATTTCCAGAATGCCCCCCCGCTCACCAAATTTCAGGTTTGGGCAAGAGGGAGTCATTCTGGCAAACAGAATCCCCCCCCCCCCGGTTTGGTGAGAGCACTGGGTGTTCCAGTGGGTGGTGGTATCTTTCCCATCCCTGGGCAGAGGAAACAAGCACCAAGGCCTTGTGGAATACCCTCTTTTTGCTAGGTTTCCCTGAGGGAGGGGCACGGTGGTTGAAAGGGTGGAGTGGATGGCGTAGGGGGCATGGTTTGAGGGAACAGGAGGTAGCACATTCCTGTTCCGCCTCAGGAGTTGAAATGGGACCTGGATTTGGTAGAACATCAGGTACACCACCACCGTTATAGATGTTGCTGGAGAACACCTCGGGTACACTGCCAAAATAACTGAAATGGGAGGGATTTATGGGAGGGACATGGATAGCTGAGGGAGGGGGAGAACCACACTTCTGCTGTGGTTTAAACTCCTTAAATCTACAGCCACATGTCCTGTCAATAGCGCAATTTATACCAGCCCCAGACCTGGCACAGGAAATTTCCCACCCATTTTTTCATTGGGACGGGGCGGGATTCAAAAATAGCCCCCTCCAACATTGACAACTGCCCTGCTCACATTGCTAAAACAGGGCATTAGGTATGGGCCTTGGGTACTTTGAATGGTGTGTAAAAGATGGGAGTTATGTTGAATCCAGGCTGTTCTGCTTTTCTGTGGTATTGAAATTAAGCAGCCCATGTGCTCATGGGAGATGAACTGCATTTGTGGATTTACGGTTTCGAAATATGCTTTAGAAGCCTCCCATTTTGAAATCCTAATAAGATACTTTTTAAAAAAGAAACCTAGCAAGCTTTTCACAGAACACGAACAAACAAACCCCTCTCAGAAGATATCCTAATAGTTTTTTCATCTTTCAGTTATTTCAGCATTTCGGCAGGGGGTCCCCACTCATATGTTTGAATAGTTAGGGTTGACAACCCAGCAGTTGTGGGTAAATTGGAGCAAGACATGTGTGCAAAATCTGTGTAACTGTTGCACTATGTGTGATCTCTGGCATATGTCTATAAATGAAGAATGTTGGCGGGGGGGGGGGGCATATGTTTCCATGCTTCTTCCAGTACAAAGGAGACGGGAGGCTAGGGGGTGGGGGGATGAATACAATTCCTCTTGAGCTGCCAGCCTTCTCTGGCACAGGGACTGGGAGCATGCGTTTCCAAGGCAATCAGTAACATCTTACTCATCCCTTTCTCCTATTGTTATCCTGCCAATCTTACATCTTTTAGCCGGGAAAGGAGGATGGACCAGCTGTTGGTACAAGGCCCCATGCTGTCTCAACCAGGGGGGGGAAACCCCACCTTTAGTTAAAGCTGGTTTTCCTCGTGTAACCGAGGAATGAAGACCTATGTACAGAAACAACAAGATTATTAACAAGGTTGAAGGGGTTTGCTTCAGCCAATGCTATTTATTTCACTGTTTTAAAAATGCAAAGTGGGGTTGAATGCATCAAACCCAGTAATTATGCATGCTGTGTTGTTGGAACCTGATGAGACCAGCCCAAAGGGAGTAGTTACTACTAGGGGCATTTCATCTTGAATCCTATAGCTGAGCTCAACAACAACAACAACAAACCCCAAACAGGTGAGATACTCTTCATTAATGCAGGAAAGGACCTTTGCTAAGTGGGATTTTCTTGTGAATAAACATATTGATCACAGGGAAATGCTTTGCAGGATAATGTAATGACCTAGTAAGTTCTGCTTGGAACCTCTGCTTTAATTTCACCTCCAGCTAATTTACCATAAAGCAATGCCTCAGCAATGCTAAAGCACTCTAATGTGGAAACAACATTGGACTGTACCAGACTGCATGTGAGGGGTCATATATAAAACTACCTGTATGGAGGCAACAGGATATCATGGGAAAGTTATAACATAATTTCATACTTGCTAACTCTTTCACAAGGGATCGATATACCATAGTTTGGTATATGCAGGGAACCCTTTTCATGGGGAGGCATTCATCTATGAAGTCCCTTACCATGTAGTCGGAATTGTTAACAGTCCAGGGCCAATTTTACCACTTCGTCTGATATTGTGTGACCCAGCTGTCTTTCCTGATCCCAGTGGTCTAGGCAAAGTGGCAGGTGCCATTGACATCTGTGTCCTCAGAGTGATTCTCTGTCATCATCTGCCAGGAACCATAAGAGGTGGCTGCCATGTCAGGCTGCTAGCCCTTAAGGCAGAAGAGAAGTCAAGAGGATTACACCGGCAGCCTCAAATGGAGATAGTCAATTTGGGCTTTTTTGAGTTTTGCCACTCAAGTGTTCAACCTGGGAGCAGTTTGCCACTTGTGAAAAAGCAAGTAGACAACTATGTGCATGTCCTGTATGTGATTCTGTACAGAACTCTATATTATTTTATTTTTATTTAACAAAATTTATAGACTACTTGATTGTAATAATTTTTTTTGAGTACCGGTAATTTACAAGAAATACTAAAAGTACCAATAAGAACCAATTAAAACCACATACCAGTAATTAAAAACATTTAAAAGATAAATAAACTAAATAGTAGACAAAAAAGATTAGAAGACATCAACATCTATGTGTCTGGATAGGCTTGGCTAAGCAAAAAGATTTTAAGCTGGTGCTGAAAAGAGTACAGTGAAGGCTCCCGCCTAATGTCAATAGACAACAAGTTCCAAAGTGTAGCAGCTGCCACACTAACAGACCAATTTCTTTAAAGTGTGGAGCAAGCATTATGTGGCACCTGTAACAGTGTCAGCTCCATAGATTGAAGCAGTTGAGTGGCTGCATATAGAGTAGAGATTTCCCAAGTAAACTGCCCCCAACTGTTAGGGGCTTTATATACCAATAGCAACACCTTGAACTTTGACCGGTAATAAATCGACAACCCGTGCATATCTCTGAGCAGAGGTGTTACATGCTGACAGTGTCTCACTCCTGTCAGTTGCTATGCTGCAACATTCTGCAATAGCTGCAATTTTTGCATCAAGCATAAGGGAAGTCCCACATAGAGTACATTGTTGTAATCCAGTCTTGAAGTCACCAATGCCTAGACAACTGTGGTCAAGCTCTTCTGGTCCCGGAACAGTTGTTGGTGTTGCACGAAGCCATGGGTAGGCAAACTAAGGCTTGGGGGCCGGATCCGGCCCAATCGCCTTCTCGATCCAGCCTGTGGATGGTTCGGAAATCAGTGTGTTTTTACATGAGTAGAATCTGTGTTTTTATTTAAAATGCATCTCTGGGTTATTTGTGGGGCCTGCCTGGTGTTTGTACATGAGTAGAATGTGTGCTTTTATTTAAAATCTCTGGGGTATTTGTGGGACATAGGAATTTGTTCATTCCCCCTCCAAAAAAAATATAGTCTGGCCCCTCACAAGGTCTGAGGAACAGTGGACTGGCCCCCTGCTGAAAAAGTTTGCTGACCCCTGATAACTACCCTGTTTCTCATATTTTAAGACATTCCCATAAAATAAGCCATAGCAGGATTTTTAAGCATTCAAGGAATATAAGCCATACCCCGAAAATAAGCCATAGTGATAGGCGCAGCAGCAATGCCGGCCGCGGCAGGAGGAGGAGGAAAAAATAAGACATCCCTTGAAAATAAGCCATAGTGTGTTTTTTTGAGGAAAAAATAAATATAAGACATGTCTTATAATATGAGAAACACGGTAAGCACAGCTGTTAGAAGGTGCTTTTAGCCAGTGTGGCTACCTGGGCCTCCAGTATCAAAGCAGGATCCAGAAGCAAGCCCAGGCTGCATACCTGCTCCTTCAGGGGGAGTGCAGTTCTGTATAAGGCAGGCAACTGACCCGTTTCTTGAACATGGGGACCACTCATATAGAAAAACATACACTTTATGTGATTCAAGGCAGTTTGTTATTTGCTCCAAAAAGAGAGGAATAATGTTACATAGTTTAATTGAGGTGGTTCCCTCCATATACCAATGTTCGCCTTCACTGCCACCACCGCATGTGCATGCTTGCACATGCACACATGCTTCTCTCCAGGGACAGTTAAGGTCATGGACTGGGAGCCCTATCCAGAACCCAGTCTATCTATCTTCTGGTGCTATTCACAGCTCCAGGAGATATATGGCACTTTATAATTTCACATCCTTCTTGTGTAACACACAGTTGTCATGGTGATTGTGGGCTCAAGGCACCTGTTGCTTTCTTTTGAAAGTATATATGAAGCTCTTTCAGAGCCATAGAGCTAGATTTAGACAGGGAGGAAAATAAGGTAAAAGGGAGGGGGGGTCCGGAGTGGTGGGGTTGCAGTCTGGGTTTGAGGCGGTTTACGATAGAAAGATACCATCACTGCTCTAGGCTGATAAAATGAGGTGCACACACTATGTGCTCTGCTGTTGCTCTCATTGGCTACTAAAAAGCAAAATCCAGGGCCAACCCAGGATATTTTGCCACTATAGGCAAAACAGAAAGTGCCGCCCCCACCTCTTCCTCTGTGGACTCACTACTCACCTGTCTGCTCACCTAAGAGTGCCCCTTCATACAGCAATAATGTGCTAACATTGGGGAAGCACCCAGCTTACATATAAATCCACCACTAATGTCAACAACATGTTACAGAATGCACCCACAAAGAAACACCACTTTGGAGGGGCGCTTAGTAGAACACCAGCCCATACATACTTATTTACTTTAGTCATTTGCGATAAAAGTACCATAAGACATTATTCCAGTTTTTCACCAGTTTCTGTTGCCTGGTTGCTTGTGAGACAATGCTTCACAGGCAACCCAGCCTGGGTTTGGGCTGGGCTTTGCAAGCCTGGGCTTGGAAACAGGAAGATGAGAGGTGGTTGAAGTAAGGTGGGTGATAACTGGAGTTGGAGTGGGAATTCTCAGGGCAGGGCAAGGGCTAAGCTGGGAGCAGGTTTGGCATGGTGGATCAGAAAATATATGATGTGCCAGAGGAGAGGAAAGTACTTTGGTTAGTGGTGTGGACTGACACAGCCCGGTGGTTTGGAAGATGGATAGAAACTATTGGAAACTATTGTTTGGTGCAATAAACCACCCTCTTTGGTGAAATACCAATCCAAAGAATATAGCATGCCAACACACCCCAAATCCAAACCTATATGCACACAAATATATGATGAGATTGGCATGCTCATATACACACAAATCCAGGGTGGTGGCTTCAGTGTCATAGTGTGTTGGATAAGAAACGAAATAGAATACATCCACTCCTGTGAAAGCTGTTGGGCTGCTTATCATGTTGAGAGATTGAGAGCCCGGCACATTAGTATTCACACACACATCGGTCCTGCAAACTAGGATTCTTTGTCTCCCCCGGCCCACCTTATCCTGTAGATACCCCACTATCCTGGTGCTTTAATCAACTTTATTTTTATTCCTTCCCTATTTTTAGGTCTCTCTCTCTCCCCCCTCCCCCTCCCTTGTTCCTACCTCACTGTTTACTGGAAGGAGCATTTTCTTTCTCTGCATCCTCTGTGTTGCCTAGCAACCAGGTGCACCGCAGATGCCAATTGGCTGAGGCCATTCAACCAGCACTAGAAGCATTGTGCCTCCCCCCCCACCCTCCCTTCTTCATATAGACCCACCATACAATTCTAGATAGAAAGGGGAGTGTGGGTGGGGAAAGGGGATGATTGTGGAAGACAGAGCGACAGAACATCCAGTCAGGAGATGTTGGTACTTCTCTGGGCTCATGATTCACTCGAGCTAGGCATGTCCTTGGCGGCAATCGCCAGCTCTCAGCGAAGTGCACTGTGGCCTGCTGAAGCCATGCTTTACATCTCCTATTCCTTCTTTTGCTACTGCATAACCCCGTCCGAGGGATAGCTTATTTTCTTCCTCCATGCTGAGAAAACATAACCTTCGTCCTAGTCTTCCCAACCTGTTATTATTGCAGGATCACAGACTCACTGGAAATGTTGGCGATTGTTTTGCTTCCATTTTTATCCCACCTTTCAACTCAGAGGGCCCTCGAGGCAACTCGCAAAATGATAAAATGCCAATAGAATATGCAGAGGGAGAGAGGGGGGGAAACAGCTGCAGAACAAGGAAACTAACAGCAGGCTATAATTCAGATGTCTGGTCACTTGCTGCCTTCTCGTTAAAGTAGTAATAAGGGTTTGCCTTTACAGTATTTACTTTTAAGACAGAAGGGAACTAGTTGCACAGGCTTCATAAGGAAAGGGTGTACCATTGCAGAGAAGGCTCTGCATCCTGCCTAAGGTAGACCATCAGGAGCAAGATCCTACCCTGAGTATATAGGGAGTTGTTTGTAAACTTACATCGTTTCTTACAAACCTAATACCATGGGTAGGCAAACTAATGCCCCGGGGGCCGGATCCGGCCCAATCGCCTTCTAAATCCAGCCCGCGGACAGTCTGGGAATCAGTATTTTTACATGAGTAGAACGTGTCCTTTATTTAAAATGCATCTCTGGGTTATTTGTGGTGCATCCCCCCCAAAAAAATATAGTCCAGTCCACAGCAAGGTCTGAGGGACAGTGTACCAGCCCCCTGCTGAAAAAAATTGCTGACCCCTGCCTAATACTGTACAGAAACCAAATGCTATAGAACAGGGGTGGCCAACTTCCAAAAGACTGCGATCTACTCATAGAGTTAAAAACTGGCAGTAATCTACCCCCTTTTGGGGGATTGAGGTCAAAGTTGTTGAGCTTTTTTTTTAGGAAGGAAAGCCCTGTTTTCTGGGGTTCACATAAAAGTTGTTGAGCTTCTTTAAGAAGGTGGAAAGCAACACTGAGCTTTTTTTTTTTAGGAAGGAAAGCCCTGTTTTTGGTGGTTCCGGTCATTTTAGGGGTGCAGGGCAAAGGTGTTGAGTTTTTTTTAGGGGAGCCAAAGTTTTTTAGCTTCTTTGGGGGGGGGGACCACTGATCTACCGGTGATCTACCACAGACATCCAGTGATCTATCGGTAGATCACGATCTACCTGTTGGACATGCCTGCTATAGAATGATCTTTGGCATATTTTGTTTGTTTTGCTACCTTCTTCCAATACAATATTTGGTTGCAAGCAACTCACTTCTCCCTGCTGGGGCCATAGGCCACCAAAGGAAAAAGGAAAAAAGTGCAGATATTTTAATATACTAAATATAGTCATATACGTCAATGAAATGATTGACATTGTACACTACAAGAGAAACCAAAGAAAAGAGATGTGTTTAACTCAGTTTTAAGCCTGTAATATAATGGTCATTCCGTTTCTCCCCAAAGAACATAGGAATTGTAGTTCTGTTATCAGGGCTAAGCACATCTAAGAGAAGTCTCTGCACTTCAGCAGGCTACAAATCCTATGGCTTTGTAGGGGAAGCCCTGGCAGTTAAAACTGTTTTAAGTCTTGCAGTGTGGATATACCATTAGGTGCCCTGGGGAATATTTCTTCCTGACTTGAATCATCTTATTTTTAACCAGCCACCTATCTCACTTTTTGAACTGATTCAACACACCCATTGCTGAAATTAATGATGTTTGGGGTGGGGGTTGAACTAGTGTAGGTGGGTTCCCACCAGGCAAGGCACAATGATAACAGCAAGAACCTTTATTGAACTACATAACTGGGAAACAGAGGCAAAACAACTATTTATATACATTTCTGAAAGCCTGGGCCACTCGCACTCCCAACGTGCTTGGCTGTCTACACTTCCAAACTGCGAATCACGACTCAGAGTTCAAGCGCCAGTGGCAGAAGCCAAAATCCTGAAGTGTTCTGTGATTGGGAAACATGTATCGAATCAGAACACAGGAGCTCAGAATCCTTAGTCCAGACTCAAGCTCAGGCAAACAGAGACCACTGAATACATAACAGGGATGGAGGGAGAAATGCTTGTCTAGGGACAGAGCATGATGATACCATGGAATAGGAAGTTTGCTCTTCCAAACTTACAAGCTCCTGGGAAATAGACAAGCTCTTCCTCCTGAGTAGGCTCATCACTTCCCCCTAGGAATCTTCCTGTTTGCCTTCAGTGAATGAACCAGACTGAGCTCATTGGGATCTTTTTTCCCTGTTTACAAGTCACTTGAAAAAAACAGTGATGTGATAGTGTCCAGCAGTGCTCTGAATTTATTCGTGCTTCATATTTATTTCTAGCAGCACTCACAGTGAACCAGGCACGGTACTGCACCCACTCCAGCAAAGGCAGGAATGTCCTTCAATTGGCTTTGAAAGTAGAAGACCATAAACAAAGTGATTTTTAAACATCGTAGATGATCATAGATCCAACTGGCCCTGGAAGCCTGGTGGTGGCTTGCATTAACAACAAAGAGTCCCATGGAACATTTAAGACTAACAAATTTATGGCATAAGGTTTCTTGGACTGGAGTCGATTTCATCAATGGCTCTCCCAGGTTTCATGGAAAGTTTTTTTCCTTCCTGAGGCCACATGTCAGTGGAGGGCGGGGCCAGAACCAAAATTGGATGGAGCAACAGCTGTGACTCTGTATAGTAGGCTTATAGTAGGTTGAACAGGACAAGACTTTTCAGATGTCTAAAATGTGGTCATAGAACATTTGAGTCTCGTGAAGCCAGTGCTTGTACTTCTGGGTCTTGTGCAAAGAAAGAATGTGTGTTTCTCCCCTGTACATGTGTCAGGCATGCATGGCAGCTCTCCAAGGGTGGAATATGCATGTCTCCTTAGAGGTGACTCATGAACTCTCTATGGTGAAAATTAGAAAGGGTAGAGCAATTGGAGGTGGGGAGCTCCACAGGGTACAGCAATAGATTGTGGAATAATGCTTGTGGGGAGTTATGGGATATTATTCTCTGCACATCATTCTAGTGGATGTTAGTAGTGTGAGCAAGCATTTTAGCTGATGTAGATTTTGTGTTTGCATTACAAACCCAACTGAAGGGGCAAGAGCCATTTTTAAGCTTTAGCCTTGGTTTAAAGATAAACCCCAGTGTTGTCATTCTCCACAATAACAGAAGGACAGAAGAGTTCTTGGGCAAAGCAGTGCTGTGTGAAGGGAGGTGATGAATTGCCATGCCAGCGTTGTTTTCATTTGTCTTAAGGACACAGTGCATGCATCCCTTTCACTCCTGTTCCCCAGGGAAAGGGCATCCTGGTTAGGCCCCTTCCTACGCACCCTGGCCTCTTCTCTTCCACCCACCCAGCAGAAAGGAACAGTGATTTTGATGTGTGAATTAGCAACTGGAGAGTGATTCATGTGTGAGTCACAGCACAAAGCACAGGTGGCATCAGGCAAATTATAGGGCACCCACCCAGCACTAGCCTCTTTCAAATGCCAGGATACAGCCACTAATTTGCTCCTTTTATGTACTGAGGGTCCTGTTCCCTTTCCTTGGATCCTTGCTTTGCTTTCCCTACCCAAAGAGAGTGACAGTAAGCAAAATAACATGGCCGGAAGATCTAACATTCATGCTCTTAAACTAGTGCACATTCCAGACTAGCCAAGGTGACTCTGTTTAGGAACATAGGATGCTGCCTTAAACTGAGTCAGGCTATTGGTCCATCTAGCTCAACGTTGTTTACACTTACCGGCAGTAGCTCTCCAAGGTTTCAAGCAGGAATCTCTCCCAACCCCTGCTGGAGAAGCTGGGAATTGAACTTGGGACCTTCTGCATTCTAGGGAGATGTTCTACCACTGAGCTACAGTCCTCCCCCTAAGGGCCTTTCTGCTATTGCTAGTGCTCATACTGTACTGAGCAAATGAGTTGATGGGTTCCTTGGATTCTACAGGGTTTGGGTGGGTTTCTATTCACACTGATTAATTGGAGTCCATGGCGTTTTTGCCTTGGGCTCCAGGAGAGCAACATCAGGCTTGGAAGTGAAACAAAAGAGGATCCGGCAATATAGAGATCTTAGGGAGGAAGTAGGACTCTGTTCAGCAAAGACCAAGAGCAGATCCACACAATGGAATAATAGATTCTATGCATTTAATGCACATTCAACAAACATTTAGAGCACATGACTAGAGCACTAGATATCAGCCAGCTCCAGGCTGTGGAGATCAGCCGCCTTCAAGTCATAATCCCACTCAGCAAGTGAACTTGCCTTATGGGTGCTCCATAGCATCCCACAGCCAAGGTGATCACCTCTGTCCACCTGCCAACTTCCCTCGTCCAAGTGAAAAAAGACTGGGCAATGCTGAATATCAGAGTTGCTGCCTATGTTGGGGAAGAGGAAAAGGCCCACCTTTATATCCAGTCATCTGTCATGTGCTTCTTGTGGGATGACGAGTCTCATATAACCAATATGCTTAAGTCTAATTAATTAATGTATGAAAGTGTTAAAACCATAGAGTAAGCTGTCCTGCCAAGCTTAGCTCACTTTGAGAGGGACTAGGTAATCACGCCTTTGTTCTACTACTATCTACCTGAGAAGCTCAACGTGTGAGGATGTTTGAGCTGCTTGCTGTGGCTCAGACCACAAAGCTCTAACAAGACCCTCTTGAGTTCATATACCAATAATTTTTATTATTTATTAAATTTGTATACTTCAGTCCATCTGTGGATCTCAGGGCAGTTCACAACATAAAAATACAAGATAGAAACACAAAATACATAATAAAGACAAGAACAAAAAAAAACCCCAACCACAACCCTTCCCCACCATAATTTAGGAACTTTCAGCACTGTAACTAAGCAAAGTTTTACTGCCTGCCAAACTTTTTCTGAATGTTGTATGGGAAAACCACATGAATCTGACCTTTGGAGAGTTTGCAAGCAAACAATTTTTAACTTACCAAATGTGTGGTCTTTTTCTGTGCTAGAGGAAGAGGGAAACTTTGGAAGGAACTCACAAGGGCATATTTTAAAGATCTAACAGCCTATATTTCTACACTTTGCTGCATATTCTCTGATTTTAAATCTCTGCTGGGGTTCTCTCACCAAAGAGTTGCCCCCAACAGGGTATTCTCATTTTATACCTGATTTTTCCTTGCCATCAACACTTTTGTAACACCACAAGTATTCTGTAGCCAATGGTAACAGCTGCTATGAAACTGAGAGAAGTGACCTGCCTCAGGGAGATGTATTAGAGGCTGGGGATAGATGAAACCAGGACCATAGCTGTGCCATACATTTAAAGCACTATGATGCCACTTTAAACAGCCATGGCTTCCCTCAAAAAATCCTGGAAACTGTAGTTAAGGGTACTGAGAGTTGTTAGGAGACCCATATTCCCACTACAGAACTTCAGTTTCTAGAGGGGTTTAACAGGCAATTCATCTTCCCAGAGAACTCTGGGAATTGTAGTTCTGTGAGGAGAATAAGAATCTGGAGCAGTTTTAAATTCAGTGTAAAAAAAACTGTTAAGACATATCATAATCATAGGAATAGGGTGGGACCTAAAGAACGCACATCACAGGTGTCAAAAAACCAGGGCAAAGATGGTTACTGTATTTTTATAAATAACAGCCCAGTGATGACAAACAGATCAGTAGTAGTTGCATGAAGGACTAGGAAGATCAAGGCGGAGAAATTCTGGTATCACCATTTACATTTCACCATTTACCAGTATAATATGGCTGCCTTGACCCATATTACAAAGTACAGTGCTCTGTACTTGATGCAAGTTACTCGGAAAAGCCTATAATTCATCTACCTGTTTGGGCACCATGAACAGTCTGGGACATGCTGACTCAAACTCAGATGCTTGACCTGGGTTACTGCTATCTCAGAGAAATAGAGCACCCATGTCATGCCTGTATCACACATTATAATTTAAAAGCATAGTTTTATAAATAACGACACCAGGCCTGCAAACAGACACTCTGAAATGTAAGAATAGCCCTCCTTACTTACATGTACATGATGGACAATGACATTTATCTGGGCAAGGGCCCCTTTGATAACTATTAACAAGAAATCAATAAAGATAAGCGGAAGCAAACCAATCTCTGTGTGTATACAAATAGTGTATTTACTTGACTGTAGTGCACACCTTTCTTGGCCAAATTAAGTTGCGAAAATTAGGGTGCGCATTAAATTTGATGGTACATCTACATTTGTCAGCAAATAGTTTTTTGGCATCAAGTTTTTGAAAATTGAGGTGCGCATTAGATTTGATGACGCATTAGATTCACGTAAATACAATATCAACATACTAGATCACATTCCTTGTCCTGCAGAAAAGTGTTATGTTTCAAGGCAGGGATAACACCTCCAAGAAATGTCATGTTGGGTTTTTTTATTCTTTGTTTTCTAGAAAGAATTGTAGAATAGGAAATAAGAGTAGTGGCTTGGGAACTGTGCTGGTAAGAGATTTACAATGATGGTCTCATTAAGATCTGTACCTATGTTAACTGTACTGCAAAGGTATTATTGCATCTTAGATGTCCAGGTTCAAAAACAGTTTCAGTCTTCTGTTTTGTTTCAGTCTTTTGTTCCCGTTGTCCATTTCAAGCACACTAGGATCTAAGCTCATTTCCTTCCTTTGAAGTATAATATCTCCATTGCATCAAAGGACCTTGTGATAAGAGGGTTTCCATATGCTGTAATAGCTATCCTTGACCAGTAAGTGGACTCTTAACATTCAGAATAACCCCTATTGACTTATTAATCACTCGAGCCCATCTCCAACAGAGAAACTGCATAATCATCAAGCTATATTGTCTCACTGCATGTTTAAATATGTCTTTGAACTATGAGGAAATGAGGTGACCCAGACTGGCCCAAGGCATTTTGAGGCAGAAAATCCAAAAGACAAACCCTCCTTTCCTGTAACTAATATGGAGCCTAACAACCCATCTCATTGAAACAAAATGAAAACAACAGAGAGTGTTATCCTCCTCCTCAAAGATCTCTCCCGCACCCAACACCTATGCTGCCCCTAAGACTCAAAGCAGGAGTTGCCATTGTGTTGCTCACAGAGGCCTTCCCAAATGGAATGCTTTTTTCAAGCCTCATTGCTGGCAGGTGGCAGGGGGAATGAGCACACGAGGGGGAGGCTGAGATGTGTGCATTGTTGCAATGTCTGCATGCTAGCCATCACAGTGTCTCTGTTTGGCAAATGCCCCCTTGGGCTCAAGAAGATGGACGACAGCCCCTTGCTTAAGGACTCCTGAAATCCATGGCAGCCACATCACTAGGCTTCATGGTTGGATCACCTCTGTGTGCAGCTGACATCTACACCTTTATATTAAATCCCTATTTATATTTTAAAAGAACATGGATTAAAAATAACCCATCTAGAGTCTTTTGCTTGTCTGACAACTCACCTCACCATGGAAATCTGTGGTGTGATATTAGAAGCAGGCACAGATTTCCAGAATGAGATAAAATGGGCTACTCGCTGGTATTTTCACTGTATTCATGAATTTTGTTTTTGGCCTTTGAAAAATATTTATTACCTTCTTTAGACAATGTAGAGTATGTACAAGAATGTAGTAAGTCCCTTAAGTGCATACAGTGGTACCTCTGGTAACAGATGCTTCAGGTTACAGACTCCGCTAACCCAAAAATAAGGTTAAGAACTTTGCTTCAGGATGAGAACAGAAATTGTGTGGCAGCGGCGCAGCAGCAGTGGGAGGCCCCATTAGCTAAAGTGGTACCTCAGGTTAAGAACAGTTTCAGGTTAAGAACGGACCTCCAGAACGAATTAAGTCCTTAACCCAAGGTACCACTGTTATGAAGGAACATTCTTCAGAGGTAGTCTTAATCATTATGACATTATTTTAATCATGATTCCTGTATTTTGTCCTGCAAATCCTAAAAGGAATTCAAAAAGACTCACCTCTGGTCTCCCAGGGGCTTGCCTGCCGGTTAGTGGTGATCAGCTATAGATTATTACAGTTGAAATATTCCACTTTAATCTATTTTAAGGGAGCCTAGATTACATTCCCATAGTCTAATTTTGCTTCACAAGCCTCTAATCAGCCTATTTTCTTTAAATTGCTAAGTGAAACCCCTTTCTTTTAGAACCCATAGAAACTAGTGCTGTGTACACACTGCCTCTTAGTCTGGCTCCAACACGCACCACTATTGTTTGAGGCTGAGTACACATGATGTTAGCCACAATACCACATCTGGGTCTTGTAGCTTCTCGTGAAATGCTCCTGTTTGATGTGCTTTCCCTCAAATGAGGTTCCATCTGATTAGAAAACAGAAGCCGTGGTTAAACTGAGGTGTGTATGGCTCAGGGAGCCATTACACATGTGCAGCTGACAGCACAGTGAAATGGAGTCCAGCATGAGGAAACAAATCAGATAATGGACATCCCCACCCCCTCTCTGGTCTGTACAGAGATGTAAGAGTGCAACTTGACCTGCAACAAAATGTTGCAATGTGGACTGCTCCTGCCGAAGCAACCTTCTGACACCAGCATCACTCCTGCTTATGTGGATGGGTCTAGGGTACGATGACATAACCCCATGGGTATGTTGGGGCCATGCTTGTACATCAGGTGGGACTGCCAATCTGGTGCATGCGCATGGCCCCAACCTTAACCAATGACCCACCCTAGTCACAGTCAGGCAAACCATGTTGCTGGTGTCAGGAGGGCGACTGCAATTCTACACTGCCGCACACACCACTACTCTCAGCCATGCTGTTTGCCATCACCTACCTACCCTGCCAGCCCTCTTCTGTGCGTGTGTGTGCACTCTCTCATACACACTTACCTTACTGTTCCAAATAAACATGCTCAGTCCTGACTAGCTGGGATTTGGGAACGGGGTGTTAATTTTTCTTTCCTCTTTCTCAGCTTCTGTAAAACGTGGTGTTAACCCTAATCGTGCTGGTTCCTCCTCATGTGTGTAAATGATGCTGCTTTGGTTACATAACATTCCACACTCAGAGAATCAATTAACTGCTAGCTTTATAATTATTGACAACGGCTATATGAAGCCACCAGTGTCAGAGGCAACATAACCCTGAATGCTAGTTGCTGAGCTGCAACAAAGGGGGTGGGTGTTATTGCCCTCTTGCTTTGCTGGTTTGCCCCAGTGGGGGAAGCAGGTTACTGGGCTAGATAGGTCTTTGGACTGATCTAGCGTAGATGTTCTTATGTTCTCGTATGCCAGGTTTCCCCCAGAATCTGCCTCAGTCTGGTTAAGGAAATCAACTTGCTCTAATATTAAGACAGGAAGCAAACTTATACTAAGACACCATTGGTCCTTCTGGCTCAGTATTGTCTACGCTGACTGGTAAAAGGTAAAGGGACCCCTGACCATTAGGTCCAGTCGTGACCGACTCTGGGGTTGTGGTGCTCATCTCACGTTATTGGCCGAGGGAGCCGGCGTACAGCTTCCAGGTCATGTGGCCAGCATGACAAAGCCGCTTCTGGTGAACCAGAGCAGCACACAGAAATGCTGTTTACCTTCCCGCTGTAGCGGTACCTTTTTATCTACTTACACTTTGTCATGCTTTCGAACCGCTAGGTTGGCAGCAGCTGGGACCGAGCAACAGGAGCTCACCCTGTTGCTGGGATTCGAACTGCTGATCTTCTGATCGGCAAGCCCTAGGCTCAGTGGTTTAACCCACAGCGCCACCCACACACCGACTGGTAGTAGCTCTCTAAAGTTTCACACTGAGGTCTTTCCCAGCCCTACTTGGGGACACAGGGATTGAACCTGGCGCCTGCTCTGCCACTGGGCCATGGCCTCCCAAAACTAAAAAGCAACAGCCAAGAAGCCTGATTGAGATTCCACCTCAATGGAAGGAGAAACAGACAGGGGGAAGGACTGCCTTAAAACTGTTCCACTGTCAGTCCTACTCCAAAGCAGAGCTGAGCAGCATGAGCATTGACACCCTGGGTCAGTGACAGTCTCCCTGATTAATCTGAACCATTCCTGGAAATTGAACATCAAAATCCATATGTAGACCTTCAATTCCCATAGTATCCTGGTGCAAGGGGACAGGTGGTGGCCTCTTCTTAGTAGGAGGAAATGGCTACTTGCTTGGAATTGGCTTCAGTTCTTTGACAAGTATGTTTACACTACATGCTTTAAATGGTTTTGAAAAACAGGTTTAGCGTTCACAGCTGCACTGCCTTTCCATCTCATGCCTTCACCTCAGGCAGGAAGTCATCTATGAATTATCTGTGATTGCGTAACGGTAGACTCCATGGAGCCCTATGCCCAAGCCGCTTAGGGATGGGAGTTATCTTTTAGTACAGTTCCATACACATCAAGACAGTTTCTGCTTCTGGGTAGACCTTGGCCATTGCTTACAGAAGAGAAGGATTAGAACCTTCTCCAATGCGGCAAATGGAGAGTCGGGGCTTTAAAGAGAAACAGTGGGCAGGCAGACCCAAATGGGCATTTCTAGGAGAAAGTGGGCAGTTCAAAAAATTCAAGTCTTGCAAAAGTTGCATTATGTTTGGTGATTCGAAACAACTGATAACAATGTGAAAAGTAAATTGAGTAGTCCAAGCTCCTCTAGAGCCCCAGTCCCTAACCAAGGATATCCATATCTCTTTCTCCTGCCAAAGGCGCCACTGCTGCTCCCCACAGAGTATTCACCAGTGCTTCTAATATGAAGGAAACGTAGCATTCTTCTGCATTAGTGTAGTCACATTGCCAGTCCTGAGGATATTCTCTGCTCTGCGTAGATTTGCTAAATGCCATGCTATAGAGCAAGAAAATACATATGCGCATGCAAGGCAAGTGCATGTGCAGCAGTGTGTTGCAACAGAGCGTGCCGTATGAATTATAGTCACATGCCGCTGGACAGTTCTAAACTTTCCTTTTTAAGAAGCCCCGATAGGGAGCTGTAGTCCAAAACACCTGGAAGGCACTGGATTGGGCAAGGTGGCTCTACACAGTCGATGGTCCTGAATCTGCTGGCTTGTTATTTTGAAGCTGAAGTGACCCTGCTACCAACCAAAGCACTGTGCAATGCTGAGCTGCTGAAGTCTGAGCTAGTAAGAGGAGGTGGAGAGAGTCCTTCAGGACCTGGGGGGGGGAGGGTGTAGCAGGGTGGGAAGAGGAGAAGAACCTGCCGCTGATGAGTATAAGTGGTTTCCTCGTCACTGCCGACAGTGAGTGCGTAGGATGCTGTTAGACAAAGCCTGAGCTGGGAAGCAGCGGCAACAGAGCTTCTGTGCTCTCTGTGTGGAGTGCTTTCCTTCCCAACCGCTCTGTCTCAGGTAGCGTCAATATTCAGCCTTCCACACATTTCTCTCCCCTCCCATCACCCCATCTACAAATCCTCAAGAAGGATGGCCTTTTCTTTTAGTGCAGAAGAGGGGGCATGAAGCAAATGGGAGGGGGCGAACATGCAGTGGGTGCTTCACCTTCCTCCCCCTCTCAAAGAATCCAGGCTCTTGTCTTTTTTCTGGCTGCAGCACATGTTGGCTTCTCTGATGGAGTTGGCAGAGTGGGTGGCATCAATTGTAGATTCAGGGTGTGGGTGGATTTGCACTTTGTGGGTTTTCATTCCCCCCCCATCCTTCCCCCAGACAATATTAGTAATCAAGGCAGGGCAGAGGATGGTGGTTTTGTTGCATATAGGGAGTGGAGAGAGGGGACGGGTCACTATTGAAAGAGAAGAGTGAAGATGAAGTTCATTTGTGCCCTTCTTGCAGATGTTGAAGGGTGCTTCTTGGCTTTTCATAAAGCTCACTTTCCAGGAGAGGGGGGGGGGGGGAAATGAGAGGTCTTCTGGAGAGGATGCTGGCAGGAATGTGTGGTCCATAATCAACTTTACTGACTCTGATGCAAAATCAAACACATTTCCCCTAGCCATCTATGGTTGACCCAAACTTTCCAGATGATTTTTGTGCAACAATTGCACTGTTGTTTGATTCAGATGTTTCTAATGCAAAATATATCATTGTTGTATCACTCAAACTATGACTTTTGTCACTGCAGAAATGCAGTTTCTCCTCCTTTCTCATCTAAATGGTGTATTTAGCACTGTATGGTATGTGGTCACACAATGGACAAGTGATAGACTTTATCCCCCCCATACTATTATATGATATTTTAAAACAATGCTGTTTTTAATCATGTTTAAAAACTTGTTTGCTCTCCTAGTATAACATTCCAGTGTGGAATTATTCCTTTTAACTTAGGGGGAACTCACCAGTGTGATGCCCTCCAGATTTTGCTGGAATCCAGCTTCCATTACTTCTAACGAAAGACCATTTTGGCTAGAACTGATGAGAGTTGGAGTCTAACAACATCTGGAGGGCACCATGTTGGGTGTCCCTGTTCTATTTCTTTAACAACAACGGTATGAACACAAACAAGGTGTGTAACTTTGGCAAGGTTCTGATCCCTTTTAACAATTTCATTGACTTCAGCTACTGATTTGGAAGGGTAGAAATTTTATTTTTACACTTTTACTCGTATGGTCATGCTAACCTGACTCTGTGGGATAATCAAGATTTGAAAATAAAAAGGCAGTCTTTTGTGGCAGAATGGGGTTGATAGTGAGATTTATTTGTTAGATTAGTTAGCAGGAACAGGTAGAGATTTTTGTCGTTTTAAGTTTTATGGTTTAGAGATACCACTTACGTACCCACTTGTACTGAATAACAATATATTCCACAGCACTTTTTAGTGTCTGTTTATGGACCGTCAGCTTTGAGTACCTCGGTTTCTCTTATATTTTTGGAAGAAATAATTGGAAAGCTACTGATAACCTATAATGCTTGTGTATACATGTTTATTGGAGTGTTGTAAATTGGATGTTCAAGATCTTACAAGCAAATGGAACAGAGAGTTAGAGTGTTCCATTCAGCTCAAGCAGTGGAAAGTTGCATTAGCATCTATATGGAGTGTTTCTTTAGATTTAAAATTGAGATTCGTGTTTTGGGTATAGTGGACCCTACAGCATCTTTATAGGAAGGAATTTGCCAGTTCAGATAGATGCTAGTGATGTAACACTGGAAATATCTCTTTGAGGCCATGGTGTCTTCTTTCTGGTCAGAAATTATTCTTTGCATTAACTTTGTCTAGGAGAAATCCTAGATATTTGTGGATGTTCACGCACCCTTAAATTGCACCCCTGTAGTAGGGACTAACAGAAGGACAACAAAACTGAATCCTGTGATGGTTGCAATGGCTGGAAGGAGAAACATGCACCTTCCATTACTTGGTGGTCTCTCACTGCCGTTTCTACATGGCTTATAATCAGTCTTGTTTGGCTATTTGGACATATGGACTGCTTATAGTAATTTACACATTTAAGTTAGGATTGATGGTATATTCTTATTAATTGCAAATGGTGATGTTTCTATCTCCCCACCCCCAATATTTGCAGATTAAAATAATAATATACATATTTTAAAGTGTGATCTGAGTAGAATTGGGAAGCTGGCACAACCGCTCTTAAATGGCTTTGTAGTAGCACACAAGTGACATTTACTGCTAGCTGCTTCTAGTGTCAGCTGCATATATATCTTTTTGTTGTGAGGACCAGGCTTTCAGAAATGATTAAATTACAAACAGGATTGGAATCTCCTTGCCACCTGTAGCTGTTGGGTCATTTTTCACATAGGAACAGTCATTCCTGCATTGCAGGGGGTTGGACTAGATGACCCTCAGTGTTCCTTCCAACTTTACAGTTCTATTATTCTAAGTGCTATGACACTATATAGAGCAGGGGTCCCCAAACTAAGGCCCGGGGGCCAGATGCGGCCCAATCGCCTTCTAAATCCGGCCCACGGACGGTCCTGGAATCAGCATTTTTTACATGAGTAGAATGTATCCTTTTATTTAAAATGCATCTCTGGGTTATTTGTGGGGCCTGCCTGGTGTTTTTACATGAGTAGAATGTGTCCTTTTATTTAAAATGCATCTCTGGGTTATTTGTGGGACATAGGAGTTCGTTCAAATTTTTCTTCAAAATATAGTCCGGCCCCCCACAAGGTCTGAGGGACAGTGGACCGGCCCCCTGCTGAAAAAGTTTGCTGACCCCTGATATAGAGCTTGGAAGGGTAACAGGCTTAACAGCCAAGGCAAAGAGATAAGGATGGAGCAGAAGAATGGGGGAATTGCCAAATATGAACCGATTTACAGAAAAACCCCAGAAGAAACCGTGTTGGTATTAAAACCAAACAAAATGAACCAGAATAGTGAGCAAGCATTGAGCTCAAGGAACATCAGGCTGGATGGTAAACAAAATAGAGAGTAGGGAAGAGAAAGCGCTGTCTCGATGTTGGTAGCCACGTTTTTGGCAATCCTGTGCACATCTACTTGGAAGCAAGTGCTACTGCGCCGTGGCACTTGCACCATTTACTGTGTTGCAAACCAGGGACGAGGAACCTGTTGCTCTCCAGATGTACTTGAACTCCAACTGCTATCAGCCCCACCCATGGCCGGTGATCAGGGGCGACAAGACTTGGAGTCCCACAGTATCTGGAGGGCCACCGGGACCCAATCTCTGCTAGTTAGCTTCGCTGGAAACTGGCACATTTTCGGGTGGACGTGTATCGGAGCTCAGCCGTAGCGTTCTCGAAGGTGCCCAGCCAGTAGAGCCTTGTTATTGCAACAAACTAACGAGACTGCCCATCTCTGTGTAGAAGAGATGTATTTTGTGTATTTTCGCGGAGGGACCAAGAGCAGGACAATCTGTGGCCAGTCTACCCGCCCTGCTATGGCATTGCCACGAGAATCGCAGCTCAGGCGAGAGATCCACTCTCTCCCACCCCCCGCTCCTGTACAGGTTCCTGAAGAGCTGCATCCCTGACAGAGCCCAGACTCTCCTCCCCCGTTGCTGGGAGCTCTGCCTCTCTCTCTCTCTCTCTCTCTCTCTCCATCTCCAAGTGCCTGAGCAGGCAGGCAGCCTTCCTCCCGCTCCCTCCCTCCCCGACATCAGATGCCTGGCTGGTTCCCACACGCATGCTCCGAGCGGCACTTTCTCGTCGCCAGCGGCGCCCGGAGCAGCGGCGCAGGGCGAGCTGCGGAGCCTTTCCCGCACCCCGGGGCAGTGCATGACTCCAGCAGGTAACGGCACGCATCCCTCGCGGCTTGGGGAGTCTTTGGAGCGCGAGGCCGGAGCCCAGGCCCGAGCGAGACTCCAGGAGGAGGAGGAGATCCCCTCCGCTAGGGTCCCAGATGGGGGCGCCTTTGACCCTCGGGAGCGTCTGGCGCGCTCTGCCCGCCCGGGAGGAAGCGGCGCTGGCGGAGCACGTGCCCTGGCGAGCCGGAGCTGGCTTTGTTCGGAGGTCGCTCCGCCGCCACCTCAACCTAACCGGGGGCAGCGGGCGGCGGGCAGACGTGAGTCGCAGCTCCAGCCGCTCACTCCTACAGGTGATCAGAGGGTGGGCATCGCCTACTGATCCTGGGGTGAAGATCCCGGGTGAAGTCGCCTTGCATTTGCGCGCGGTGTGCGCGCTGGGTCCCCTCGTGCGCTGCAAGCGGGAGAGTAGGAGGTGCCCTGCGCGCTTGTGCGAATGCGCTCGCCGTCCCCGGGAAAGCTGCTCGAAGGCATCCTCCGAGCAGCCTGCCTTCTCTATGTGTGTGCCGTTATGAAAGATGAAATTTGACCCCAGTGTTTTGCGGATCTCTCCCCCCCCCCCCGCTCTCCTCATTGTGTACGACCACGCGTACTGGGTGAAGCGTGTTGTTGTCTCGGGTGCGCGCGCGCGCATTTGGCCATGGAGTGTGTGTGTGTTTTCCGCGCACGCTGCCGGGGTTAAGCAGGCGTGTGGGCAGGGCGCCGCGTTAAGTTCTTTGCCTGTTTGTTTGTTTGTTTGTTTGTTTGTTTGTGTGCATGCATGCATGCGCTCACTCTGTTTATGTGTGTGCTTGTGTATGCGCGCGCGGGATGGAGCGTGTGCCCGTGCCCGCCCCCTGCTGGTGGGTTGTGAAGATGTGCATTTTCCCGTGCGATCAGGGCCAGCGTAGTTTTGCCCACCTCCTTGGCGCGGGATCCATTCATCAGTTTGCAGTTCGGTTTCCGAGGCGACTGGTCTCTGCTGACAACCGCCTCCCACCCCCCGCCCGCTCTCTTTCCCCTTCCCCAGTGAATCACGGTTGCTTTCCTACCGCACACAAGCCATTATGGCAAGATCCTTTCTCTCCAGCCAGCTAGAAAGTCCCTGTCTGCCCTCCTGGGGCTGCAGATTATTATGGATTCTCTTGCTTCTCAACTCTGGATCCAGCATTCTCTAGGCAGGGATTTCGTTGACTCTCAGCTCTTTCGCTTCACTGAACTCTTCCTTCCGTTTGCCTGACTTTGCTTTTACTGCCTGTGCATTTAAGTTGGAGGCCACCGACCTTTGGGTTTGTAGTAGGAGGGATTAGTTGCATATTAAATGTGGATGCAAGGAATACACTCCCAGTTTAGGCTCTTAGTAAATCCTTCACAGCAAATCCATCACATTTTAAAGGGCTCTTAGAGTGTTTGAAGTGCAGCAGAGATATTAACTAAGTAATCTTTAGAACAACAAGGTATGTGTGTTTGTCTAATACATTTATATCCAACTTTTTTCTCAAAGGAGCTTAAAGCGGCACACATGGTTCACCCCTCCTCATTTAACCCCCACAACAAGCCTGTGAGGTGGGTTAGGCTGAGAGGCAGCTACTGGCCCAAGTGAGTTCATGGCAGAGTGGGGATATGAACCTTGATCTCTCAGGTTCTAGTCCAGCACACTCACCACTACATCACATTGCCTTTCCCTTCATAGACAAAGAGAGCACATGTTTTGCCTGCAAAGGGTCCCAGGTTCAGTCTCTAGGTACGGCTAGAGAACTCCTTTCTGAAATGCCAGAGTGCTGCTGCCAGTAAATATGTAGACCAGGCCTGGGGAATTGCAAGCCCTGGGTCTGAATGTGACCCTCCAGGCTTTTCTCAGGTCCTCGAGACTCTCATTAGATCATCCGTCATTGGCCCTGTTCCATGCCCTCCTTGAGTGCTCTTGGCTGAGTGGAATGTGTCTTTGAACTGTGAAAATGCCTCTTCCTTGCCTCGATGGACATCTGTGTGTGTGAAGTAACATCTGACTTTTGTGTGGTTGGAATATAGCCTTTTATACGAAAGTAAGAGTCGCATCCATAGACGGTGACCTGCTCACTTTTGCCCGTGGTCCCGCCCACCACTGGCATGTGACCCTCAGGAAGTATGCTCCTCAGGATCTAAAAGGGTCCCCACCCTAGTATAGGCAATACTGAGCTAAATGGACCAAAGGGGCAACAAAGTATAGGATGGCTTCTTCATGGCTTGCCAAAGACTGCCTAGTAAGTTCATGGAAGGAACAAGATTTGAACCAGGGGCTTCTAGAGCTTACCGCTTAAATGTCCCTGCTTCTGGCTGATGTGATTTTCTTCAGAAAGATGTTGCTCCATAACAGAGGTGTGAAGAAACTTTGGCCCCTTCATATGCTGCAATGTCTGGAGGCCAAAGGTTCCCCACACCTATCATAAATATTGCTGGCTTGACCACAGTACAGGCAGCTCCCAGGGGCAGCAGCACTTCCCAGGGGAAGCAGCATTCAAGTTCTGCTGCTGATGTCAGTCCTGGCCTGGGTCCTCAGGCACGTTGGCATGCCACGGATTTCCAGGGCCAGCTCTCAGGTTGCCCTTGCACTGCCCAGCTTAGTGCAGTAAGTAGGGCCTTTCTGCCAGCCCTGTTGAATGAGCTGCTTTTTCCTACCCACAGATGAGAGGGAACTAACCTGGAGATTTTGTGGAGCCCTTGCCCTGCTGCCTCTAGCTTGGGGAAAGAAATGAAATGACCCTTAGTCATAGGAAATAAAGCCAAGGCAGAAAAAAGAGCTAGTTAAAAATGAGTTTTTGAATTCACTTCTGCTCCTGGTGCGATCCCAGCCTTGCCATGGTGATGCTATGCTGCTCAGATCGCTGTAGGGAAGATATTGCACATGTGCCATTTAACAGCTGGGATATGGATTGGGGAGCGACTGCAGCTAATGCCGGGAAACAGTTTTAGTGTCTCTGAACTCTGGAACTAAAAAGGTGCTTAGGCAGCTAAGCTCAGCTGCCTTGCTAACTTTTGTACATTCAAAAGCAGCATCTGTTTAGAGGGGAACTTGACCATAGCAGTGCTTGATTTCTCACATAAGAGATGGTGCAGCTCAAACCGGCTGTAATACCAGATCTTATACTAGGAGTCCATATGTGTTGGTTCTAGCTACTCACATGTATGTAAGGAAAATGTGCATGTGCTCAGAGACCCTTACTTTTTTGTTATTTATTTACACAAGCAGGATTTGCAACAAACGGTTGCAGCATGGACTATGCCTGTTCAGTGCTATCAGGTTACAGGATCTAAGCCCTGCACATAGCTTCTGTGTTTATAGATAACACATTTTCCTTATTGAAACTGATATCTGGGCGGATGCATATCTGCTCACACAGGTTATGTGTATTTACCTCGTGCATTAGTTTAATGACAGGAACATTACGGCTTCCTCTTGCATACCTCCAAATGGGAATTCTTTGCAGCTTTCTGTTTGACTGATGCTGAGAGTAGTGTGCGAATATATCTGAGGATGGGGAAATGCTGCAAACTCTTTGGATTGGCTTATTATTTTTATTTATCGGACTGAGTTATAGTACTCCATGAGCAATTTAATTGTAGTTCAGCTTTGAAAATAAATTCACAAAAGCTACAAACCCACTTGCCCATGCATAGCCAGGCTAGTTAGTTGCCACCTAAAAGGAAAGAGGAACAGAAATTCCTTTTGTAAAACTTTCTGGTCACCTGGGGGCAATTCTGCATTCATCATAGATGACCAAGTTGTTCACAAGCCTGCTGTAGATCACTACATTGCATCTCTGAAAGAAGGAAGGAAGGAAAGAATAAAGACATGTTCAAAACTTAAGTACTGTATCTAAAAGGTTATGGGGCCTAGAAGGCATTTTTGAGCATGTTTTGAATTTTCTTGAAGGATTTTAAAAGGGACATTTTTTACTATACTTTCTGGAAGCCATGTGATGATTCCCTTGTCTCCATTGTTAAGCGAAAGACTTTTGCCACTGATGTCATTGCTCAAGTGTTTTGCAAGATGGAAGAAACTAATATTCAGCCAACCATATCAAAGCCTTTTCTCTACAAGCTGCCTCAGACATTTTATCCTGACAAAGCCAACTATACTCACAAAGGCAATGTGAGGCTTCAGCAATTGCTTTCCACAGGACCCGACCAGAATGGCATTCTGCTTAAGGAAGCAGGGACCACCACTGCAGCTCAGGGATGCGCAGAGTAAAAATAAGTACTGGCACACAGCTGGGTAGCATTTAGGGCCTACTAAAAGTGCCGTTTCCTTGTAAATGCTGTTTGTGCTAAAATGCAAGCAGTAGCTTTGCTTGCCCAGTTGTAGCTTTGCTTGCCCAACACTATTGAGTGTGAAATGGTTCTCTTGCTCACAGGTTTGTCTGAGCGTGAAGGCGAGCAACTTGTTTTTGCCCAAATACATCAGTAGGAACCTGGCAGTGGAACTTTGGGCAAATGATGATTCTTTGGCTCCAAAGATGAACTGGAATAAATATTGATTGAGACCCAGGCAGTCCTGGAGCTCTCCAGATGATGTGGGGCTCCAAACCCCAAGAGCCCCAGCCAGCATGGCCTATGATCAGGGATGATGGAAGTTGTCATTCAGCAACAACTGGAGGACTATAGGTTCCCCATTCCTGATGTGGCCATTGCATGAAATGTGTATGTGTAGCAAACATGCCATGTTAAGCAGGCAAAGCAGGTACATATTGTCTCCTATTTGGTATGGCCTTTCCTTGCATCCCCCTCAGCGACAGACTTGAAAACCCTGCACAGTTACAAATATAACTAACTCTCTCCACACACTCTCCCATCTGGGAGAGGCAGCAGGCAGGTATGGAGTAGGTATAAGTCCTAGAGGATAGGGCAGGAGCAAACCCCACCACCATGGTGCACTTAATTATATGATAGTTCTAGAAAGGGGAGAATCTTCTGGAATGCCTCTCCTGGTATGAACCTACACAGACCCTCTTCTGAGGCCTTTCTTCAGGCTCGGAGGCTGGTGACAAAGGAGAGGGCCTTTTCTGTTGTGGTTCCCCATCACTTCCTAGTGAGGTTCACCTTGCACCTTAGTTGACATCTTTCCAGCACCAGGTAAAGACTTACATTTCCCCCCAGGCATTTGGTAGACCGATATGTTTTGTTACTAGTTATTTTCTCGTAGCTATTATGGGGTTTGTTCATTCTGTTTATATAGTATTATGTTTTTAATGTGTAAGTTGCTTTGGTTAACAGGTCACTAACAACAACAACAACAACAATAAAAATTAATATTTCATTGCTAGCCCACATCCTGGAAATGCATATGATATAAGGAACAGGGAAACATGTGGTTGAGAACTAGAGGTCTAGGGCATGGCAAAGAAGGATCCTTTTAGGAGTTGAATTCATGTTCAAAGCAAAGGGGAGCCAGCAACTGTGCAGCACTGTCAGAAGCAAGGTTGATGTGTTACAGTGAGATTATACAAAGTGGTGTGTGTGTGTGTGTGTGTCTTTCACACCGTGAATGCGTGGGCCACATTTAGAAGCACTGCTGATCCCTTCTGTTCAGAGATAGCAGTGTGCCTCCTCACTTTTGTCTTTCGTCAGCACAGGCAGAGAAACCTTAAGAAACTCCTATGTGGTACCCTGGCCTTCTAATGCTGTTTGGTCTCTGGGATGTATAAGTTGTTGTTGTTGGCATCCATTGGTCTCAAGAGATCATAGAATCATAGAGTTGGAAGAGGCCACAAGGGCCATCCAGTCCAACCCTAAATCTTGGGTGAAAAGAGGATTATTGTGGCCATCTTTTCTTCTATCAACAATATATTCCAAACTGTTATAATAAAACTATAATATTTTATTAAACTCTCAGAATCATAGAGTTGGAAGAGACCACAAGGACCATCCAGTCCAACCCCCTGCCAAGCAGGAAACACCATCAAAGCATTCCTGACAGATGGCTGTCAAGCCTCTGCTTAAAGACCTCCAAAGAAAGAGACTCCACCACACTCCTTGGCAGCAAATTCCACTGTCGAACAGCTCTTACTGTCAGGAAGTTCTTCCTAATGTTGAGGTGGCATCTTCTTTCTTGTAGTTTGAATCCATTGCTCTGTGTCCGCTTCTCTGGAGCAGCAGAAAACAACCTTTCTCCCTCCTCTATATGGCATCCTTTTATATATTTGAACATGGCTATCATATCACCCCTTAACCTTCTCTTCTCCAGGCTAAACATACCCAGCTCCCTAAGCCGTTCCTCATAAGGCATCATTTCCAGGCCTTTGACCATTTTGGTTGCCCTCTTCTGGACACATTCCAGCTTGTCAGTATCCTTCTTGAACTGTGGTGCCCAGAACTGGACACAGTACTCCAGGTGAGGTCTGACCAGAGCAGAATACAGTGGTACTATTACTTCCCTTGATCTAGATGCTATACTCCTATTGATGCAGCCCAGAATTGCATTGGCTTTTTTAGCTGCTGCATCACACTGTTGACTCATGTCAGGTTTGTGGTCTTCCAAGACTCCTAGATCCTTTTCACATGTACAGTGGTACCTCTACTTACGAATAACTCTACTTACGAATGTTTCTACTTACGAATGGAGCTCCGTCCGCCATCTTGGATGAGGTTTAGATAGGATTTTTTCTACTTACGAATTTTTAGATAGGGTTGCTTCGACTTACGAATTTTTTCTCCCAATGCATTCCTATGGGATTCGACTTACGAATTTTTTTGACTTACAAATGTATGTTCGGAACACATTAAATTCATAAGTAGAGGTACCACTGTACTACTCTCAAGCCAGGTGTCACCCATCCTGTATTTGTGCCTTTCATTTTTTATTTTGCCCAAGTGTAGTACTTTACATTTCTCTCTGTTAAAATTCATCTTGTTTGCTTTGGCCCAGTTGTCTAATCTGTTAAGGTCATTTTGAAGTGTGATCCTGTCCTCTGGGGTATTAGCCACCCCTCCCAATTTGGTGTCATCTGCAAACTTGCTCAGGATGCCCTCAAGCCCATCATCCAAGTCATTGATAAAGATGTTGAATAAGACTGGGCCCAAAACAGAACCCTGTGGCACCCCACTAGTCACTTCTCTCCAGGAGTGCACTTCTTTAACAGTACCAGGGCAAGCTCTCTAGGGTACAAGCCTGGACAGTGTGTTTGGAGGGCCTGGGCTGCCCAGATGACAAGACCCCCATCTTGGCTTCACTGATGTGGGCCACAGGAAAGCAGAGCAATACATATGGCTCCAGCTTGGGTGCAGGAGTTACCTGAAGGAGATGTACAAGGCACCACCTACCATCTTAGAGACTCCACTCCGCATTTGTGTAGGTTTTGCTCCTTAGCCTTTTCTTCCCCCGAAGATGTCCCTCAAGGCAATGGAGGTTTAGCGTCAGTGTTTTCCTTCCCCTAGATGGGCTACCTTCCCAGGTTGATGAGTCCCTTTACAGCCTGTGCAGAACTACCTTCTTGACCATTGGACCCACTATGGGTCTCTTCTACACAATCTGCCACAGCCTGTCTTTGCAGGCAGGGGAAGTCTCTAACCAAACTGGGAGAAAGAGACCCGTCAACTACCCTCACTTGGTTTAGCCAGCCAGTCAAAGCCGTTCCCAGGGTGTGGCCACTGTCACATGCTGACAGCTTCTAGGAGCCACAGATGAGAGGTGAGTGCAGGGTAGGGGCCAAAGGTGGACAAAAAACCCCAGAAGGAGCACAACTTGTCCCCCACCAGAGGTGCTACCCCTCCTCTAACACCCCATACTAATAATCTACAGCCATCAGTCTCTCTTGCAGTTAAAGGCTGAGAATCACTCATTAAGCATTCTGGAAGAGCCGAGGGATCTTTGTCATTGTTTTTTAAACACTGCCAAAGTGATTAATGTGTCATACCCAAAGACACACATACATCCAGGTGTGCAAAAATAATGTACAGCATGCACAATTGCTTATCCTTTTCCACATTTATACACAGTCTTTTTAAAGAAAATAACCACAGCTGTTATCTTCACCCAGATGGGCATCAAACATTTTTCTCCATCACCACCTGGTTGGCATAGCTCATGGATCTAGACCCTGGAAGATAGCATTTTAGAGATAATGGATGTGCCTGAAAACCTCCCCCTCACACATTCACACACACCATATGATCTGAAGTCTTCCAATGGCATTTCCATGGATTCCTCAAGTAAATATACCGTATTTGAGTCATATTTTGGCTACATTGGAATAGTGTATAAAGTGTCCAGAGAAAGCAGGAGGAAAGGACTATACCCAAAACTGGACACAAAGGGTGTGGATGGTTTTGGTTGTTGCTGTTGTTTTAGAGTAAGTAGAAGGTTGAGGGGAATCCATATTTTTATTTATTTATTTATTTTATTTGTATCCTGTCCTTCATCCAAAGATCACAACATAAAAATACAAATATTAGGACTCAGGTGTGTGGAGATGGGTTAAGTGCTTTAATGCTTTGCCCCGCTGATGAGGTCTTGATCCAGATAAATGCTGCTGCACTTGCTGTTTACTTAAAATACATATGTGATTGCTTGCACATTTTGTTTGGCTCTAAAGCAGGGGTGGGGAATCCATGGCTATCCAGATATTTGTTGGACTACAAATCCCATCATCCTTGATAATTGGCCCTGTTGGCTGGGGCTGATGGGAGTTGGAGTCTAGCAACATCCAGAGGTGGCACAGCTTTACTATCCCACTCTAAAGAAATGTACCTGTGTCTTGCCAAGAAGTGCTGGATAGAATTTTGATGGAATGATTAGCAGCTAGAGTTAGAAGAGCAGCACATTTAACAAGCTGTCTGGTAGACATAGGCCACCAGGAATTCTTTGCAGCAGGCTATTAGTCTCTTTGGGGGCTAGTAGAAAAAATATATATCTGTGAGCAAGTGTCCTTTATAGGCTAATTTACAAGGCTATGTTAAAGGCTGAGAGGCCAAAACAAAAGGGCTTGGATAGCACTTCCAGTGAGCCTTTGACAGGGCCAGCCCAAAACATTTGGCTGCTTGAGGCAAAGGAGAAAACGGTGCCCACTGATTCCATCTCAGAAGCCAACACTGGCAAGGGGATAGCATGCCCAACCACAGCAAAGGGAAATAGACTAGTTTAGAGGGAGGTGAGACAGGCTGTGGGGCACACATAGCCCTGTCCTCCCAATAGAGGTGGGCTCAGAAGGGGTGGGTGGGGAATGCTGCTCCCCAGAATCTGCTGCCTGAAGCAACTGTCTTCTTCTGGCTAATGATAGGGCCAGCCCTGGCATGTGGGATTCTACTTCCGCCCCTCTGCTTGACTTAGCAAGTTTTCTTCCCTCTTTCTTCATGTCTATTTTTTGAGACAGGTTTCCTTCCCATCAACCACATTTGCTTATGAGCACCAATGAGTTCCAGTCACCCCACCCCATTTCTTTAAAGCACAGCATTCACACAATTCCTCAGGGCATGCACACAAAAACCTTCCCATCAAATTTTGCATCAAATTAAGGAGCTTTGTGAGCAAGTGCTTGTGAGGCATGCTTTATTCCTATCCCAGAATTGGGAGGATTTGTTGCTGGGGGGGTGTTTTGAGGACAGAATTGCAGGCTCCTTGAAGATGCCAGCTTATTACTATTCAACTGAAAGCTGGCTTCTAAGATCAAGGCAGAGTTATGACTGCTAAGGTGCTAGCCGTTGATACATAACTTATGTAGCTGAGGGAGGCATAATTAAAAATAATTGAAAAGTGGTGTAATTATTTTGGACTCCAGTTTACTGCCCACTTGCCTATACAGTGGTGCCTCGACTTATGAATTTAATCCGTTCCGAAGGCAGCTTCGTAGGTCGAAAAATTCGTAAGCCGAAAAGTGCCATTGGAAACGCGATTTCCCATAGGAATGCATTGGAAACGGAAAAATTCATAAGTCGAAGCAACCCCATCTAAAAATTCGTAAGTCGAAAAAACCCTATCTAAAACCGCTGTGGTTTCTGTTCGGATGTTGAGAAATTTGTAAGCGTGCGGCCATTTACCCCATTCGTAAGTCAAAAAATTCGGTTGTCGAGTCGTTCGTAAGTCGAGGTACCACTGTATTGCTATCTGGCCATGGTCTGAAGTTTTCACAGCTGCCTATTCCAGCTTTGTATTCAACTACTTGCCTGGTAGCCAAGGGAGCAACAAGGGAGAGGGACTTTTCAGTGGTGGCTCCACACTCATGCTGTCTCCAGTTAGGTCTGCCTGGCACCATCATCAACATTTATGCTTCTAAAATTTTGTAAATTGCTTGGAGATTCCTTATGTGGCAAGCGACTGATAAGTTGAATAAAGAATCATAAAGTAATAATAATAGAAGCATAGACTTTAGGATTGGAAGGATCCTGAGGGCCATCTAGTCCAACCGCCTGCCCTAAGCAACAAAGAAATCCATGCAGGAGAGTAAACAGGCTGGTCTAGCATGAATGCATCTCTCTGCCTTCTCTTTGCCAATCTACTTGGTTTCCATGCAGGCTGGGGGTAAAGGAAGCAAGTGTCTCGGTTCCATCCTTTCTCTTCCATTCCACTTGGTGGAAGACAAACTTTTACCAGCTTGCTAAGAGGCCAGTACCCTGCATTTCCATGCTAGCAGGGAACAAACCCAACCCCACAGGCTAGCAACTTTTGTGGTCTTACTTACAAGGCTGCCCTATTGCAGTTCTCTTTTGTGCTGAGCAATGGTAGGATTTGAATTCCATTGACACTGGGAAACCTGTAACCCCTGTGGTGTTGGAGGCAAACCAGTGTAGAAGTTCAAGCAGAATTTGGTGCCATTGTGTGGAATGAGAGAAGGTGATTGAGATGGACAGGCAGCTGCCTGTTTCTTGGAAGGGACAGATTATTCAAACATGGATGGACACTGAGGGGGAACACATGGCAGAACATGTCACTGCTCAGATGTAATAGAAGCTGGCCTGATTTGATGGGAGATCCTGCCCTGCCACAATGAGTTGCACTCATTTGTGTGAGAGATGTTAGAGCTTCGGCAATTCTGCACTAAAAATCCCCCACTGCACTAGTTTTCAACTGGTGGGGTGAGACCCACTAGAGGGTTGCAACCTGATCCAATGTGAGTCGCAACAAAAGCACTATCACTATGCAAATATTCGGTAAAAGATTAAGATATGGGTCCTCAAATGCATGTTTGGGTTAAAAGCGGATCCTGGGTCTGAAAAGGTTGAAGATACCTGCTGCACATCATCCTCTTCCCCCTCCCTCCCTCCCAAAATAGATTCTGCCATCTGACTATATAATGCAAACTAGGAACATTCTGCACACAGCTGGCATTTTATATACGTATACTTGGAACTAAGCTTGTTTTGCAAACCAGAGAACTTGCACTAGGTGCCTACAAATCCTAATTCCCATTCCTCACTCACCCCTTTGCCACCCAATCCAAACATCTAAATTAATTGTGGAATGGGTTATTAGTACTTCAGAAAAACTGAAAGCACACCACCTGTGGTTTCCCTCCACCTCTTTTTATGTACTATTTTATTTTACATTCATGAATTTCAGTTCCAGTGTATTTTGTTACATTTGTTGAGGCTGTTGCCTAAATGCACTGATCTTTGTTGAGGCTGTTGCCTAAATGCACAGATCTTTCTCAGCCACAACCACTGCCAAGAAAAGACCCACAGAATGGACTTTACTATTATTCCATGTGGGTCCCAGAATGCATTGCCTCGATGACTGTGGCACTGCTGCTGATTTCCCCATCCTCTTGTACGCCTTCCTGAGCTTTCTCATCTAACAGCAAACCTTTTTTTGGTCTAGCAATCAGCACTATTCCTTTGGACAGCTCCCTTGGTGATAGATCTGTCATCTGTGTCTTGCCCTAGCAACCTCTATAGATCTGAGGTGGGCAGAAGGCAGATTGGGATTTACTGGGTGATTTTCAGTAGAACCAAGGATTTGTGACTCTCATTTGTTTATCAATTAAAAGCCTAAATTAGGCTGCTGAAGTGAAGAAAGCTAATTAGGAGTGGACTTTGATGTCTTCTTCGGCTATCACTCGTAGCCGAGTAAGATTGTCTTCCATGACCACAGTCTTAACAGTGAGCCTGTAAGTGACTGTGGAGGCCAATTCTGGATCCACACATCCTTCAACAACGGGGACATAGGTTTCTGGGTGGGAGCTGATCATGGTGAGGGTTTGCCAAACGTGCCTTCCTCTTAGCTCGTTTCTCCTTTTCGCCCTGAGTTTGTGCTGCTTCAAAGTCCAGGACTTTGATATAAAATGCCTTGGATAGCTCAGCTGGTTAGAGCAAGGTGCTGATAGTGCCAAGGTTGCAGGTTTGATCCCCGTGTGGGACAGCTGCGTATTCCTGCATTGCAGGGGGTTGGATGATCCTCAGGGTGCCTTCCAATTCTATGATTCTGTGACTATGAGTTCTGTTCAGTTCTGGTTTCCAAAACAAATTCCAATGCTCAGAATGTGCTCAGAGGCACCCAGCTCTTTCATTTTATCTGTGTGCTTTTGCACCTGGCTCTGGTTGGTAGATCTTGGGATTCTACTAAAAACCACAGTGTAGATCCAACTCATCTGAAGTCTGCCCACCCCTGCTGCAGATGAGTTGGCGCCTCGACCTCCTTTTGTAGAAACTGCCACATTGTCTTAGGCAAGGGCACCCATGGGCCAGACTCTGACTCCCCAATCAAAGCCTTACCAAACGGTGCTTGCAAAGCCAATGACCCTCCCTCGCCTGCCTGAGCATAGATTGCCTGATGGCGCTTCACGGGGGATTTGTGGCAGCATCTAGTTGCTGCAAGATTGCAGACCTGGGAAATATAATGAAATGCGATGAAAAGCTCCAGCTGAGTTCCTTAGCTACAACCCCCGAGGGTGAAGGCATACGCACTGCATGAATTCAGCTTCCACTTACCATGTGACTAGAGGGAGGAGGGGAAATAGTTCTTTTAGAAGGTGAATGTTTACGTGCACTGGGTTTTGTTTTTTTAGATCCAGGACTGTCTGAACTGCTCTTTTGACTCCACACCCCATTGGCAAGCCCACCTTTTCAGGGCAGCCTACGATCACTGCAGAACAGCATTCCTACAAAGCCATTGGCCAAAAGAGAGTGGGATGTAATAACTTTAGCTTTCCCCATCCTTACCCCCACCTGCCATGGCGTTTTCTATGTATTTCTGCTATCTTTAAGTTAACTGATTGATTGTTCCCCACCCCAAAATGTAGTTAAACTTGTGTGTGTGTGTGCATAGGCACCAACTTTTTCATTCTGCTTCATGAAGGCCTCTTATCTGTTCCGACTCCCAGATTGTAGCCCTGAAGGCAAAGCCTTTGACCCACACTTACTCAGCCTGCGCATGGAAGATCACATTACAGTGAAGTAGTTGTTCTTTTGAGAAGCCACTTAACTGTTTGGGTGTAGAAACAGGATTTGTTGTTATTAATCTTAGAACTGTGGGTTTTTAGAGTTGGAAGGGACCCCAAGGGTGATTTAGTCCAACCCCTGCAACGCAGGACAACTGCTGAAGAAGAGGCTTCTCTTTGTATGACAGGCCCCTTTTCGTCAAGTGGAGGCAGCCAGCAAGCGCAGCTGGCATACCCCCTCCCCAAATAAACACACCCACCCCACAGTGACTACTTTACATGGATAGCTACCTTTCCAAGATCCAATGAGAATGACTTCATTGTACACTTCTGCAATGGCTTGCTAACTGGAAGTGAGGCCGAAACCTTTCCCCAAAGTGACTTATTTCCAAACGTCAAGCCTGTGGCACTGCAGATGATCTTTATGAGAGCCTTGCAAACAGTGTGTGGAATCTTCCTAGAACACTCTTATATGGTGCCAGTGTCCTTTGAAACTCCATATCCCCAGATTTTTGAAGGTTTATTGCCAATAGGGAATCTCCTTATTAACAGGGAATGATTTTCCCCGCTCTGCCGTGTCAATAACTTCCAGATTGCCGACACACTAAATCCAAATCCATAAAATCACAAGATGCGTCCTTCCACACTTGAGAGACAAGCGGCAGCCAACAGATATAGAATTAATTGGTGAGAAATAAGGTGAGCATTGGCACCATCAAAACTGGATAAGAGATGTAGTTTAGCCTCTAAGGTGACCCTGTTTGCCAATTATAATAATAATACCAGTCTCCATTACAATCTGATTCCAGAACTTTTGTACATAATTACTTCCCACCACATATGCTAGTATGTTCCTCATTCCTTGTACCTCACAACCCTGCCAGAGTAAAATCCAAAGTTTTAATTAATTTTTTTCCCCCTGGTGGATCTCTAGGGCAGCCTCGTAAATATTGTGTTGTTTGCTACTATGTTATGTAAGTTTGTGCTTTTATTTTGTAAACCGCTCTGTATTCCTTAGATGAAGGGCGGTATAGAAATTTAATAAATGAAAAATGAAAATGTAACAGCCATTCAAACACTGTTTTCATCATCATCTTGCGATTCCTGCATTTCAGGGGGTTGGACTAGATGGCCCTTCCAACTCTACAACTCTATGAATCTATTATCATTTCCCATCTTCCAGGGTGGCAGTCCAGCTTCCCCCCCCCCCCAAAAAAAGAAATCTTCATTAGTTCAATTAAAAAGGCATAATTCTTCCAATTAATTAATTAATTTTAAAGGTGTTATCCATTTTAATTAAAAAGCTGGAAAACTTGCCTAGGGAGGGGATAGAAGAGCTGGGTTTGTTCCGTGACAAGTGTCAGCCCTTTAGCCCTCTACACAGCTGTCTCCTGCGGCAAAACTCCTGGAACGTCTTTCCTCAGAGCTCAATCCAGCAGTGAGGTTGGTTTAATTGAACAAAACACAGCAAGGTTGTAGCTGAAATTATGCATGTTTGTACACAGCCTTTGTTTCCCAGTCTAGGACCTGTGCCTACATTTCGCTTTGTTTACATAGCAGGGAAATCCACTTATGCAAATTAAGCACATCTGCACATACCTGTGGCGTCACTGCTTGTGGAGAGGTGTGCTGTTAGAGAAAGTAAAAGACAACCAGAAGATAAATAACAAGCAGGTTCTCCGTTTTGCAAGGGGAAGCCAAACCACTGTGTCTCACTCTTGCCATGTCAGAAGGAAAATTGAGGTG
The DNA here is from genome assembly GCF_965207765.1 of Zootoca vivipara. Taxonomy (NCBI): domain Eukaryota; kingdom Metazoa; phylum Chordata; class Lepidosauria; order Squamata; family Lacertidae; genus Zootoca; species Zootoca vivipara. Next base: position 65,460,173 of record NC_142584.1, on the reverse strand, counting down.
TGTGCTGGAATGTTTTCACTCAAGCCACATTTACACCATACAGCAAATTTAAAACACTATGATACCACTGGTCACTAAAATATCCTGGGACCTGTGGCTTGTTAAAGGGGCTGAGCAGTGTTAAGAGACCCCTATTCCTCTCCCAGAGCTACAGTTTGCAGAGTTCCCTGTGAAGAGGGATTGTCCATTAAACCATTCTGAGAATTGTAATTCAGATGGGAATAGGGGTCTCCTAACAACTCTCAGCACCCTTAAAAAACTGCAGTTCCTAGAATTCTTGGGAGGGGAGTCATGGCTGCTTCAAATGGTATTTGTGGAAAGGCAGCATACTGTACAAAGAAATGTGTGTGTGTGTGTGTGTGTGTGTGTGTACGTACATACCATAATGTTTTAAATGTGTGGTGTAAATGTGGCCCCTTCCGGTACTACTATATTCAGGGCTGCCGATCAGAACAGGGGTTCCCAACAAAATTTTCTCAAGGACCCCTCATCGAGCCGCTATTGTGACAAGGACCCCCATTAATTACTTACTTGCTTGAACATCAAATGCATTATCTTCCTCTTCATCTGTGGGCCTTTGTCGTTTTAACGAACCACTTTTTAACCAATGGTCCATTTTTAACTACGCGAACTGTAGCTTCCGCGAAAAACAACGCTTTGTTTACAAACACTACTGTTTTGCAAAGAGGCAGCGCGCGCCAGGGAGGAGGGAGAGGAATGGAGAAGACAGGGTACCTGCGCAGTAGCACACAAATGAAGCCGACGCGCGCAAAGCATCTTGGGGAGGTGAGCGTTTAGAATGTGCGCGCTGCCTCTTTGCAAAACAGTAGTGTTTGTAAAGCGCCACCTAACGGCATACAGCAGAACTACTGCCTCTATCTAATTCTAGTTTTGCGCTAGACTCTGCTCATGCAGGAAGCGGCCAAAACAAAAAATCTGTTATCATGAAATAAATTTAATATATTTTTTATTCTAATAGCATCTTGCGGACCCCTTTGGCATAGCTCGCGGACCCCTGGGGGCCCCCGGACCACCTGTTGGGAACCACTGGATCAGAAGGTTGACAGTTCGAATCCACACAATGGGGTGATTTTCCGTTGCTCTGTCCTAGCTTCTGCCAATCTAGCAGTTTGAAAACATACCAGTGCAAGTAGATAAATAGTTACTGTTGTGGCAGGAAGGTAAAAGGTGTTTCTGTGGGCTCTGCTTTCCGTCATTGTGTTCCATTGTGTCAGAAGCGGTTTAGACATGCTGGCCACATCACCCAGGAAGCTGTCTGTGGACAAATGCTGGCTCCCTCGGCCTGAACGCGAGATGAGCAACCCCATAGTCACCTTTGACTGGACTTAACCGTCCAGGGGTCCTTCACCTTTACCTTTACCTTATTCCATGTGATTGGAATATGGTACTGGTTACAAAAATCCTGAAAATCAATCTTCCTTCCTTCCTACCTAAAGTAAGTTTATAGTCCTCACTGCTGCAAAGATAGACTTGAAAGTGCATGGGCAACACCTGGTAAAATTGGAGAAGCCAGAAAGTGGATCATTGGGATTCCCAGCGGGTAGGAAATGGGCTTTCATTATCCCACATAGCTCCTTGTCCTTACGATCAGCAGAAGACATTACTTGACTAAGCAAACATATGCAAGCATCTACAATTTGCAATAGAATATGCAAATAAAGCACACATTTATATTTTGGCAACTTCCCTCCCAACCATGTTTTTCTAAGTGCAATTGAAAATGTAATTCTGCTCCAGTGTAGCAATATGCCTTTGGAGAGCTTCATTTATTGGCAGACCTTTGCTCTTACTCTGGCAGTCTCTGTAGATGGACTGGAGCCTCTGCCTCTATTTGTCTTAGGCAAGGATATCCACTTGGGTTGCAACTGCATGTACTTGAGTTGTGTTTGCATGTATTTGGGTTATATCCAAGTCTAGAGAGACTACTGAAGCCAAGAAGATAGGTCTGCCAGAAAAGGAGATGTCCAAAGGCTTAGTGCTTTTTTCTAGAATGTGGCACCAAATAATAATATTTTTTTGCAGAGTGCATGCCAGTCCTATCCATTGCCCATAATAAATGTGGATGGAAGGGAAATAACTAATGCACAGAGAGATGAAGGGAGGGTTCATAACATGTCCACTAGTAGGAGAAGTTTTAGATTAAGTTTGGGGGACCTTTGGTCTTCCAGATGTGGCTAAACTACAACTCCCATCATCCCTGGCCATTGGCCACGATTGCTGGGACTGCTGGAAGTTGTAGCTCAGCAACATCTGGAGGACCAAGGGTTCCCCAAACCTGGTATAAATATTGATAGACTTGCTTATCCTAAAAGCTTTGGCAGAAAAGGTCAACCGCTGTAACTTGAGCCCTTATCTACCTAGTGCCACATGCTAGTTTGCCCAGCAACACATAGAAGATAGTCACAAGATGCCTATAGCTGCATGGGGTGGGGGTACAATTTCTGCTGACGCATGGAGAATTTTTTTCACTTTCCTTAACGTGATGGGAATCAAGTCCAACAACATATTGGGGGCTGCAAGTTCCCCATTCCTGGCCCAAATGAAATTAGGCAGTCTCCATCTCCAGATTCAATTCCACTCCCCATACTCTAATTCCAGCAGCAGGTAGTTGGGGCCCACCCATATATGTCAGGATTCTGTATGGCCACCTATATTCATACCCGCCCTGCCCCTCACTTTGCCTTCACATGCTGACATTTTCACACACCAGCTGTGCAGATGGTACATAATGAGCCCAGCTGGCAGATCTACTTTCAACCTGCCATGGCACTGCTACTGCTTTGGCATCAGGGACAACCATAGGGATGAGAGTGCACCTGAGAGGGAGAGAAGGTGCCAAAGAAAGCCATCTCAGGTCAGGTGGCACGTGGTCTTGAGGTGCCTTGCTATTCCCGCTGCTGGAGAGCTGAGGTTGAACCTTCCGCTACAATTTTTATAAATTCTCTTTTCTTCCTTTCCGTTCTTTTTGGGGAGGTGTGGAATTGAAGTTATAACATGTCTTTGTTTACGGTATATTATATTTTCAGGCTGTTTTACTCCTGCAGTTGCCGTGGCCAAGGCTCTAAGTAATCTCAAAAGTATTCCCATAGAGTTTGCAGCATCTTCTAATGGGTGGGTGCCGGCAGTTGATTATATGTGGTTACAATGGGATTTCTGCTATTTGCTTGCTGTTAACACACCACCTCCAGACCAAATGTCTCTTCTCCGTTGTCGCCATGGAATCTCTGCAGGCTTTGGTGCCAGAATATATGCACACAAATCGTGTGGCCAGCCTGTGTGTGCAAATGTTGCAGGAGATTATCACAGCAGCTGGCAGTTTAGTTAGAGGCGTGCAATTTGCTTGTGACCCTGGAATGACTATAGACCTGATCTTGTTCATTCACTTATAAGGCTATTTTTTTGGCGGGGATGTGGAATTGTTCCTTGAATTGTGACATGGCTGAGCAGCTTTCAAATCTCTTAACTTCCTCCACCAAATCTCCCACCCAATTAGCTGGATGAATCAGCTGTCATCCTTTGAATATATGATTGTCCGTATGTGATGGGTGGTTCCTGTACCATTCAGGCAAAGGTGGCTATAGTCTAGGGACTAATGTTGTAATGTGGCTACAAGGCTGAGGTGTGAATGAGGAAACCACTAGTCAAAATCCTGCCTCTGCCGTGTATTTAGTATATGGCCTTAGGGGAACTAATGTTCTCTTAGCTTCAGCTTCCCACCTGTAAAATGAGGATAACAGTACTGATCTACCTTAGTGGAAGAAATAGTGTATGTTAGCTCAGTTGGTTAGGGCATGGTGCTGATAACACCGAGGATGCAGGGTCGATCCCCATATGGGGCACCTGTATATTCCTGCATTGCAGGGGGTTGGACTAAATAACCCTTCCAACTATAAAGTGGTATTGAACTACACTTTACTCAGAGCAGACTCATTGAAATAGATGAACATGACTACAAAACCCTGAGCTACCCAGGAAGAGGGACTGATTGTGAAACCATGCTGAGAACTGCAGTTCTGTGAGGGGAATGGGAGTCTCCTCTAACAACTCTCACCATACTTAACAAACTGTAGTTCCCAGGATTCTTTGGGGGAAGCCACAACTGTTTAAAGTGGAATGACACTGCTTTAAACAGTGGTGCTGATGAGGCCTTACATTCAAGAAGCGACACATTAGAGAAGACAGAGCAAAAATGAGCCTTCTCTTTGTTATTTGATGCACCCCCACCCTAAAAATCTCAGAAGATGTAGAAGTAGTTCAGCTATTATTCAAAGGAGTATATAATGAATTGACCAAGTAAACTATGCACTACCTGGATGTAGCACAAAGGTGGCATGGAAGGGAGGAAGAGAAATAAGATGGGATAGAGGGGTAAAGGGTTGTGGGGAATTGGAAGCCTGTGGACAAGGAGCAGTAGCCGTGGGAGATGGGCCCAGATCCACAATACTAAGGGGGCTTCCAAGACTATTGTGCTCTCCGGTGGGATTAAATCACTCACCAACAAATTCAGGTTGCCCATTTCCAGTTGATTGGGAAGTCTGGCACAACAAATTTGCTTCCCCCAAAAGTTTTGGCAATAAGGAAAGTGCCGGGAATGTACTGGAAAGTGTAGGGTGATGCTTGGTAATATCCCCACCAAAAATGGTGAGAATACTCTTGAAATAACAGGTCACCTCCCTGCAAACAAATCAGAATAGATGCTCAACAAATGGGTTTTCTGAAAGTGCCCTGTTGCTCCATATCCTAATCTGGGGGGGCACCCTTCCTGCTTCCCAAACCCTCACAAGGAAATGCCTGCCTGTTTTCCAAGCTCTTTCTCTGCAGATATGAAGACTAGAAACTTGCTTTTTTAAAACACCCCCCAATACCCTTCTGATAATCTTCCAGGATGCCAAATTCTTTTTCAGCTACCAGATCCTGTGCTTGTGTCTTAAGCCCACACATGTGCCAGATACACCTAAAGTATACCAGGGCAACTCAGACACAGAAGGCTCCAAACGTGAATAGCTCGGAGCTGATGGTGTGTTTGAGTGAGTTTCCAGCATTGGCATAACTTTACTCTGTCCCCCCACCCCCCTTTTATCTCCCCTTTTAGAGTCCTCCAAGAGAGGTGCATGGAATAGCATGGCAGAAGTTTTGCCTCGCGATGGGCAGTGCTAAGCAGCCAGAGGCATTGCAGTTGTTGAAGCAAGATGCAGTTCCAGAAGATGCCTCCCAGCCCAGCAGCAGCTTACCTTGCAGTCAGGAGAAAGACAGCCGTCTCCAACACACCCGATGTGACGGAGGAGATCTCACCATGAGGAACTGCTGTGTGAATGACCTTGGCACCAAAGACGGCAGCCAAGAAGACACCATGGTGGACAACCCAGACCAGAAGGAGAAGACGCCAGCTGTAGCCACAAAGCCTTCCATGGAACTAGTCACTGCCACAGGTACCGTGGCTCTGAAAGATGCAACGGCTGGAGGAACCACCTTGGAAGAGGAAGGGGAACGAGCAGCCCATCATGACTTGCGGCACAACAGCAAGCAGGGCTCAAGCTGCAGGGATCTTCCCAGTAGCTTATCCAATACCTGCAACCCCCTGGAAAGTAAAGCTGTTCCTGGAGATGCCGGTACTACGCATCTCCCGGCAGAGCCCTGCCTAAAGGGAACCAACCAGGACCCTTCCAGTGCACCAGCCTCCCTGAAACATGTGGCATTTCTTGAACCAACCAAAAACACCGCTGAGGCTGAGAGCACCCAAGCAGGAACAGCACATTCCGAGGGGGGTCCTGCACTTCCCACGTGCCTGAAAAACACAAGCCAAGGACAGCCGGGTGCCTCCAAGGGAGATACATCACACTTCAGCAGTGATGTCTGTGAAGCAGCGGACCACTTGAGCGAAGGACACAGAGGTCCCCTCGCATCAGAAGCTCCCAAGGAGTTTACTCAAGACCCCTTGGCATCTGAAGCCACATCAGGGAAGTCAAGCAGACCAGTGACAGAAACAGACCAGTTGGGGGACCATAGCAGGGAAGTGAGGTTCCCTGCTCCGGAAGCTAACACAGCTGGGAACTCCAGTAGAGTGCCAGGAAACCCTGTGCCTGCCGTTCCTCATGAAGCCAAGGGCACATCAGGTGAGTCACAAACAACCCCAGGTGAAGCCACCAAGGAGGCGGAAGGGCTCAGAGAAGTGACACCCTCTGAGTCCAAGGGTCAATACCAAGCTCAGGAACAACAAACACCAGAAACGACCAGTGTGGCTGTGAGTGAGGAGCGCACAACAGACGTCGAGAAGAGGTCTGTGGAACTTCTCACCCAAACCTGCTCACTTGAGGTCACTCCCCCCCAGCACGACGCTGGGACTCAAGTTGACAATCGCGTGTCTTTGGTGTCGGTGGCCGTCAGCCCCATCAACCCGCCTGACGGCTCCTCGGCTTTCACTTTCCACACAAGGGGCTTGGGGGCCTCCTCTCTGAAGAGCCCCGGCCCGGAGCAGAAGCCAGCCAAGAGAGATGCAGAGATGCAGGTGTCCATCCCGGTGGAGACCAGGTCCGTGGCCACGGGGCCCATGACTCCCGTGACCAAATCCCCCCAAGCGTCCTACCCTGAGGTGCACGTGAAAGGGGCCCAGGAGGAGGCGCCCGAGCCGGTGCGGGAGGTCAGCTGGGACGAGAAGGGCATGACGTGGGAAGTGTACGGTGCCTCCATGGAGGTGGAGGTGCTGGGCATGGCCATCCAGAAGCACTTGGAGAAGCAGATTGAAGAGCATGGCCGGCAAATGGTGATGACACCTCAGAGCACCCGTGCCAGCTCCATCAAGGGGGCTCCCCCCAAGGGGGAGGTCAAGAGGCAGCCCAGCGTCTTCAGGGCACTCCTGCAGAATGTGCGGCGGCCCCGCTGCTGCTCCCGAGGAGGACCCACTGTGGAGTGAAGGGGGCCCTGGGCCAACTCTAGGGTTTTCTTATAGCAGTAGTTTCTCAGGCAATGTGTGGGACGGTCCCTTTTGAATCTCTCGAATCCCCAGGGTTACGGCGCTCAGCACCCCTGACGTCTCCTGGAAATGCCGGCCAAACCCTATATATTACAAGCAAATAGCACCTTGCCCAGTTCTGAAGTACTTGACATGTCTCAGCCAGCAGCGCTTACACTGCCACGCACGCTTGGCAGTGCCGCTTTGCATCCTGGGACATGTAGTCTTCACAGTGCCAAGCTCAGATGATTATATGCAGGGCTCTCGGCAACCTGTCTGTTTGGTACAGACTGGAGACGGCTGTCAGACATTTTGGAGGCCCATGTTTGGAAAAGTCTGGTGCAGTGTTCGTGGAGATCACAGTACTAGCAGTATCCTATCTTGGGTCTAGAATGGATTAGTAGTAGGGGCTGCCAGATCACAGCTTTTAGAGAACATATGCATAGTTTGGGATTCCCCCCTCCCAGTGCCAATAGGTTAAGAAACAGTCTGAAATCTTCACAATTGTTTCTAGATGTACAGTATATGTTTTAACTTAGGGGCAGCAGCATTCTGAAGGTGATTTTGGCTGAAAGATCATGTGTCAGGTCTTGAGAAAGCCATCCAATTGAACAACTTTAAACAAAATAAGCAAGTTTGCCTAATATTGTTCAGTTGCATAATTTTACGGTGCCCGCAGAACTTGAGTGTTCTTGCTGTGGAGATTGATCATTTACATTGCACAGAATATAACAAGTTTGGGGCATTATAGAATCATAGAATTGTAGAGTTGGAAGGTACCCCTGGGGGGGGCATCTAGTCCAACCTCCCCCCAGTTGCAGGAATCAAAGCTAAATAATCCCTGACAGGAGAGAGCCCACTGCCTTTTGAGTCCAGCACCAGACTGCCTTCCCCATTCTAAAGGACCATTTCAAGAGAAAGCAGGAGCTGGGAGAAAAGTGCAATAAGAGTAACCAGGCTCATCCTAGGGCAGGAGAGAATTTGGATGAAATTTTTAATCTCTTCTTAATTACACTCTCGACCTTTGCCTGCAGCCCTGCAAGTCTGTTCAAGGCAAGCCCCTCAGATCCCTCCATTCCCTTTGCTAGAGGGCCCTGCTGAGTCCCAGTGGTGGCAACTTACATTTCAGGCTGATGCCGCCACCTGACCGACATGCCTGAGAAACTAATAATTTGGAAGGCTCCTCGTCTTGTGTGCGAGAGTGTGTCTCAATGCGTGCTCTGGCTTGTGTGCATGTGAGCGTGCGTGTCATAGCCTCTTTTCCTGTCAATGCTATTTCCCCCCCAGGGAGCAAAGAGGCCTGTTGCCATCAGAAACGTGGCTAATTTTTATGTTCCTGACTTTTTCAAGAGATCTGGGGTGGGGTGGGGCATTTTATTCATATGTGTTGGAATATGGGGGCTTTTACAAAACACTCTTTACTCTGTTGTGTTCATTCTAAATCAGGTTCTTGTTTCTCTGAAGGTGTCTTGAAGATGCTGATTTCCTTTTCCTGCCTCCCCCATTCCCCGCCCCCTCCCAACAATGTTTTATGCATTGGGATTTGGGGTTTTGTGGCTTTCACCCCTAAGAAATGAAATCTGTGATGGCATAGATGAGAGATTATTTGACACTGTGTAAAAGGAGAGCAGAGGACACTTGCATGGTGGAAACCAAGACTTGGTTTTTTTGGAGGGGAGCTCCTTCCTCCAGAGTAGCTGCACTAGGTACACCTCCTTCAAGGATGTTTTCAGTTGTGAAATGTAGTGCCAAAAACTGACACCCACACTCACTTTTGATAGAGTTGGAGAGCACCTCTGCTGTTTGTAGTACTACCCTGATTTTGCCAGAAGACTTCGTGTTGATTTCTGTTTACAAGTCTCCTCACCTCTCTGTGAATTATAATTCCCAAAGTTTTTTTTATCAGGCTGGGCTTCTGTGTCTTTAACCATTGCCCAGAAGGAGGACGTTTGGGTTCAGCTTTTCCCAGTGTGCATCTAAAGCAAGCAGGATGAGAGTTTTTGGCCAAATTTCCTCCTCAAGGAACAACCCCGCTTAAAAACAAAAACAAAAAAGCAGTCCTACTATAAATGTAGGTGCTGGGAAGTTTTCCCCCACAGAGGGGCAGAATTTATGTCCTTTTAGGGGTGACAACATTCAGCATCCTAACTGCAACACTGTGAGGAGAGGATCTAGACCCAAAGAATCTCACTGTTCCTCAGTGCTCTCTTAGATCTGGGATGAGGGCTCTGCTTCCCTCCAGGCGTTGTTAGACTACGTCCCATCATTCTAGACCAGGCATCCCCAAACTTCGGCCCTCCAGATGTTTTGGACTACAATTCCCATCTTCCCCAACCACTGCTCCTGTTAGCTAGGGATCATGGGAGTTGTAGGCCAAAACATCTGGAGGGCCACAGTTTGGGGATGCCTGTTCTAGACCACTGGCTTTGATGGTTGGGCCTGATGGGAGATGAGGTCCAAAGCCAGCTGGACGCACACAGGCTTAGCATTCTGCTCTTGCAATGCAGATTGGCCAACGTGGTGAAGCTGACCAACATGCTAGAAAGTTCTGATGGAGCTGTTGGCTGTGGGGCTTTTCCTTCTAATGCCATCCCAATCAGCTGGGAAGGGCTTGCCTTAAATCTGGATTGCCCCTAGGCAGCACAGGCCAGCAGTATCATGTGCAAATCTTGGGAGAGATAACTTTTCTCCACAAACAAAGAACCACACTGTTGGCTCTTTAAAAGGACCTGTGTGTACCAATACAGATGGAGAGGAGACGGAGTGTGCTTGTCTGCTGTCTGCAAGAAGAGGTAGGACTCCCGGCTGTTCTCTCTCGAGGGTGTACTGTACGATCTCCACCTCATCCAGGTTCCAATGAGTGGTATTGATGTGCTGGTTCACTTGGCCGACACAAGCATTCGTGCCAAATTCGGTTCAAAGCACGAATGGAACAGGGGAAAGAACTGGTCCAATACTGTCATTGTATTAGCAAGAGCTGTGCCTGCCCAGACCTAGCTCTGAATCAGTCTATTGCAGTTCCCCTTTGGGAATAAGTAGACATGTACAAGAACTGACCATAGAGGGGTTTCTACAGTGCCCAGTGCTCACAAGTAGCCTTCCAGTTGCAAGACATGGGAGCCAAGCCCTGTAAGAGTTTAGGTGCCTTGTGGATCTGGCATGCTAGTAGGTCTACACACACAGAAACTTGAGTCTCTGGCACCAGCATTCTTCTTAGAGGGACTTGGCCAACTCAGCAGCGCTATGCTGCAAGAGGCACATCTAGAACCATGCAAGTGAGGAGCTGGGAAGAGGCATCCCATCTGAGATATGTCAGGCCACAAGGTGCAGGCGTCTGCACCCAAACCTGCATCCAACTGCTGGCAGCATCCCTGGGATGTAGGATGTTGAGCATGTAGACAGTACCACCCCCACCCCTACCCCCACCCCAGGTTACTGGGGCCATTCACAGAACTGCCGAGGACCCTTCCCATTCCTATGCCCTGCCTTGTGTGCTGTTCTCAGTATGGTGTTCACGTGCCATATGGATCTATAGTACCAAGCAATGATGAGTTGTTGACAGTAACTTTGCCTTTTGGTTTCTCTCCCCCTCCCTCCCTTTCTTTATTTGTTTAGGGTACAAACTTGTAAAACTGGCTGTTGGATAATAAAAATTTTCTCCCCAAAAAAGCAACCACCTCAATATGCCCCCTGCCCAAGAGGGCTTTCTTTGTGTTTGTCAAGGGCTTCGGAGGGGAGGAGGGTTGTTTTCTTCACAGTCTGTTGCCAGCTCAGAACAGGTTCGCTCTACTGTGGGTTGCGGGTGGGGAACTACACTGCAGTGCTACATGGATGGGCTTTCATAATATCCAGGCTTGCTGGCTCTTTTATCAGGGACAGCTCCAGCCTTTTTGCTGCCTGAGGTGGAGCCCTCTTCCCATCAAGGTGCATAATAACCAAGGCCAGCCAAGTAATTTTGGCACCTGAGGCAGAAAACCCCACAAGCATCTATCTGTCTATGGGAATAAAAGTAAAGTCTTAATAAATAATATTTTGCTGCTCTTTCATAGTGACTAAAATCAGTTCCCTGAATGGCTGCCTCAGAAGCATCGCCTTCAACTGTGTCTTTAAGTGGGTGTCATCTGTTGGCACAGCTGATGAAAATGCTTGGGTCTTAGATGGTGATAAAAGCTCAGAGACTCTGGCTTTGTACACCTTTGCATACACATTCATTCAGTCACCTGTTCAACTGAATGCTGTTTGTTTGTCTGAGCAGCTTCAGCATCTTACCACAGTTTCCCACTATAATAATTCCAGACGGCAAGGGAAACACTCCCTCATTTGCTGAATATATATTGGGAAGGTACACATGCTTCACACAGCCATGCAAATGGTAAACCAATTCAAAGCCTACTTCAGAAAGCACTGTCCTGTCTATGGGCTGAGGGGTGGGGGGAAGGGTTTATCTGTTAACCAAACCGACTCCCAATGCCCGTCAAGCAAAAAGCAGAGGAGAGGCACACTTCTAGTTTTGCAATCATTAATATGTTTGCCATTTGACTTGGCAATATACTTTTCTCCTAACCCAGCACTGTAGTGGTGCATCTTCCTTACAGTCGTGAAGAGGTAATAACTTAGGTCAGTGATGTCCAAACTTTTTTCAAAGAAGGCAAGATTTGATGAAGGGAAGGGCAATGAGGGGCCGACCAAAGTTGTTATCCTTTTTTTAAGGATTGAAGTTGTTGAGCTTTTTAAAAGGATTTTACTCCAGGAAATAAACTGCCAACCGGCAGGCCAGATTAGGCCACCGAAACAGATTTGGACATGCCTGCCTTAGGCAGATCCTGGATCTTGCTCCAATGTTTCCCCCATTTGCTTCTCCATGAACCCAACCACATGCCAAAGGCACTGCGAATAACCTGCAAAGCAGCTCCAAGTTAGTTGGTGATCGGGAAGGACCTTAGCTGTTACAACTAGGATTATATAGGCCCTATCCTTAGAACCTCACAATACACTTTTCCAGAGGAATACTCAAGCTTGGATTATTATCCCAGGAAAAGAAAAGGTAAGCCCAGGATACAAGGAGCTGAATCAGAACAGTGGCTTGTTCTTTTGTCACTGGTGATGCATGAGAAGCTGAATGTGCTACTTGGCCACCAGTCTATCATAGATTCTTGAAAAACAAGGTAAGATACATCACCTTAGCAGGAATAGTGGTAGCACTGGCACAGCACAGGTTCTAAGCCCAGAGATTAGTAGCTTTGGTTGATATTCAATAAATGCATCTCCACTTGTGCAACAAAACTTGCCCCCTTCTCCCATACCCTGCACCCTTTCCAAATCCTTGTGCTGACAAACCGTCTCTTAGTGCTAGGTTTGGTTGGATACAACTTTATACATACTCTAAATCCCCATTCCCTCCCTGCCCTGTTTCCAGTGAGAGGTGGAATTTTTATTATGTTATTTATTTCATGAAATTTATACACTACTTGATTGTTTAAAAAAACAAACAAACCCACAAGCCATTTTGCATCATACCTTTTGAACACATGAAAATACTGGTGTTGCCTAGCATGGTAGGCACTTACCACTTCTTCCACTTGTTGTTGTTGTTCAGTATGATCTCTCTAGTTTGGGCCAGACTCATTTCTCCTAGGATGCAGGCTTGCAGACAATCTTAAGTTATAAATTAAAAAGGATTCCCAGTGAGTTTCTTTACAGTTGCTGGTGCAATGTCTCCAAGCCAGTGTTGCTATACAAGTCCTGCTCATAAGTTTCTGTTCCTCTGCCAGGAGGAAGCAGGGTATGATCAGAGATCGCTGGTGTCCAAGGAGGTGTTGTCGAAGGCGAAATACTGCTTGGTGTGTCCCAGTTGCTCTGGCTTGTCTTTCTTGTGGCTTTCTAAGGCAGCTTTCAATGGCTCGTTCCTTCCATTTTCCTGGTGTACAGCATCTGCTGTATCATGCTGGGATGAAAGAGAGTATGAGTTTAGAATATGATCCGTCTATGTTGTAAAGTCCTAGTTGCCATTGTATCCTTGGACTATTGGATGGACTGTCACTCCAAGAACTGCAACGTCGAGAAAGAGACCACATAAGCAGCCATATCCTGTGGTGCAGGAACCTGAACCTCTGCATGTGTAAGCTGAATATCAGGTCTAAGAGAGCAGATCCACTTTGAAGAGGTAGCCTGGGGTGTGTGTCTGCTGACATACCTTTGATCTTAGCTCCGTTGCAGCTAGGCTACTACAGCATAGTAGTGGGTCTTTCCAGGCCTATCATTACACTTGAAGAGAGCCAAGCACATTGCAGCAAACCTTTGAAGTGTAGTGCAGAAGGCACTTTCCGTGGCTGTACATGGAGTACCTGGACGATATCTCTTACTGCCTGTCCCAGTGGATTGGGAAGGCCCCTGTGAAGCCTGCAAACAGTGGTGCTGCAAGATGAGACGCCCCATGAGTGCCTTGCTGAATGTGAAGACATACGTATGGCTGGTTCACCAATACTAGGTTACCTGACTGGAATGTGCCTCGTGACAAAGTCACACTGGGTCATCTACAGGGTATGTGGCCTGATGGTAGTCATAAAGGGCCACTGCCTGGCCTTTGGATTAAAAGTCCAGGGCTCTTCAAAAGAGAAGGGAAAATGAAACAAGGGAGGTGCTTTTTAGGGGCAAGAGCAAGGCATGTGTCACGTGACTCGCCCGGGAGCGTGCCCCGGAAGACGAGCTTCCTGGGTTTTGCATCGGAAAAAGTTGAAAGGTATGTCAACATCATCATCAAATGGCAGGAACATGCTTTGGCTGGGAGAATGTCCTGTGGGGCAGTGACAGGTTTGAGGGTCCTCACCCTTTTGTAAGCGGGTGGAGCATCTTCTGGAGCATCAACCATGTTCTCATCCAGGGAGTTCAGGCTGTAAAGAGAAAGCAGCATGGGCTGATCTGAGAACTCTTTGTCATCCCTAGCTGCCAGTCTCCAGGCCCCCACCAACTAGAGCCAGGGATGTGAAGTGAGGGGAACAGAGGTTCGCAAAGTGGTGGCCCTGCCTTACGTGGTTAGTCATTCTAAATATTACAATGGGTGTGTGGCCAACTCAGATCTTTGGCAGCAGTCCCATGGCAAATGTGACCTTTGGGGCAATGCATGAAAGAGGGCCTTTGGAGGGCAAGTCAGTTTCATTCATTCAGTCATGACCTGGTTGGTACACAGGAGGCGAGACTGAAAGGCAGGATTCGTAGGCATACCTGGCCACTTCAGAGCTGGTGTTTTCCTCCAGGTCCAGGGAGGGGTACAAGGAGAAACCAAGCACCGGGTTAGCCCTGAGGAAGAATAGTCCAGTGGTGAGTTTCTTAATCACTACAAATTCAGCCCATCAGAATCTTATCATGCAGCTGACTAGACAGCACAGAATGCCAGACCGGGGGGAGGGGGGACCACAAGACCACTCAGTGCAACAAAATCACATGCAATGCATAATTGATAACAATTGTCAGCGTGATGCACACAGTGCAGCAACAGCCTTGTGGTGTTGCACAAAATGTGTATCACCTACAGTCAAGGCTATCTACAGCTTCCGCCTTAATTTTGCTTACCCATGTACAGCAGAGTTTGACACTTCAAAGAAGGAAATTCACTAGTAACTGGCTAAAAATATGGATACCACAGATCAATCCTTTTCTGAATTTGTCTGGAGATGCTGGACATACTTCTGTCATAATTGCAAATTCAGTACAGGACCAGTTCAGCACATGGGAGTTTAAAAACACAAATTTGAATAACTAAAGGGTGTGGGGCCTACCAGGAGGCAGGCAGGCAGGCGCTTACGTTTCTTCCTGATTTTGCCCCTCCACAGGTCAGTCCAGGATACACCCCTTTTACTAGGGCAAACCTTACCCCACCCGAAAAGCATACCCTTCTGCGTTGTATTTGTTGGTCCCAGGGATAGCAGGCCCCTGTACCACGTCGCCAGGTGAGAACTTTGAAGCCACCTTCAGGGCTTTTAAGGCTTTCAGCTTCCTCCCATAACTGCAAAAAGAAATGAGAAAGGAGAGTGAGCAACCTAAGATAGCCCTGCTGGAGAAGACCAAAGGCCTATTGAGCCCAGCATCCTCTTCCCACAATGGGCAACCAGATCCCCATGGGAAGCCCTCAAGTAGGGCATGGCCAACACTCCCATCACACATGATCTCCAACAGCTAGTAGTTAGAGGCACTCTCCCTCTGCAAGTAGTACTTAGCCATCATGGCTGCTGGTCAGGCCAGGGAACATGCTGCCCTACCATGAGAATCCCACAAAACCAAGCAGAATGGTGGAACCACGTGAGGGATGCAGGCTATGCTGGCTTTTGGGAAGGTGCTGATGCAGTGCAGCATGCGTACATACATACATACATACATACATACAGAATTTCATTTGTATGTCGCCTTTCCACAGTTAAAGCCATGCTCAAGTGGCTTACAACATGAAAAAATACATAATTACATAGCAAACACCACAAACAATCGCACAACCAAATTGAAACCATTTCCACACAAATCATAACATGAAATAAAGAGACAAAAAAACCCAGCAGCAACAGCAACAACCCTGTCTCCCCCCCCCCACACACACAGAAAAGCCCTTAATAATACACCAGCCCCATTTTTGTTGAGTGTGCAGAAACAAATAGAGGCAGCGTTGAACCAGCTGCAGCAAGTACATTCGTATACCTGCCGTAAAAAGGGGAGGGGCACTTTTGTACCTTTTTCTCATGCCTATTATTATCAGGAGCATGACGATGAGGATAAGAAGAGCAGCCACAGCCAGCCCTGCAATGACAGCGAACAGCTCATTCTCCTTGTTGGACTGCGTCACCTCCACCGGGCCCTGGGATACACAAGAGTGTCACTACACTGGCTCAGCAAGCGCCCGTGTCTACAACATGATGTTTCAGTTATGCCCTGGCTACAGCCTCAGTGCACACAGCCTCTCTCTATGCCAGTCCCAGCTGTGGTGCAAGATTGGTTTCCAGCGTGCCATTCTGCCAGGGTGCCTGCTTCTCCACCAGCATTGGCTCCAGCCACACCATCTTTCCCATGGCCATCTCACTTGCCCTGGCAAGGCAGAGCTTGCTGTCCTGCCAGGGGCACACACCAAGCCTCTGATGTACCCATCCCGACAGAGCTCTCCTGTTTGAGCTTTGACAAACCCCACCGCCGCCACCTTACTTCAGAGGAACCCTAGAGCTGCTCCTCAGTGTTTGGGAGTAGGAGCAGGAAATGTGCACTCACAATGATGGATAGGCCAAGCTTGAGCAACCGAGAGAGTTCCTCAGGGTTTCTCTGGATGAGTCTGGAAAGAAGACAGAAAGGTATCCATGAAGTGTTCAGGACAGGCTCCTTGGGATATAAGAAGCCCTGCTGGATCAGGCCAAAGGCCCATTCAGTCCAGCATCCTGTTCTCACAGGGATCAACCAAATGCTCATAAGAAACCCACAAGCAGGAGAATGACAATGAGTTCAACAGGACTCCCCCTCTCCCTACTTGGGATTCCTAGCAACTGGTATAAAGAGGTCTGTTGCATCTGACAGTTGAAATGGAACACAGCCATTGGGGTGGCTAGTAATAGCCTTATACTGATATCCTTAACCTCCATGAATTTGGCTAATCATGCTTCTTTAAAGCCATCCAAATTGGTGGCCATCACTACATCCCGAGGAGAACCTTTCCCCACGATTCAAGTTACAGGGAGTTGGGGGCAGAGGGAGCATGGCCTCTTAACTACTGATTTTAGAAGATCTAGGGCAGGCTATGATTTCATTCAAGCTGGGTTTAAGTCAGAGGGGGTCAGCCATCCTTACCTTTCCCCTCATAATTCAAACACTTCCTTGCCATGCAAACTTCTGCCAGAGCAGATGCACATTTCCCCTTTCTGATGCTCCCCTCTTTCCTCTTACCTGTGCTCTTAAGCTCAGCCTTCCCTAACCTGGCACTCTCCAGATATTTTGCACTTCAACTCCCATCAGCCCCAGCTAGTCTGGCAAATGGTCAGGGATGGTGGGATATATTTTAGACTACAATGCTTTAGTGGGATGCGGGTGGCGGTGTGGGTTAAACCACAGAGCCTAGGGCTTGCCGATCAGAAGGTTGGTGGTTTGAATCCCTGTTTGGTCCCAGCTCCTGCCAACCTAGCAGTTGGAAAGCACCTCAAAGTGCAAGTAGATAAATAGGCAGGAAGGTAAACGGCCTTTCCGTGCGCTGCTCTGGTTCACCAGAAGCAGCTTTGTCATGCTGGCCACATGACCTGGAAGCTGTACACTGGCTCCCTTGGCCAATGAAGCGAGATGAGCGCCACAACCCCAGAGTCATCCACGACTGGACCTGATGGTCAGGGGTCCCTTTACCTTTACGTTTTTACAATGCTTTAATCTGGAGAGTACCAGGTTGGGGAAGGCCACACTGACCTTTGCCTAGGCTCCTCAGCCCAGCCCAGCTCCGTGATGCGTCACTTACGTGCGTACTTCTCCGGGCATCAGAGCTGTGCCATTGCTATAGACAAAATAGGCCTCCATTGCTGTCTTCGCCACAGCCCTAGGGGAGTTGAGACGGTGATGTGTAAGATGGACATGTGTGGGAATGGGGAAGGGGTATTGCCAGAAGCCCCTTCCTAGACCTTTGACTGATCAAAGAGCCAGCCCCCAGGAAATTATTGGGTAACCCAACTGGCTTTGCAAACACAGCCAACCCCTGATGAATCAGCACTACAGAGTCAACAACATCATCTCTCACGCTGGCTACATGCAACCTCAGTGCTTGGTACCTCAAGGAAGACATGAATCCTCAAATATTCTTTACCCCTCTCCATTTACTCTACAAACATTCAAGCACACTTCCGACCAGCACCATACAGCCACACTGGCTGATGCCTGTGGCCAGCCATAGATGCAAGAAGCATCACAAATACTTCCCCCTTCATTCATGCTTCTCAGGCACTACTGTCTTCCCTTTAACTTCACTCATTTCCTTTCATCTTGTTCTGTCTCAGTAACCTGTCAGATCTGGAGCTCCCAGAATCCTCGACGGACTTGATGTTTGCTACATAGACTGTTGCTTGGGTAGCTCTACTCAGAGCCCTGGAAGAAGCACAGAAAATGAGTGTCTCTAAGTGTCTCTTTAACTTCATGTTCAGGGATCGGCTCCTCTGTGGTGCATGGCCTGCTCTGCAGCCTTGGGCATGAGATAGTAATGGTGCCAGTAAGTTTCAGAATCCGGCTTTAGATCTGAAAACATTAGCAGAATAGGAATTGTTAGCACACCCAAAGCCCTCAGTTTTTAATTGTATTTGCAGTGCTTCTTTCCTTTCTTATGTTGTATTTTCCATGGAATTCAAATTGCAATACAATAGATATGTCCCTGGATCAACCCACTGAAGGGAAGGGAAAGATGCCATACACATTGATTTCACCCGAGTTAGACTGCACGTCCTGCAAGGAGGAATCAAACACCAGCCGGACACGGTAGCTCTGGTCGACAGTGTAGATCTGGAGAAAGAGAGAGGCAAATGTTCTCAGAAGAAAGCCATGGTGGAATGTCTGCATTGCGAAAGGAATCTGGGTAGATCAGAAAGCTGCCTTACGTCCAGTGATACTGAGGAATACAGTGGAGGGTTCCCGTGGTCTTTGGCTTCTACTGTCACCCGATACTGACCCTTCAATGAACTGTCAAGGCTGCTGGCAACTCTGGAGAAACAGAGCAATTGATATCAGAGGGACTGAGAGTTCCTGATCCCAGAGTCTGTACAGGGACAGACCAGCCCCTAGTTCCACAATGCCCTGTCTGTGCATGTGGCCCTTAGGACACTGCTCCAAGCTTGGGGATAGATCACAGGGAGACCAGATAAAACATGTACTAAACTGGAATTTATAGAGAAGTATTAGACCCCGAACAGGAGAAAGTGAGAGGCTAGTGTTAAGCTACCTATTTTGCTATCACTGTCTGTGCTGAGAAGCAACACTCTCTTTCTAAATAGGATGACAGGAGTATAGCTGCATTGGTCATGCTCAAGCTATTATCAGAATTTCCCCAAGATCAAATGACAGGCAATGCTACACTTTCCTCTTGGCTTCCATTCTTCCTGGATTTTCTCTCCCTGCCAATATAGTGACCACCATTGTGTTCTCCACAAAGCTCCCAGACAACAAAACCCCATCAATTACTGGATGCTCCCAATGTAGAGGTCCTTCTCTGCTGTTGTCACCACTTTGAAAAGATTTTCACGGATCTGCTCGGGTCCTTTGTCTGGGATGAAAAGTACCCTGGAGATGGCAAATGAAATCACACTGTTCACACCCGAATCAGCATCATTAGCCTGGAAGGAGAAGGAAGAGGACACTATTGTTGCTGCTTCTTTGAACTACCCCACATCACATAGCCTGTGGGAACTAGGAGCCAGTTCCCACCACAAGGAAGAAGCTGTGTGAATTGTAGGTGGGTTCCCACGAGGCAAGACACAGTGATAACAGCAAGAACCTTTATTGAACTACATAACTGGGAAACGGGCAGAGCAACTGCTTATATACATTCCTGAAACCCTGGGCCACTCCCACTCCCAACATGATTGGCTGTCTAAACTTCCAAGCTGCGAATCACGACTCAGAGTTCAAGGGCCAATGGCAGAGGCCCAAATCCTGAAATGTTCTGTGATTGGACATCATGTATTGAATCAGAACACAGGAGCTCAGAATCCTTAGTCCAGACTCAAGCTCAGGCAAACACGGACCACTGAATACATAACACTGTGTACCCAAATGAGTATACACCCATACACACATGTGCCCCAACATTGCATTCTCTCACCTTGACCACAGCCACCTGCAGGTCCACAGGAGAGACTTCTGGGATTATCACTGCAATAAAACACCAGATACAGATCAAAGAATGGGTGCCACATGCTGGACATACTGTACTGTAGGTCTTTCCTAGGAGCTTGCTCTCACTTCTAGCTCCAGCTTCCTTTGTCCTGGTTAATGTTAGACAGGAAGGCAACCAACTGCTCCTCCCTTAACAATTGATTGGGGAAGATTGGCTATTTGACACTACTGGAGGAGGAAAGGATACCCTTCTGATGGAAGAAGGAGCTTTCCGAGAGCTACAATTGCTTATAATTCATTAGGGGGGGGCTCCAATTGTCTCAGCCCCAAAGATCAGGCAAGAGGAATTTATTTCAAAAGCTGGAGTAGAATCTGTGATGCAGTCTCTCATACACCACCATCTACCCATCTATCCATTAGGGGGCAGTAGCGGCACATTTCTCTTGCATATATTGCTCTCACCAAAGGTGGTGGTGCTTTCTTCAAACACTGGTGGGTTGTCATTCACATCAGTGATTAAGATTCTCAGGGTCTCTGCAGGAAGAAGAAAAAGCACAACAGAGGAGGCACTAGTTACTGACTGAAGTGGCTCTGCAGACTCCACCCTGCTCCCAGTGAGGAACACAATACTGTATCACCTATCAAGGTTTGTCTCTCAAGTCCTTCGACAAACAGCCCATTCACATACCGGTAGCTTACTAAATTAGTTCACTGTTCTGTTGCCTCCATTCCACAGTGCTAAGGAACCTCCAGCTGTGAAGATGCTGGGGCCAGATTAGCGATGACAAAGTAGGGAAGTTTAGGGAAGTTTTTAATTTGTGATATTTGATGTATTTTAATGTTTGTTGGAAGCCGCCCAGAGTGGCAGGGAAAGCCCAGTCAGATGGGCGGGGTATAAATAATAAATTATTATTGTTATTAATTATTATTATTATTATTATTTCACCCATGCTTTCCCCTCTAAAACAGGTTCTCTACAGCCATATCTCTCCCAGTGGGCCTCCCGAACCACTCCCTGCTGGGAGAAAAATGGCTGCAGATAAAAGATTATTTGGGGTCGGGAGGAGGAGAACTGCAGGTGGTGAAAATTCAGCCCCTCCCCCTCCATAATCCCCTTTCCCCCCCCAGTCTAGGACCCTGTGATTTATTTAAAAAAACAAAAAACCAGCAGAACACAGGTTGAGTTGTTGTGCCACCATCACACTTGGTAGTTGTTTCCTGATGTAATGACATGATTTTTTTATTTTTTTAAGTCAACTGTGCAACAAGGTAGATGAGACTCTGGAAAGTTTGCCCAGGTACAAACTTTCTATTCCACTGACTCATTTCCTTCAGCAGCTTTTCTATATACAAAGCACACTGCCTGTGAGGGGAAGGCTGGGATTGGAGCATATGGTATTTCCATTACCCAACAAGGATGGCTCCCTGAAGCATCTCCAGCTAGGACCTAATGCTACATCCTAGCAACAAAGAGAAAGTAGGACTGATGGAGAAAAGGAAGCAAGCTGTAAAGCTCTCAAGATTCGGAGGGGATGCAGAACCAAGTCTTCACCCTAATGTCTTACCATTTCCACTGAAGGGGTCTCCCTTCTCAGTGAACTCATCCTTAACACGCAATGTGAGCTCCACCAGGTCACAGGCCTCATAGTCTATCTGCGAACTATTCACAAAAATTGAGCCATTGGGCTCCAGAAGGAACCACTCCTGACACACATTGCCCACGTTGACTGAACGATTGAAGCAGGCTACAGCTAACTCCTGGAATACCAGTGAGTGGTTGGTGTCCACGTCGGTGGCATTTAGCGTGACAACTAACTCATGCAAAGTGACGTTCTCCAAAACTTCAATGTCTCGTGGTGGAGATGGCTCAATGGTTGGGGACTCGTCGTTGACATCCAGCACGTTCACCCTCACCACAGCAGTGTCAGCATTCACAGCCCCCCCAAAGTCTGAATTTTCCGCCTGCACGGTCAGATTGAAGAACTTCTGCTGCAGCCGATCATAGTCAAGAGCAACATCGGAGTCCAGACTCAAGCTCCCCTGGTACCAGCCAGAGCCAAGGCGATTCGAACGCACCATAAAGTTATTTGAACCTGTGCTGCTTACAATGTAGAATGAGATGCGGTTGTTTATCTCTGTTTGATCAGCATCGGTAGCCTCCACACTCCCCACAAAGACTCCTGGAGATGGAAGGTTAGTTAGAAAGAATAACATTTTCACCACATTGCCGCAGCCCCACAGATCTTAAAAATCAATGCAGCCTCTACACTTCTAATGCTCATGAAAAACAACACTTCCTAACTAGGAAATGTAATTATATGCTTCCTGTTTAAAGCCTTGCCACACCTTGTCACTGCTAATCAGTGCAATAAATACTACAAATCACTGGTAAAACATCTGTTTTAGTAAGTATAATTTTTTCCCCTTCAAATTTCTACAAATGAATGATAATTTCTAATTTCCTAAGGAAATCCCACTCTGCCAAAGGAACCAAAAGTTATCATTCATCTGTAAGAACTTGAAAAAGACTGCTTGCCAAAACAGACAATGTTTTTTGTATATGGTTGAAAACCTATTAGTACAATGCAGGTATTATTTAGATATAAGTTGGGTCCCCCTATTTGTTGTGCATACTATTATTGTCAACAGAGGCAGATTTAAGGGAGAGCGACCGGTTTGGGCGCACTGAGTGCAGAGCCTCAGAATGCCTCAGGGGGCACCACAACTATGATGTAGAATGGAAGGGAGGGCACCAAATTTTGGCACTGCATAGGGGGCTGCTGAAATTTAAGACCCCAAGGTCCACCACTGTTGCCACTCTCTTGTTGCATCATGTTGTTGTCCCAGGTTAATCCTAGTTCCTTTCCACTCTGGACTAAAGATCACTGGCTCACCGTACCTTGCAAGCCCTCTGGAACGGAAAATTCATAAAAGGAGCTGTTGAATCTGGGTGCGTTGTCATTTATGTCCTAAAGAGAAAAGGGGGAAACTGGTAATGGGGCCATTCCACATCCAAGCATCCACTTAGGGCTGTAGCTCAGTGATAGACTATCTGCCTTGCATGCAGAAGGTCTCAGGTTGAATTCCCCGGCATCTCCAAGGAGCGCTGAGAGAGAACCCTGCCTGAACCCCTGGAGAGCTGCTGCCACACAGAGCTCAATGGACCAAAAATTTGATTCAGTAGAAGGCAGCTTCATCTGTATGTTTCTCTGTACTCAAGATAATATAGGGCATCCTCGCAGCAATGACAGAGCTAGCTGCAGGAGAATGTAGTGGGGCTATCACATCCTCTAAATAAGCAGGGATGACCCTGTTTCTGAGACCCCAATACAATGGGTTAGCCATCTGCCACAAAACACACATTCTTAGGGTGCCTGTTTCCATCACCGACAGACACTCTGGAACCTGGCTCAGCTTACCTGAGCAGGGCCTAGGGTCCCTCTTTATGCATGAGTCTCCTTTTTCCAGAGCCCTGACTGGGTGCACCATTACCTCCACGATGAAGGTGACGTTCACTGTGTCGTTCAACTGAGGGATGCCCAAGTCATGCACAAGGACTGTCACCACCATCTTGCCCTCCAGCTGTGCAGGGATGGCTTCTCGGTCCAAGGGCCCTTTACTGCTCAGCACTCCTGTGCTTGGGTCGATAGTGAAGTAGCTGCTGAATTCACCAGGCACAATCTCAAACTGCAAGCGGCTATTATTGGTCTCTGGATCATCCTGGTCGGTGGCCTGGGAAGTGAGTTGAGGGAATTTTCAGCCAACAATGAGAAGAAGTAAGATCCTGCTTGCTTAAGCCAAACGGGAAGTGTGGATGAGTCCTAAGTGTGAAGGTGTCTCCTGCTACATAAACTTTCAGGTGCATGTACTAGGAGTAAGTAATTACTTGTTGTCCTACGAGTAAATCATGCCAGGGTTACAGCTGCCTAATTTGGAAAGAAGCCCAATGCCCAGGTCCAATAAAGGGGGAAATGTTGCTTTGAAATTACCTGGATCTGGACACGGGTGTCCTGGCCCTCCGTGACAAAGACATTGTAGGAACCCACCACAACTGGAGGGTTGTTGTTGATGTCAACTACTGTGATCTCCAACTGTGTGGATCCAGACAGACCACCCCCATCCACTGCCTGCAAAGTGGCATAATAGACAGAACGCTTCCCCCAATCCAGATTAGAGCCATCCGCCACTAGCACTGCCCCGCTTGTTGCATTCACTGTGAACGTGGAATGGCTGCATAACAGAGAAAAGACACAACCTTAGTTTTGAGATGTTGTAATTCTCGCCCAGCAAAAGTAGGCCTACACCACAATGCTCTCCTTGTTCCTCCCACTGTTTCTCTAGCAATCACATGTACATACATGCTCTGAGGAAGCAGATAGTAGGTGATCTCTCCATACTTTCCACTGTCTGGATCAGTAGCCTGCAGAAAGCAGAAGGATCAAACTGACTGTTATTTTTGTTAATTGACTTCCCCATTGGGGATGTGAAGCCCAAGATGCATGCTTCTCAACATGGCCGTGAAGCACCTGGCCACATCACAGAGAATAGGGTCCTTCTGATCACACAGACGGAGAGCTCTCTGCCCCCACCTCCTGGTCCCAAGGCAGCTGCGGAACTTGCTTACTGTGATGTTAGAGGAGATAACGGTGCCAGGTGGACTCTCCTCCAGTACGAAAAGTTTGTACTCGCTCTGGTTGAACTCAGGTCTGTGGTCATTGGTATCCGTGAGATTGATGGTGACCATGGCAAAGGAGCAGCAATCAGTATCCCTTCCAGTGTCATTTGCTACAATCTGCCAGGATTAGAAGGAGCCAAGTAAACCTCAGCCCAAGCATGGTCATGGTCATGGGGGCAGAAGTGGCTTCAGAGTGACTCTTACTAATCTTCATGCTGCCGCTTTTTGTGGGAAGGATCTAAACAGGGTCTTCTGGGCTTCAAAGGCTGTCTACATTGTGGGCCTATTTCCTTGGCAGTCAGCCAAGGTATAATAGGATGCTCATACTTGATGAGAATCCAGAGCTGTTGGGGATGCTTTGATTCTACAAGAAGATGGTCAGTCACACAGTGCTAACCACACAGTTCCCACACAGGCTGACAGCTTCGGGCTGAGCAGACAGCAGAATGAAGTCCTTTTAAAGCTACCTTCTGGGCTGCCTGATCATAATCCTCATTTAGATCTTCTACTCTTAAATGGCCTAGAAGGAGATTCAGTTACTTTTAGGGAACAAACTGCTGAGTTAAGATCCCAGCTCTTGGCAGGAAGGGAATGGAACTCCCCCTGACCCTTGTTTCACTCACCTCCACGGTCATAGTAGGTGTCTTTTCGTAGTCCACAAGACTTGAATTGCTTACAAGGACCTGCACGGTGCCTTCATTCACGATTTTCTGGGGTGAGACTGAAAATGCAAATGCATCTGGACCCCGCAGGGACAGCTGGAAGGTACCATTGGAGCCCTGTTCAGGGAAGAAGTCAGGGAGCTCGGATAATCAAACAGGAATAGCCAGCCTCCCAGGGCTAGGCATGGCCAAAGCAAAAGTAACCGCCCCTTCCCTCCCCCACTCACACTCGTGCACCCACACAGACCACACACAAATGCACATACCAACTACATGTACGCAACACACATACACACACACATGGAGGCACATACAATGATATAGTATAGTTTTTTGCCATAGACTGGAAATTGGAGATAGGAGCTACAGAACTGTGTTAGGACCACCTACCCTTGAATTTTCCAATAGCTAAAATACTACAGTTGTTGACATAGTATATTCTCCATATCAATTTCATATTGAAAAACATTACAAATGGTCTTGGACCGACTGTGGCACACTTCTGAATATACATTTAACATCTTACAATATGGGATGAGACATTTTAGATTGACCTTTGGCTTATGTTTTGAGTTATACTCCGTCATCACCTGTTTTCCTTCTATAGCGATGCAGATGCTTGCCAAAAATCATAAGGCGCCACCTTCCCACTGCATGGTACGAATGGCCCAACACTAACAAGCTAGTTATAGGCAAAAAGGGGAGCAGCATCCCAGGATAGCACTGGCTTCAATCATCCCTGGAATCTCCTTGTCCTTCGAGCTTTGCATCCCACCCACCCGAAGCCTCGCAGACTCTCCTCCCCTGCTCACCTTGTCAGGATCATAGGCAACAATGTTGAGGCCGGCCACAGGTGTTCTGGCAGAAGCGTGTTCCTCAATATCACCGGAAAAGACACCCTCTGGAGGGCCTGTGAAGTCACAGGTTGCGTAGTCCGTGCACAGATAGAACTGAGGCTTGTTGTCATTTATGTCAGTGACCTGGATGGTCACAGTGGTGTTCACTTGCGCCACCTGCTGGTAAATGTTGAGGTTTCGTTCCCGAGCCTGAGCATTGAAACAAGAGAGAGAGAGAGAGAGAGAGAGAGAGAGAGAGAGAGAGAGAGAGAGAGAGAGAGAGAATCTGAGGCCTTGGACGAGAGGGGGGTGGGGAGGGCAGAGAGATCTTCCACTTCCCACAACCGCTCTGCTACTCACCACAACCTGGAGCTGCACCTCTTCACCTGGAATGCCTTCTCGGTCCAGGTGGCCGCTCACAGTGATGACTCCTGTGGCATTGTTGATCGTGAACAAGCTAGTGGCAGCTAGGGCAGAGGGGAAAGAATGGTGGTTTGGGAGTGGGGACACACATCATCAACCACACTGGAGTGGAGCCCCAGTCATGCTGTTTTCTACATAGACACCACTTTAAATCACTAGCACAACCTGATGGGGTGTGGTACCGCGGATGTAGCTACCAGCCCAAGGTAGCGCATTATGGCTGGCAATGCTGTCTGCCTCAGTGGGAAGAGCTTGAGTGATCCACTGGGACAGAAAGAGCATCTAAACTGATGTGCAGACCTTTCACCATTTGCTAACGAGCTGTGAGCCGGTTTGTTCTTTGGCTTTTCCCTCCCTCGTTGTTGGTACCCTATCAATCACCTCCTCAGTACCACCTGCCATTACATAAACCACCTACACACAAAGAGAGATACAGGATCTCAGGCACTCTGAGTACCGTCTGCACACTTCATGGCCCATTGTGCCCTGGTCCACCCTTCCATCACTCACTGATGATGCTGTAATCGATGATGTCATTCACATTCTTGTCCTGGTCAATGGCCTGCACCTTCACCACTGATGTGCCCTAGGATGAGGAAATGGCCAGTGAGTGCTGGGCCTGCTTTGTACCGGCCTCCAGTAAGTAGGGAAAGGACAGGCCTCCACCTAAGGGAGTGGGGGCTTGAGGTCCGTAGCTCAGTGGCAGAGCATCTGCCTTGCAAGCAGAAGGCCCCACATTCAGTCCTCGAAATCTTGTATTGAACTACTTGGGTACAGGGTACCTCAGGGATAGCCTGCACCCTTCTATTCCAGAGCGATCGCTGAGATTACCTGCAGGAGCATCTTTGGTCATTCAATGGGTTGGGGAGGCTCCTTTGACAACAACAAGAAACTGAGCCTTTCATTTCATCAGCCTGGTGAACACCCTGACAAAAGAGATTCCGCAGGCACCTTCTGTGCCAACTTTTAAACACTTGCTGAAAACATTTCTACTCCACCAGGCCTATGCAGGCAATTATGAGTACATTCCCCATAATGGTCTATTGATGTTTGTTTCAAATTTATATTTGCTTTTAACTTGCTTTTAACTTTTTATTACTTTATTGCTTTGTTTTATGTTTTTATGTTGCTGTAAACTGCTGTGCTATATCTTAATGTTACAGCAGCATATAAATAGAGTTTTAACAATATATCTATCTATCTATCTATCTATCTATCTATCTATCTATCTATCATCTATCATCTATCTATCTATCATCTCCAGGTAAGGCTGAGAGAGATTCATCTGTCTGAAAGCCTGGAGAGTTGCTGCCAGTCAGTGCAGACAATACTGAGCTAGATGGACCAGTGGGTCTGACTCAGTATAAGGCAGATTTATGTGTCCCTAAGTGTCTCTATTATCTCCCCAAGTGTCTCCCCAAGTGTCTCTATTATCCAGGGACATCTCTGATTTAGAGAAGCCGCTCCAGTTTCTGATTTGATCTCGGAATGTCCTGCATTTCCTTAGGATGTCCTTATTTTCATTGGAGAAATGTTGGAGGGTATGGAGTTATCCAACCACCGAGTTGTCTAAAGGCAATCACAGATAGGGAAGGTTTTTTTTAAAAAAAAATGTTTCATGTTTTGTTATGTTTTTATATGTGTTAGAAGCTGCTCAGAGTGGCTGGGGCAACCCAGTAAGATGTGTGGGGTATAAATAGTAAAATTCATTGTGAAATGGGACGTCCCTATTTTCATCAGAGACGTGTTAGAGGGTATGAAGTTCCTGCTTGCCAACTTCAAGTGCTTAGCAACTCACAACCCCTGCAATACAGAGCTGTTCCGCCTGGCCTTTGGACTGGACTTAGTCTGACCCCTGTGTTTTCCTCCCTCGTGGCTTGGATTTACGGACTA
Source organism: Zootoca vivipara (assembly GCF_965207765.1). Taxonomy (NCBI): domain Eukaryota; kingdom Metazoa; phylum Chordata; class Lepidosauria; order Squamata; family Lacertidae; genus Zootoca; species Zootoca vivipara. The sequence goes on along the minus strand of NC_142584.1, from coordinate 65,431,889 downwards.
CTTAAAATGAGGCTGCATTTTAAATTTTAATATTGTATTTTAATCTGTATTTTAATTAATTTCTTTTTATGTTTTATTGTAATTTTATTGGTGTTAGCTGCCCTGAGCCCGGTTTTGACTGGGTAGGGCGGGGTATAAATAAAAATTATTATTATTGTTATTATTATTATTATTATTATTATTATTATTATTATTATTATTATTATTTGCCTAAAGCAAAGGACAAGATGCCACCACCACAACCTCCTCCCAGTTCTACAGACAGAAGCCAACTAGACTGGCATTTTAACTCAGCTTCAACACTGGTCATGCAGCAGCATCCTCCATTGCACCTGAATGTAGCAGGCTGGCTTAAAGGGTGCAGGGCAACCTGTGGGACACACACCCCGCTCTGCCCTCCAAAGGCTGGGAGAGGCGCAGAAGGATCAGCCATTGGGGCCGCCCAGCTGCCTTACTCTGGTCCCTGAGTGAGTTGGGGCACATTGCAAAAGTGACCTGTGTTCACTCCACACTTGATGCCATGTTCCTTTCTTTCTTGCTCTGGCCAACTTTCAAAGCTGCTTTGTTGAGAACTGCTGCCATGAAGGGCACGGTTTCCCCTTGAAGGGATAAGGTTAAGCCCACATATTTACCACACTCATATGCTTGTCCTACCTAGACAGACAGACAGACAGAGACAGACAGACGGATGCAACAAGGTACAATTTGATGGAAAGCCCCCAAAGGCTGCAGTTTTTTCATGTCAAAAGAGAGCCATGTCAGAAGCTGCAGGATTTGATCACTTGAGGGTCAGGAGGACACCAGAGAGCTGAAGACATCCCTTACCAGAGGGCAGTTCTCTGGTACAGAGCCTGAGTATGGTGCTCCCAAGAAAACAGGGTCCAGGTCAGCCACATCAACAACTGTCACAGACAGATAGGCTGTGTTGTTCTGATAGATGAGCTGGCCATCCAATAATCCCCCGTTATCCTAGAGAAGGAGAGGGAGACACACACAGATAGAATGATCACTTAAACTCTGTTCTCTCTACCTAGCCAAAATGTATCCCTTCTCTGCAGCAATGCATACTGTTTTGTCCCTAGTAAACCCTCCCTGCTCATTGCACAATAAAGAAACAGCACCCTTGTCTGGTAGACACTCTTATTTGCTTCAAACTTCTTTAAATGTAATTGTTGCTACTGCTACCAGTACTACAAATATCAAAGTCTTCTAATGCATCTTAAAAGGAGAGGAACCAAAGGAAGAGGATGGAAAATACTGATGAAAGCACATGCTGATGCAGGAGTGTTTGTTCACAGCATTAGTAATCTTTATTGATTGCTTGAGAATCTGGGTTTTGGATCAACTGGTGCTTAGACTATGAAAGAAATAACAGAAAAGCACCTCCCAATTTTAGCCAAATCACTGGGTGGGTTTCTATTAAGTTTTACTCAGAGTAGGACTGTGGGAATTGTGGACCGTGACAAAGATAGACAATGTATATGCAAATATAACCCTCTAAAAATATCAAAATACTGCACAATATTATCAAGCAGTAACAAATGGGGAGTACCAGAACAAAAAGATATGTTTTTTCACATGCATCTGAAAAGCTGAACTGCACTAACATACAAAAAATGCCTTGACTCCCAAGTAAGCCTTTACTTGGCACTCAAATGACAAAAAGAATTGGCACCAAGCATGCTGTCAAAGGGGGAATCATATCCCCAAAGCCTTAAAAACCAGCAGCTAATGAGGCCTCCACAAATATAAATTGGCCACGACTGGCCCATCACTTTTTCTGCCTGAGGTGAAGGACAAGATTCCTGCCACCACCAGCATCCCACAACCTGCCCACTGGACTGCCAGCTGAACCTTACTTACTTCAGTGCTGGTGATGGCTCTGTGTCCTCCACAAACCTCCAACACTTTGCTGCCACTCACCACCTGAGGCAGCCACCTCATTCTGCCTAATGGTAGGGCCTGGCTGCTCTGCCCATAGCTGCTCTGCCCATGGTACCGGTAGCTAGCTGCCTTTCTCTTTTTCTGGTAAATGCTCCACAGAGAGAAGGTGGTGTTTACCCTCCCCTCTCCTCCCTTTTTCTTCCCGGCATGTCACAGTCTGAGCCTCACCGTGGCGAAGATCTTGATTCGGTAGAAAGTGCTCTTGTTGTTGTAGCTAAGTGACCCATTCAGGACCACCGTGCCATTGTATTGGATATAGAAGAGGTCGTGATTCTCCGCATCGTTTGGGTTGACCTGTGTATGGCACACGCGGTGCATAAATGTGAGCCGTGAGAGAACAAAAAAGCGGGGAGCTTTTCCCAGAGAAAAACAGCAGACCCTCCCCCCAGGACCCTCCCCCCTTGTGGCAAATCCTTGCAAGTGTTAAAGATCAGTTGGTGACGGGTTTTATTTATTTATTTGGTAGCTTTACACCCCACAACTTCAACACACACACAAAAATCCTCAGAGTGGTTGGAAGAACACTCAGCAGCAGGCACAAGGAAGACCATCCAAATGGTTCTCTCCAGGGAAGGTAAAAATGTAGGAGGAAGCTCAATAAATTTTAAACTTGATGCCTTCTAATGGCAGCCTAAATCTGCTGCCTGAGGTGGTATACCTCACCCTACTTAGAAAGGAGGCCTCCTTCCTTGGAACCGACATGTTTAGTTGTCATTTAGCCATTACATAAGGAGAGTCCTGCTGCGTCAGAAATCCAGCATCCTGTTCCCCACAGTTGCCAACCAGATGCTTACCAGAGGACTACAAGCAGGATAGAGAAATGAGGTAAGTCTATCTGCATGTATAAAATCCCAGGTTTCAACTGATCTCAGGCAGCTGGCTGCAAAAAATATTTCTGTCTGAGCCTCTGGGGAGATGTTGTTAGGCTGACTAGAAAGCACTGGGGCAGCTCATTCTTTGTAAAGCAGCGCCTTGTACCTTACATCTGTACAGTATTTACAATGTGACACTCACTTCCTCAATTGAATAGGATACCCGTCCAGCGTTTCCACTGTCTATGTCCACAGCTAAAACTGTGTAGATTGAGGAGCCAATTGGTGTATTCTGAAAGAGAGAGCATCAGACAAATCTGTTTAGATAAATTGGTGCTTGTGTACTAGGATCGTGGCTCCTGTTTCCACACAGACACAAAATGCAGTGGTTCCCCGAGTCTTAGGTTGCCCTGACCAGAGAGGTGTCTCAGTTGGTCATATAGTACTATTGTCACTACTGGCGAGACTGGGTACCTTCAGTAGTTTGTTTGCTTGTAGCCTACTTGATGAAGGAACTAGTGAAAGTACCAAACATTATGCAGGAGCTAGAGCACTCTGGCTTTGATTTCACAGAGGAATCTGATCAAGCCAAATATTGGGGAAAGCAAACATCTCTGCCTTATCCCTTAGTTTAACTCCTTTGCTGTGGACATTTCCATCAGATGAGTTATTGGCTCTTCAGTTCATGGAAGCTCCTGGAAGGCTGCCGGGCATGCGTAGAAGCGACTTCCAGCGCCGCTCTGCCTGATTTCCGGTGCCCACACATGGGCAGAGCGGCCCCAGAAGTTGCTTCTATGCAACTTCCAGTGCCACGCCGCTGCTGATCCTGCATTTTCCAGCGGGAGACTTGGCAGGTATGCCTGGAACCCCACTTGCTTAAAACAGAGATAACCCAAACAAATACAGGTCCCTTAGTTCAGCACATTGTGGTCAGCTGAAATTAACCACATTGGGTGGGAAGCTGCTCCTCCCAAGTAGTTTCCCAAGTGCCACTGGGCACATGCAGTTGCAGTGGGCCACTTTGTGAATTGTCCCTAAGACCACAGAGAGGGCTGCCCTGCAAATCCACCCAGATAGGACAGGTTCCTTAGATTATAAAACGGATGGGATATTTGCATTGCTTCCACTGTCTTCCACCAGCTGTGGAATGCCATGGACCACAAAGAAAAGAAGTCTGGGCATGAGCTCAGGAAGGCAAGGGTACCTCTGGGACATCAGTGAAATAGGGTTCATTCTGGAATATTGGCTTATTGTCGTTCCGGTCTTCTACAATGATGGTGATTCCCATATCGACCTGTTGAAGGAAGAAAAAAGACAGTAATGTGAGGAGACAAGGTAGAGGGGCTTCAGCACCCAAGGACTCCATACAAGGATGGAGGAAACCTGAGCTTTAGGGGAAAGGTTATTGGATGCAAAGGAGGCCAGGGACTCCTGAGCCTTCTATAGAAGGGTAGAAGAGGCAGCTTCATCAGGGACTGCTCATCAATGGAGACAGGCTCATATTTTCTACACAACTCTTGAAGGTACAAGAGTCCTGTTCCCCTTTGCTTCTGGTCACCTGACACAGGGTTGTGCTGAGCTTTTCCTACATTTGTAAGTAGGAGCATGAGATCTCAGCAGACATTGGTTTAGTGGAAGCTGCTTGGTGAGCACCAGTTTAGTCCAGCAGTTGCTCCTCCTCCTCACCACCACCACCTGAGAACTGGGAGAGCAGCCACCTTCCATGTCCCATTCCACAGGCAGGCTCCCCTGATGGATCTTTGCTCCATGCTTAGCATCAGTGTTATCTTTCCCCCAGCATGTTTCTTCACTTACTGGCACACTTTTCCCATCCGTCACTTGGGCATCCAGAAGCATAATTTTTGTGTCCTGGAAGGGAAAATGCAAATCAGATGCTGATTGGAAAAGGGGCATGATGACACCGCCACCTTTCCTATCAAGATACTTCTTCCACAGAATCAGAATAGTCTGGGATGCCTCCTTTCTTACATGCCTGAAAGAGACATGGAATTCTTGAAGCAAGGGGTTCACCTAGTGAATAAAACCACTGCCATTAATTGCAAGCTTGAGCTGCCCCCATCGCAGTGGAGTTCTCCCTCTGCTCTCTCTCCTTGCTGAAATTTGTTCACCCCATTTAGAGAAGGTTCCAACATGGGGCCCTTCAGATGTTTTGGACAACAAGTCCTATCATTCCCGGATATTGGCAGGGGCGGAGCTACCTGCCCCAGCCCGCGGGGGTGGAGCTAGCCACCTGTGCGGCGTGGGGGGGGTGCCGCTTGCCGCCTTCCTCCGCCAGTGGATATTGGCCATGCTTGCTAGAGCTGATGGGAGTTCTGACCTGCAACATCTGGAGGGGAACCAAGTTGGCTAATGGTAAACTTAGAGACATAGTTTCACTGATCAGCTGAATCACCAAGGCATCACAGAGCACTTCAGGGGTCTCTGCTTTGACTCTTGTGCAACCTTGTACAGATTCCACTTTGCCCATGCAAGACCAAAATCCCTTCTGAGGTGCCTCATTTTACTCCATGGTTGATTCATAATTCATCCAAATCTGACACACACCCCTAATACACAAATAATCACACAAACACACATACAGTGATACCTTGGTTTACATACTTAATCCGTTCCAGAAGTCTGTTCTTAAACCAAAGCCATTCTTAAACCGAGGCGCGCTTTTCCTAATGAGGCCTCCCGCTGCTGGTGCCCTTCCACCGTTCGGCTTCTGTTCGTAAACTGAGGCAAAGTTTGCTAACCAGAACACTACTTCCGGTTTTGCGGAGTTCGTATACCAACTAGTTCATAAACAGGGCTGTTCTTAAACCGAGGTACCACTGTATAATATATGGGTTTTGGCTAGTGTGCCTGAATATTCTATTACAAAATGGATAATGTTAAACCATGGGGAAAAGTCAGGGGAAAAGAGAAGATTTTTAAAGTCGTATGTGAAAATTCCTTAAACAGATATTAAAATCACTGTATTTCGACAATATTCAGTTGATTCTCAGGGGTTAAATAAATACTGTATATTCCTGCGTCTTATATGCCAGGTCGTATTTCTTATACAGCAAGTATATCCCTGAAAATCTAAAACCAAGATAAAACCATATTGTCATTTGTAGGACAGAAGGTAGCTTCTATTTTGAGATATAGCTGGTAAGCTCATGGGCCAAGTGTTTTTGAGAATATCTCACCTTGGTTACATTTTAGATTACAGCAAATATTTAATTTAACGTGTAGATTTGAGCCCTGGTGGTAGTGAGTAAAAGCAAAATGGGTGACATCCACAAAATTCCTGCAGAGTCCTGTCTGCAAGGAAGTACCAAAATCAGAATATTTAAAAGATAATAATAATTAGTTATATATGCATTGCTTATACCAGAGCAACAACTGCCTGGACTCAAAGTACAATACAAGCTTTTGTTCTTGTAGGTCTGCTCTTACAAAAAAAATGGCTTGCATTCAGGAAACATGGCTGCTCTTTTTGGTTTTGGAAATATCAGTGTAAATGTACTGCATAGGTCCATTTATTCCACATCCTCTTGACACAATATCAGCATTCCTCAAAAAGGTTTCTGCTAGCACCAGTCTTCCTGCTACCCTAACCTTCTTTCCCATCTCTTTTTTTGAATATTAGCTTGGTGAACATCTTCAGCAGACAATGTTTAAGGCAATTTAGTTCCATGGATGATACAGGTGCTTTCCTTGACCTCCTGGTGAAGCAGCTGAAGAGGCCTTGCCTTATACTCTGGGTATGGTCATACTAAAGTCTCAGTTACGAATGGAGCTCCCTCCGCCATTTTGGATGTGGCGCAAATAGGATTTTTTCGACTTACGAATGTTTAGATAGGATTTATTCGACTTATGGATTTTTTTCACCAATGCATTCCTATGGGATTCGACTTCCGATTTTTTTCGATTTACGAATGTGCGTTTGGAACGCATTAAATTCATAAGTTGAGGGACCACTGTATCTCTTTTTCCACCCAATCAGACCTGCTGGGAGGTTACAGAAAGTGTCATAGCATTCGTACAGGAAGGGAGGGGAAACTGCTGGGACATACAAGTAGTAGGAAAAACAAGCAGCAGTTGTACAACAAATGGTTTCAATGGTCTACAGGAAGGTTAAGGTTTATGAAACTGGTGCATCACTTCCCGCTAAAAGAGTTCCCAATTTCCAACAAACGTAATAAATAAATAAATAAATGATTAAAATCATATCAAAATAATAAAAAACAAATTTAACAATACTATATCATAGCATTGGTGCTGCCCAAATGCCCAGGAAAAAAATAAGTATTTGGCTGGTGTTGAAACACAGTCAAGACAGAGTCAATATGGGGAAAGGTGGTGTTTTAGATATAGTGGTCCTCCTTAGCCATATAAAGCTTTAAGGGTCAAAGTCAGCACTCTGAATTGTGCTTGGAAACAAATTCAGCATCCAGTTCAGTCAGGCCAGAACCAGTGATATATGTTCATGCCCTTCTTCCAGTTAACAACAATCAGTTGACACCTATGCAACCTTTATAAGAGCTCCTTTGCAAAATGTTCAGATGTGGGGGAAATTCACTGGCTTTCCCTGCCTGCTCTGTCTCTCCCTGTTGAGTTCCTTCATTTGCTTGGCCATTCTTACCTCATAATTCACTCTTTGCTTCAACGTCACATTGCCTGATCTACTGTCAAGATTGAAGTAGTGGGCGTAGCTGCCGCTTATGCTATAGGTCAAAACATCCCCTTCATCATCCACAGCCACCAGCCTTAAAACAAAGGCTCCTGCAATGAGAAAGGAGTACCAGAAGTAGAGAGAGATAGGCAGGAGGATTTAGCTAGACCACCCAGGTCGGAATGACATCATTAGAACAACAACTTCTTTTCTCTGACCCATCATCCCTGTAGGGACACACCTTTCAAAGGAGAACCAGTAAGAGAATGTTTTCTAGCTTCCTTCATCCCTCTTCCCTTCCTATCCCTTGGCCTGGATATTTGAATCATTTGTTAATTTGCAATTATTAAAATTTTGGGTCATCTAATGCAATACACCTCTAGAAAATTTGCAATTGAAACAAAAACAGACAATCCCATGGGTAATATTGTTTGTTTGTTTGTTTGTTTGTTTGTTTGTTCGTTCGTTCATTCATTCATACCCCGCCCATCTGGCTTCGTGCGATCAGCATCACGAAGCAGACACCAAGAAGTCCCACTTTAGACAGAAGACCAAATAATCACAGGATCCCCATTCAGAGGATAATTACCCCAATGAACCTTGTTAAACTACCAGCAAAGAGAAGACAGCAAGCACCTAGACCCTCCATAGAGGATCTTAAAGCTTCCTTCATATGGGAAGAAGTGGTCCTTCAGGTACTTATGTCCCAAACCATGTAATGCTTTTATTAGTTGAAATCAGCACCTCTGAGTCAGGATACGCTAGCAACCTCACTACCAAGTTCTGTACTAGCTGGGCTTTCCAGACCATTTCTAAGAAGTGTGCATGCACACGAAAGCTCATACCAAAATAAAAACTTAGTTGGTCTTTAAGGTGCTACTGAAGGAATTTTTTTATTTTATTTCTAAGGGTACATATAACACATTGCTGCAATCCAAGTGGGAGCTCAGCAGAGCATAGATTGCTGATGCTAGGTTATCTATATCCACATATGGGTACAGCTAGGTTACCAACTGTGTGCCATGGAGGCCCCGTGTGCCTCTAGTAACAATAGTAGACCCCAGACTACTTCCAAGCACCAAACCTGATTACTTCCCCAATAAAAAGGATCCATGGATCCATCCCTCATCTTCCCATCCGAGCCAAGGAGCAGGTAAGACAAAGGGAAACCCAAGGACTTCTCTTTCCACCATTCTCACAAGTGTATCATTTCCCTTCCTGAATTCCAGGTGAGCATTCTTCCCTTTACTCACCTATACGTGTGTCCTCTGGCAAGAAGAAGGTTCTGCTCATGTTGAAGTATGGTGCTGTGTTCCCTGATGCTGTAAGGAAAACAGTTGGCTGGGCATTAACATTTTTAATGGAGCCAAAGACAGCCTCTGCAGTCTTCTGAGTCTTTCCTTGTTCCCATCCCTATCTCTGTGGAGTATCTCCTGCCATTGTTGTTGTTGTTGTTTACTTTCCCCACACTACATAAAAACTAACAGTTTGGGTTTCCAATGAACTCAGTGTCAGGAAAGATTTCCTTTAATAGAGGAAGCCCATGTAGCGATGCTCCAATCCTCACTAGTAAGACTTAGGAAAATGTACCATCCAGCTGAATCTCCACCCCCAAACATACCTGCCAAGTTGCTGTCAGAGAAATAAGGGACCGGGCCGGAAATAGTAGACCGGAAGTAGCGCTGCCGCCATTTTGGAACTGGGCGGAGCATGCTCAGAAGTGACTTTTGATGCTGCTTTGCCCAGTTCCAAAATGGCCGTCGCGCCAGAAGTCCCACTGCAGCCATTTTGGAACTGGGCAGAGCAGCATCAAAAGTCGCTTCTGAGCATGCTCCGCCCAGTTCCAAAATGGCTGCCATGCCAGAATAAACCGGAAAAAAACAAAAAAAATCCATTTTTTCAGCTAGGAACAGCTGGAAAAACGGGGATTTCCCAGGGAAAATGGGAGACTTGGCAGCTATGCCCCCAAATACTGTACTAAGGAGCAGTAGACAAAACAGGTGCCGTTCTAGACCTCTACAACCCAGTCCTATGAATTTGTATGCAAATGCTACTGGCATTAAGCTGCAGCATTGAAGATTGCAGCCCTAGCCTTCTGAGGCAGTCATCCCACCCACCACCAAGGTGGGAGGCCTGATGACTAGGCACAAGACCACACTGTTTCCACAAAGAGAGCAGGGGAGCCTTTGTAGCAAATGGATAACCTTCATCGTGGAAAATCTTACCTACTGCCAGAAACATGGAGAGTATCGCCCATGATAGCCAAAGCATCCTGCTAGGGCAAACAGACCTGTAAACACAGTGTATGGAAGGATCAATTGTTGGTAACGATATGCTTTATTTCTTCCCATCACTGAACATAAGAGGAGCCTTCTTGGATCAGGCCAAAGGTCCATCTAGCCCAACAGTGGTTCACCAGATGCCTGCGGGAAGTCTGAAAGCAATGGTGCTCTCCTCACCTGTGATTCCCAGCAACTGGTCTTCAGAAAGTCACCCTCTGTGAGTTGAGGTAGAACATAGCCATCATGGCTAGTAACCACTGATGTTCTTACACTGCATGAATTTGTCTGACTCTCATTTACAAAATCGGCCAGGCACAGGAACAGTTTTTTCCCTTGTGCCATTAAATTGTTAAATTTGTAGATGTGCAGCTGAAGGGGAGGTCAATTATGGGTGGGTTTCTTTGCTTATTTGTATTGTGAGTGGAACAGTGTGTGTATGTTTACACTGCAATGTAGCTGAAACAAATTCCAAGTATGTTGGAAAATGTACTTGGCCAATAATAAATTATTATTATTATTATTATTAGCCATCCAAGTTGGTGGTCATCACTACCTCTTGTGGCAGTGAGTTTCTTAATTGAACTATGCACAAGCAGTTCCTAGTGGCCTGCATGACCCCACAAGCCTGTTGAGCTTGGTTTCCCTTGGAAAACATGGTGCTGTGCATACTGCAAACACTCATCAGGGAGGAAAACATGCCTGGGAGGACAGATACCAATAGAATACTGTTCATACTCTGGACTTCCTCACTGACAACATTTTATATGCTTATTTAGGCCTCTTGGGTGCCATAAATGACTTGGTTCTGCAGGTGGCATTGATCGAGTAAGTTCAACATATCCAGGAAGTGGCAACAGAAACCTGCTATCTCTTGTTATCTTAGTAACTCATAAACAAGTGAGGAGGTCTATGCTTATCCCAGGAACTCAGTTTCTCCTCTTATCAAATCACATGGCATAACCAAGCCAAACTGATGATGGATGTTGTGCGTCATGCAAGCTGAGGAGTGGGTCCATGTATTGCTGGACTAAGTACAGAGACCCCGGGGGTGTGGTGAAGCATAATGTGTCGGTGCAATATTCAACGACTATATTTGATACAATGAAATGTTAATAGAATGCTTAAATGGCTTTGTACTCACTGGACCAAACAGTGGAAGCTGGAAGTTAAGGTATTTCTTACTCAGTGACTGGGAACACTGTGAGCTGCGCATCTCCTTATGACCCCATCTGCACTAGATATTTAAAGCAGTACCGTACCGCTTTTAAACAGTCATGGCTTCCCTCAAAGAACCCTGGGAAGTGTAGTTCCTTAAGGGTACGGAGTGTTGTTAGGAGACCCCTATTTCCCTCACAGAGCTTCAATCCCCAGAGTTCCCTGTGAAGAAGAGGGATTGATTGTTAAACATTCTGGGAATTGGGAGAAGCCATAACTATTTAAAGTGTTACAATGCTGCTTTAAATGTATAGTGCAGATGGGACTATATCTCTATTAAGAATAATGGGACTATAGAGACCCATTAACTTTGACATAATTAATCTGTCTATCAGTCTATCTATCATCTCTTCCCTTAAACCAGCCCCAGCGAGCATGGCCCATGGTCAGGGATGATGGGAATTGTAATCCAACAATATATATATGGCCACAGGTTCCCCATTTTAGACCATACTTTGAGCCACAACATTGCCTCACCTACAAGGCCCCACCCCACCTACAAGCTCTTTGGATTAAGGGCCAGATAAAGGGACTATTTTTCTTTCCCAGCTAGGCTTGGACTCTGACCTACCATGAACCTGTTACAGGAACTGTATTCATAACTTTATATGGATGGCCCTTTGACTGTCAAGCATTACATCCTTCCTCCACAGGGATGGGGCTATCATCCTGTGAGCCTTGCGGGAATCTAGTTCCTTTACTGACTGTGCAGTGGGAGATATGCTGAACTTGCTAGAGAGTGGAATTTCTACGCACCCCTGTAAATCTACCTCATCTTTCCAAAACTTCCCAAATATGCACCACATGTCAACAAAATGCTTTGTGCACAATAATTTATGGAGACACACACTGGTCTCACCATCTCCCAGAACGTTTTGGGCAGTGCTTGGAATGTCTGTTTTAAAAAGTAACTAGTTCTACTTCAAGTTCGCCTTGTCAAAAAAAGGAACTTGTTCCAGTTCATCCCTTTACAAAAATGAACCCACCTGGGTCACTTCAGTTCAATGTTTAGCTCAAGTTCATCGAAATAATCCTCACAAAATATAATAATAATAATAATAATAATAATAATAATAATAATAATAATTCCAGCATTCATAATGCTACAAGCTGCTGTGCTGGCATATAAAATGTGCTTAAGAAATTATGTTCTTTAAGTTTAAAGACCCCAAGGATCCAAAGTATTAAAAAATTATGCAAGTGGACTAAGAAAACCTCAATGTACACACATGGTAGGGTACTGATGCCAAACTTTTTGGGCGTGGTGGTACATTTGGATTTTTGAAGGAGTGTTGTTGTTTAGTCGTTTAGTCGTGTCCGACTCTTCGTGACCCCATGAAGGAGTACTCACACAATAACCACCACAGGTTGTGACCAGACTAAAGTTGCTAAAGTTGAATAAATGTATGGCACATAGATGTCACCCAAGGAGCTCAGATAGAGCTTTCCAAGGTGCTACATGGCTCCATCATGCCACCAAAAGAAGAAGAAAACCCCTCAGTCTTCCCTGCCTGCTCAGCCTGCTCAGCCGCAAGTTCTTCTTCTTGTTATTATTTATTAAATTTCTATACTGCTCTTCATCCAAGGATTACAGGGCAGTTTACAATATAAAAACACAAAAATGCATAACCTAGTAACAAACAACAATACCGACACACACAGTTTGAAAGGCCATAGAAAGCCCTGATTCAGCACAACTGATGGAAACTGACAGTTTGTGAATCTGCTTTAAACAGAAGATGCCATTACAAAATATAGGCTTAGGCAGCCATATATTGTTTGCCACCATTCTAGGGTGGCCTATATGAACAGCCCTTCAGTCTACTCTGGTGCCTGCAGGAATCCATGATCCAGCCCTTTCACCCTCAGTTCTGGCTTTCAATGTTACCCCATCCTGTTAACGCAGAAGGCTTTCCCAGGCCCCACAACTGCTCTTAGGGCCTGGCACCTGCTGATCTATGCAGAGCACTCATTCTCCAGTGGACCAGGGATGTTTTCCCATGGTGCTGCAGAATTCCCTAATGTCATTGTAATTCCCCTGGCCACAGCACTGATGGGCAACCAATGATACACGTAACAGCCCCCTCCCCTTACCTTGTTTCCTGAAGGACCATGAGAAAGTGGCTCAACTCTGTTGCAGGCGACAGAGATCTAAGTACTTCACTCAGACTTTGGCTCCTGCTGCAAATTAGCTGATCAATCATTAACTGAAATTAGTGGATCAGGCGTTCAGCCCAACTTTCCAGTATCTCAACGTCACAAGTCATCTATCTTGCTTGAGGCTTGGCTGTCAGTCCACCCCCTCCCCCCAAGGTGTCCATGCTGTCGTTCTTCCTGGGTGTTCTAGAAAGGAAATATCCCAGCCACAGGCCACACCCAACATGACTGACAGCTTGTCACCCTGAGGGGTCTCATTCCCAACACCTTGCTCTAAGGCAGGCATGTCCAAAGTCCGTTTCGGGGGCCTAATCCAGCCCCTGTGGCAGTTTATTTCCTAGGGTAAAATCTCCCCAAATACTCAATAACTTCAATCCTAAAAGCAGCTCAAGAACTTCATTCCTAAAAAGAGGTTAACAACTTCGGTCGGTCCTTTGGTCTGTCCCCACGGCCCCTCACTTCATCAAATCTGGCCCTCTTTGAAAAAAACTTTGGACACCACTGCTAAGGGGAGTGGAGAAGAAGTGCCTACAGATTATTCTAAACAAACAAATTGTCTCTCAGTACTTGCAATAACCTTTTACAAACTTACTTTGTGAGATCTGCCTGGAAAATGGTTTATAAATACATAAAATTAGGGTGAGGACATCTTTGGCCCTCGGGGTGCTGTTGGGACTACAGTTCTTGTAATTCTGGTCCGATTAGCCATGCTGCCTGGTGCTGCTGGGAGTTGGCATCCAATAACCTCTAGAGGGCACCTTATTCCCCACCACTGCCTTAAATTAATAAACAAACACAAGCCTGCTTTTCCATTCTTGCCACTCTACCTTCTGTATGAGGTTCTGGTCCAGACTACTTTATATGGCCCAGCTGCTGCCTATGCATGATGATGACTCATTAGCGGTTGGAGTATCTGTTTCGTTGGCTGCTGTGTGACATGCAGGCCACACCGCAGAGTAGACATAGAGAGGTCAAGGGGGGGAGGGGTAGAGAATCACTTGAGGGAGATGTATTAATCTATTGCGCTGCAGAAATGAAGGGCCAAGCGTGGGGTGGACCAGAGAGAGGTGAGCTGCTTCTGAACACCACTTTTTACCATACGGCATCCCAGCAACCTTGCATTTATAGGTGACCTATGAAAGCACCAACCTATGAGGCGGGACTTCCTGGAGAGACCCCTCTTTCCCCAAGTCACCAGCCCACCTTTCAGCCCCTTCCTCTCCCCTTCAACACATAAGACCTTCCCATGCATGTAAGAAAAAGTTGCAGGCGCAGTATGCTCTTTTAAACGCACACCTGTGGTACTTCTGAAGGATGTGAGTGCTGCTGTCACCAGTGCTAGGATTACCATCTTGGTTGGGTTCGATTTCCTGGTTGGGCTCCTCTCCCTTTCCATAGCTGCCTAGCAGGCAGAAATTCAACAGCCCCAGCTTCCCTGATGATTGCTTTTGCGTGTAGCGAAACAGCTGGATTTCTACCTGCTGTTGAGCTGTTCAAGGCAGATCAAGACGACAGCTCTACCCATGGGACAGGCAGGGGAGGAAGCTACCATCTTACCCCAGGCTCCTGAGCTTGATCCTGCCTCATGGCCCCTTCCACACTCGGGCTTTGCATTTGGGAGCCCTGCATAGGGCCAGGGATGCCTGCGCTCTGGCAGGGCAGATGGACCCCATTTCCTGGTGCTGCTGATCTATGCCTTTGACTTCAGCCTGAAAGAAACTGACAAGCAAGAGGATTCACCAGACAGGGTCCCTGCATCTGTGTGTTCATAGGCGGGAGAGAGTGGCTGCAGCCTCCCCCATGACCTACTTACAGGAACAAATGGGGATTGTGCGATCTCCATTCAAGCAGAAGATGGGTTAGGGTGGAGGAAGTGAAGGAAATCGTGTCAGCCTGATGATGTGTTATTTGGGCTAGGGAATGTACTGTCACTCCTGTTGCTGTGACCAGCAAGGACACAGCAGGGGCATCCTTGGCAGTAGGGGGGGGGAGGGCAAAGAGACAAGCCATGAGGCTCACTGCTGGTGCAAGGGGGCCTTTGGCCTCTCACAGCTTCCTGCTTTCTAGGTGCAGAGAGCATTCCCAGTTCTCAGTCTGCAGGATCCCAGCATATTACTTACTTAAAAAAACAACAAAAAAACCAGACCAGACCAGTCAAGTCAAATTTAGATTTTAACAATGTTACTAGTTTTAAAAATTGTACTGTACTAAAATTCCAGGCATGAAATATAGTAACAAAAAGAGGAATGCAAGATAGAATGATTTCTTACAAAAACAAAACCTGATTGATCTTAACCAGTGTTTCTCAACCAGTGTGCCTCCAGATGTTTTGGGACTACAACTCCCATCATCCCTAGCTAGCAAGACCAGTGGTCAGGAATGATGGGAGTTGTAGTCCCAAAACATCTGGAGGCACACTGGTTGAGAAACACTGATTTTAACTAAACAATAAATAATACCATAAACTGTTGTTGTTTCATTACCTTAAAAACAAATGCCTCAGAAAGCAACAAATGTATGTTTCAATTACTTCTACCTCACTTTAGAATTTTTGTATGTCTTCAGAAATATAATTTCTAGTTCTGGAGAATGCAGTGTTTTTTTAACTTAGAACAGGCACCCCCAAACTCGGCTCTCCAGATGTTTTGGGACTACAACTCCCATCATCCCTAGCTAACAGGACCAGTTGTCAGGGATGATGGGAATTGTAGTCCCAAAACAACTGGAGGGCCAGGTTTGGGGGTGCCTGACTTAGAAAGTCAGCTCATCATAGTAATTCCTGGGTACTGACCCAGAGACATTTCATGTGCCAAAACTTACAGCGTCTGATTTTGTTCTGAACCCCCACACTCACCTTACTGCTGCCTCTAGTTCTCTCAGTGTACACCTGAAAAGTGAGAAGGTACTGACTTTAGCCTGATGACCTTCAGTCTTCTATTTCTGGCTGACCCTGGGCATTACTTGTATCATGGAGGTCTCCTTTTTGGGTGGAGAAGTTGTAGAAGCCACATGGTGGAATTTTGTGACATCCTACTTTGAGTGGTAGCAGCCCTGTGAGCATAACCAGTGGTGTGGGATGATGGAGTACATCCTAACAACATCTGCAGGACCAGGGGCTCCCCATCCCTGAACTAAGGTGACAAAGTCATTTATGGACATTAAGCACCTTATTGACAGTTTTCAGTTTCTTCTTCTTCAGCAAAGCCAAATGCACCTATTCTAAGGTTGCAGTCCAATGCATGCTTACCTAGGAATAATCCTCAACTCAATAAGGGATGATGTACTTTTGCTTGGGTTGCACTGTCACCTAGAAATTCAGCACGGGATCTGCTGGCTGGACAGAAGGGTCAGTGACTGATTCAGTGGTCTGATATAGGAAAATGGGCAAGTGAAAGCTGGAGCTTCCAGAGGATACTCAAATATGCCAGAGGCAAAACTGCAATCCGATAGATATGGGAGACATTTGGAGGCTTTGTGCTGCTGCACCTTTGGATTACAGTACTTTTAAAGCAAAAAATACCACTTTGCTTGTTTCAGTAACTATTCCCCACCCTCCTTAAAGCCATTATGTATCTGTGGACATCAGTTTTTGCGAGCAGCCTCCTCTACATTCCTTTCCTTATCAAAACTAAACAGGGCATGTACATCCTATACACATTCCCCTTTTTCCTCCTCCTCCTATCTCTTGTGCGCAGCCTGAGGCAGCAACAACTTTAGGACGAGCAGAGCTGAGCATAAGGGGTTAGTGGTAAGGAAACCAGCACCGTGTCTGTATCACCCCTGTTTTGCCACCAACGTTTATGCATGTGTATGTGTGTGGCAGAGATACGTTTCATGCTGTTATGTACATCAGCATTGTTATATCTTGACTGTGATACAGCTATGCTTTATGTTCTCAATTGCAAAGGGAAATCTGCCGTGGTCACAAGAAATTCTCCACACTGGAACCTCAAGAGTTTCCTGCTGAACTCCTGCCATGTGGTCATTTTCATACTTGCCGGGATTTCTGCCGGAATACTTGCAGAGTATTTTCACTCCTATCTAAAAGGACAAGTATCCCCTGTACATGTTGAAGCTGCTCTGAACTTTTGGACTCCACAATTTACTAAGCAGCAGTAATCATGATCTCCAGCAGAGGTCTTTCTCAGTCTGTCACCTAAAGTCACTTTAATTGGAGATGTCAGGAAATGAACCCAAGATCACCTGCATGCAAAGCTCTGCCACTTACCCATGTAGCTCTTCCCTGGTGTCTGATTTGAAATGCCTGCCCATGCATACATACATACCTTTGTTACATTTAGATACAAGCTTTCAGTCAAACAATTCCCAAAGCAATTTACAGAAAGAGTAAAATAACAATAAAATCAGTATTAAAATCACTCGGGATCAATCAATTCATGCCTAATGTTTGATTTGGCATGCCTCTCTGCAATTGCATCAAATTGTCTTTCAGCAATAAAGGAATGACAGAAACGAACAGCAGGTGTGTCTTGGATAGTTAAGATGTTTGTGAATTTTGTGGGGCCACTGCTGTTGCCTGGTGTACATTATTTGGTTTGCTTTGAACTGTTTCATTGTATTTTAAGGTGATATGGTAGTAACAAACCCTTTGATCTTATGCTGAAGGCATAGCTGCCAAGTTCTCCCTTTTTTAAAGGGAAATTCCCTTATGCTGAATAGGCTTCACCGCTAGAAAAGGGAAAACTTGGCAGCTATGCTGAAGGGTAGGTAAGAAATCTTTAAAGTTGTTATTAAATAAATGTATTCTCAAAAGTAAATCCCATTTATTTAACTGGGGCTTGCTTCCACATTAATTAAAGTAGCACTGTTTAGGAATGTAACTCTTTAGGTATTTGTAACTGTTTAACTCAATGTAACTTTCCGGAAGTAGCCTGTATTGTTTTTACTTGGTGCAACTCTACTGTGACACAAGATATCTGATATGACAGACCACATTGGTCCAGCTATTCACACCTTGACCAATTAGTGCAGCGTTTCTCAACCGCTGTTCCGCGGCACACTAGTGTGCCGCGAGACGCTGGCTGGTGTGCCGCGATGTGCGACGACGAGAAGGGCGATTTGCATTGTCACGTGCCTGGTGGCCGCCAATACTCTACACTGACCCGCCGGAAAGGAAGCCGGCCGGGTCCAATCCAGTGAGTTGATCAGGATTTATAAGTCAATTTTTACTTCACTTTGTATTTCTGGACTTTGTGGAATTTCTTTTTTGGCTTAAGTGCTTGTGAAATGTGAGTTCGAACTTTATTGTTAACAAGACTTGAAGAATGCAGCCAGCTTGTTAAAATGGAGTCGAGAAAATAAACTGTGATCATATTCCACCCCACGTGATAAGTTTTGACCTTGGCAGGACTGAAATATGTCAACAAAAAAGTGTTCCCCTGAGTTCCAGCGGTCTGTTTTGACCTTAATGTGGGAAACAAGAATAGAGTTATGTCAAGAGGAGACACGACGACAGGAGTTACAGCAGAAATTTCAGGAGGTGATGGCGGAATATGATTTTCTAGGAGATGAAGCTTTTGACACCGAAAAAGAGCAATGTGAGAATGACAATGATGGGGAAGGAAAAGATGAAGATGAGGACTGTGATGATTCAACACAAAATGAAACACACCATGAAAAAAATGATGACTCTACTCTACAAAAAGTTGGATGGAGTGCCCTGCCTTTGAGGGGGGCACGATTGGTATTATTGGAACTCCAGAACGCCCACAGGGAAGAAGGAAAAAATATGCAGAGAAGAGAAGAAATTCAGGGGTCCTGTATGGTGACCTGGATGGCAAGAGACTGTAAACAGGGGGTGGGGTGAAGGGAAAGTGATGTTGTGATTATAAGGATGGATTAACAGGTTTATAACTGGTCTGCTGATTTTGGAATTTGCTGGATTGGGGGGGTGGAGCCGGTAATCGGGGATGTAAGGTTAAATTGAGAATAGTTATAGTTTTAAAAGTGAATGGACTTTGGAAAATGTGAAAATATGGAGGCTTATAGAGGGAGAAAAAAAAAATTAGGCACGGGAAGAGAAAATGGGAGTTTGAATTTTCAGTGATTTGAATATTAGATGAAAATGTTAACAATTGATTTATAAGTTGTATAAGATACAAAGGTGTATTTTTATAAAGTAAGAAACTGTTGCAGATGATAAAAAAGGGATGAAAACCGGGGAAGGGGGGGAGGGGAAGCCCATAAAATATGGTTTTTCAACTATGAATGCAAGAAAAATTTTTCTGTTTTGTATTGTTTTTTTCTTTTTCTTTTTTTTCTTCGCCCTTTCTTTTTCCCCTTTTTTTCCTATTTCTATTTTTCTCTTTTTTTGGTATAACAATAGATGGTTGGATGGATGTCCTCCTGCGTACTGCCCTGGTTTGCTGGAGCTCCCTGGTGGCAGGGGGGGGCTTTGGGGTCAGGGGAGGGGGAGGAGGACAGAAATCCAAGCATAAAATGGACCATTTCTGACTGTTCACAAACATGGGATACTTCTGTGGCAGGGGAGGACCCATGTGGGTGGGTAGGAAGGAGGTGGAAAAGGGGTTTAAGTATGTACCGTTTTTTTTGTTTTTTTGTATTTTGTAAAATTAATAAAAAGTATGTTAAAAAAAAAAATGCACGGCACTTTTGCAATCTAAAAAAAAAAAAAAAAAAGGAAGCCGGCCGGGTCACGACGCGGGGCGAGCGCAGCTCTCAACAGCCACCACCACGGGAGGGTGGTTTTAGAAAAACTTAAAGAAGCTGGTTGGATGAGCTCAACCTGAAACTTGCTGAGCAAAGGATTGTGCTGGCAGAGAAATCAGCGGCTTGTGAAGCCTTATTACAGGAGATTGCAACCAACACAGCAATTGGCAAGTGTTTCTTACAGTCATAATTATATAGTCAATATAGGGCGGCACAGAGTTAAATTTTTTAACTTTTTTAATGGTGGTGTGCCTCGTGATTTTTTTCATGGAACAAGTGTGCCTTGCCTTGGCCCAAAAAAGGTTGAGAAACACTGAATTAGAGCCTCTGATCTCATCTTGTTCTGATCTTCCTAGTAGGCTCACCCCTGATCAAAGCAACCTCTGCTTGGAAAACTGTGCTGCAATGTCCCCTCATGGGCACATGGTGGCAGTGGATAGCATGTGCGCTGGGCAGCTCACTGTACTGTATTGGGCAAACCGCTCAGAGTGGCTTCTTTGAGGCATCAGTTGTATCTTTATCCACGTCAGAAAGCACATGGCTTCTAACTCATAAGGGGAATATATAATATTAATATTAATAACCCCACAGTAAACAAGCTCTCTATATTGTTGTATAAATTTATTCATATGACTTTTTAACACTCCGGGATAGTTGTGCCAGTAGAGAATGGGACTCTTAATCTCAGGGTTGTGTGTTCAAGCCCCACTTTGAGCAAAATATTCCTGCGTTGCAGGGAGTTGGGCTAGATGTGATCTCTTCCAACTCTACAATTCTAAGATCCTATGACAATCTCCCTCGACAAAGGTGGCCCAAACATGCAGCTGAAATGTTTAAATATAGGCTAGAGACAGCCACAAGGACATGCAATCAGGGTTTCATCATGAGATACTTGCATACATAGTTGCCCCCACCACCACTGCCCTGAGGGGGACAAACCTCTACCTCATGCTAGTAGCAGGCCACTTAATCACATTGTGGAACACCTCCCCATCAGATGTCATAGAGAAAAACAGCTGCCAGATTTTTAGAAGACATCTGAAGGCAGCCCTGTTTACAGTAATAGTACCACTGTATTCTGCTCTGGTCAGACCTCACCTGGAGTACTGTGTTCAGTTCTGGGCACCACAGTTCAAGAAGGATACTGACAAGCTGGAACGTGTCCAGAAGAGGGCAACCAAAATGGTCAAAGGCCTGTAAACGATGCCTTATGAGGAACGGCTTAGGGAACTGGGTATGTTTAGCCTGGAGAAGAGAAGGTTAAGGGGTGATACGATAGCCTTGTTCAAATATATAAAAGGATGTGATATAGAGGAGGGAGAAAGGTTGTTTTCTGCTGCTCCAGAGAAGCGGACACGGAGCAATGGATTCAAACTACAAGAAGATTCCACCTAAACATTAGGAAGAACTTCCTGACTGTAAGAGCTGTTCGGCAGTGGAATTTGCTACCAAGGAGTGTGGTGGAGTCTCCTTCTTTGGGGGTCTTTAAGCAGAGGCTTGACAGGCATATGTCAGGAATGCTTTGATGGTGTTTCCTGCTTGGCAGGGGGTTGGACTGGATGGCCCTTGTGGTCTCTTCCAACTCTATGATTCTAGGGAGGCTTTTAATCTTTAATCGATTATTTTATTCTTCTGTTGGAGAGTGGGCAGGGTATAAATAATATATTATTATTATTATTATTATTATTATTATTATTATTATTATTATTATTATTATTATATAAAAATGCTCAGAGCCAAAGAGCCAAGACTCATAGGGCCTAAAACCAAAGACTAATGGGGTGAAATCCTTACTGGGCAACTCCTTTCAAAAACAGACAAAAGGGAATGTTGTGCATGCGCATTCACACATCACATATGTACTGAAGAGAAAGGAATCTTATTCCATTCGCTTATTTGGAGGTTCTAATGTGGAAAGGGGGGGTCACCCCACAGCTGAAGTCACCATGTCCCAAAGGCCTGGAATTGGGCGGGTGGGCGTGGGCAGCTGCAGGGGATGGGCGGGGGGATGCGTTCCCCTCAAAGGATTTCCACCATTAGCCAGGAGGAACCGCTTGAATTCTGCCCCGTTGAGGGCAGGGCAGCCAACTTTTCAAAATACTTCTCTCCACCCCCGCGCCCCCGGCTTTTTTGAGCCTTTAATACCTGGCGCACCAGCAAGCAGGCGGTGCTGTGTTTTAAATGGCTGCGTTTGAGCTCCTCTTAAACGCCTAGGCGGGACAGTCCGTCCTAGAACAACCCTAAACGGAGAGGCGAGGGCTGCGGCGCCTTTCTCAGGCGCCTTTCTCCGAGAGCAATTGCACGAGCCTGCCCGCGAGAGAGCAGAGCTAAGCGGCCTTGAAAGGCGCTCTCTCCCGCCCGCCGGCGCTTTCGAGACTTCTGCTCTCCACTGCCGGCCCTCTCCTTTTCCGGCGAGTTCCATAGCATTCCCGCCGGTTACCGGTACCCAGCGAGCAGTCCCTCCACTCCCGCAGATCGAGGGGCGCGTGCTTTTGACGCATTACGGGCGCAGCCGTCGGAAGCCCTCCGGAGGGGCCGAGGCTTTTAGGAGCAATACGGTCTTCTACCCGAGCTTCTCTCTCTCCCTTGCCCGTAGGTGCAGATGGAGACCGCTGCGGACGAGCCCACTTCCTCTGGAGGGGGAGGCTGCTGCTGCTGCTGCTGCCCTCGCTGCCGCTTCTCCTCCTCCTCCTCCTCTTCGACGAGCTGAGCACAGCGGCCGGTTCCATCGGGGGAGCTGTCTGGGGGGAAGGGGCTGGGAAGCCGAGGCGCGCGGTGGCGAGCAGGAGGCGGATCCAAGAGAACGGGCCCGAGCCGGGACCTCCGAGGAGGAGGACTGAGCCCGCGGGGCTCCCAGCGCCCGGCTATGCGAGGTGGCTGAGTTGGCGGCGGGGGAGAGGAGGTTCGGGTGCCGTCAGGTAAGCGGGGCGGTCAAGCGGGGCGGGCGCTCTGCACCTGCAAGGCCGGCGGTGATTCGCGGGCTTCTTTCGCAATCCTCGCCGGGAGAGGCAGGCGGCTGGCCGGGGATGAGGCAGCTGGGAGGCGGAGGCTGCGGGAGGAAGCGGAGGTAACTGCAGGAGCCGCTTGCACCGGGGAAAGGCGGAATGGACGGAGCCGGTGTGTGCGTGTGTGTGAACGCTCTCTCTCTTTCTCTCCTTGGAACCGGGGGTGTGGAAGCGGGCGAGCCGAGCCGTAGGCAGAAACGGATCGGGAGCCGCGGGCGCTCTTACCCCGGCGATCGGGGCCTGAAGGGCGGGTCCCGCTTGCAGGGGTGATGTAGGGAGCAGTTCCTTTCCGCGGGGGCTTGTTGGGGGACGAAGAGAGGAGGGCGTTCCCCCATTCCCGGGGCGGCTTGCCTCTGGCGCTTGAGTATAGTGCAGCGTAGGCTGCTAGGGAGCCCGAGCGGCAGCAGGCTCCTTTGTTCTGGGGTTACGGATTGGGACATACAGCGAGAGAATTATGGGGCTGTGTCGTCGTCTTCCCTCTCCACCTCCACCCCCTCCGAACGCATGCATTGGCCGATTACTTAAGATCCCTGGAGATGTCCTTTGCAGATCCCCTGGCTGCAGGAGAGGCTGTTGCTTGTGCAGCGTCTAGGCCGGGGGAGCAGCGGGAATGTCGTGGCTGCCTAGCGGAAGGGCTGTTGTGTTTAGGGAGGGCGTAGGGACCGCCTGGAGTTGCGCTGGGCCTGGAGTGGCGGCGGGGACCTGCCTTGGCCATTTGGGCGACGGAGGAGGGGCGATTAGTCGCGCCTGGACTTGGTGTTGGGCGACCCAGTAATGTCAAGCGCACTCAAGGGGCCTGTTGTGTTGGGCGTGGCATGGACCGCCACTGTGAAATTCCCACCACCACCCACTTTACCGATTTAACGCAATGCATTGCTTGGCTCTGGGCTGCAAATCTCATTGGGATCACTTAGAAGGCTTTGCAGTAAGTGTGAACTCTTGGCGTGACTACTGGGGTCGGGCGGGGGTGGGTGGGATCGGTGCCAGTAAAGTTTTTGTACACCAGCACCGTGTGTGTGTAGATTGTAAAACACCGCAGGGAAGGACTCCCCTACAGACACATCTTTCATTTATTTATACGCTGTTACAGTGACTTACGAGGCCAGTGCTGTGTGCATTTGGTACCTTTGTCTATGTTAACACTAATGAACTGATGCAATGAAGTCTCTTCTGGAGTTTGATAAATGTTTAGCTCTGCCTCCCCATCCCCTTTTCCTCTTGGATACTGGCAGAGGTGCGAATGCTTTTGCCTGCCTTCTGTACTGCATCATATAGATGTAGATTTTCTTCTTAACATGAAGGCACAAGTTAACAGAACCTCATATTCTACTCTTCTGGCAAAGAGCGAGAGCTGTAACTTGCATGATGGGATTTGTAGTTCAAGGTGTTTGCTGTTGTATTTTATAGATTCCTATTTGGCACCTTTTTTAATGGGGGGGAGGGTGTATTTTCAGCTGAGCAAGGGCTGAAGGGCCAGCAACATTGGCCTTGCTCACTGATTCACTAGTATACCAGGTGCTGGGCTCTTTAACCCTCTATTTCTCCCAGTGAAAGCAGCACTAATGGCTTTGGCAAAGTCCTATCCTTAAATAAGTATCTCAACTCTACACTCCTATATTGAAGCCAAGGTAACAGGAAAATGGTACAGAACAGCTTAGGTGCATAATCAGGAGGCTGTACCCAAATCTCTCATTTAATGCTGTTATTATTTTTCGAGTATGTATAGCACTGCTCTCTATCTGTGTGTGTGTTTTTAAAAAGTAAACTGTACATGCAAAAAAGGGAGCAGAATGTGACTAGTAATTGCAGTCCCCCCCAACAAATAAATCACCAAGGAGTTGGATGGCACAGAATCATATGCTGCAATTACAAAGCCGGTATCATTGCTGTGATTTTGGAAAGAGGATCCCCCCCTTGTGCTTACCCACTTCCAATTTGTACTTTGCCCCCCCTCCCAAAAAAATATGGTGACCTGTGTCAGGCTTTGAGAAAATATGGAAGAGATAAAAATGGGAATAGTAGAACTGTGTAAGTTTTGATATGACACATGAAGACTAGTGGCAAGTTACTAGTGGAGGACTGGGCATCCTAGAATTGGGTGGCTAATCTGTGCCTCTCCAGATGTTGTTGGACTACAGCTCCCACCAGTCCAGCCACCAGGTACCAATGGGCAGGAAACTGTAGTCCAGCAACATCTGGAGGGCTGCAGGTTCCCCGTCCCTGTACTAGATAGAAAGTTGAGCATGCTGCGGAAAAGCCAAAGGCATACTGGCTGAAATTCCCCTCGTGACAGTAAAGTGGTTTGTTCAATATTTCTCTGTTGCTCGGTTGTGGCATCATTTGGCAGCAGTGAGGCCTTGCCATATTTTACGAGAATTTGCAGAGGAGTAGCTGGGTTAATCCATTGCAGCAAAATGAACAGACACTCCCGAGACATCATAAAGACTAACAAACTGTTAGGGCAAAATTCTGGGTGCGAGAATGCTCAGCCACCCAGCTCATCAGGCAAGGGCCTGTGGTCGTTGCGGAGTATAAAAGGAAGGAGTCCAGCCATGATCCGGAGCAAACAGCAAGGTTTATTACTGCGCAGCAGGTTCAATGCCAGACTGAACACTGTGAACAGGGCTGCAAGAACTTTTAAAACTTCCCACCACCATCCCATAATGCACATCGAAAGCATCATACATACATCACTTGTGACAGGGTAAAAGGTCAGAAAAGGGGAAGGTGCAAGGGGCATTAGCATACAGGTAAACAGGAGGTAAGCAGGATTAGCATAAGGATGTCCCAGGACATTGTTAAGCAAGTACCAGTAAGTATCTGGGAAGGGATCCTTGAGTACCTGGTGGGGGGAAACAATGGGTCCAGTTGTGTGTATTGCCTCTGGCTTCGGAGGGTTGGGAATGGCAGGAGATGGTACCTGAATGGATTATGGATATGCAGAGGAGCACCACCCTGGCTACCTGACCTCTTGCTTAAGGGATTATGGCTGTTCCCTGCATCCCTGAGAGCCCTTGGCCAGAGTCGCAAAAAGGAGGTTTCATTTAGAAATAAAGATACACTGTATTCATTCATAAAGAAATATGGTTACATAGAGTCTCAGGCAACAGAGAAAGGGTAGGAAAGGGAGCCTTTATTACTCAGGGCTTGATCTTGAGGGGTTCGTGTTGGTGCGATACTAGAGTGGTGTTGTAGGATCAAATGGGGTCCCCTTGAGGGCATTAGTGCCAATCTTGATTCCCAAATGAAGCCTCGTTTGGGTGCCCCCCCCCTATAAAATTCCCTAACAGTCCCCCATTCGGAGATAGATTCGTGACCCAGTTCTGAAAGAACAACGAATCTTTTCTCCGCTCCTTCCTGCCCTTCCCTGGGGTCCTGGGTGCCAAAGCTCTGTGATCTGGTATTCTCCTTCCTCAAGTGTCGCATCTGAACATATTCTGGGAAGAGGGTACGGTGCTGAGAATAAGTTCTTTAGGGAAAGAGATTTGAGGGGTTTGTGTCAGGGAAGAAGCGGAACAGGGAACAACAAGGGTTAATACAATGCATGGCACAACAAAACACAGGTACACATAAACTAAAACAATTCCTTTAAATAACCATCCTAGGTTGGGGGGGGGGGCAGCCCCATATGTCAAAGTCCGAAAGTCCTTCATGTTGAATAGCTTCCAGTTGTCCAGCCAACTTATGGATATTGTTCAAGTATCCCGGAATATGTAGAGTCTGGTCTGTGACATACGTGCAGCACTCAGAGTTGATCAGGGCACAAGTCCCGCCCTCACTGGACAATAAAGAGTCCGTAGCAATTCGGTTCTGTTCTGTTCTGCCTTCTGCATGAATTTTAAAAGTACGCCTGTAAGTTTAAGATGTCTACATGGTTGGAGCTAGCTCCATACACAGGGAATAGTGCCCTGCCCCATGTTTCCCTATTGGCAGCCACGTCAGAGAGTTTGGGGAGGGATTTTGATTTTCCCTTATTCCTTTTCCTTCCCGCCGGTAAGTCGCGAGTGATAAAGCAAATCAGGTTCAAGAAAAGTTGGATCTGCTCCGAGCTGGCATGGGGCTGTACTGGTAGGGTGTGGGGGTTAGGAGTTTAAGAGGGTTATGTCCTTTGCAATCTCCCCGCAGCGCTGTGGTCCGGTGTGGTCCCATACTGGAGAGGTGGGTGAAGGGCCTATGGGGTGGTACCAACCCTCAAGGTACTCTTCCCCCTTTCCAGCCCTCTGTGTGTCCAGGATTCCACAGGCAGCAAAATCGCCTCAAACAAATCCCTTGTAGTTGGGGCTTTGAAAGTTTTGGGGTCAAGAGGAGGCACTGGAACCCAAACATTAGGTTTTCCGTTTGGTGTTGCTTGTCAGTATAAACATGCACAGCCCCTCCCTGCTCTATTTCTGTCCAATTTGGGTGGCGAAGGGCCTCACCTTGTCCATAGAGGAGGTACGATCCATTAGCACAGTCCATATGGTAGTATTGTTGTTCCATGGAAAGGTTGGCATATAGAGAGTTCCCAGTACTGAGTCCCAGTGATTTTAGGCACCAGCGAGTGACGTAGTAAGGTTTGGGAACCCGGGTGACAGAAGTTGAAATCCCCCATTCGGTCAGGGTTGTGGTCGCCCCCTAGGTCTACAGTGTGGTAGTCGAGGAAGTGGCAGTCAGCTTGCAGTCTGGAGCATTGGTCCGACAGGACCAAGGCAGGTTGAGAGCAGAAGAACAGGGTAAGGAGGTAAAGGATGGGACCCATGTTCAGTTCAACGTGGAGCGACAAACAACTGACAGCTGTCAAAGCATGAGTTGTCAAACGAAGCGATGAGTGAGCGGCTGACAGCTGTCAAAGCAGGAACTGTCAAAACAAAGCGACGAGTGAGCGGCTGAAGCGACGGTAGGAAGCAGGAGCGAAGCGAAGGCTGAAGCGACTGCAGGAAGGCTGAAGCGACGGCATGAAGGCTGAAGATAGACGGCAGGAACTATTCACGTCTTAGGCGCAATTTGATGGTGTTGGGGTCTGGAACTATCTCCGAGGTCCAGATGTCCAAAGCGGTTTAGAGGAGATCCTGGTCTGGTCCGGTCTGTTGGGCCCGATCTTGGTCCCGATTCAGGTCCGGTACTGTTTTCTTACACCTAGTGTGATGCAGCCAAGAGTTCTTCTCCCCTATTTTAGAGCAGTGGGTGAGGTGAGGAGAACTTGAGATGGTCCCTCCCAAGGTGGTCAAAGTGGCTGCTTCTGGTACACTTTAACTGAAATCCAGTCTCCAGACTTCATGGATTCTGAAGCCTCTTTTTTTGGTCAAATGAGTTAAAACAATTAAAAAAGATGTGTAGAGAAGGTTGGCACACTGCAGAGTGCCAGGTGGGACAAGAATATGTGGTGATAAGTTGGTCTAACTTAATAAATTGGTCTTAACAATAGCCTGATCTACTGGAAAGTATAAAAATGCATGAGAACCCTCCAATGGGGTAAAAGCAAAAGTATGGTAAACATAAAAACAATTACACAAAAACTGTGATCCCCCCTCCCCCCATGGAAATAACACACTATCAGACATAGTTCAGCAATTCTACATAATAACACATAATATACACAACATACAATTATTAATTCCACCCCAGTTGGATGTATTTGAGGAAATCTGTGGTTTTGAGGCAGTTCTTGCCTTTTTCACACATCTTTAGCCATTTGGCACATTTGCTTGAGGTTAGAAAGGGACAGAAAATGTCCTTACAATTCATCTCCCCCCCCCTTTTTGTCAGTCCATATCCTTTTGGAATGTGATTGTTGTGGCCAGAGTCTTCTTGGGAAGCTGTAAACAATAAAATCTTAATGCATTTAAGTATTTTATTCATCGCCTTTCTATATAGTTACTACTGTTATTACCTGCTAAGTTTGTTTGGTTCTTTTGCTAAAAGAGAACTTTATGAAGATAACTTAAAGGTGCTACCTGACAGAATGCAGTTACAAAACAATACTGTATTTGGAAGTACTTAGGTTAATTTCATAGACATAATGGAAAAATAAATAAATAAATGAAAGCAGATTATTTGCAACCTAAAAAGAAGCATCAAAGCCCAAAACAGAGGGAAGTCAACTTTATATAGCAGGGGGGAAGAATGCCTGTAAGGGAAGAAAGACTAAAAGAATAAAAGGGATTACTGTTTGTATCTCCTCTCTTTTTTTTTTTTTTTTGCTGTGGAAGAAAACAAGAGGCAAAATACACCAGGATTAATACCAGTATATGGTAGAGGTAAATGTGAGATTAGTACATCTCAAGGAAGCATTTACTGACGAAGCATTTGCCCAGTGACCAGAAGATAGCAATTTTCTATTAATTTACAAGTGTGGAGGGGGCGTCCCCCCTTTTGTGTAAATAACATACTGTCAGACGTACAGTAGTTCAATGTTTTTGTTGAATATCACACAACGTAAATTATATATCAGTTGTATGTCTTGAGGTCATCAAGTGAGCTTGAGACAATTCTGGCTGCTTTTAAATCCTAGGGCACAGAGTCTTGAGGTCGAAGAGAGAAAATATCCTTGTAATTCATCATAGTTAAGCATTTTATTCATTTAAATATTATTATTATCATTTATATTTAATTACTGCTGTTATTGTCTACTCAGTCTGTTTAGTTTACTTCACCTAGTTTGGCTGTGGAGGAAACAAAGGACAAAAATGTTGTTAATTAGGACACAATTGATAAGTTATTAACATTTTCCTTATGTGGTTCTGAATTCTCTTTGAGGTTCGCGTATCCTGTTTGAAAGGGACTATTATTACTATTATTATTTACAGGAAAGAATGACTTAGATGCTACATTCGTATGTACAGGAAGAAAAGGTAGAAATGCAAAAAAATTGCATAAATAAAACAAAATGATATTTAGATTACCACTCAAACAACATTTTTTTCAGATGGACTGGACACAAAGATATCAGATTAAAAGGAAAAAGTTACTATCAATTAATACGAAGACATTATAAAGACCACACATGTTAATATTGGACTGTAACCTTAAAGATTTGAAGGTGAATGGGAAAATAATGGAAAACTGATTTAATAAATGGAAGCTAGGAAAAGGACCCATACGTCACAGAAGGGGTGTAGCCCAAGACCGCCCTCCCTAGATTCATCATAGGTACATCATGAAAGGGGAGGTCTGGTAGCAGTAATCTGAGCAGTCTGGACCCTGCCCCCTGCCCCCAAAACCCAATCAACAAGAGATATTTACATTTCCCTGTTTCCCAGCCAAGTTAATCACACCCTTTTGTCTGGCACTCGGGTATCAGGATGCCAGGGATTACCTGAGACAATGAGAAGGTTCCCCCCACCCCCTTCTTCCTTGCAGAGGAACACCTGCTCAGAGAGTCAAAATGGTGTCAGTCAGGCCTGTCTTCCTGTGCTGCTTCAGACATGTGCCTGTACATTCATGTACATGTTTTATGAACAATTATTATATATGTGACCTTAAAATTCTTATAACAGAGCCTTAGTTTGCATAGTCTGTCTGTCAACTGGGTGGATCTGACCATCAGGGTAGTATGAAGAGAAGACAGCTATTTTCTATGAATTTCCAAGTGTGAAGGGCGCTTTACATTAAGAAATTTGAATAATATTTCATGTGCAGAGTATAACCTTGACACCTCTTAAGTTACAACCTTCTTTTTCTCCTCTCTTTCTCTTCAAGCTGACATAGTCTCTGTGCATGTACAGAGTTCATGATTTAGAAATCCATTGTACCAATTGAAAGTGTTGCAGCTGTTGGCTAAGTCACCATTTGAATAGAGGAAGGGAAGGGTGAATAGGTTAGATTTTACCCAGAAACCCAGCAATTTACACTTCCACCAAACCAGCAACAAAAGTGGTCAAATTAAATTCTTTGGTAAGTTTAAATCCATTTCTTTAGCCTTTGTGTCCTGAGATATTTCTGACCTCTTATTTCCTGTTCCTTGCTGCTTAGGAAGCAGGCTTATAAATCTTAAACTTTAAATATATAAAACTTCAATATCCAGACAACGCAATATTTTCACCAGAAAGCTGCAAGAAAAGTTTGGTCAAATTAAACTCCTTAATGAAGTCATGGCACTAATTAGCCATGTTTACTGTACTATATAAACATCTCATACCCCAGGCAAAAGAAATCTAGATTTGCCCCCTTTATCTACAGGGTTTTTGGGGTGCAGACTTTTATTCAAAATATTTCACAAATGTGGATTATTATTATTAGTGTGCTTTCCCTCTAGTCATTAGCGGAACAATGACCCGCCCCCTTATGTACGGGTAAATGACCAGTCAGAATTCATAAATTGCAAATGTTTGTTTGTTTTAAATAACTTCAGCCATGGGCAGACTAAAATTCCCTGCCCCCTCATATATGGGAAAATGGCTACAGGGTCACAATTCATAAGATATATTCTGCCATTTATTTACAAGGGGAAATGGTCAAGACTTTTATATGTGCTTAAACTTTAAACCTTAATAGACAAAATGGTAAAACTCATATAATCACTCCTTAAAAAAGACACTCTTGTTCTAACTCTGAAAACCAATAATCTTTCCTTGCCAGAAAGCAGAGCTGGGCTGAATTTCAACCCATCACCACATCAGACACATTGCCTTTCACATAGCTCTAAAATGGGAGTTAGAAGGGACCCTGTGGTCATTTAGTCTAACCCTCTAAGATACAGGATCCACAAGATTTGAATTAAAATACCAACTTTATACAGAACCCTTTAGCAGATGAGTTTTTCCTTAAGAGGTTATATCAGGAGCCCAACACAATTGAAGTTAAAACTAGACTCAGATAGACAATTCCTGGCTAAGGAAGCTCTACTTTTGACAAACAAATCACCTTTATAGGAATAGCTGTTCAATTTTCCTTTAGTCAATATTCCTCTAGTCACTTGAAGAAAGACTCCCCTTTTGAGCCTCTCTCAATAACAAACATTTGCACACCTCATGAAGTGAACATTTTCAAGTTTCAAAATATTTTCAAAGTATTGAGCAAGCATTTTCAAGGTTACTTACAAACACATTCTCTTTCTCTCCTACCTACCTAGCACCTTCGCATCACATACAACATACAATTTCAGACACATTCTCTCTCTCTCTCCTTCTACCTACCTAGCACCTTCACATCACATACAAAATGTAATTTCAAACACATTCTCTCTCTCTCTCCTTCTACCTACCTAGCACCTTCACATCACATACAAAATGCAATTTCAAACACATTCTCTCTCTCTCTCCTTCCACCTACCTAGCACTTTCATATCACATACAACATACAATTTCCTCATTTAACTCCCCCCCCCCCATTTGCAAGAGTCTGGTAGGGTTGGAAGGGATCTTGAGTAATCTAGTCCATCCCTTCTGAAATATGGGGATCTCAACACTATCATCGCCCTTTCAAAGCAGGATACACATACATTTGAGTACAGATGGCTAACTGGGAAGGAAACACGGGCTATGCCCTATCACGGAAGCACACATGTGTACTAAGGGAAAAGGAAGGAAGGGGAAGATTAAAAGTACCAACTTTACATGGAGGCCTTTAGCAAACCTGAGGGTTGGATAAACAGTTTTAAGAGGGAATTTACTTTCTCACTACCACCATTCTGTCCAACTGGACCAAGGTTAAACTGACTCAGATAGACATTTGCTGGCTATGGAGCCTCTACTTTTAATAACATTTCCCTAGAAGGAACACCATATTTCATAGTCACATGGTCCTAATACTTCCAAGGATTCCTCATAACAACAACACTCTTCTCTCAGAAGGAGACCTACCTAAGGCTTTATGAAATATAGACACTGCATTTTAGCTTGCAAAGAGCTGTTGTGCTCAATGAAGCTGGTTGCAGCAGAAACATTACATACAGAGCACATGGCTCCCTTGTTACACAGACCTTAAACATTGTGAGTTCACAAACAAACATTTTCAAAGTTACAATCTCCCTTTTCCTAGCTTCCTGCTCCCCCTTTCTGTACAGAAAGGGGTAGGTATACACACACACCCTCTTTTACTCTCTGGAGAAAGATTGGCCTTCTACAGCCTCTTACAACCAACAAACATTCACACACCACTTCCACCCTTTTTCAATATTTGCCATGTTTTTGGGTTGATCAATCCCTTAACATAAAATTATTTAAGCAAGCTTGCATTATTATTATTTTTAAACTTTTTTTTTTTTAACTTAAGGAAGGCAGTCTGTAGAGGTCATGGCCAATTTTTAAACACAAACTCCTTACATTCCCAAACCTTGATTACATTTCTTATTTATTTCAAGGGAAACAACGATCTCTAGCAGACACAAGGAACAGATGCACACACACTTAACAGACAAAACAAATAACAGACAACATGTAACGTGAAAACATATATATACCATTCCTATTGTTTCTCAGTCCTAAATAAAGTTACCTAGCTATTTCACAGAGTTTCTCCTGAGCCCTAGCTATCTGGTTTCCTCCCCAGACCTTTGGTGCTCACTTTTCCCGTTTCTCTTTGGGGTGCTTCCAACCACTCTGCCATGTCCTGCCTAATCCCTGTTAGGCTACCCCTCCTGGCAACCTCCTACCTATCGTCACAATCTTGAGAAATAGGGGACCCTACTGGACGCCCACGCTTTGCGGTGCCAGATCAGGTACCCCCTTGGATAGAATTTTCGCTCCGGAATACCCCCCTTGCTTTTGGAAGCGGGCTCACGCACGATACACGTGTTACGTGGCTCGACCAGTGCGGCTGGGGTAAAGACAGGACAGAAAAGGCTTCAGCCTGCTGGCTGAAGTGGTTGAAAAAGAGCCTTTGGTCCCTTGCTTTTGGACAGGGCCTTCCTGCCAGGGCGGCTGACCAAAGGACCCCCACTCTTTTCTGGAAAAGGGGGGGTGGAGAAGCAACAGAGATAGAGCTCAGAACTCCCCTTTCGAGTTGAGCACGGCACACGGTCCGGAGAGACAGGACAGAAAGCACGATAGATAAGAGGGCAGAGAATTCAGTTGCCAGGAGATACCACCCCGCTACCACCAGTGCACTGGGTTTTAACCTTATACTCACACACTCCTCCGTGTTGATCCTGGGGATGAAGAAGCTGGCCGGCCGGTTCTTGCCTTTGCTCCCTGGCTGGGTCCTTCGAGACTTGCAGATTACCGCCTGGAGGATGGCCGAGGGTCCAAAGGGGTCTTCCCAGGCAAAAGGGCCTGGTGCCGGCTGAAGATCTTGGGGCCCTCAGTCAGCCACACAGGAGAACCGCAAGTCCCTGTTCGGGCGCCAAATGTTAGGGCAAAATTCTGGGTGCGAGAATGCTCAGCCACCCAGCTCATCAGGCAAGGGCCTGTGGTCGTTGCGGAGTATAAAAGGAAGGAGTCCAGCCATGATCCGGAGCAAACAGCAAGGTTTATTACTGCGCAGCAGGTTCAATGCCAGACTGAACACTGTGAACAGGGCTGCAAGAACTTTTAAAACTTCCCACCACCATCCCATAATGCACATCGAAAGCATCATACATACATCACTTGTGACAGGGTAAAAGGTCAGAAAAGGGGAAGGTGCAAGGGGCATTAGCATACAGGTAAACAGGAGGTAAGCAGGATTAGCATAAGGATGTCCCAGGACATTGTTAAGCAAGTACCAGTAAGTATCTGGGAAGGGATCCTTGAGTACCTGGTGGGGGGAAACAATGGGTCCAGTTGTGTGTATTGCCTCTGGCTTCGGAGGGTTGGGAATGGCAGGAGATGGTACCTGAATGGATTATGGATATGCAGAGGAGCACCACCCTGGCTACCTGACCTCTTGCTTAAGGGATTATGGCTGTTCCCTGCATCCCTGAGAGCCCTTGGCCAGAGTCGCAAAAAGGAGGTTTCATTTAGAAATAAAGATACACTGTATTCATTCATAAAGAAATATGGTTACATAGAGTCTCAGGCAACAGAGAAAGGGTAGGAAAGGGAGCCTTTATTACTCAGGGCTTGATCTTGAGGGGTTCGTGTTGGTGCGATACTAGAGTGGTGTTGTAGGATCAAATGGGGTCCCCTTGAGGGCATTAGTGCCAATCTTGATTCCCAAATGAAGCCTCGTTTGGGTGCCCCCCCCCTATAAAATTCCCTAACACAAACTTATTGTGATATACCGGTAAGTCTTTTGTGGGTCAGAGCTCACTTTGTCACTGAGATATATGAAGTGGAATATGACTAAGTGAGCACATATGGTAGGTAAACCTACAAAAGAGAAGTAAATTGGTTTTGATCTGTGCTTCCCCCCCAAAATGTTAAGGATTGGCTTTTCCTGTGTGCATCTCCTCACATGCTTACATAAATGTGCGGCTTTCACCGCCAAATAAACACCCCCCCCTTTAGTTTGGTAGTGTCTTAACCTGTTGTCGCACCTTTGTTGGACAATGTCTTCTGTAGGGATGGGGAATGTCTGGCTTATTAATGGCTGTGCTTTTGACATTAGTGAAAACCAGCCTTTTCTATCAAGACTTTTGGGGGATTTGGCAAATTGGGTTTGTGGGCCATTGTGTTGGTTGTTGAGTGCTTTCATTGATTTATGTTGCTAGCCATCCTGGTTGTTGCTGCGTGTTCACTTTGTTTAGAAAAAGAGGCAGGATATATAAACTTTTAAATAAATCAAGTTAAACAGCAAAATACTGCTATAGAGCTGGCATAGTACTATGCAAAACATGCAGCAGCAGCAGCAGCAACAACAACAATTTTTCCAGAGAATGTTTGCCTGGCTTGGTCTCATCCTGAGTTAGTATCAGTTGTTGCACTTCTAAAGGGGAAAAAAATCATAGCTCTTTTGTTGGACTTTACTCTTTAATGATTGTGGTTTGACATGGTAGCATGTTATCAACAGTTCTAAGAATTTTGGCTAGGAAGTGGTCTGTAAATAAGATTCTTTTGCTGCTTAAAAATATTATTTTGAAAATCTTTTTTTTAAGCAACTCTTAGGTGAAATGACTGCATAGAGGGCAGCTCTGAATCACTTGTATTAAAAAAACCCTGCCTTGAAAACTAGCTGTGTGATAGAGAGGTCTTGACATAATAATGACTTTGGTCTTACTTGCACATACAAAAGGCCAAGTCAATATTTTAGGGCTTGCTTGATCTTGTAAATTTCCTAAGTGACCACACACAGTGCAGAAGGTAGACCAGCAAACAGACTTTTCAAACAAACAGTACCACACAAACTGTGCTAGATTTAGCTAAGTGCATTGCAAGAAGTTTTGTCAGCATCAAGAAAATGTCAAATGCCCACACTCAGTCCTTTCCTCCCCCTCTTATCCACCCAGTGATACTAAAGATACAGATAATAAGTGCTAAAAGGTTTCCTATCTTGAGCCTGTTGTTGTTTGTTTACATCAGGAATGGGGCTTGTATCTCCCACCATCCCTGATTATATAGGTCATGCTGCCTGAGGCTGAGGGAGTGGTAGTCTAACAATACCTGGTTTATATGATCAAGTTCTATATCATAACTCTTCAGGGAATATACATGATGTATAATCTGTTGTTTGAAGTACTAATTCTACATTTATTTCACTGAAAATACCTGAGCAGTTAAGTTATGGCCTGGAACCTGGACCAGGAGTTGCTTGGTGTATCTGTTGGCATCTGTTGATGGTCCTGCCATCTCTACCATAGAACCAGCTCATTTTTTGTACCTGTCTGTATGGCATTCTACCTCCCTCCCACAACACCCACCATGTTCTGAATTATTTCCCACTTACAACTTACCAAGCTAAGGTAATGCCCACAAGGTATGGGGACGTTACCTGCGGAATTCATCCCCCTCTAAGGCTAACCCTATTGCTCCATTGCATAACACAGTGGGAATCTGTTGCCCCATAGCAACTTAGCAGTTGCCTTTGCTCAACAGAGATGCTGTTTTTTCCTGACTAGCAATCAAATGACATGAGAGCATTATGCTGCCACTGTTCATTCCCATGGGGTGATAAAGCAGCCAGTTACCCCCATATGCCATGGAGCAAATGATTGGCCATGGCCCTAGATCCATCCCAGAAAGTACTGACTGTTGGCAAGCAATTCC
The DNA here is from genome assembly GCF_965207765.1 of Zootoca vivipara. Taxonomy (NCBI): domain Eukaryota; kingdom Metazoa; phylum Chordata; class Lepidosauria; order Squamata; family Lacertidae; genus Zootoca; species Zootoca vivipara. The sequence continues at coordinate 65,395,079 of NC_142584.1, read as the reverse complement.
TTCCTCTGGGTGGAGATGAGGAATAGATTGGTGCTTTGCTCTCAAGTAAAGGTAAAGGTAAAGGGACCCCTGACCATTAGGTCCAGTCGTGACCGACTCTGGGGTATCGGCGCTCATATTGCGTTATTGGCCGAGGGAGCTGGCGTACAGCTTCCAGGTCATGTGGCCAGCATGAAAAAGCTGCTTCTGGCAAACCAGAGCAGCACACGGAAACACCGTTTACCTTCCCGCTGTATCTACTTGCACTTTGCCATGCTTTCAAACTGCTAGGTTGGCAGGAGCTGGGACCGAACAATGGGAGCTCACCTCACTTAGTGCAAATGTGCTTTACACTACTGTAACAGCACTTACAAAGAAATGTTTTGTCATCTGACCCCACTGCCTGTCAAGCAAAATAGGGAGAGCAGCTGCAATTCTGCACCTTGTCAGCTCTACTCAGAGGGTGAGTGTTCTGGGTTCTGGTGGCTTTGTAGTGCTATGTGGGTAATTATGCACATCACAATTAAAATAATAAGCCTGGGTTCATAGCAGAAGCTAAAATACAAATAGTACCAACTGCCTGTCCCTGAGCTTTATTATATGTCATCTTTGGCTGCTTGATTTCAGGATGCCGCCCATCAAAGCGGGAATATGGACCTTCTGTTATGGTTTGCTCCTGGTTTTTAGCTTGAAAAGTAATTCTTATTTTTCTATCTCCTTAAAAAGAAAACTTGATGCACTGAGTGAAGTGGATTGCAGCCCACAAAAGTTTGCCACAATAAAGTTGTTGGTCTTTAAAAGTGTAACAGGCCTCTCTTTGTTTCTTGTGTGTATATGTGTCTACCTGTCTTCCGAAGTTGTGGAAAGCCTTAAGGAAGTCCTTGTTGGAAGAAACAGATATGAAGTTCAGTTTTGCCAGAGAGGTTGTGGAATGGACAGGGGAAATCCAGGCATGATTTATAACAACTGTGGGGCGACTGCTGGCACGGTAACTGAATGGGGAACAATTTACTTCAGCCTGGTTCAAGATAGTAGGTTACAGTACTTTGTCCCCAGTAAACACCTGATAGAAATGCCTGCAATTCTCATCTTTGTTGCCAGTCCTGATGGGAGAGGCAGTGAATGGAAAGAGCTGTGAGAACTTTACTGTGCATCCTAACAGGAGATCTCTTGGAGGAAATGCCAAACAGTCGAGCCTGCTGTTGCACCGGCTTGATAGGGATATTTCAGAAATGCTCCTTCTTAACAGCACAGTTGTGGCTTTTGTTATTCTCATGATGGACTGTATCCTTTCAGTGTTGGCAGCAATATGGGCTCCTTGCATGCCACCCTCAGCCTCTACCCACAATGTGGGCTGCAGAGAGTGCTTAGTGTTCACTGTGGCCATGGCACAGGGATGGTCAACCTTTGATTCTCCTGAGGTTATTGGAGTCCAGTTCCATAATCCCTGACCATTGACCATTCAGGCTGAGGCTGATGGGAGTCCAACAATCTCTGGAGGGACTGCAGCTTCTTCTTTATTCTCTTCTGTCCCGAGAGAGACCATGTCCCTTCTGAACTTTGCCATGCACATCAATTGTGGCACAATGCTGATATGGAAAGAAGCTAGCACACTTGTCATATCAGCACTGTGCAAGGCGTTCAATATTTCATATACAGTCTGTGCAAATGCACTCTGTATTTTCTCAGGGCCTGCCTGTCTAGAAGGCTGGTTTGAACTGGCAGGTGAGTGTGCATTCATCTTGAGTTCCTCCCCTTCATTTGACATGTGCCAGTACAGCATGTACACATCACATCCTGTACAGGATGTGCGCCCAGTCCCCATGGGCCTAGCTCTCCTAAGCCTTATTTGCATGCCCACAGCAATGCTATGTCAGTGAGTTTAAGTGCCAGGAAAACTGTCCCCTAAGCTGCACTCCCTTCTTTCCCTCCCACCCTCCCTTCTAGTGCTAGTTGCATCTGCTGACTTCTGTTTCAGTGTATCTGAAGAAGTGTGCATGCACACGAAAGCTCATACCAATGACAAACTTAGTTGGTCTCTAAGGTGCTGCTGGAAGGATTTTTTTTATTTTTTAGCATGATGTCACCTTCATTGTCCCTTCTTTCCCAATAGTCAGGCACAGTTTGTTCCTTAGCTGCATTGGCTATGCCTCTCCACGTTTGGCTTTCCAGTAGTTTGGGAGCATGTTAAGGTAGCCAACAATAGCCTTTGTGTTCTGGCCTTATATAAATTACCTGGACGAAGGTGTGGTATTTGCACTTGTCAAAGGAAAGTGCTTTCTCAACGGGAGTGAGGGCTAATCATACAAGTGTTTGGAGAAGCCCCTTGCTTGCTAGGTGTGTGATTACAAAGGATGTGGGAGGAAGAGCCTTAATATAGTACATTATTGGGTAGATCAGTCTTTTCCCACCTGGTGCGCTCTAGTTTTGGACTACAAGTCTTATCAGCCTCAGTCACCTGTGACCAGTGGTCCAGGATTATGGGAGTTGTAGTACAAAATATCTGGAGGGTGCCAGGTCTGGGAAGGCTGGTTAAACTTAATTTATTTGCTACATTTGTATCCCACTGTTCCTATGAGAAGAGCAGAATAGTATTGTATCCTCCAAGCAACTGTATTGATAGTCCGTGTTGACGTTGGGTTGCAGATGGCCTGGCTATGTAACTTATACATGGGATGGGGCTTGGAGGGGAGTGAGTCTTTGGCTCATATACCCACCCTACTAAGCACAAACCTTGCCAAATGAACTTGAGTTCATGTGAGCAGACCATACTCATATGATCTCTCCAGCCACCTACAGAAAAGTGATGGGTTGTGGCATATTTAGAGTTGACATTTAAATATTCCAGATGCAGTTGGAGGGGGTGTCTGGATTCACGGTTCACCCCCCACGCACCATTCCATGTATAGCTTATGACCCCATACGTCATTCATCAATTACAGCATTTGCCAACCTGGTGCTCTCCAAAGGTTTTGGAATCCCAACTTGCATCAGCCCCAGCCAGCGCGGCTGTAGTCCATAACATCTGGCGGGGCATTAGGTTGTCAGTGGCTGATCTGGGGAGGGGGGTTAAGTGTTCCCTACTTGTTAGAGCACAACTTGCTTTAGCCGAGGAATGCTGGAAGTGGAGCTTGTTGCTTTGGTATTCCCCCACACCCATTTAATGCTGAAGTCTGATAAAAAGATAAATGGCACAGTCTCCCCTTTCATTGAGGACTAAATCTGGCTTGTAAAAAACGACGGTAGAAGTGACGTTCCCTTCAGCAGCTGCTGCTGAATGACATGGTTTATGGCTCCCATTTTCAGGCAACGTGTAATAACAAACAAGAGCAGGGGAGGGGAGGAGGATGATCTGAGGCTTGTGCAGGGGCAATACTTGCTCCTTGAGACTGCCTTGTTTCCTTTGCCTGTGACAGATGCTGCCCCAATGCAAGGAATTGATTGGGCAGTAAAGCCCAAAGTCTTGCTAACCAGGGGGGGGGGGGTGCAGTACAGGATAAGATGGTGGATTTCTTGGTATTAAGTGGAAGGGAGTTTTTAAGAGAGATTCGATTAGTCCCGTTTTATGAACCCGTTGGAAGAATGGAAGAGCGATGAGTGTGGGATGGTTAAAGAAGCCTAGAAACGTGGATGCTTACTGTTGAGATATGCTGGCTACCGTGAGCCCATGTGCTTGGCAAACAACACCAGCAGATGCCACCCTGTTTGCACTGGGCCTTGACTAATGAAAGGCAGTTTCCTGATTTCCTTAGTTATTCTGACACATCCCACTGCTTTGCTGGAATAAGAACTACTTGGCATAGGCAGGATCCTCTATTAAACTAGTGAACTGCAAGAGTTCCAGGATAAATGTTTACACTTTTCTCCTTTTTAAATGTGAAGGCTGTGTGCACTTAAAATAATAATTATGTGGCAAGATTTCCCAGCTTTCATGTAGAAAAAGCCCAAACCCTGCAACCTGCATAAGGAAAATAATATTGAGTGTATTTACATTATATTTTGTTTAATTTGTCCCATTTCTCCTGTTCATGGGAGACTGAAGAGGCATGCAAAAATGTCAAGTTAGAACTTATCCAAACCTCCAGGAGAATGCTTTGAAGCTGCCCAATGCTTATGGGACCCCCTCCCCTCAGTTCCTTATTTGTAATTGTCATCTGGAGTTATCACACATTTAATGCAAGTTGTGCAATACCGGTAACATTTTTGATTGGAGCAAATCACTGTCAGTCTTGAAGAGCGTAGTCTCCCAGTCATGGGGATACATGATAATAGGGTTTAGGGCATATAAACTTTCCTTGCTTGTTACATTTGCTGATTAAGATGTGTTTTGAACAGGGAACTAGCAATCAACTTCTCAATTGTTCTTACGCTAGGTTTTCCCACCTCCTTTTCAAATCTATCCTTGCTGTCCTCAAGGTTTGTCTCTTGACTTACCTATTTTTTAAAAAGCTGGAATTTTGTGCTCTGTATCACATAGGTTTCCCTGTGCCTGCACAGAATATATGCAGCCCAACTTGGGGTACCTCTTCTACATTCCTTTAAGGACTCTGCTTGCCACAAAGCATAGGTTATCTATTGGAAGGTCCTTCTGATGTAAAACCTGAGGACTGGCTTTCCTTTTATAGTCCCCACACTATGTAGCGACTTGCAATAAAATGCATTGAATGAAAGTTGACTTGCATGACACATAGGAACAGGAGGAGGAGACCTCCATGTTTGAGGGCAAAAGCAAAGATAATTTCCCACCACCCGCATTTAATTAGGACCAAAAACACATTTTTGACCATGGAGAGGTTCTGGTATAAATTGTTTTTTGCTGAAGTAAAGGAGATATTGGGCTGAACATTTCCTCTGTGAACTCAGAGCTTAAATACAAACCATGTTAGATCAGAGAATTCTTAAGAAATGCTGATGGAATCCAAACAGTCTAATCCTTTTGCTGAACTGGCCTTATGATGCATATTCTTGCTTTACAGAGTGTTTGTAGAATTGCTGTGGGAAGCAGGGGGGTCTGCTCAGTTCGTTAACAGTGGATTCCTGAAAACTGATATATATATTAGGATGCTGGATAGTCAGTTGGTCAGAGCATGGTGCTACTAACTCCAAGGTTGCAGGTACAATCCCCGTATGGGACAGTTGCATATTCCTGCATTGCAGGGGGTTGGACTAGATCAGGCATGGCCAAACTTGGCCCTCCAGATGTTCTGGGACTAAAATTCCCATCACCCCTGACCACTGGTCCTGTTAGCTAGGGATGATGGGAGTTGTAGTCCCAAAATATCTGGAGGGTCAAGTTTGGCCATGCCTGGACTCGATGATCCTTAGGGTCCCTTCTAACTCTACAATTCTATGATTGGCATGGAAGATGGATCTGGTTTCCTTTGGATCAGCTAGTGCCTGATTGCCAGGATGCTTGCAAAGAATGCTAGTCTAGGTAGACCTTGACTCGATCTAGCAAGGCACTTCTTATCCTCTTAAGAAAAATCTGCTTGTTGGCACTGTGGATTTGGTGGGGTTTTTGCGGGTGTATTGTGCAACAATAGTGCTTTATACTGGACTGTCCGTACATCATTCAGCTTTATTCTGTGATGTTTCCCCAATGTTGCATATTATTGCCATCTGGAAGGGGAACTCTTATTGAGCTATAGTGCAACAAATGCAGATAACCTCCCCCCCACTCCCCCCAAAACCACCCAACCCTGAAACATCTGTGGTATGAAAAATTACAGGAATTCAGCAGGAAGCTTTCCAATTGGAAACTAAGTAGTATGATCACCCCAAAACTTCTGCGGGCACAAATAGAACTGAATTTGGGACCATGTTTAAACCACGCTGATACTGTGATGAGCACAAAAAAAAATCATGAATGCAGCATAAAAGGACATAAGGAGAGTTCCCATTGCTGTGTGTAGACTAGTTGTGTTTTTTGTTAAGAGATGCGGAGTATGTACTCCAGCTTTGTAAACTAATTGCTGTATGCAATTTTCTGGGGTTATTTTATTTATTTATGTTGTTATATCCCAACCATTCTCCCAAAGGAATCCGAACTATTCCAGTATAGATGAAGACTGGGAAAGATCTTGGCTTAAAAGATTTGTTGCAAGAGGAAGGTATTCAGTAGGCACTAGAAAAAGACAACAGAGATAGTAATTGTATCATATTCCTCAAGGGGAGGGAAGTCCAAAGGGAAGGTGCCACAAGACGAAATGCATAATAATCCTATATTATGCAGAATGGACCTCTTGAGAAGATGGTATTTGCAGGAGGCTCCTACTTGCAGGGGGTAGTGATCTATTGGGCACATAAGTGGTTGAGATGATCTTTCAGGTATCCTGGTCCTAGGCTGTGTAGGGCTTTGTACGTCAAAACCAACACATTGAACTTGACCCAGAAGCTAATTGGCAGCCTGTGCAAATCTTTCAAGAGTTGGGTAAAATGGTGACAATATCTTGCCCAAGTGAACAGTCAAGCTGCTGCATTTTGCACCAGCTGCAGCTTCTGGACCAACCTCAAGGGCTGCCCCACGCACAGTGCATTGCAGTAATCCAGCCAGGAGGTTATCAGTGCATGGATGACAGTGGTAGGTTGCCATGGTCCAGAAATGACCATAGTTGTTTTATCAATCAAAGGCGATAAAAGGCACTCCTAGTTACTGAGGTCAGCTTGGCCTCTAGAGGAAAGTGGATTTGGGAGCACCCACAGACTTCAAACCTGCTCTTTCAGGAAAGAGCAAGACCCCATCCAAAATATGCATTTTGCCTAGTTATCGCATCACCAGGATTCAGACCAAGTTTGCTGTCTTTCGTTATTTAATGCCTTAGTTGTTAATAGCTGGTTTTGTACTTTGGTGTTTTTCAGGCTTTTGTATTTAATCTAGATATATCATAGTCTTTGTTTTGTAAGCTACTTAGGATACACTTTTGTACAATAGCAGGATTGAAATAATAGGTCTGTTTAACAGGCATGTTTAAGCATACTGGGGTTCAAAAATGAGTTTGGTTCTTTTTTTGTGTACGATGGGTGAAAAGGCGTCTGCAAAAATGAAGGTGTTACTCGGTATCAGCTCCTGCACAGATGATAATGACTGAAAGCTTTTCCTATGAATAGCTTTGTGAGCTGGCTGTTGGTATTGAAGCGTTTTCTTATGTCCTTTACATATTTAGAAATAGTGTCAATATTGTTAGTTCTGTAGTTCATACACCTTGGTATCACCTCCATCTGCGGCAGGTACTGCCCCTAGCATTGCAATTCTATCCATACTCTGACTCGTGGCCTCAAACTGGCCAGGTGACAACCTTGCTTAGGTCTGACAGTAGTGAGTGTCAAGTGGGTCACACCCTTTCTATAGTTAAGCGCTAGCTTTTCGGGACAATCTTTTCCAAGTTGCTCAGAGCAGAGGGAGCGGGCCATATCTCTGTAATTGTTATTTTGGTAAAAATCCATGGTATCCACTTTTGCTGTGTGGTGTGCTGTTAACATGGCTGTCCCTATTTTCAAAAGTATTTATATACTGCCAACACATACAAAATATCAGGGTGGTGTACAATAAAACACGGGGGGAAATGCTGTAAAATGGGCATTAAAATGACTGGCTACTGAAAAAAATGTAAACAGCTGCATAAGCCTGTTGGCATAAAAAGGCCTTCAGGAGGATCCTCAGCATGCGGCTGGTGACACTGAGTCTAGGCAAGCTTTGGACTTACACACTCTTCCTTTTGCCATGAGGAACTTGTAGTTCTCATTTAGTTTCTCCATAGCTTGCTGTGTCATCTGAACATGGCAAAGTTGGTTAATCTTACCCAGGGGTCAGCAAACTTTTTCAGCAGGGGGCCAGTCCACTGTCCCTCAGACCTTGTGGGGGGCCAGGCTATATTTTGGGGGGAAATTCCTATGCCCCACAAATAACCCAGAGATGCATTTTAAATAAAAGGACACATTCTACTCATGTAAAAACACTCTGATTCCCGCACCGTCCATGGACTGGATTTAGAAGGCAATTGGGCCAGATCTGGCCCCCAGGCCTTAGTTTGCCTACCCATGATCTTACCTATGAAGTAAGCCAATGTCAATCCATAGTTTAAGAAGCAGGCTTTTTTCCAACTGACAGCAATTAAGATTGACCACAGTTCAAGATCTGGACATAAATCCAAACTCTGGTTTGAAACAGGCTTCTGATCCCTTTGTGACCCTACAAGAAGGAAGAGAGAGTTTTAATGTTACATCATGGTTTAGTGCCAAGCCTGAACTGGGCTATATTCATAGTTGAGCCCATTTTATGTGGAATGTGGCCACCTGTTTCCTTGTTATCAGTGTATGTTCTAGGAGAACATTTCTAAAAATAAAACAAAGCAAATCTGTGGGAACTCTCCTCACAAGCCATTCACTGTTGTGGTTGTCAAAACATACTTTCTACAAAACCAACAAACCACATGAGTGGTGTTGGAGATGAAATGCTCATGATGTTAATTAGCCATCATAACCAGGAACTTACTGCATTAATTTTTTTTTTTTGTTTAAGTCTCTCAGCGCATCTTCTTGTGTGTAGGATGCAAGCCACTTTCCTTAGCCAAGGCTTGCATTAGTAAGATATGGGCAGTAACACTGGCCTTTTTCACCCAGCTGCTCCAAGGATTAATACAATGATGTGAAACAGTTTAAATTCTTATGAAAAGTGCTATATACATTTTAAGCAGTAGTAGCTTTCTTCTTCCAAAGCTCACAAAGTAGAAGGGTACATGTTGTCTATATGTTCTGGTGAAATTAGGTTGTTCTAAAGAGGCTGACAGAAGCTGACATCTAATATGTTCCTAAGTCTTCTTTCACTTCCTCTTCTCCAAATCACGCAAAGTAATACATTAATCACTCTTTTTGAAAGTATACCTTGCATTTTCAGTTATATTTCCTATTTGGGAGACAACTGCGGCTTCTATGTTTTGATGAATTTTTGAAGTCGCTCAATTGCATAATATTCAAATAACTCCCTCCCCTATTCATCCTATGGGGAGTGCAGCAAGGATAAAAATAGTGATTGTGGGAGATCTTTCTCTCCATATTTCTTAATGGTCGTGGGGGAGGGGATTTGCTCGTATTGTATGGCAGTTTTAAGGGGGGGCAACACCCCTTTTGGAGATTCCTGGTTGTCTTCAGTGCACACAATGGAAGTAGAGTATGCAGGATATATGCCTAAGATTCTGCTTCAACCCTGCTTGCAACATTGTTGTATTTCTCACAGAGGTGCTAGACCTGTCTGGTATGTACCATTTCAGACTTCTAGTTGCGAGCTGCCTGGATGAGAGAGATATCTTCCCGATACCAAATTTTCTATATGCAGGGAGCTTCCTAGCCCCCCTATGGCCTATTTACCCATGTAGGCTCCAACCTGCTCTCTGAAGTTCACCACCTCTGTAATAACTAGGTGTAGGTTTCTTAGATTTTACTTTCCCCCTTCTTGTTTTGCTAAGAAGGATCCTTTTCCGTTAAACAAAATGAATGTCTTAGTTGCTAAGACACCTCAACGCCACATTTGTTTTCTCAAAGGCAAAAAATGAAAACCCTTCCTCCTATTTTTACAGATTCTGATGAGCAGCATTGCTCCTGCAACAAAGAGAGAATTCGTATGGATGTGTGTCTAGCTTATTCTAAGGCAGGCATGGGGAAGCTCAGGCACAGGGATTGAATGTGGCCCTCCAGGGATCTCCCTCTGGCCCCCCACCCCACCCTATACCCTTCTCCAGTCCTGCTCTACATCCTTCTTGAATGCTTTTGCCTGGTTGGAATGTGTTCTTCAACTCTTGAGGCCTCTTGCTTGCCTGGATGAAAGACTGAAGTGTGTATAGAGACTTCTGGTTCTTGTGTAGCTGCAGTGTAGCCTACAACAGTGTTTCCCAACCTTGTGCCTCCAGCTGTTTTCGGACTACAATTCCCATCATTCCTGACCACTGGTCTTGCTAGCTAGGGATGATGGGAATTGTAGTCTCAAAACATCTGGAGGCACAAGGTTGGGAAACACTGGCCTACAGTACAAAGGCACTGCATCCACTGCTCGACTGTCTGCTGTTGTCCCTGATCTTATCCACACAAGAGAAATGCACCCCTTGAGCTGAATATGGTCCCCCAGCCCTGTTCAGAGTGGCAGCCTCTAACAACCAACACTGCCGCTGCCCTTTGGTTCTTGCGGCTTAGACTTAGCCTTGCTTTGAAAAATGAGGAGGCGGTGGCATAGACTCTGGCTCCTGGGCAGCAGAAGGGGATTAGTGAGGGCAAGCTTAAATTGTTTACAGCCTGCTGTTTGAATAGTGGGAGGTTGCTAGACCGTCTGTACTAGAAGCAGCAGTGCTGGTGGCTGCCTGACACAGCTGGAGTCAGCCCAAGGCATTTTGATACCTGAGGCAGAAAAATCCCACCATGGCATGCCTCATGGTGATAAAAATGCAGGAAATTAAGAGCTGTAGCCAACCAAGTTCCATTTGCAGGTGTCCTTGTGTGAACGGGACAATTTTGTTGGATGCGAACCAGAGGAATTGACAATTTGCTGCCCCCCCTTTTTTATTACTCCCAAATCTTCTGCCTGAGTTGGGCTGTCTCACCCCGGCTAATGGTGCCTATGGTCCTTACCACAGGCTTTCTCCCCCCCCTCTCCCCCATATTCCCCCAGTAAATTTGGGATAAAAGTGGGGAGGGTTCCCAGACAGGCAAGAAACGATGTACACATGAATGGCCCTAGGCATATTTTACCAGATCATACTTGTTAATTTGAAAATGCTAAAAGAACACTGAAAACTCCTCTACGCTTATAAATCTTGCTGCATACCAGCATTCACATTTAATTATGAGGAAATTAATGAGGGGAAAATTACCACAAACTCTGAAACACATCCGTGACCTCTTGTCGTCTGGCTTCTTCCTTCTTGGGCCCCTTTGCAGAGTTACATAAAAAGATGTGGTAGGGTTAGGAACTTTTCAAAAATGAGTTCAAACTGCCACTTATTAAGTAAGTCAGAATGCTCTATGGCTGGTTGGAAAATTTTGAGGGCCAAGCTAGGCATTACATGTGGCAGCATTTAATGTGCCTGGCTTTTGTCCTTTTAATATTAGGTACGGTAAGTGGCTCTGATCAGAGCTGGAAGACTCTGAGGTAAAAACTTCATCTCCCAGGGCTAAACACTTCATCTCCCAGGGCTGAGACCCCGAAGCTGCTCTTGACCCCAGCATGTGAGCCTTGTGATGGGTAGCTTCCTCACGGTGTAATGGGATGAGTTTCAGTGGCACCCGATGGGGGGAGAGTTAAAAGACTTTCCCACCCTTGCATTGCAGTCCCAGTCCTGATTGATACTCCCACCCTGTGACCACTCTACAAATAATTAAAAGCAGGTCTACACACATTTAACATTATGACTGTTTTGGCCATGAGATGCACTATTATAAACAAGACATAGAGGTAACTTAGCAGAAGTACTCAATGCTGACCAGTGTGACTTCCAAAATACATGCAGGGCTTGTGTGTGTGTGTGTGTGTGTGTGTGTGTGTGTGTGTGTGAGAGAGAGAGAGAGAGAGAGAGAGAGAGAGAGAGAGAGAGAGAGGAGAGAATGCAGGCCTATTGTGTGTCTAGTACTGTATAATATAATGGGTTTTTGTTCAGAGTACACCCATTAAAATGAATGAACATGAATAAGTTCATTAATTTCAATAAGTCTACTCCAAGTAAAACATAATAGCACCCAATGTATCACAATTATGTTTTATCCTTGCACTAACCATTTTATACCAACATACAGCTTTTTAAAACTCTCTTCACCCTGAGCACTTTATAATTTCTTATGTTCCCATATTAACATCTCTGCTCAATGCAAAACATGGTTTTCCACCTTCTGACCATAGGAAAGTGTATAATACAGTGGTACCTCGGTTTATGAACACAATTGGTTCCGGAAGTCTGTTCATAAACTGAAGCGTTCATAAACTGAAGCGAACTTTCCCATTGAAAGTAATGGAAAGTGGATTAATCCGTTCCAGACGGTCCGCGGAGTAACCGTTCATAAACTGAAGCGAACTTTTCCATTGAAAGTAATGGAAAGTGGATTAATCCGTTCCAGACGGGTCCGCGAAGTACTTAAACTGAAGCGTTCATAAACTGAAACATGGGTGTAATTGGTTCCGGAAGTCTGTTCATAAACTGAAGAGTTCATAAACTGAAGTGAACTTTCCCATTAAAAGTAATGGAAAGTGAATTAATCCGTTCCAGATGAGTCCGCGGCGTTCATAAACCGAAAATTCATAAACCGAGGTGTTCATAAACCGAGGTTCCACTGTACATAAAACACATCACTTATTTTTGTTCTTGATTTGGGGGACCCTTACAACAGCAACAAGCTTTCTGCTGTACAAAGTTTTTCAATATATAATTATGTAGGATTTCTCACTGCAGAAAACTTGCACCATTAGATTGGCTTGCAAAGTGAGATCATACCATATTGATGTTGCTGTTCGGCTTGTTCTTAAAAGTAACCAGTAACCAGTAGGGACTAGGCTTGCAATGCTGTGCATAGTTTCTTAGTGTTCAGTCTCGTTGAACACCTTTGTAAATATTCAAGTTGTCCCAGATTTTGATGATTGTGATGAATGCTAGTGTCAAGAATGCAAGCATCTTATATTGGAGCTGCTTTGTACAATGTGGCAGCAAATGTGTATTTGCTATCCTGTATGTGCATGCCATGGGACGTAGGTGGCGCTGTGGTCTAAACCACTGAGCCTAGGGCTTGCTGATCGGAAGGTTGGCAGTTCGATTCTCCTGTTGCTCGGTCCCAACTCCTGCCAACCTAGCAGTTTGAAAGCCCGTCAAAGTGCAAGTAGATAAATAGGTACCACTGTGACGGGAAGGTAAATGGCGTTTCTGTGCACTGCTCTGGTTTCGCCACATGACCCGGAAAAACTGTCTGCGGACAAACATTGGCTCCCTCAGCCAGTAAAGCGAGATGATCACCGCAACTCCAGAGTCGTTCGCGACTGGACTTAACCTTTACCTTTTATGTGCATACCATACAGATATGTATATTGTCACATATTTGCATTACATTTCTAGAAGTTCTGTCCCCCCCCCCCCCGGTTTAAAGTAACCCGATGCTGTTTTGGCAGCCTTCACCAACCTTCTCAACTTTTCTCTTGCCTCATATATGCTAGTTATACTGCCTTAGTGGAGTGGGTGTAATACTAAGAGCAAATGAAAAGGACTGTTAAGTAACCCTTGTAAATCTGATTTCTAAATAAGAGGGCTTTTTTAAAACAACAACAACAACAACCCTCTGCTCAAATTTTATTCAGCCAAATCCCACGTGTTTACTGAAAAATAAGCCTTGGCGAAGTTAGTGAGCTTACTCTCAAGTATGCAAATGTGTGTGCTGCCTACCAAGTATACTTGCAAAGTGGTTGCTTTCCTTTCAGCAGCAAATAAAATCTGGGGTGCTCCTTTCTACTATTTCTCATGCAAAAGAGGAGCATCCTGCTGGGGGATGCCTGTAGGCAACAATCACTGGGTGATATCTAAGTAGTACTCATAAATCAGCGGACCTTCTCTTATGTGTAACTACTGCTGGATGTCACCCATGTCTCTCATCAACACTGTCAAGGTGATTGTTTCACCACATATCACATCTGTTTTAACAGCACTGTGCTTATTTTGCATCAATCCTTGCTCTGATTGAATTACCACTATCAATATTTCTTGCATTTCATCTCCTCCTGACCCCGCTGCTTAACTCTTCCTCCTTGTGGGCATATACCTGCAACTGAGGATTACACTTTATGCATAATATGTCAATTCCAGCTCACAAATGGTTATGCCATGACATTTTTTAGAAGTCTTTATGGAGCCATAAAAATATTTGCTGCTTTTGCTGCAGCAAACTAACATGACTACCCTTCTGAGACTTGTTTCAACTCTAATGCTGGAGTACACCCTCTTGTCCCCAGATGTGCATTGCGTTGTTGTGTAGATTGGGGCTTGCTCAGCCCATTTAGGTATAAGCAATTGGCCCAAAGGGTACCAACCAATCCTAGGTAGGGATGGATTCTTGCTGCTAGCAAAAAAAGTACTTGGGCCACTGGGAAATAATGCTTTCTGGCCTGCAAGGATAACTGGCATCTGTATTGGTATCTGAAGAAGTGTGCATGCACACGAAAGCTCATACCAATGACAAACTTAGTTGGTCTCCAAGGTGCTACTGGAAGGATTTTTGTTTGTTTGTTTGTTTCAACAATGTCAGACGTCAAAATGCAAGTAGATAAATAGGAACCGCTACAGCGGGAAGGTAAACGGCGTTTCCATGTACTGCTCTGGTTTGCCAGAAGCAGCTTTGTCATGCTGGCCACATGACCTGGAAGCTATACGCCGGCTCCCTCGGCCAATAATGCAAGATGAGCGCGCAACCCCAGAGTCGGTCACGACTGGACCTAATGGTCAGGGGTCCCTTTACCTTTACCTATGTCAGACCAACCCGGCTACCTACCTGTAACTAGCATCTTTATTGTGAAGAGAGGCTTACTACACTTGCTCAGAGGAACATTATATCAGAATGCAATGCTGCCAATGATCCTTCCTGGTTCTCCTCCTCTCTGAGACTACCCCAGTTGTAACACCTTACCTTGGCCAGCTCCAGCTGTTGCTGCTGTTGCTTTATTGCTTCAAGGAAGACGAGGTAGCAGAGTGCCCAGGGCCGTCTCTAGCAGGTCGGGCGCCCTGGTGCTGAGGCGCGGAGATCGCTCCGGCGCCCCCACCCTCACAGCGCGCAGCACGGCTTCCGCGCAGCTTCGTTGCGCAGCGCCCCCCTCCTGCCGGCCCGGCGCCCCGCGCCACCGGGACTGCACCTAGAGCCGGGCCTGAGAGTGCCAATGTAATGATTCCCTAGGAGGAGCTGCGATCTTTAGAGCTTGCTGCTCTAGTAGGAGGTTGATAGTAAGCACTGTGCCTCTTATGGAAGTATAACAGTCTTGTGGCGTCTTAGAAGACTAGGAAATTTATCATGGTGTAAACTTTTGTGGGCCATGGTTTCTCGCCATATTACCAAAGTCTACCCCCGTCTCACCACCTTTCCTTTCTGTATTATAAAGTTGCACCATGAATTTCATTGCTCTGCTCTCCCTGCCCCCCCCCACCTTGGGCACACCGTATTCCAAACCTGTTCCAGGCTCTGTCCCCAGTTGCCATGGCTCCATCCTAACACCTGCTCTTCAGGCTGCAAGTCCCGCTGCTGCCGCGTGCAGCCGATTCCGGCGACAGCAGCGCGGCTGCGCAAAGATGGCCTGTGGCTGGGGAGGGAGGCGCGGCGGCGCGCCTGGTCACGTGTCCATAACCCGGGCCCGCGCTCCCGCCCTCGGCTTGCTGGAGGCCGGCGCGCGTGCGCGCTCTTCTTTCCCCTCTCTTCTTTCCCAGCTCCGAATGTTGTGAATAAAATGCGCCGTTTGTTACATCCTGGCGGCGCGGGCGGCTCTTAAAGGGCCAGAGACCCTGGGGCCAGGGTTACCCTCTTTCTACCTCGCCCGGCTCAGCTGGGAGCGCAGAGAGGGTCGCAGCTCGCCCCGAGCGTAGAAGAAAACAAAAGAAGCGACCGGAAACAGCCGCGGCGGCGGGGGAGGGGGCGCGGGCCCAGAGCCCAAATCAGGCGCCCACGAACAAACAAAAAGAGAAGAGGGGTGTGTGTGTGATTTAGGTGCATTTGCACCCCGAGCAGTCAGCGGAGAAGGTAGGTCTCGGGGGCGGAGGGGTGTGATTGCATTTCAGCCGCAAGCTGGCGATGCATGGGGTGGGAGGAGAGAAAGAGAAGGGGGTGGTGGTCGTGCAGCTTGGACAGTTGCGCTGCAAAGCTTCGGGGGATCAAGTCCTCTTAAGCCACACTAAATAAATAAAAATCCAGTCCGGGTGCTGCTCGGCAATGTCGGGGGGTGGGGAGGCATGGATGGGCCGGTATTGCAAACTGCGGCTTCCCTCCAACACCAACACGGCCCGGGGCATTTCCTCGCCTTTGATGGTGTGATGCACCTGCAGCGACGGGGGGGGGTGCAACTAAGATCATCCTCTCCCCTTCCTTGCAGACGGTGAGCAGCACCTTCTTGTTCCTCATAGCGAAATAGCCCCTAAGACCGCTCACCCCCTGAAAGGGCCGGTGTTTCCTCTGCCTTTTTTTCTCCTGGCTAAGGAAGAGGCGATTGTGACTCCGAGGAAAGGGGTGCTGGCTTGCTGGGAGTTCAGCTGAGGCGGGGAGGAGGAGGAGGAGGAGGGCAGCCTCTCCTGCTTCAGTGACACGTGCTGCTCCTTTCCGATGTTGTTGATGCCTTTGTCTGATAGCGGCGAGGAGGTTGATTTCTTTTTGCGGGACTTGGGGGGGGGGGATCCTCCGTGGGATCTGCTACCAGGAGGTAGGATTGGGGCTTTGTGTGTGCTCCTCTCCCCCGCTCCTCTTGCTTGTCCTTCCCGTTGTTTTTCCGTTTTGGCTGGGGCAGGCCGGAGGACGAGGCTGCCTCCGTTCTCTTTGTTATTGCTTTTGTTTCGCACGGAGCACATGGCCTGTGATCTCGCTGCTCTTAAAGTTACAGAACCCCAACCTTTGCACAAACGGATCGATTCCCAATTGTTTGGTCCTCCAAGCGGGAGGGGAATTATTCCCTTTGGGGCCTCGATACCAAGAATTACAAAGGCCCAAAGCACATTAAAGTGATTTTGGGTGGGTAAGTGGGTGTGTTTTTGCAAAAGGCACAGCAAAGCAAGCGGTGGAGGGTACAGAGGAGAGAGGGAAATGTACAATACCCGCGGATTAAAATAAACTGCATTGCCTCGCCTGTGTTCTGTCCAGCGGTCTGGAGTAAGCCCAGTAATAGCAGTGCGGTAATTAAAGTGCTGAATGTGTTCTGAACGGGAGTTGGCAGCTGTCTGGGGAAATGACAATATTCCAAACGGAAAAGTGGCACGTTTGTTCTGGATCCCCATTGTGTCTGATAATGATGATCCGGTGTCTGTGTTCTAAGAACAAGTTCCTGAAGGTGAAGTGGAGAATGAAAGTGAGCAGTGGTGCAAAAGAAGCAGGAACTATTAATTCTAGGCTTGCCTGAATACGCTTCCTAGTACTTTGAGGGCGGTAGTTAAAATTCGAACTGGCTTTCTGGTGCTGTTCCGTTTATCTCATGTGCATAGTAAAGGGTTGGGTTTTCTCATTTTCTTGTATTTCTCTTTTTAAGGAGTCCTGCCCCATGGCTTCCTTACTTGTGAAGTGTTTAAAGGAGCGTTGCTGGCACAGTCCCCACTGGTTGTGTGTGCATCGATAAGACAGTTTTGTTAGGCCTTCTTTCAGAGTGTATTTGTTCCTTTCACAATTTTGCTTCTTGGATAAGAAGGGAGCTTAGGGAGGTCTCTCAACTCCCACTCAGAATAGTGCCCCCAAAGCTTGTTGTGTCTGCTGTTGCCCATGAGCACTGAAATGGCATTTCATGCTGTTTTGTTATCACAGTTCTATCAATGCTTTGCTTGCAAGAAGCTCCTGGTGGGTTTCTGCCTCCTCTCAACCATCCTGTGAAGTAGGTTACGCGGAGAGAAAATGACTGGTCGAGCTTGCTTTGGGGAGGATTGCACACAGAGTTTTTTAGCTTTCCCCCATAACTTTTTGTATGGTATAAGGATCCCGTGATCTACCAGAATCAGCCAGGGATCTACCAGTAGATCACAATCTACTGGTTGGACATCCTGCACTATTACCACTGTAGCTCTTTCCATCCCATCTGTTCTACAAATAAAAGGAGTGTGTTGAAAGCAGAAGTGGGCATAGAAAACATACTCAGGAAGCAAAGACATTTTTGGCTAACTTTTGGAAGTAGATCAGATTAAAGTGGGAGGTTTCTGCAGGTGGCAGAAGCGAAGAGCCTTGGTTCATCATGGAAGAGTCTGTTTGCATTGTGATGTGAGATGGAAGGAGAGCGAGCTAGCGAGCTGAGAAGCCAGTTAGGACTTGGATTTTTTTTTGAGGGGGAGCTAAAATAATGCGGCCCAAATTCTGCCCAGCTCAAACCTGTTTGCTATAAGATATGATATAAATGTACAGTACAGGATTTTGCATGCATCAACTTACATAACTATTTTAAATGCTTTTTTTCTTCTACTTTGGGTTTTTTTTTGTGGTTAGGAGTAAGATGTAGGCTGCTGAAGCACAAGTGACATGTGCCAGGGAGGCATTGAATTGTGCAAGGAATAGAGTGGATGAATTCCTTTGATAAGTTATTAACATCTGTTGAAAATTTATTGGCATATCTAGAAGTGTATCTGCAATCATGAGGTCCAGTAACATTTTTAAAAAAACGACACATCATACAAAGCAGATTCTCTGTTCTGCGCATGAACATCCACACCCTTAGGCATAGAGATATTATAAGTGTTCACTATTGCTGGTATAAAAGTGTGTGAGGAATGTGCTGCATTCAGAGAGGTCACAGTGAAGGGAACTGGCTGTCTGGAGCCAGAGAACATCATTGCTAGATGAGTAGTAACATGGTGGAGAAGGTGCACAGTTAATCTGTTAGAAGAGAAGTTGAAACAAAATTAAAAAATTCCTTCCAACAGCACCTTTGTTGTTTAGTCGTTTAGTCATGTCTGACTCTTCGTGACCCCATGGACCATAGCACGCCAGGCACTCCTGTCTTCCACTGCCTCCTACAATTTGGTCAAACTCATGTTTGTAGCACCTTAGAGACCAACTAAGTTTGTCATTGGTATGAGCTTTCGTGTGCATGCATACTTCTTCAGAAGAGAAGTATTTCAGTTAACTCGGTCCCTTTGGAAGTGTAGACAAAGCGAGACAGATTCCTTAGTCATCTCACTTTCCAACTCAGGAAGCCTCCAGTATTGCTCCTGAAGTTTCTGTGCTCCACTGCAATATTGTATATAATTGCCCCATGACATTATCGCAAAGAATCTCACTACAGTAGTTGACTTAGTGTTGACCATGCTTTTGTGGACAATGCTAATCAGTGCAAATCTTGTTTTTATTATGTCAGTTAACTCCATTTGAAATGCTGGGAAGGTTTTATAGCAATGACCAGCCAAGGTATGTTTAGATGAATTGGCAGATTGTTAGGCGGTGGAGAATCATTAAAGATGGAATCTGGGGCTTCTGGTGTGCTATTGGGAGAAGCAGAAGAGTGGATGGTTGTGGTGATAAAAGTGCTGCCTCTTTGCTTCTGGTTCTGCTGATCAGTCTCAAGCCAGTGGGATGCTCCATGAGTCAGGCACAGAGGGACCACTGGATATGGTAGGCAAGAGTGACCTTAAACCCTAGATGTGCCTTTGGGGGAGACAATACCAGAATTGCCTTTTCTGCCCCTTCTCACAGAAAAGGGACAAAAAGCTGAACAGCAACCTCTGTTAGTGTGTCTCATTGCCACACTTCACACCCTAGCTGCTCAGTGTGTCATTGAAAGAAGCCTCCTTATGCTGGTAGTGGATTCCAATCCCCAAAGCAGCTATAGGCAGCAATACCTATAGAATTCCTGTTGTCAACCCTCACTTGCAGCAAAGAGAAAAATACTGGTTATCTGCTACCAGGGCTTCACTAGGTCTTTTTCTTGTTTTTTTCTTGTTTTTGTTTTTTTGCTAGAGGTGTGGCAGATTTCCCCCAGCATTGAAACCATTTTATTTCTTGTGTTTAGTGGCGCTGTGGTCTAAACCACTGAGCCTCCTGGGCTTGCTGATCGTAAGGTTAGCAGTTCGAATCTGCATGACGGGGTGAGCTCCCGTTGCTTTGTCCCAGCTCCTGCCAGCCTAGCAGTTCGAAAACATACCAGTGCAAGTAGATAAATAGGTACTGCTGCAACAGGAAGGTAAATGGCACTTCTGTGCACTCTGGGACTCGTCACTCGGAAGTGGTTTAGTCAAAGCTGTCTGCGGACAAACGCCGGCTCCCTTAGCCTGAAAAGTGGAGGTGAGCGCCACATCCCATAGTCAAATTTGAGTGGACTTTACTGTCCAGGGGTCCTTTACCTATTCCTTGTGAGTACTGAGAGATGTTTATAAAACTGATATTTGTTAAAAGACTCTGAGTGTGTCTGGAAGATGCACTTGATGGACAGCTTTTTGGTGGAAATAAAAGTGGCATGTCATGGTGGGCAACTTTTCCACCCTACAGAGTTCTCTAAGAATCCCTGTCATAAATAGCCTTTCCCCCTGCTGTCTCCTCACCTGTATATTAGAACTGGAAGGAAGTTTTTGTTTTTTCTCTGTTGTGCTATTTGCAGTTAGGGTTGAGTATGACAATGTCTCATCCTGTTACCCTCTCCGCTGATACTAAATGGAATTGCTGTTTGATGTATTAAACTGGATAATCCAATAACATTTGATTGGAATGTATTATTTGGACAATTGATTCTATTTGTTTTGAAGTCAGGGAAATTTGGCTTTCCAGGCTCTAGAATTTTAGTTCTTGATTTGCATTAAACGAAGTCTTCCTTCATGTCATTCAAGCAAAAATGCAGGCAGCAGTTTCATCATGGGTTGATAATAGCATTTTTGTTAAAATGGGCATTTAAACTTTTTTTCTGAGCCACGATAGCCTGTCTGGATGGTGAGCTTGCAGATAGCCACTTGCTTGGTTGCCTGTGGCAAGTAAGAGCCTCTTAGGTAGGGAGGCTTTTGCAAAATCAAAGATAATTGGTTGTTCTTTCTTTCAGGATGTTGATAGATTGCAAATGCTGTCTGGACACTCAGACAATAAAAAATAGTTGTGGACAAGTAACCATGGTTGACTTATTTATAAGATTGCTGTACATGCAAACCCGACTCTGCACATGGAATCAAATATGAACCTGGAAGAAATGAATATTTTGATTACATGGAAGACAAACGTGTGTTTGGATGTGTGCAAACTGATATGTTGAGGCTGTAAATGCAATACGTAGAGTCAGTGATATGGTGTAAAAACGTTCTAGAACAGGCAATGGCAACCTCCGGCCCATGGGCCAGATGCGGCCCACGGAGGCCGTTTATCCGGCCCACAAGCCGCCCGGTCACCGAGCCACCCGCTCGGCAAGTCACCGCGCTGCGCTGTGCTAAACCAGCGGAGCTCGGTGCGGGGACTTGCAGAGTGGTGCCGAAAATTTATGTGCAGTTCTCTTCAATTTGCAGCTCCCTTGTGATCTCGGGGTTTGTTTGTTTTTACCAAATAAATATTTCTTTCTCTGATTGTTCAGCCCTGTGGTTGTTGACTGCTGTCCTGCTGTCTTAGATCTGTGTAGGATTCTCCCCCCCCCAAAAAGCATGTTCTTATTCAATAAGTCAAAAAGACAACAGGTGGCTGCAGACAGATGGCTAGGGCAACGCTGATCAGCAAGACAGGCCATCATCTCCATATGCTGCTTGTCTTGCTTGTGTTCCAGCTGAACCAGAAGGTCTAGGTTGGATAGCTGAGTGAACTTTTATAGCCTCTGTCTTTCAGACAAGTGGTCATTTCAAATCACTTTCCCCAAATCTATTATAACTGCATTGGCCTCCTTGAGTTTAGTGTGTTGTTACAGAGCATTCATGTGGGGCCTTTAACATCACAAACTCTCAGCTATAATACTGTGTAATCTGTTTCAGGCAGGTACTGGAAAGATTGGTACCTTTGTTTTTCCACTGGCATGTATGTCTGAGATGTTGGCCTGAGCTTGCTGCAACACTTGCATATTGTCCTGTTTTTGTAATGCTGTGCAGAGATAGCAGTTGGTATGAGATAGCTGTCCTAAGCAATTAGGCAGATGAAAAAAATGATCGACAAGAGGTGGGCGTTAAGAGGGGCATTCCAAGCTTTCTGCTGCCTGTTAGAAACTGTCCCCAGTTGCCAGCAGCAGAATAATTATAGAAGAGCACCTTCCTCTGAATAATAGTTGTTGCAGGTGCAGAGAGCACTGTTGCACAGTCTCTGCTTGAGGACTTCAATAGATATCTGGTTGGCCACTGGGAGAACAGAATGTTGGACTAGATGGGTGTTTGACCTCATCCAAAAGGGATTGTCTTATGTTCTTAACCAACAGAGGTAAAATTGGGGTCTAATTGATCAGGAATAGAATAACAGATCCATAGTTTTACAAAGTTGGGGCACCTGAGTCGGGGTGTGTGTCTGTGTGTGTGTGTGTGTGTGTGTGTGTGTGTGTGTGTAAAAGAATGCCTGCCCTGGTTGCCATTTCTCTCTGTGTTGTAGTGGGGGTTGCAATATAACTTGGCTTTGAGAGACCAGTAGTGTTATGAGGGGAGCTCCTTTAGGGAAATCTTCATATCCTGCAGAAGGTACCCTGTTTCTCATATTTTAAGACATACCCATAAAATAAGCCATAGCCAGATTTTTAAGCATTCAAGGAATATAAGCCATACCCCGAAAATAAGACATAGGGATAGGCGCAGCAGCAATGCCGGCCGCGGCAGGAGGAGGAGGAAAAAAATAAGACATCCCTTGAAAATAAGCCATAGTGTGTTTTTTTGAGGAAAAAATAAATATAAGACGTGTCTTATAATATGAGAAACACGGTAGTGAGCAATGAACATGGATGTTCATATGTGGGAGAAATGGGAGAGAGAGGTGGAAATTCATGGATGTGTTTATGGTAGAGGTGGGGAGCCTCAGGCAGGGGGGGGCAGGGGCAGCCTCCAAGCCTTTCTCTTTGGCCCTTGAGACTCTTCACCCTCTCCTCTGCCCCATTCTGCACTCCTTGGGGGCTTTTGCCTGGCTGGAATGTGTTCCTGATCAGCTGTGATGAGGCCACTTGCTTGCCTGGAGGGAAGATGAAGAGGTGTGGTGTAGACTTTTGTGTGGCTGGATGTGCACAAAGGTTAATAGCTGCCTCCATTGCTCTGCTTGCTTTTGCCTTTGCTTCCTAGCCACAAACATTCTGGCCCCCCAGAAGGTCACAAACAAAGGAATGCAACCTCATGTATGAAAAAGGTTCCCAGTCCCCGTTCTCTGGTGAAATGTCATATTCTTATTTTTCTGAATTTATACACCATGCTTCCTACACCGTGATATCCCCATTTGCTTGTGGAAGGGTGTTGCTTGGCATGTTGTGACTGGTTTCAGCAGCAGCCTAACTACAGTGTGGGAAAGGGTAGAGGAGCTGTGGTGCCAGAAACCTTCAAAACTAATCATGCATGATCCAGAAAGCTATATTGTAGTGTACAGGAGATACCCAGAAGGAGGGTTTAAAGAGCTATTTGCTTGCAGGATGGGTTGAAGAAGTGGGTGTCTCTGCTTTTAAGGTACTCCTTGGTTTTTTTTCTAAGATGTGTGAGCCAACTGTCTCCTGTATTCCTGTTTTTTTCCTTCAACAAATGTCAAAAAGAGGTCCTCCTCTCTGAAGCTGGATGGGCAGTAGCACCTTCAGTTTATTCTAACAGATGTTCTTCTAGAGACTTGCCATCCTCCTGACTGCTGGGTTGGCCAATATGCTACCCTCCATGTGTTGTTGGATTCCAGCTCCCATCATCCTTGACACAACCATGTTGGTTGGGACTGGTGGGAGCTGCAGTCCAACAACAACTGGTAGGCAATTGCTGACTACCTCTTTTTCCAGAGAGTGTGATGGTGATTTCTGTTGCTATCCCTTGAAGAAGGTTTTGAAAATCATTCTTGAGTGAGATCTCTGTGTGGCTCTGTCCCCTGTGGTGTGAGCCTCTGGGGGGTGAATCATGCTTCTCATGTGGGCATTGTTGTTGGGGCAGATGGTGATGCTCACATAGCCTTGCATAATTAGTGGGATGTATGTATGATTAATATATAGGGATGCTATGCTAAAGGCTGTTGGCATGAGATTTTTTAACAATATGCAGATGATCCTCGTTGCTTGAGAGAGGTGGGGGCTGTCTTTTCCTTATAATATGTGCAGATTGCTTTTTTTAAATCTATAAACCAAGTGCTCTGTAACACATAGGAGGTTTATGCCATGCCACTTTTTACAGATGTAAAATAAAGGAAGCAGAATTACTATTTTTGTTGTTATTTGGGGGCAGTGTCCTTGTCTTAATCCATATATTGCTAACATGGTGCCCTCCAGTGTTGTGCACCTGTCACCCCTGACCATTGGCTATGTTGGCTGGGGATGGTGGGAGTTTTAGTCCAGCAACATCTGTGTGGCACAACTTTGGCTACCCTTGCTTTATGCCAGTACTTATGCACTAGGACATAACTTCCTCTTGTGCACTCTCAAATCCCTGTGATTGGAGGGGGGGGAGATCAACTTATATATTTAATGTCCTCTTCTTCTGGTGCAAACGTGCTGCTCGGCAGTTTACAACATTTGAAATTGATGTTTAATAAAAGCAATATTAAAAAAGAATAAAGCAAGGAGACGGGAACAGCCGTTGTATTAACTGCCACACACAACAAAGACCTGGCAGAGTAAAACTGTCTTACGTAACTGAGGAAAAACAGCAAGGGAACTAATGGGAACCAAGTTTGATTGGCTTAGCTTAGATCCATCCCTGTGCAGAACATTTGTGTCTCTCAAATACACC
Organism: Zootoca vivipara; assembly: GCF_965207765.1. Classification (NCBI taxonomy): domain Eukaryota; kingdom Metazoa; phylum Chordata; class Lepidosauria; order Squamata; family Lacertidae; genus Zootoca; species Zootoca vivipara. The sequence goes on along the minus strand of NC_142584.1, from coordinate 65,370,591 downwards.
AATACACATCCATCTGTCCTTCTGAAATGACTGCTTGGGATTACCCTCACACCATTTGCAGGCCATACTCGGGCTACTTTCGGTACTTCTGTTGCATTACATGCTATCTGCTCATCATTATGGCTTTTTAAAATACATCCTTTTCTTTTTATATTAATAAATAGCAACATTAAAAAGTTATTTTAAGGGGAGGGAAGCAAGGGAGTGGGCCACCCATGCTTCACAGGGCAAGGTGTTTGTTCCTTAAGTGCAGCCACAAAGAGGACCTTTCCTCTCATTCCTCTCTTAACATGCTTCTGGCCTAGGTGGGAAGAAGGGAATGGGCAGAATGATATGGAAAGAGGAGTTCCTAAGGTATCCCTAGACCAGGGGTCAGCAACCTTTTGCAGCCATGGGCCGGTCCACCGTCCCTCAGACCATGTGGTGAACCAGAGAATATTTTGAAGAAAAAAATGAACGAATTCCTATGTCCCACAAATAACCCAGAGATGCATTTTAAATAAAAGGACACATTCTACTCATGTAAAAACACGCTGAGTCCCGGACCTTCCATGGCCAGATTGAGAAGGCGCTTGGGCCGCATCTGGCCCACGGGCCTTAGGTTGCCTACCCCTGCCCTAGACCTAAGCATTTAGCTTTAAAGGTAATCACCAACACTTTGAATTATGCCTAGAAGTGTATTGCTAAGGAGTGCAGCCGTGTAAATGATGCCATGAACATAGAACAGGATAGCTCATAGAATCATAGTGTTGGAAGGACCTCGAGGATCATCTTGTCCAACCTCCTACAATGCAGGAATATGCAGCTGTCCCTTATGGGGATTAAACCTGCAACCTTGGTCTTGTCAGGACCCAAACCAACTGAGCTATCTGAACACCCACTGACAACCTTGCAGGTTCATTCTGGACCAGCTGGAGTTTCCAGAGACTTTTCAAAGGTAGCCCCATGTAGGATGTGTTGCAGTAATCCCACCTGGATCTAATGAAGGCATGTGAAGACTTATATTAAAATATGCAGACATTTTAAGTGAGTTTTCTCTGAACTTAAAGGTAAAGGGACCCCTGACCATTGGGTCCAGTCGTGACCGACTCTGGGGTTGCGGCGCTCATCTCGCATTATTGGCTGAGGGAGCCGGCGTACAGCTTCCAGGTCATGTGGCCAGCATGACAAAGCTGCTTTTGGCGAACCAGAGCAGCACACGGAAATGCCATTTACCTTCCCGCTGGAGCGGTACTTATTTATCTACTTGCACTTTGACGTGCTTTCGAACTGCTAGGTTGGCAGGAGCTGGGACCAAGCAATGGGAGCTCATCCAGTCACGGGGATTCGAACCGCCGACCTTCTGATCGGCAAGCCCTAGGTTCTGTGGTTTAACCCACAGCGCCACCCGCATGATATATGATGTCTCCTGTTGCACACTGCTCAGAAGCGACTGCATTAACTAGTATATATAAATTATTTTAATAAATCATCTTCTGTGGCCAGTGGGTATGGCTGGCACACCAACCTCAGCTGGCTATAGGTACTCTTTGCCACCAGATCAGCTAGGCAGAAAGCAGAGCCCAGGAGTATGGGGCCATAGTTTGGTGGTAGAGCTCATGCTTTGCATGGAATATCCCTTGGGTGTTTGGTTCCTGGCACCTCTAGTTAAAACAATCAGGTAACTAGTGATGGGAGACACCTCCCTCTGCTTGGAGACCTTAGAAAACCATGGCCACTTAGAGTAGACTATACTGGAGTCAATGGACAAATAGCCTGGACTTTTTGTAAGACAGTTCAGATTTTGCATGTAGAAAGAAACAGGATTGGCATCATTGCCTTTTCAGTCATGGAATGCCTGTTGGGAGAATGTGGTCAAGGCACTTTGCTGCCAACATATCAGTTCCAAATTAATAGTGGCCAAACTGGAGGTCCACACACAACCTCAAGTGTGTGACAGGAGTGTTTGTTATTCAATCTACAGCATTGCACTGTAAATCTTGCCTATACGACCTCATTTATCTTTTATAAACACTTCCTGTGATGCTCCCTTCAGAATCATGGACAATGGCAATCATGGAGTGGCAATATGATGATGATGATGATGATGATGATGATGATGATGATGATGATGTTGCTGTTGCTGCTATTAGTTTGTTATATTTCTCACGATGTCCTTCACAAGAAGGTCCCAGGACAGGTTACAGAATATAAAAAATACAATACACTTCAATCAGAAAATAATAATAATAATACCATGCATAACCCCAAAACAATAATTCCACAAAACACGTCTCAGAGAGGCACACCGCAGGCAATTCATTATAAAATCAATTCATCAGTTCATTACAGAAGCAGGAAGATTCTAGCATCAACACTGGTAAGAGTTCCATAAGAAGAAAATAAAAGAAAATAGCTTTCCCACGGCATGTGTTGTGGTCTGAAAAGCAATTTGCAGCTAACTGATTTAGATGGTTGGGGTGGAGAATCTGTGACCTAAGGGCCACAGCTTTTTTCACCAGGGTTTTTATTAATATATAGCACAGACAGACAAACAAACTGTCAGGGAGGTGAGACTGAGAGAAGGTGGCTAGCCCAAGTTCACTCAGTGGTTGAGTGGAGATTTGAACCTGAGTCTCTCCAGCTCCAGCCTGGCACTCTTAATGGGCCACTCCTTTAAAGTGATTTCTGTAAATGTGGACTACAGTATTAGTGAAACACTTCTGTTTTGGGTAGGCTCAGCCTGAATCCCACCCCCCAAGTAGTTAAAAGAGAAAAAGAACACATTATAATAATAACTAGTTTTTAAAAGCAGTTGGGCCTTATAGACAACAGACATCACCAGGATCGTGGCTTTGACAATAATTTGCTTCAGTCAAGTAAAAAGGTGGCCAGTCAAATTGACTCGCATAGAGCCTTATTTTGTCCACCCTAGCAAGATGTCTCTGCATTGTAAACACAATTCACACAAATTCAGATGCACTTTGGGAGCCTGCAATGTGCTGCAACCCAGCCAACACTCACTTAGCATTAGTTTATTGAACAATAAAACCAGGTGTTTAACAAGCTGTCCATATTTATCACTGAACGGGGCTGGCCCTCTCTTCTGTCTCCCCCACCCCCACCCTCCGTCCATGCAGTAGGCAGTAGGAGTTTTTCTGGCTAAGAAAAGGGGTTAATAGTGAAGAAATGTTAAGAAAATGATAGAGCTTGGTTTTTTCTTCTTTTAATTCAAAAAATTTATTTACGAACAAATACATAGACAGAAAACAAAATTCATATTACACTACCACCCCAGGTTACAAACATTAAAACACCCTTGTGATTTCCCTCCGCTGTCCCTCAGCCTCCTATGAAGATTGTTTTTGCTAGGCAAATAAAAACTGTGGCCATGTGAAGCCATGACCAGGGACACTTGAGAAATGTTTTCATTTTCGTCTCGCTCTTAGGTGTGTGTTTGCAAATAAAGTTGGTTAGCAAGCATCATAGGGAGATGATCAGCAGGGGGTTTGGGGCTGCACACCCATTGGAATAGCTTGCTTTTTAAAACACCCATATGCTTGGGAAACCTTGGGTGTGGAGGTTTCTATGGTGATCAGGGCTTGGAAGGAAAGTACAGTTCTGTGTGTGCATATATATGTATGAATACATTCAGCAAATGAGTGTGGTGACCTCCCGGTATGGGCACGGAGCTCTGAATTTGGGGACCTGGCTGGGGCCATGCCTGTACTAATTAAGGAGATGATAAGTTTGCTGAGTTCAAATTGCAGAAGATTAGGGGACACTGGAAGATTGAGGGCACTGGCAGCAGCATTGAAAGATTGAGGGCACTGACTTGCTCCATATGCTGATCAGAAATGGCTCTGAGGGATGCAGTGACACTACATTGGTCAGCTGGGAGAAGGTCTGCGAAGATGTGGCAGGCTTGTGGGGGTGGGAGGGCAAGGCTTTTTACCTTTCGTTCCTTGTGGAAGTTATGGGATCAGAACAACTGCATGCTGTAGAGTCAAATCAAACTAGATTTTTTCTGATAAGACTAATATAACCTGCCTTCCTGGTTAATATGGCGGCTACATTCAGTGTTAGGGGAACAGTCCAGTTCACTGCATCCACAATGCTGGGAGCCGGTGTCTGCCATCTTATAAATAATAATAATAATAATAAATTTTTATTTATACCCTGCCCTCCCCAGCCAAAGCCAGGCTCAGAGCGGCTATCGCCAAATATAAAACAACTGGTTAAAATACAACTCAACAACGAGACTAAATACATCAAAATTAAATTAAAAAGTATCACTTTGCCTTACTTTTTTCTTCACCTTGCCTGCCTTGTAGCTGGGTTTGTGTCTATTTGGCAAAGGGACTTTCCTGAAGCTTAGACTAGGGTAACCCTGTTGCTGTTTTTCAAATTGCTGCCCTGTGTGACTTCCTAATCTTAGTGTTTTGTTGGTGCTTATTTTAATTGCATCCCGTCTCTCCAAGGAGCTTAGGCAGCATGTATGGTTCTTCCCTTTTATCTTTGCAAACAACCTTGTGAGATAGGTTAGGTCAGTGGTTCCCAACAGGTGGTCCGGGGACCCCCAGGGGTCCGCGAGCTATGCCAGAGGGGTCCTCAAGATGCTATTAGATGCCAAGCCTCTGGCCCGCCGGAACCGGCGGAACTGCCGCCGCCGGTGCGCGGGCGCCAAGCGAGCCCGGTGGATCAACCGGGGAGCCGCTGAAGGCCCCCCGGTGACCCCACTGGACCGAGGCTGAGTGCACCCGGCCGGAGACTCGGCGGAACCCCTGGGGGCCTAGAGGCCCGAAACTGCCTTCCAGGCCGCGGACACCGCGGCGACCGCGTGGACGTCGGAAACGTCCGGCGGAGCAAGCGAGGAGCCGCTGGGGCCCCCGCAGGCCCGTCGGGCCGAAGCCGAGGGCGTCCGGCTGCCGGCCGAGCGGAGCTCCGTGGCCCGAGACCTCCCACCACGCAACGATCCTGGGGGGCCTGCCTCGCGACTGCAGTCACCATCACCCCTAGCTGCCCAAAAGGGGGAAGGAGCCCCCCAAGCGAAGGCCCCCGATCCCGCAGCTCCTGCGCGCCACACGGGGAGCCTCGTGGGGACCTGAAGAACAAAGGCCGCACCGAACCTGCTGGCGCTGGCGCCGCAAATACAGCCACCCCCAGAGGAGGAGAAAAGAAGAGGGGACGACAGGGAAGAGAGGGCCCCACCACCACCCTCAACCCAGGTGAAAGGCTAGAAACCTCCCCCCCTCCAGAGGGAAACCCCCTGACCCCCAGACGGCCATCACACCGCCGCCGCCACAGCCACCACCACACCAACGCCCCCCCCCCGAAGGATAAAGAAAAGAGGAAAACAACTGAAAAATAAATAAAACCACTTTTTAATTTTAGGATTAGGAATTAATGGGGGTCCTTGTCACAATAGCGGCTCGATGAGGGGTCCTCGAGAAAATTTTGTTGGGAACCCCTGGGTTAGGTTGAGAGATTGTGGCAGGCTTAAGGACACCCAGTGAGAGGAAGGGGAGGCGGACCTGGATCTCCCCAGTCCTTGTCCAAAACTCTGTGACCACTGTGCCACTCTGGCTCACTTCTCAGGCCTGTTTGCAGTTGTGTGGGTTCAGTCAGTGTCATCTGTGGGGGGTTTCTGGCAAATTTTGTCTTCCCCATGCCTTTGGGGTACTGTTGACCCCTGCTACCAGTTGTACTGTTAAGGGAAGGGAATTTGTCTATTACCGGTACATGAAAATAGACAACATATTGAGCAATATCCAACCAAATAGATCCGCTAGTGCAGACATAGGCAAACTCGGCCCTCCAGATGTTTTGGGACTACAACTCCCATCATCCCTGACCACTGGTCCTGTTAGCTAGGGGTGATGGGAGTTGTAGTCCCAAAACATCTGGAGGGCCTAGTTTGCCTATGCCTGCGCTAGTGCAAGGATTTCCACATGTGCAACAGAACCTCTCCCACCCCTGTGCCCTCTCCAAATCTATCAGAGGGTTAGTGGAACCCCCATAACATATTTAGGGGAATGTGTAGAGAAGAGAGGGAGAAGTTCCGTGACACAAGTGGAAATCCTTGGGCGAGCAGATCTACCTACTTAGATGGTGCCCACAGTCTTTTCATCTGTTATTTTCCCCACAAAATGGACAGAATAGGTTCTGAGATAAATATCTGGTGAGTAACCAAAAACATTGAACATCAGTTTTTGAGTTTACCATTTATTTATTTTTGCCTTCTCAGTCATTCCAGTTAAGGGTAGAATTGATCCCCAAAGCTGTAAAAATAAAACCACAGATTTCTCCCTAAACTAAGAAGTGAGTGTCCTGCAACACCCACACATTTAAGGAATACCTGGAATAAAGAGTTGTGGGAGACTAACTGATTTCCACACACCCCATACTTTGGGAGTGTGTTTGTCCCTACCTGATGGCACAGAACTAAATTGCACCAGGCTGTTGGCCTGCACAGCTGGTAGTAATGTGACCCTAAAACCTGATACTGCTCAAAATTCCTTCGGCAGCATTCTGGGCTAGTAGAATTTTATTGTATTAGTTTTAGTGGTCTTCAAGGGCAGCCCCATGTAAGTGTGTGACAGCAATCCAATATTAATGGGTACTACTAGTGTATGCTTGACTTTGGACAGGCCTGGCATCTGCTGAAGCGGAGCAGAATCACTTATGGCCAGAGCCACTACATGGACCATCCAGGATCAAAGCTGAGGCCTGGAGCAATGTCAAACAGTGAACCCGGTTTTTAAAGGGGAGTTCAACCTGTCCAGATCAAGCCCCAGGACCACTTGGCTTCCTTGTCCTGGCTGCGTTTTACCTTGTTTGCCCACATCCAGCCTGCCCAGTGGCTTCTGCAAAACAGGCTTGATTTCCCCCTGTCCATAGTTCTGGCTACTCCTGGTGTGTTCCATGGAAATGAATAAAATAACAAGGATACTGTAAGGGAACAGAACTTAGCCCTGCATCATTTCTTTCTCTGAAGAGACTTGGGGATGCTCACACAGCCAGTGGTGCTCAGTGCTTAAGATACCTTGGCATTACCCTGTCTACCCATGCCAAGGCCTGGACCCCGTAGAAAAGCGCCACACCTGTGTTTTAATTCCGGGGATTTGTTACAAAGTCATCTGTTCGCAGAAGCAATTGCAGTTGGGGGCATTGCCTTGCTCTGCTTGGGTCATTTGCCAGCTGTGTGCTTAATAGGACGTGCAGCCTTTCCGCTAATGGTGATGAAATTGATGCCGTTGATGAGATGGGGGCAGGAAAGTACAAAGCTTGTGCCAAGGAGCAGTTCCCGTGGGGTGGGGGGTTGGTCTTTTATCACAGCTACTTTATGCGCACACTGCTCTGTCATCAGTGCCTTTGAGCTCTGCTCTGCCTTGCCCCATCTTCCCACCTTTGGGAACAGGCTCGGCTGTGAGCAGTGTGGTTTTCTGAGATTGCTTCCCCCATTAGACAGGCACTTGGTTGGCAATAGTGGCCTGTACCCATTGCGGGGGGACGGGGACGGGGGACACACACACACAACACTTCTCCGTATTAACCCTCCCCCCTCAAAAGATGCCATACATTTGCATGCCTCTCGGCCAGCGTCCGATTCACAAAACGTTCTCTCCTGGGAGAGGCATGTCCGTGTGGTGTAGTGGTTAGAGCGTTTGAACTTGGTGCTTCAAAGCCAAAAGGCAAATCCGTCACATGCCCACTCAGCCACAAATCTCACTGGTCAGTGTGTCTCAGCCCAGCCTACTTCACAGAGCTGTGGTGGGGATTAAGGGAAAACCCTCTGCTGCTCTGGCGGCAGGGGTAAAATACGATACATGGAGAGATACAGGTAGAGGAAGGGAAAGACTGGTGGAAGGGGTCTGAGCAGAGGAAGTAGACATTCGGGGGGGGAGCATCTCATATGCATTGTGGGAGGAGATGTAATTAAGGAAGAGGCTTGGTCTGTGACTGAATGCATGAAGCATTTCCCCCACCACTTGCCGATGTGCTGTAGCCTCCTAGCATTGGCACGACTGATCCGGAGACTGTTGTCATGAACTGAAACTGCTTGACGCTTCTCATGGCCTCCAGGCTCTGGCTCACTGGCTGCTTTCTCCACTTTCTACAGATCCCAAAGAACCAGGGTGCTGTCGTGTTTGGAGTCTGAGATCCAGCACCCCCTCCTTCCTTGCCAACGTCCCCAATGCGACCATGGGAACTGGCAGTGAATAGGCGGCCTCCTTCTGTCCCCTTTGACCAGCGACGATTCTCAGGGGGAAGCTGTGACAGCCCAGCACACCTCAGGAGAAGGTACGACTCTTCCTCTTTCACTGTGCAGGTCACCTGCGCTGAGGGTTTCTTAGGGCAAGCGCTGGAAAAGCCAGAGTCTCCTTATATGGAAGCGGATAGCGAAAGTGGACCCTTGTAACCTCCAAAAGGTTCCCTATGCAATTCTGAAAGCAAAAGTGCAATCCATATTAATGTAAGCCAACAATTTCTATTCGCTTTACACGCCAGCTCCCATCTTCCTCCCATATGAAGTTAATTGAGAAGAAAACCTTGCACTGTCCATCCCGTTGACACGCACAACTTGTTTTCATGCAATGTGTTTGTGAAGGTATCTGAACAAAATTAATCCAGATACTCCCTGAGCAAACTTAAAGCTTTGCTCTCATCCAGAGTCCAGGTAGCCATCTGTGTTGCAATGCACATCCAAGATGCAGGTGCAGAAGGAAAGACCTGGGGTGACCAGGATTACCAGTGGAAAGGTGTTGAACCATCAGTTGAAAGGCCTGCATAGCAAGCCTGTGTTTTAATGATTTTAGGATTAATTTACTCGCCTTATACTAAGCTAGCTTTGCTCCTGATGCTGGGAACCTGCCATGTTTGGGAGGCTATTTGAGATGTGACACCTTAACCTATTCCTGCCTCCCCCGATATTGCTGATCTCCAACTCCCATCAGGCTCAGCCACTCTGGACATTATCTGGAGGGACACAGGTACCCCAGCCCTGCCTGAGATACCGGGAAGAACAGATTCACTTTGTATGCTGAAGGGTTTGGTCCTGGGAAAGAATGCAGCCATGATAATAGAATAATATATATTTAGATTCTATCTTATCTCTTAGCCTTCCGCTCAAAGGAACCCACTCATAGGCGTTCTTCCGTGTTATGTCTCTGTATTCAGTGTTATGACTGAACTAGGGTCCTAGTTTTTTGCTGCACCAACAGTTGCTCCCTTGTGTTGCTGTTCTGGCCTAGCCCTGCTGTAAAAAACCAAAATAAAATGGGCGAATTTGTAGCTGAGAGCTCAGCGCAGATAATTGGCTGGCCCCTGGGGTCACCCCTCTATATTTCTCTCCCCACAACTGGCTCCACAGCCCTTCTTCCCGGCACCACTGGGGCCGACGTGAGCGACCTCTGCAAACTCTCCTAGCCCAGGATGAGAACTACTTGCACCCGGCTTTTTTCCAGCAGCCACACACCCCTGTAGATGAGCACCCGGCGTACGTTCTGGCCAATACGCCACCACGAATGCTTCACCCGGCTGCACACCCACCCCACCAGCATCCATTCATGGTGGATCTCCATGAGCAGGTAAGGACGGTGCCTGGGGAGGGGTGGGGTGGGGGTGGGGGTTTATGGCTCAGAACTATGTGGATTCCAAGGGCTGGAATCTTGTCCCACCAATAGATAAACTCTGGCTGGGATTTGCCTAGATCCCATGCTGACCAAGACCAGCAGACCTGGTCAGGGAAGCCCATCTCACATTTCCACCACTGAAGTGGAAGGCTATTCCGTGTTGGGTATACAGTAGAAGCTCGGCTTACGTTACCCTTGGGTAATGTAAACTTCAGGTTGCGAAAGCAGCAAACCCAGAAGTATTGTTCCGGGTTTCGCCACTCGTGCATGTGCAGAAGCGCTCTACGTGCTGCACTCATGTGCAGAACAGACACCTCCGGTTGCGGAAACCTCGGGATCTGACCGGAGCTCCGGAACAGATCCCATCCACAACCGGAGGTACCACTGTACTCCGTTTTTGTCAATGGAGATTGGCACAGCTGTATCCAGGGCAGTAGAGTGCCTGGTGGCGGGTGCCCACTCCCAATAGTATGCGGCAAAAAGCTGGCACCTTCCTTGCTAGCCTGAGCACAGGGAAACAGCATCTTTCCTAATCAGGGTGCCTCACCTGTGGCCTCCCATGTGTTGGTGGCCTACAGCTCCCATCAACCTTGGCCGATGCTGGCTGCGACTGATGAGAGTTTAGAGGGCTACAGCTTAGCTACCTTTGCTCTCCACCAGAACTTCCATTTCCTGACTGACAAAGCAACCCAAACCCAAGGACATGAACGTTCTGTGAGAGCATTGCATTGAAGTTTGATTTTGTACCATGTGCTTCTTTTGGCTGTGAGAGCCAAAATAGGCTGGACTGGTGTGTCTAGCAAATATGGAGTGCTAGTCTCCCTGCAATGGGATTCCTGCAGACTTGCCACAAAACAAAACTTCAGTGGCTGTGGAAGACTTTTTTACAGGCCATTTGCCTGGGGGGGACGGGGGACGGGACACAATAGCACTGTTCTCCCTTCCATTCTATCTATATCTAACATATATCTGAAAGCCACTCATCACAAGCAAAATAGGTGGGCTAAGGATCAAACACCCCAACTTGGGACCCTTTTCGGCTGGTGGAACAATGTGATGACATGTCTTCTAGTAAAAGAAGGAAGGAGGCCTTCAGGTGCACAGACTGAACCCAATGCATTTGCTAATAACAATCCTTCTCCACATCGCACTGTGCAATATAAAAATAAAATAAAATTACATTGATAACCACCTGCAAAATAAAATGAAAATAAAACTCAGGGATATTGTTTTCATCAGAGGCAATAAACTAGACTGTAGATCTGTCCTCTGGTGTGAGGGTTATGTCTCAGTTTGGGAGCTTGCACAACCTTTTGGAATACCAGAGGGTCAAAAACGCCAGTTTTCTGTGTGTGCCGCATATCCCAAAATGAGGGACTTGGAAACAGGAGAAATAAACCACTTGGGATAAGTCATAAACAGAATGTATATATTTCAAGGCACAAAACAGTAATCGATGAAATACAATTGAAAGTATGTGGACAAGTGTTCAAGATCTAAGTATTTCTTAAAAGAAGCCCGGGAGAATTCCAGACATTTGATGGATAGTTGGGTCACTAGGTTCACCTCAGGAGATTTTCACCAAGAGTCAGTTTGAATGCAGAGCTTTAGAAATTCATATATTGTACAGAGTCCTGCAGCTTCCCAGTAGGGGATGAAATGAGCTATTCATAAGTTCAAATATTAATTCTGTGGCCTACAGAAAGTTTTGCCCTCACGCCCCGAGAGCCATAATGGGAAAGCTTCTTCAAGGGAGAAGCTGCAAGTGTCTGTCGGCTGCAGTGCTGGTTCCTAGAGGAAGCTGAGTACTATATAACTCATCCTTGATCTACAGAACTTACACACAGCAGCCTGGGAAGTGTTCTTTCAGAGAGCGTATCATCCCAACTCTTAAATTCTTGGACTTGCTTGTACATTAAGCCCACAACTTCTGTGGGGGTTATGTTACAGCGATCACGCCTAAAGCCAAAATTGCATATACAGTGGTACCTCTACTTACGAATAACTCTACTTATGAATGTTTCTACTTACGAACGGAGCTCCGTCCTCCATCTTGGATGCGGTTTAGAATTTTTAGATAGGGTTGCTTCGACTTACGAATTTTTTCTTCCAATGCATTCCTATGAGATTCGACTTACAATTTTTTTCAACTTACGAATGTGCGTTCGGAACGCACTAAATTCGTAAGTAGAGGTACCACTGTAGTCAAAATACATTATTTTTGCCACGTGTGCAGAGCGGAATGTGCACAAGTTAAATGCGCCTAAGCTGTGGGCTTGCTGTAGATTTGGAACGCTAATCATACGAATTTGTATTTCATCAATTTCTACTTTGTGGTTATCTGAATCTTGTATCATTCTTTGGCCTACTTTAGCCGTGGGCTCTCGGGTGGTGGCGGTGGCGGGCGAGGGGTTATCTACGTAAGGCGGATTGAACATCCCCATGCGCGGAGATGTGACTTCTGATTCTGCTGCTGCTGCTGCTCTCTTTCCTCCAGGTGCATCAGGGAGCCATCCCTCTCTCCTACACGGTGACCACAGTAACCACACAAGGCTTCCCCATTCACACCGGCCAGCACATCCCAGGTTGCAGTGCGCAGCAGCTCCCAGCATGCTCAGTGATGTTCAGCGGACAGCACTACCCACTCTGCTGCCTCCCACCCCCCGTGAGTCTTTTGGTATGGGGAGAGAGCAGTCAAGGTTAAATGTCTTGTTCTCTGATTTGCCATTAGGGGGTGGGTATTGCGCCACTTCTCTGTTTGGGTTTGATACCTGATCAGCCTGGCTGGTTTTCTTACCTATAAAAAGAGGCTAGGATATGTTGACATTTTGCTTAAGGCCCGTAGGTTTCCTGCCGATCTTAGAGGAGAGAATATAGCCTGCTGCTCATAGGATTCTCCCCACCCTGTTCTATAGCCAGACTGATGTCAGCTGCCTTTCAAGTTGGTTGTAGCTTTCTCATGGTGATTCTCATGGTGACTCTCTCCCCCTCCCTCCCTCTCTCCCTTCTTATAGCTGATCCAGGCTTGTGCCATGCAGCAGCTCCCTGTCTCCTACCAAACGTTCCCGCCGCTCATTTCCAGCGACCATTACATCCTGCACCCTCCACCGCCTGTGCCGCCACACCAGCCTCCACACATGGCTCCCCTCAGCCAGTTTGTCCCCCTCCAACCCCAACACCCTCGCATGGTAAGTTGATTGGGGTGGCAGGTGGGTGGGCTTGGCGGAAGGAAGGGAGGGAGGGATGTCTGGGTCCCATCCCCCACTCCGTGCTCTCAGCTCTGTTCTTCTGAGGGATATCAAAGCTGGTGCGATCTCAATTCTCCAGCGTAGCGTACAGTTTGAAGACACGGGTTTCAGTCTTCAAAGGAGGTCTCTTGCCATTGTAACAAGAGAGAACTGTACCTAGTTTCCAATGGCCATCAGAGGTAGGTAGGTGTTGGGATTGTTGCGGCTACTCTCGAGTAAAGACGCTCCAGTCCGCTCTGGCTTTCAGAGTTTTATTGTGCATATTATTTACAGTGCAGAGATATCAGAAAACATGACTGCCTAGTCCGATTCAGAACCTGGCAATGGCTTCCGTCGCATCTTGGACCAGCATAAAAGCCTGGGCACCCCAAAGCGCCTCCCCCTAGCCCTGCGTGTGGGCACGTGCCTCAATTTGCATGCCGGAAGGGGCTGCGTTCCTTCTCCCATCCTTTGGCTGGAGCGTTGCAGAGGCTCCGACACCTCGCTGCGCTGTCCTTCCCCCTCTGGCCAGCTGGGTCAGTGTCTAGGCTCTGACACGTCTGAGAGCCCCCCCGCTCCATTCCTCATTCCCTCCTCCTGACCCGCTGCTAGTGCTGTCACTGGGCGAAGTGCTGGTCAGGATGACTGGGGGAGGGTCCCTGTAAGGAGTCGCCCTGACAGTAGGCAATGCTAGAAACTCACATATATAAGCTAGGCGCCAAATGGTTCCTCAAACCAAGGTTTCATTTGCCAAAACAGAACATCTAGTTGCAAGACTGCTCCAAAGTCTTCTCCCCCCCCCCCATCCAAACAATGGACTGACTGTACAGTGGTACCTCTACTTACGAATAGCTCTACCTACAAATGTTTCTACTTATGAATTGAGCTCCATCCACCATCTTGGATGCGGTTTAGATAGGATTTTTTCTACTTACGAATTTTTAGATAGGGTTGCTTCGACTTACGAATTTTTTCTCCCAATGCATTCCTATGGGATTCGACTTACAATTTTTTTCGACTTACAAATGTGTGTTCGGAACGCATTAAATTCGTAAGTAGAAGTACCACTGTAATTGATTTGTAGTTAAACATCTGGCTAGTAGGGTTGCCAGACTCAATAGAGGACAGGACATCTGTGCCTTTAATTGCCCTGCTCTCTTTTGAGTCTGGAAACCTTAAAGAGAAACCAGCAGACCCTTTGTTTAATTTCCAAGCAAAGGGTCTGCTGGTTTCTCTTTAAGGTTTCCAGACTCAAAAGAGAGCAGGGAAATTAAAGGCACAGAAGCCCTGCTCTCTTTTGAGTCTGGCAACCGTACTGGCTAGTTCAGATGACAACCTTGAGTTAGGTTAAGAGCTTTGAGACCTTAAAGAAGAAAAAGTCTCTTGATCCAGGTACAGTCCATATACATATTGGCTCTATGCAGACCTCCTTCTCTTAATGGTGTCTGCTCCTGCTCAGGCTACACAGAAAAAGCATTTTGGTTCCTGAAATTCATGTTGATTGTACTTGGTTGTAAGTGGCTGGAAGCCAGGTGCAAAATGTGCCTGGCTAATTTCAAACACTGAAGGTAGGTTGTCTGTATGATGGATGGGTCTCCTTTTCACTGCATCCAATGTACCACAATCAGTTGCCTAGAATCCTGTCTGGCTCAGGCTAGCTGCAAAGCCAAGCCTGGGCTGCACACCTTGCTCAGTATGTACCATGTAGGACAGTGTGGAGTGACAGTACTTAATGCCTCTGTGGCAGCAGTTGTGACTAGGTGGAACAAGGAGGGGGTTCTGCATGAAACTGGCAATGCACAAGAGAGAGAGAGAGATTGGGGTAAGGAGCGGTCCCTCGCTGCCACTGATCACCTGGGGCAGATTGGACCTTGGCACTGCAACCAGATGGTTGGGTGGTCGCCTGCTCTTGATGGGGTTATGCTGCCCCTGAAGGAGCAGGTTCATAGTGCAGAATTCAGCGGCTAGGTTGCTCACTGGCGCAAGATGTTTTGAGCATATTAAACCGATCTTGGTCCGACTGCACTGGCTACCAGTTAGTTTCCGGGCCCAATTCAAAGTGCTGGTTTTGACCTATAAAGCCTTATATGGCTCAGGACCACAGTACCTCAAGGACCACCTCTTTCTACCTGGACCCTGAGATCATCTTCTGAGGACCTTCTTTGTGTGCCTCCTCCTCGAGAGGTCCTTCTCTGCAGTGGCCCCCCGTCTGTGGAATGCTCTCCCCAGGGAAGTTCACTTGGCACCTTCATTATACACCTTTAGGCACCAAGGGAAAATGTTCCTTTTTAACCAGGCCTTTGGTTGATTTGATTGACATTCTATGCCCTTTTAAAATGTGGGTTCGTTTTTTTGTTTTCTAGGGTGGGGATTATTGAGTTCTTTTTATTTTGATTTGATTCTGTGAACCGCCCTGAGACCTCCGGTTATAGGGTGGTATATGAATTCAATAAATAAAAATAATACTAGCATGCACATTTTCTTTGCAGTATTTATGAATTCAATTTCCATTTTTAATAAGAATGCTCAAGGTGATTGAAATAATACATTGCTATAGACTGTCCAGATTGCTTTACATCACAATTCCATCCTCCCAACATGCAACACAATGAATCCTGTGCAGTTGGCTCTTAATCTCCCCATTTTGTAAGTGGGTCACTGAAGTTCAGGCAGCAACTCCCAGAACGTCTTCAGGGCATCGGAAGCTTGAGGTCTGTTACCTGTCTGGCCTTCTGATATGGTTGGCAGATGTACTTGCAAATCAGATGAATCCATACAAAGTTATATGAGCCTTACATGTGTTGAGATAGATTTTTACAGGCTATACTGTTTTGCACACACTCCCGCCCTGGGTGACTTCTGTACCCTTCCTGTATTTTCTGCCTGTGTTATTTGGGTTCCATCCCTCCCTCAGCTCCTTCTCTTTGAAGAGGAAGCAAGGAAAAGAGGGTGACTGAATGAAATGGAGATGACAGATTTGGAGCAACAGTTCCCAGCGATGCTGCTAGTTAGGAGTATGGGACTCTGTGCACTATGCACTGTGCTTTTTCATGTACTGTAGTCAGCATTAGGAACTGCAGTGCCAAGGATTTAGTTTTGGTCTAAAAAAGCAGGCATCGTTATGAAAGAGGGTCTGTGGCAGTAATAGTAGGGCATAGTGGTTTGAGTATGTCTGGTGTACAGTACAAAAGGGATTTGATTTAGGGTTTTGGATGGGGCAGTAATCATCTTAAAATTACAATAGGATGCTGCCCTCTGTCCTTGTAGCCCAGTGTTGTCTACACGCTCACTGCCAGCATCTTTCTCGGGTTCCAGAAGGGCCTCTTTCCCCCACACTCCCTGGAGGTGCTAGGGGGCCACACTGGGCTCTTGCAGGCATAGTTTGTGTTCTGCCACTGAGCTGTGAACTTTCTCCCAGTGTCCATTCAATCAATCATTTTATTTGCATGCCACCTTTCCAAAGTTAAATCCATGCTTAAGGTGGCTTACAACATACAAAAAATTACATAGCTACAGACATACAGTGGTACCTTTACTTACAAATAACTCTACTCATGAATTTTTCTACTTACAAATGGAGCTCCGTCCGCCATCTTGGATGCGGTTTAGATAGGATTTTTTCTACTTACGAATTTTTAGACAGGGTTGCTTCGACTTACGAAATTTTTCTCCCAATGCATTCCTATGGGATTTGACTTACAATTTTTTTCGACTTACAAATGTGTGTTCGGAACGCATTAAATTCGTAAGTAGAGGTACCACTGTAGATAAATAGTAATAAACAATAAACACGGCATCAAAAATACACAACCAAATTGGAACAATGGTCACATAAACAAACCCTCTCAAACAAGACCGCAGCCCAAGAGTGTTCTGCAGCCTTAGCTTTTTGTAGCTGGAGTCCATCAGGGCTCCACCTTCCTAGGCCCGGTGGGGAATGGCCTGCAGGACAGGGAGAACTTGAATTCAAGATATAGAATGCTGGACAAAATCTTCTTGCGTGGGGGGAACAAGGCAAATATAGGATGCTTCTCCCCACCTCCACCCTTGCTCTGCCTTTGGGAAGGAGGTGTGGGGCTCTGGCAAGGTCCTAGAGCCCTCCCACCACCTTCATAAAGCTTAGCGCCTTGCTTATTCACCTTTGGGAAGGCAGCGCAAGGACAGGGGAGGGGGTTCCTGTGTTGCCGAGGGCTGCCAAAGAAGGGCTTGAGGGCTGCACATTGGACCACCCTGTTCTGTACTATCCTGAGTAAGAATGGCAGCAATAGCATTTCTAACTCTCTGGGAGTATTTGGGAGCTGTTGCTAGTTAGCCCTGTGTATTGTCTGCTTTCTCCACAGCCACTGCAAAGGATAGACAATGAGGTGGAGCTCCGGGGTGAACAGCACTCTATCGGAGGCTTCTCCTATTCTCCTTCCCACCATACTCCTGCACTGTCTCCCTCCGTGCCACTACATTACCTTCCACACACCCATGACCCACTGCACCAGGAACTGCCCTTTGGCGTGGTGAGTGTTCTGGGATCATAGCAATGAGGCCTTAAGCACTGGACTCCCTGAGGGGGAAAGGGTCCTTCGTTTGCTCAGGAATAATGGGACTCTGTGCTTCAGCAGGGTTGGCCATCTGGGGACCCGTTGCACACCGTGAGGTGCAAAATGAGCAACCTGGGGGCAGGGTCTTTCTCCAGAGTTGGCTAGCTCTTTTCAGCAGCCTCTGTGGGTGGGGAGGTGCCCTTTCATGAAAGGATGACACCTCACAGTTTGGGAGCTTTCATTTTGCTTTTGCAGCACTTAACTCCCCCGCTCATGTAGGAAATACTTGTGCATGTGTGTGCCGTTGTTCCGTGGGGATACAGACAACCTGTATAAGGTGGCTTTAGAGATCTGCAGCGTTTGATAGTGTTTACATCAGGGGTCCCCAAACTAGGGGCCGGATGCGGCCCAATCACCTTCTAAATCTGGCCCACGGACGGTCCGGGAATCAGCATGTTTTTACACGAGTAGAATGTGTCCTTTTATTTAAAATGCATCTCTGGGTTATTTGTGGGGCATAGGAATTCGTTCATATTATTTTTTTCAAAATATGGTCCGCCCCCCCCCCAAGGTCTGAGGGACAGTGGACCCAGCCCCCTGCTGAAAAAGTTTGCTGACCCCTGGCTTACATGATGTTTCACGTTGCAGAATTCATCCTTTCTTGGTGCAGAATGTTTCTGTTTTCCTAGCTGCAGATTTTTATTTGTGTCCTGTTTGGTATGGGGAATATACTGCCTAGGGCAGGCATCCCCAAACTTCGGCCCTCCAGATGTTTTAGACTACAATTCCCATGATCCCTGACCACTGGTCCTGTTAACTAGGGATCATGGGAGTTGTAGGCCAAAACATCTGGAGGGCCGCAGTTTGGGGATGCCTGGCCTAGGGATTAGTCAGCTCCATCTCAGTACGCATCAAACTGCCTCACCTCCTGGTGTTTCCAACAGCCATATCCACACATGATGCCCCGGCGACTGAACACCCAGCGATACAGATTGCAGCAGCCACTGCCGCCTCCACCCCCACCGCCGCCTCCATACTACCCAAGCTTCCTGCCATACTTCCTGTGAGTATCCATTGACCAAACAGAGGGAGGAAGTGCTGCCTGAGGAAGAAACCTCCTCTTTGCTGCTGGGGTCTAGGGCTGAGGGCCTTGTCTTTCTTTCAGCGTGGCCCCTCAGTGGGGATATGGACTTGCCTCCTTTTCCCACCCATGTACTCATTCAAAACGCAAGGTTGGTTTCTGCCTTGGTTTGCGTGCCTGCGCGGTTTTCTGCTCCCGTTGACTGCTCCGCTCTGCCTTTGAACTTTAGATCAATGCTTCCTGTGTCACCGACAGCTGTGGGGCCTACAATAAGTTTGGACTTGGATGTGGACGATGTGGAGATGGAAAACTATGAGGTGGGTTGGCCTCCCCGTCCCTAGGGGGCGTCGGAATGGCGGGAAGGCTCTAGAGCAGCTGGTTAGTGGTGCCCTCAGGGCATGGTGGAACTAGGCTTAGCCAGCTCTCTCAGGAAGAGCGTAGGGTTTGCCGTGTGATGGGGTCAAGTGGCAGCAGTGCCAGGAGAAGGGCGGAAAGATGCTGCCCTCTCTGGGACCATCCTGTGGTGAATGTACTGCTGAAGGAGCGGGTTTCAGGGTGCAGGAGGAAGCCTGATTGGAGCCCAGAAGGAAGCTGATCAGCTCTGTATGTATGTTCTTTTTTTCAATCTTCCCCTAGGCATTACTGAACCTGGCCGAGAGGCTAGGAGAAGCCAAACCCCGGGGACTCACCAAAGCAGA
Organism: Zootoca vivipara; assembly: GCF_965207765.1. Taxonomy (NCBI): domain Eukaryota; kingdom Metazoa; phylum Chordata; class Lepidosauria; order Squamata; family Lacertidae; genus Zootoca; species Zootoca vivipara. The sequence continues at coordinate 65,351,439 of NC_142584.1, read as the reverse complement.
CATCGAACACCTTCCGTCCTACCGCTTCAACCCAGAAAGCCATCAGTCAGAGCAAACCTTGTAAGTGTTGGGAGAGAGGTCCTCCAATGGAGTCCTAGATGGGGAATAAAAGGCAGCACAGCTGAATTTGGAAGGGACTGGGACAGCAGGCATGAGTGTTTCAGTCCACTGGGGTGTGTGTGTGGTGTGTACCTAGCAGTAGATACACAGGATTTAGAACACTTTATTGCCACTTTATGTGAGTGGCAGCAGGGAGTTCTGGCTGTCTCCTGCTCAAATTGCAGGGACCCAATCTTCAGTTGTCCATTTCCTAGCAGCTGGAGAAAGAGTTTCCTTCGGCATCATTTTGCAAACAGTTGTAAGTCTCTCTGAGCGATGCAACTGCAGTGAAAGGGTGGAATGTAAACAACTCTAGGGTGATACCCGACTAAGTCATAGTATGAGTGGATCCACTGGAAGAAGTGGACTTCACCCCATTGATTTTCGTTGGGCTGCTCTGAGTATGACTTAGTGGGCTGTTACATTAATAAGTAAAATAATTCATGTTGACTCTCCTATGGAACATACAGTGAAGTGAGAAATAAATAGTTTGAGTTGTAAGCCTGCTGTTGATCTGCGCTTGCCCCTTTTTATTATTATTTAACCTTAAAATGCATTGTGGGGAGGGGGTTGCACTCACCCTTTTTTCTTTTTCTTTTGTTTCTTAACATACGTACAGACTTCCAAACCAAATCCAACTCATGAGCAACTGGTTCTTCCTGTTTCCAGGGCAAGCGAGCTGTGCAGAGTGCTGATTGGCTGATCCTTGCGGCCTTCCTATCTATTCTTTTTATTTCATTATATCCCACCTTTCTCATAGCGCAGGACCCAGGGCAACTCATCATATGCATTAAAAAAAAGAATTACAGCTAATAAAACACTTCAGTCAGTTATAAATTTAGAAAGTTACCATATCAAAAACACTGAATCAAAACAACTTAAAGCAATTTAAAAACACAAGAGGAGAAGAATATGTACAATCCTGATTTGCAAGTATTGCTTTGACCTTCTGCTAATCAAAGGCCCCCTTCATTCAGAGTGGTCTTTGAAGTTTGAAAAAATAATAGATTGGTGGTGGGGGGGTTAATAAAAAAGGGGACCAATTAAATATTTAAATGAATAACCATGAGAAATGTGTGAGAGTGGGGAAGACTATTCAAAAACCCGAACCCCTGCTCAAAGCATGCGGGTGGGGAGGTCTTGGCCAAAATCTGCACTGATTGTGGTTGTTCATTGGGGCAAGACAGTTTGAGCATATTATACCGGTCTTGGCCCAACAGGACCGCAGTATTAAATGACTAAGGACCAACTCTACCCATATGAACCACTCCAGACTCTGCAATCATAATCTGAGGCCCTTTCTCATGTGCTTCCCCCACAAGAGGCCCAGAGGGTGGCAACACAAGATCAGGCCTTTTCTGTGGTGGCTCCGTTTGTGGAATTCTCTCCCCAGGGAGGCTCTCCTGGTGCCTTCATTACACATCTTTAGGTGCCGGGTGAAAATGTTTCTCTTCAACCAAGCGTTTGGCTGTTCTATGGCTTTTTACATGTGTTTGTAGAAGGAAGGTTGTTGGTTTGTTTTTATTTTATTGTGCATTTTGTTTTTTTCTGTTGGGATATTTGGATGAAGGGTGTTACACTACTACTCATAATGATATGCAGCTGAAGGTGCAGAGGAACTGAACTCTCACCCAGTAATTGGCGTGTTTCTTTTCAGTCTGCTTCTAAAGGGCGGTACATCCGTCCACCTTTAGGAATAGAAGGGCATCTTGAGGAGTGAGTTCAGATTGCACCCAAGCAGATCTGTGAATTGTCAGGGGAAGGCAACAACCCTTACTGATAGGTACAATCCAGTTGAGCAGTGAAATCATTTTCCTAGCGTGTCACCTGGAAGTATGTATTGGGCACCTAAATAAGGTTCTGCTGGAAAACAGTGGGAGACACTGCTCCCAAAGAGTGGGAGGCCTGCTGCTCAGTGACAGAGGCAGAAGGTTGCGGGTCCTCAGCATCTCCAGGTGGGTCTGGGAGAGGATCCTGCCTGAAACCCTGGACAGCATCTGCCCATCACTGTAGATCTGACTCAGCATGAGGCAGCTTCCTATGAGCCTGCAGAGAATCTTGCCCCTGTGGGGAAACTGGCCTGAAGACCGTGGATAGCTATCGGTGTGCTGCTGCTTCTTCCTCCTCTTCTGCCACTGCACTGACTGGGTCTTTCTCCTCCCTTCCCCAGGTGTGTTGTGTGCTTCAGCGACTTCGAAGTCAGGCAGCTGCTGCGAGTTCTGCCCTGCAACCACGAGTTCCACGCCAAGTGCATCGACAAATGGTTAAAGGTAACATCTGCTGCTCTTGGCCAAGGGCTCTATCACTGGGGAACCATTGCATTAAAAGATTATTCTGTCCGGGGTGCTGCGGCTTAATCGGCAAGGAGCATATTAGGAAGTGCATAATCATCTAGTGGGGGGGGCATGCAGGGGGGAACGGGCCTCTGTGCAAGCGATCTGAGAGACCCAGGGCTTCGGAACCAGCTTTGGCAGCTCTCTCTACTGGCTGTTGGCTGCAACTGCACCGTGAAGGTGAAGGGGACTCGTGCGGGATGGATCTAGACTTTTCAGGAACGGCAGGGTCCTTCCTGGCCATGGAAGTCTCCTCTGCTGTGCTGGGGAAGTTTTGCAGCTCTCCAGAGCAGTTTTTTCTAGAGGCCATGCAGAGGGAAGAGTGACTTGGAAAAAGTCACCTCCGCCCCCTTCTGTCAGTAGGAGTGAAAACTGGGATTCAGCCACTGCCTCTAATCTCCATTCAATATTGTGGGTAAATTGCAGGCAAATCCTTTAAGTAGAGACTCTGGCTTTTATTACGTGCAAATGCAATGGCTGTTCAATGATTTTTGTGCACCTGTAAGGCGACTCAGAATCCTAATTTAAATACGGGAGTGGGGGAAATCCTTAATAATAATAATTTTAGTTACAGGTAGGTAGCCGTGTTGGTCTGACGTAGTTGAAACAAAAAATAAATAAAAAATTCCTTCCAGTAGCACCTTAGAGACCAACTAAGTTTGTCATAGGTATGAGCTTTCGTGTGCATGCACACTTCTTCAGATACACTGAAACAGAAGTCACCAGACCCATTAATTTTGTCTCGTGTCCTATTGAAGACATCCGAGCCACTGCCGCATCTTGTAAATTTCATGTGGTAAATGCTCACCTTTTGCAGCTCTATGAGACCCTTTTTGAGACTAAGTGGCCAAAATGGTGCATACGTAGTATTCCGAATGTGGCCATACCACCGCCATTACTTGACCTCATATTGAATCTCATTCATAATTTTATTGGGAGTTTGTGGGTTTCCACCATCTTGAATAATCTGTTGTCAACCACAAACATGGCCTCTTTATTTCTCAGCTGAATCTAGATTATTCATGAACAAATTAAGTAACATTGGTCTCAGTGCAAATCCTAGGAGTACTCCATATCTTTTCTCTGTTTTGAAACCTTCCTGTTTATTCCTACCGTCAGCTTCTTACCTAGCTTCTGATCCAAAGGAAATTATGTCAGAAGGAAAGGTTTGGACTGGAGGGCTTCTGGAAGAGGAGGTTCGCTCTTAACTACCTTGTTCCCGTAGAGCAGGGGTGGGGAACCTCAGATTCGTGGGACCAAATTCAGCCAACCAGCCCTCATAATTCCTCCTTTGGCCACGCCCTCTCTCCCCAAGCAATGCTTCTTACCAGCCCCGCTGCGCAGGTGCTTTTTGCCTGGTTGGAATGCATCCTTGCATTAGGATAATGCCTCTTGTCACCCTGGATGGTGTGATCTTTGTTTTGGAAGGCCAGAATGTAGCCTGCTGTACAAAGGTGAGAATTGCATCTGTTGCTCTGGCCACTTTTGCCTGGCATGTGGCCCTTGGAAGGTTGCTCATGAAGGCATGTGGTCCTTGGGGCCCAAAAAGGTTCCCCACCTATGTCCGAGATGGAGCCCAGTTTCTTGTCCTTGTCCAGTGCCAGTTATTACCTTGAGAAGTCTATTCCTTCATGCCAAACCTACAACGAGCAACAGGTCTCAGATAAATGGAGAGAGGCTGCTGCTGCTGCTCCTTAAGCAGAAAGGTTTCCTAGTGGGTGTGGTTGACCTTAAAGCCACGTCCCTTTTTCCTGATCCTGCCATTGGTCATTGCAGGCAAACCGCACATGCCCAATCTGCCGGGCAGATGCCTCAGAAGTGCACCGGGAGGCTGAGTGAGGCTCGTCAACGCACTGCTGCACAAATTCACTCCAGGATACGGACCTTGGCCCAGGGGCTTGGCCCAGCCTGTACGCTTAAGCCTCTGGGGACTCTCCTGGGATGTGGTGAGAAGATAAGCAATGTATGACACACCCTTACCCTTACCCCTCCGTGGCATGGACTGGGCCTGGTGGCAGAGCCAGCTCCGCGGTGTCACGCTTCGCTAGGGGGAGGCCTCCCCATGTGCTCCGCACTCCAAAGAGACTCCATCCTTGTGCCATTTTACTCTCCAGGTGTTCTTGCATTCCTTTCGTTTTTGGTTCTCCTTTCCTTGTTTTGGTTTTTGTGGCTGTCTGACCCAGGTATTTTTAGTCCAAACTCTTCCCCCCCACCCACCCCCACTTCTGGCGCCACCAGATCGGGGCCTTCAGAAGCAGAGCAGCTCAAAGATGGTGATGGGGAGATGGGGGAAGAAGTGCCTGCTTCAATCCCACCCCCACCCCCCAACCACTTGCCCCCAAAGCACAGTGTTGTCGCATGGCAGGCAGTGGAAGTGGTTGGTTGCAGCACTGATGAGGGGCAGCCCAAAGCCTTCCCAGAACCATTTGGGGTTGCCCACACACAAATCATGGCTTTTCCTTACACACACACCCATCTTGCCCTTCCTACATGCCGGAGATGCTGGGCGGCATTCAGGGCTCCTTAGCAGGGTGGTGGTGGAGCGAAACAGGCCTGCGCAAGGCCCAGCAATATCCCACCCCACTCCGCTCCCCTTCTCATTGCAGAGGGGCGTGTGGAGACCCATTCCCCCCTCAAAAGACGTGGAGGGAAGCGTGAGTTGAGTGAGTGAGAATCCTCGTGGTGAAGCAGCTGGCTCTGCTTCATACGTTTGTCAGGTGGAGGCTCTCTTTGCGAGGCCTGCCTTCAGAATCATGTTCTCTAGCTAGAGCTGACAATTACTTCTCTTCCCTTCTGCACCTCAGTTGTTTTCCTTGGGGTCCCCTTTCTTTCTCAGCACCCATCTCCATGAAATCCACCACCACCCCTTCCAAAAAAATAAAAAATCAGGTTCGTGCAACTGTTTCCCCAATATCTCAGGGGAGGGCACGTGTGTTTCTCTGCCTCCCTCCCTCTCTCCCTGTTTTCCTTCTGCGGGGAAGAGGGAGATGCTCAGCCGACTGAAGCAGAAGCCCTTAGTCCCACTGTAAATCCTGCCTGCTCTTCTGTGTTGACCCCAGGCTAAGCCCCTGAAAGCTGCCGGGGCCGCTGTGAAGCTCTCTGCAGTAGGATCCTGGGCAGCGAGCAGATGGGGAATTATTTATTAATCTTCTTGTCGTCTACCCTTGCACTAGCTATCATGGAGAAAAGCCCATCTGGCGAAAACCGCTCCTCCCTCCAAGATGCACTGCTGCATCAGCTTTCTTTCCTTTCTGCGTAGGACCAGGCAGACGTTTCCATTCCCTTTGCCACTCGCTAGACCATTTTTCTGTCCTCCCCCTTCCCCCCCCTTCCGGGGGCCCCAAATGAAGTTTGGCCCTCCTACTGCCACCCCCAACGGAGTGTTGTTTTCCCCCCTGCATGGCCTGATGCTTGTGCTCTGGGTCAGGCACCGTGGAGTGGGGTGGGCTGTTTCGCCATGACGAGCATACATGCGAGTTGTGTGCCTTCCTGTATCTCTGTGCACGTGCGTGTGTTGCGTGCGTGCACACACACACTAATCCTACCTAAAATAAAAAAAAACAACCTGCTGGTTTGAAGCAAGAAAGCAACCGACCTGCCACCCTGTTACAGAAACCTGTGATCGTTTAAAAAAATATATATTAAAAATAAAATAAAAGTTGTTTTGCATGATTATACCATGGAGCCGAGAGAGAGAGAAGCCCTCGCCATGTAGTTGGATTGTGTTTGGAAGCCTGGCAAGAAGGACTCGGAGAGGACGATGAAACCTAATGTAAATGTTCACAAATTATGCATGCATGTTATGACCAGCTTGGAACTTGGTATTGGCTAACTCTCTAGCCAGCTGTGGGGGTGATGGGGTGGGGGGGTTAAAGAGGGAGTTCTTTGTGCTCAGCTGATTACTGCCATGCACTGTACTGCACATGTCCGCAACGCCTCACAAGGACCGTCAACGCTTTTCAGGGCAATTCTCCCTCCCCTTCCCCCCACCCCACCCCTCCAGTTTAGAGATGGGTTTGAAACCTGGTTGGGCCAGGAGGCGGCAGCTGTGGGAGGGGGGGCACATACAGGACTTAACCTCGAGGTAGGCTTGCAAGGGTCAATGTTGGCAGGCGGTGGGGGAAGCGGTTAGTAGCGGCCTCAGAAAGGAGAGGGTTTTGTTAGGTGCATCTTCGCTTTCATCAGCTAGTATCAGCTAGTGGGATGTGTCTGGCAGTGTGGCTCCCAGTCAGAATTCAACTTCCTCCACCGTCCACAAGGTGGAGCTCTTCTCTCCCCCCCCCAAATTCTCCATCTTCTCCCCAGCTGGGTTCATTGATTCCTGCTGCCTTTAATTGCCAGCCGAGGTCTGGCTTGCACCCAACCCCCCTTTTGGAATTGATGGCAGCAGATGAGAGCGGGCCATGCTTTTCCTGCTCATCCAGCATCCCTGGGCCTTTATCCATAAAATAGAGCCTCTTCCCACAAAACTACACCCCCCCCCCCAATCCCATTCTCCCAGCCACACAAATGCCGGAGGGGCACTCATGAGCGGAGCAGGTGGAACGAACCATGGGCCCGTTACTCAGATTGGTCTGGGCCAGCCTTGGAGCAGCGTTTGTGAAGGAAAGCTAGATTCTTCCAACCTGGCTCTTTTCTGTGGGGTGTTCCGAGCTGAGATGGTGGCTGGAGGAGAAGTGGCCTCTCTTAAAACAGTGGGCAGGAGCAGTTCAAGCTGTCTGCGTTGTTGTTTTCCTGAGCCCACCGGCTCTCAGCAATACTTACCTCTGAAGCAGGGGAAAGTCTTTTTAGGTGTAGCTGGGGCCACCAGGCCTTTTGCCATTGGTGCTTACAGCTAATCTCTCCCACCCCACCCCACCCACACACCGCAGATGCTGGAGTTCTTGATCCACTTGAATTCAGGAAGTCCTCTGGGGAGCTAGGAGGTTGGGGACCTGAGAACCTGCTTTTGTTTTGTCTCGTGGACTTTTTATTCAGTTAACAGTCCAGGGATGATCTTCAAAGTCCTGCAGAAAGACGCTGAGCCACACAGGCAGGATGTAGCAAGGTACATTTTCTGCTTAACTGCAGCTGGGTAGCAATCTCTTGTTTTGGCAGGAGCAACTAGCCTGCAGGTAGATCAGTCAGTTAGAAACCTCTTGAGCTCTGGGCAGGCCAGAGCTTTCTTTTTAATCACCTGAATTTGTGATGAATTGAATGTTTTTTTTAAGTCCCCACCTGGCTCAGCCCCTTGTTTGCACTTTGGCTGATAATGCAGGTTAAAACGGTGAAGTCACTTGGATCAGGTCAAATAATTTAAATCTCTTCCTTCTCAGCCCACTTTTCCAGAGGGTTAGAATAGCCACAGTCGGACATCTAAGCCAGGTCTTGGCCCATGCGCCTGCGTGCGCGCACACAAAGGAATGGGCCACTTGCCATATAAAACTGCACAGACACCAGCAGCCCCTTTCGAGTACCTGTCCTTCTGTGACCACTCAGTTCTCCCCTCTCCCTCACATGTCAAGCCAGTGCCTTGTGTCAGACCCACCTCCACCGCTCTCCACCCCAGCCCTGGCCTTTCTCCTCGTTTCACAGCTTTTTCTAAAAAAAGGAAAAACAGTAACAACTTATTTCACGCGGCACAAATAACCAAAGGTCTTTACTGTATATATAAACCACAGGTGTTTCTATATTTATAGCCAATCAGAATATAGTGCTGATGCCCATCTGTTTTAAAAAACGCTCTCTTCTCCTCGGGCCCCCCCCCCCCGCTATCTCGGGTTATTTTTCCCCCACCCCCAGAAAGATGACTTGGGGTTGGGGAGGGTAGAAAAGCCTTACGGTTCTTCTGGTGGCGACTCGAAAGCTCACAAGCTCGTGTGCTGCAGAATTTATTCCAATGAGCAGCTAAAAATTATCATTTTAAAACAAAAAACCAACAAAAAAATTACTAAAACATTTATTTAGGATGTTTGTGATTGCTGATTGCGCTGTAGATGCCACTGTTTACCAATGATTTCCTGTGGTGGGATAGTGGACTGTTTACTGTTCTTTTTTACCAGTCCCGTGCCCTCCAGAGGGATAGCTCAGCTTCACCCTACAAGGAGAGGAGCCTCCCTGTAGGGCACCAGGGCATTTGTTCTGTGTTAGAAAGTTTATATATATATATTATATATATATATTATAAATATATATATATAATTTTTTTTTTGCTCTGTTACTTGCACATTTTACAGTTACCTCATTTTTCCCATGTATGTATTTGAAAAAAAGGCTAATATATAGAGAAGAAAAAAAAGGTTCTTAAATCTCTAAAAAAGTGTTTGTTTGTTTTCCATTCCATTGGAATCATATTGGTTTGTAGCATTTAACATAACTAGTATGTTGTATTATATATATGTGTATTATACTGATTGAAATTTTTAACAGATTTGTACTTTTTTTAAAATGAAAGTTGCTAGTTCTGCTTGACCAAGTAGTGCAATCATTATTTTTTTTAATGTTGTGGCTGATTTTGAGAGGGATATTCACTAATAAATGTATGATGTATACCAACGAGGGCAGGCCAGTCTCTTCTCTTGGTGGAGGCAGTGCTCTCAGGAAGGTGGTGGTGGTTGTTTTTCTTCTAAATGTAGTACTAGAGGTATCCTGACTCTTTTCCAAGGAGCTATGAATGGCATCCTCACCCCCACCCCCAACTTTTGAACTGAGTTAGGATGGGAGACTTCATAGACTGGAGCAATGGTTTGAAATGCGGTTTCCCACATCCAAAAGAGCCATGGCATCATCAAAAAGTAGTCACAATGATAAAATGCTGTAAAGAAAATATGCGTTAATTTGCTTTATGCTCTTATCAGTAAAATATAAAATATAAATATAAAACATAAAAAAGTGAATGTGCTATGAAGGCACATGAATTTTCCCTCACCAGCTTCAGGGAAGTTACTGTGACCCCGAAACATTAACTTCAGCATCCATCTTAATTTTGGTTATGGAACAATGACACAATCTTTTAAAGTTGCAGCATGTTTAGCATTTCCACCAGCTTCTCGGTGATTGATGTAGTAGTGTCACCCCTTGCTTTCAACTAATACAGCTTCTATGATGCGTGGGTTGTAGTCCCTATCTGCCACAGCTCTGTGACACAAGGAACCAAGCACAAGCTAAGAAGTGGAATGTTAGCATTTTTAAAATATACTATCTACTCTGTCACCTGTGATACCTGGAGCAACTTGCTCTTAACAAACAAAGAGTTTTCCAATGCCCATGGTAGTGTACAGATTTGTTTTCAGTGTGTCAGTGGTTTGTTAAATATCATGGTTAGCACTTGTGTTTTTTGTTTTAAAACGCATGACAGATGTTTGGACAAATTCACAGAGAGGTCTACTAGTGGTTAAGTGGTGATTACTACTATTGGAGACCTCCAGATTCAGAGCAACAGCAGAAAATGGTTGTTGTATATGTCTCCTTGTAGACTTTCTGGAGACGTCTGCTTAGCCATTGTGGGAAACGAAGTGCAACTAGGTGAACCTTTGACCTGATCCTGTAGCACTCCTTATGATCTACTATTCAGTTTTTTAAAAAAGCTAAACATGCAAATAACTGGAGGTGGTGGCTAGAGAAAATGTTTTCTCCCCATTGCTCAAAGCACTAGAACTTGTGGACATCCAATGCAGCCCTAATATTGGAAGATTCAGGACAGATAAAAGGAAGAAACATCCTTATACTGCACATAGTTAAAACTGTGGAACTCACTCCCACAGGAGGCAGGGATGGCCAGCAACTTGTGATGGCTTTAAAGAAAGGATTAGACGAATTATGGATTAAGCCATCAATGGCTACTTGTAACAATGGCGATGTTCTGCCTCCATGGACAGAGGCAGTAATGCTTTTGGCTGGAAACTGCAGGATGTGAGTGTGCTCTTGTCCTGCTCATGGGTTTCTCCAGAGGCATCTAATAGGCCACTGTAAGAACAGGATATAAGGCTAGATGAGGCATTGGCCTGACGCAGCAGGCTCACCTGAGATTCCCAGCAATTGGTATACAGAGGAATACTGCCTCTGACCATGAGGGCAGAATATACGGTAGCATAGGTCTGTTTTAGGGAACACAAAAAGCAGCCTTACACCAAGTCATAATTGTCTACACTGACTGGTAGCAACCCTCTGGGCCAGGGTCTTTTCCAACCCTACCTGGAGATGCTGGAGATTGAGAACCTTCTGCTTGCAAAAAACAGATGCTCTACCAGTGGCAGTTTTTGCATTTGCTCTCCACTGGGTCAATTTTTGATTGGGCCATTCACTCTTACTCCCAAGATCTTTCTTGGTCAGCCACTACTAGCTCAGTAGGATTTGCATCTCCTGCCCACCTATATTGCGCCACACTTGCTTACGTAATACGATGCCTGTTTTATCTATCACCCATATTTGCACATTCAAAAAACACTTGTATCACAAGAGTCTTTATTGAACTGTGACTTGATTTTCTTTACTTGCTTGGAGTGTGTATGGGCTGGAAACTTTCTATTAGAAAAGAGCAAGTGGTCAAACAAAAATGAACCTACCTAACCTTTACATCCTGAATTCACTCCAGCAGTATTAACTTGTTCCAGTTTGGCAAAAAGCAATACTAGTGTAAAAGCTGTAAATTTTCAGTGTAAACCACATCTTTTAACACTAGTGCCCACTAGAACAGCTGGCAGATTATTTACCTTTTCCCCCCAAATCATATTTGCTCATGCTCTAATTTTGCTAATTAGATAACTAATTAGTATTAAGTTATGCAATGCAGCATGTTTAAAATGAATTGAGCAACTGCAAGATTCACAAATAAAGTAGGGGTTGGGGTGAGTTATGCACATCATTCATTATGGGGTGTGAAAGTATTCTCAAGTTTTTCTTTCTACGGAAAATGGCATCAATCTACACTCACTGCTGTGCTTTCTCTTTATGATAAAGGCCCAAAAGGCATTCAGATGCTCTAGAAAAGAGGGCCAGGGCTATGCTTCAGTCTGTTCTATCCAAGAATTTCACATGCTAACCACTTTAAGGCATAAAGCCAATAGCTGAGAAATTATCTGAATTTTTGGGAGTAGCTAGAATTCTTTAGGCAGGGACTACCATCAGATGAATCAATACCTATGGAAAAATATGTGTAAGTACAGAACACATACAAGGTTCACCTTGAACCTGTATTCCCACAGAAATACTGTGTTTTTTAATCTCCCTTTTATAATCCTTACTCAACTCTCAGAGTTTTCTTGATTCATATAGTAAGGAGGACAGAAAAATTAGTATTCTGCTTCTGAGCCAATCAATCAAAAAAAGAGAAGGGAAGCTAAGTCTGGCAAATAAGAGTAATACTGTATTTCATGAGTCCAGCTCGGATTCCAAATGATGCTCATTCGCAGGAGGCAATATTTTCTGCAGTATATACAGTAGCAAGGAGGCTCCTCCATCACAAGGAGACAGAAGAGAGGCCAGCGAGTTCCATGAGCAAGTCTGTGCTCTCAACTTGCATACGCCTAAGAAAATTACACAACTGAGACACTCCTTGTTAGCTGGAAAGACTTCAGAAGGCAGCTTTCCTTACCTCATGAACATCCCATTGCACTAAAGGGCAAGAAGACTGAATCTGCCTTAGTACAGACAACAGCTGCAGTTATTAAGAGAGGCCTGCATCTGTAAAATGTGCAGGCTGCCTTTCAGAGCTCTGTGGGCTCTAGCTGCAACACACAGCTCATCGTTTAACACTTGCAGTGTCCTCAAGGCAGGCAGATACCATCCCCATTAACACTGACAAAATGACAGCCTTGGCTCAACAAAAATGTCTGCAGTCCTTTTACGTTAGCTCAACTTCTCTGCCTGCCTTCCCGTCGCTGCTGCTGCAGTTACCTCGTGTGGCTATTGCAAGAGACATATCCCTCACTGGCACAGTCACAAACACTCCTCCACAGTGACCCAAGGCAAGCCTTAGATGCTGTGCGGAAGACAGTATCGAGTCCCGATTGCTGCTGCAACATGACCCAAGGGAATTTCGCTACAGCTGTGTGCACACAGGTTAGGTCAGGCCATCATCTGGGCCAGTAAGACACTTGACAGTCAGAGGTGTTAGCACAGGCACACTAGAGGCAGAGTTTATTACACTACGCAGGCTAACAACCCTGGAGAAGAACCCCTGTGGTTAAGAATGTCAACCAGCTCCTTATAAAAAACAAAAAACAAAATACCACTGTTACCCCCGTTCTCCTTTGGTCATTACAAAGCAAAAGAAATATTTAAGAGATTTATACAGAGTGAGAAGCTGGAAGGAAAAAAAGACCCTCTGCCCGTCCCTCCCCTACCTGGGCAGAAGACAACCTGGCCCACAGGTACGGTGTCCTTTAGCTGTCACAAGCAGCAAAACATCAGGTGTTCTAATGTCAGAATGTTGGGGTATATTATTTCCAATAAAAGCAGTATTTACCAAGAGCTGCCATTTCTCCCACTCTCTCGGGAGGGCAAACCGGGGCCCCTCCCATCGGCCCTCTGGATGTAAAAGGGGTTGCGTGTGCGTGAGTGTGCAGTTTCTCCCGCCAGTGCAGACATACGGCGTGGCTGGCCCAGGCCACAGAGTCTCTGATCCCTCATGTGTACGCAGCAGTCTTTTAAAAAAAATATTGTATTATAGTAGGAATTTCTCTTTCCATCTCTGTATTTTGGGAAAACGTCAATCGTCCGAGAGGTCCTGCACAAAGAGAACTTCCGTGTGGCTGAGTCCAGCTTCTTGCAGCGTGGGGGGGTTGGGCCACTCCTCTGTCGGAAGGCAGGGCAGGACGCGGCGAGGGAAGTTGGCCTCAATCTGGAACTTCTCCGGGCTCTCTTTCAAAGAGAATAGGAAGTCATGGATCACCTAAGGAGGTAGTAGACAGTTATTCACCAAATGACGGAATGCCTTGCAACTGAGAGCAGAAAGCAGATGAAGGCCCAGATCCTCACACTGCAACACTCTTCTCTGTTTATGGAAAGAATACACAGTAAGATGGCCATTTTTTTCATGATCATCTTAGATGGAGACCTCCATGCAATCACAACATACCTAATTTGTATAAAATGTTGCTTGAGCAGTAAGTTTCCTCATATATCCACTGTTCCTAAGAGCAGAACTTGTCGTGGAACACTCATGCTAAAGGAAATGTGGAGGAGATGAACAGTGTGGGAGGTGCTGGAGCCTATAGGGGGAAGGGGGAACTAGAAATATCTCCACCCTCTTTCCTCCAGCAGGAGCCTCCATTGGATCTCAGTGTCTTGCATGAATTGAAGTGAATTGAATTATATTCATGGAAGGGACACACTGGGTTCAACCCACTCCTCCTTAAGGGCCTGCATGATGCAACAAAGAGATAGCCTAGTCTCCATGTGGGAGATCCAGGTTAGAATCCCTAATAAGTTACAAAGCAAAGTGAGTAGTCCAGGGTGTAGACCATTGGTTAGGTTAAGATAAGAGGCTTTGCAAAAATGGTATGGGTATTACTGCACTGCTCAGCTCCACCATTCCTTCACTTCTGCATACTGGGTCTCCCCTTTATCTGTATGAATCGCCAGCTGCTAAAGCAGTTTCAGAGCTCAATTTCTGCTTCTCAAATAATTCTCAGCCACAAAATTTTGCCCCATCCTTACTGCTAAAGACTGTGTAAAATGGAATCGCCTCTCCACCCTGGAGTCATTGGGCATTTTGAAGACGATCTTGACACTTTCCGGGTCATCAGGATGCGGCTCTGGTGGAAGACATTCAGATTTCCGTTCCTTCTCCTCCTGCAGAGTCTTCAGGGATAAAATGGAAATATGAATAAATGGCAGCAGTTCCAACAGTAAGACAAAATCCAAATACAGCTGTAGCCACTAGATCAGCACAGCAGCAGTCAATGGAACTAAGCATATCAATAGTTGCTGTCACCTCATCTCAAATGGGCCTCAAAATTAGATTGCCGAGTCATATTCCAATATGTAGAATTCCAGCAAGAGCCTTTATAAGGTTTGCAGAAAGGTGTGTAGAGTGTTCATAAGTAGGCATAACCCGGCCAGTTACTGCATTCATTTGGAGTCAAAAAGTTAACTCAAGAAACCGCCACTCATTGGAACTCTTGCTGAGTGATGCTCTCTGTTGGGACTAACAAGGCTATACCCAAAGCTTTATCAGTCTTCCAGCAGAAAGTGTAGTGTGTACACTTGTTTCTGGTGCCTTGGTCCAAAGGAAGGGAACTGTGAAGAACTGCATCCTGGGATGATGGAAAGCCCATTATGAAAATACAAATATAGGTCATCCTCCCACCCAATGTTGCCTGTAATGACCTTCAACACAAAGTTTATTCCTATTAAAACATTCATTTTTGCATGTATTCTAAAATAATTTATCTTTCAAATAGAACAATATTTGTTAATGGGAATCTACTACCCTTAATCATGTTCTAACCTACAATCGTAACTTGTTTTGCGACCGGGATCCGTTCCGGAGCTCTGGTCGCTAGCCGAAAAGGACGCAGGGCAAAGTACCGCATCTGCACATGCGCACGGAACGGTTTGTGCTTCTGTGCATGCCCGAGTGGCAAACCAGAAGTAACCTGTTCTGGTACTTCCGGGGTTTGTCGCAGACGTTTGCCGGAATGGACGCTATGCGAGGTGGACGTTCGTGGAGGTATTACTGTTATCAGTGGAAGACTTAAGGCATTAAAAGCAAGCTTTCATATGAAGCCTTCTGAAAGTGAGGTCCTTATTTAAAGCAACTATTTCAAAGTGAACTTTAGCTTCTTCAGCCCTGTCTGGTCACCATCCTTTCACCCACTGGTGCAAATTGAAGGACTTCACCTTCCAACCAGTTCGCTTCCTCCCTAAAATGATTTGCTAAAAGACACAGTACAGTACAGTGGTACCTCTACTTACGAATTCAATGCGTTCCGAACGCACATTCGTAAGTCAAAAAAATTTGTAAGTCAAATCCCATAGGAATGCAACCTATCTAAAAATTCGTAAGTAGAAAAAATCCTATCTAAACCGCATCCAAGATGGCGGACGGAGCTCCATTCGTAAGTAGAGGTACCTCTGTAATAACAACAGCCATGAATTACAGCCATCAAGAGAATGGAAACTAGTAAATGGATCTTGCAACTAAACATTGTTGCTTTATTCTGCAAGTGACTGTGCTACTTGTAAATATAAACTCTATTAATGGGGGGGGGGGGACACTATCTGTGACATGATCTGAATTCTCTAAAATAAACTTGTTCACTGATCAGTATTTTAATGGATTAATTTACAGGATCTGAATCCTGGCTCATACTGTACTATGAAATGCAGACTAATCAACTAGGAGTGGTCTTGCACAAACTAGTAACTGCTCTTGTTTCCAAAGTGCCAGTACAGTAGTACCTCGACTTCTGAATGCCTTGACTTCCGAAGTCAGCAAACCCTTGACTTCCGAAGTCAGCAAACCCGTTCTACGCATGCGCAAAGCGCAAAATCACACTTCACGCATGCGCAAAATGGACGCTTCAACATCCGAAGGTTTCGACTTACGAAGAGCGCCGCGGAACGGATCGCCTTCGTAAGTCGAGGTACCACTGTACTAAATTTGCAGTAATATAAGGCCATCTACAAGAGCCAGTCATTCCCACCTGCATTCGTAGCTGAGGCATCTATTCTTATTATGAAAATTGCACCTGAGACCTGTGATTCACTGCTATTGACACATTCAATTCTCACCCGCCGTCGTCTCTCCTCTGCTAGCTTCTGCTGCTGCACCTCTTCCTCCTTCCTCTTCTTCTTTTCCCGCTCTTCCTTTTTCTTGCGGTCTTTCTCCTGATCAGCCCGTAATGAAGCCAGGTATGCCTCATCTTGCTGTTGTCTAAGGACCTGAGTTTGGTTTCTCTCTTCTCTAAGATAAAAGGGGAAATGTATTAGTGCTAAACTGACAAGAACTGCTACAACAACACCTGAAATTTCAGATTTTTACTAGGGGAAAGTTATATTTCTAACTGGGAGGGTTGTCCCAGTGGTTCTGCATTACAACTAGGCATAGCAGCATTTTCTTATTTGGATGTGGGAACAGCAGCTGCTGCTCCTCCTTTTCTTTCTTGATACCAAGTAGCAGCAGCAGCTTCTCTCTCAAAGAGCTTGTGCTCCTTCTGTTCCAATTGCTGGCTCAGTGGAGTAAGTAGGTGGCAGCAGCAAAGAGCAGCAAGCACCTCCTCTTGTGGACCTCTACCTGGGCCCTTGCCCATGCTGACCTATGATGCCTGAATCTTAAGGTGCTTTGAGATGCAAGCAAGAATCTGGGGGGGGGGGAATACCCAACGGCTAGTATCTCTAAGAATACAGGTCTCTCCCTGTGAACAGCACCAGCAGTCCACTTCTTCTTAGTGACAAAGCAACCTGGTGCCAGAAATCACCAGTATGCCAATTGGAGTTAAGAACTAGAGGCAATCCCTTCCCATCCAACACTAACACACTATTGTTGAAAGCCTGCAATCTCTCTCAATCTGTTATATCCTACATTAGCAATTTCTGCCATAGCAACACAATTTGCCAGCAACATATATGAATACAAGTCATATAATTAAACAGATAGCTGAGGTTTACGGGCTATATATTTTTCTTCTCTTTTACTCTATGCCCAGATAATTAAATCAGGTTGAACAGTTGGTAGTTTTGCCACAAAAGAGGTAATCACAGATTTCATTAAGTACTGTAAGGTGGAGAGTGGAGATGGCCTCTCTTGTTTTTGACCTAGTACCTTTCCAGGCGCTCAGATACCAAGTATGTCTGGTTGGCATCCATGATAAATGTCAGCTGGTTAATGAGGTCATCAGGTTGGATGAGTCCTTCTAACCTCCCAACTACAGTCATTCTACGATCTTTCAGCATGATCATTGCCAGGAATGGGTAGGTGTTCTCACGCAGAGCCTGCGACACTAAGACAAATGCATACAATATGGTCAGCATTTGCAATCTTAGCATATAGGGCATTTACAAAGAGATGAAGCTGCATTAAACTCTGTCAGACTATCTAGCCCACTGCTATCTACTCTGGCAGTGACATTCTATGGTTTTGTGAAGTGTCTTTCTAAGCCCTGCTTATCATAGATCTTTGTATCTCCAGGCATCAGGGTTCAACTTGGGACCTTCCAGAGAGAAGTCATGTGCTCTGCCACTGAGCTGTATTCCTTTCCCTAATGCAACATGAAGACTATTCCAACTTTCAGCTTCTACAGTTCTTCTACACTTTTAAGAGGAAGTGGCCTTCTGTTCTCCACACTTGGGGTTCTAGTCCAACAGCAAATTCACACTGGAGATATGGTATCAAAGGCATATACACAACCTTCTTAGAAAACCTATGTTTTTAATGATCAACAGCATCACACAAAAGGAAACCCCTTTTCAAAATTCAGGAAGGAGGCACTAGAGAAAATATTAGAGAAAGCTATCACAATTCAGTTACAGGTGGGTAGCCGTGTTGGTCTGACGTAGTCAAAAAATTCCTTCCAGCAGCACCTTAAAGACCAACTCTGTACAGAGAATGGAGAAGGAGCCCTTGCCTCAGAAAAGATGGAAGTGCTGTTGCTTATTAGGAAATGAGTGTTGAGGGATGGTGGGACTACAACTCCCACCATCCCTAGCTAACAGGACCAGTGGTCAGGGATGATGGGAATTGTAGTCCCAAAACAGCTGGAGGGCCGCATTTGGCCATCGCTGACGTAGATGGTTCGTTTCCAATATAGTAAAAGCGTGCAGAATAAAATACCAAACAGACACAACAGCTTATTTTGACAGCCTGATCCTAAACACATTTGCTTGACTATAGTCCACCAGTTCAAAAGCATTTCTTTTCATCATGTAAGATTACAGTTCAAGGCTGCAATCCAATGCATACTTACTCTAGACTGCGCCACTGATTAGACAGTAACTCTAAGTAAACATGCTTAGGACTGGGCTGCAAGTGTTTATAAAATGTTAGGTTAAGGCAGAGTTGTAATCAAAACACGTACCTCTATATCCTTCTGGTTTATTTGTGGAACAAGCCCAGAAAAGCATCCTTGTATTTATGAGGGCGATCACTTCAGGTGCACAAAGCGTGTTGCTGTTCGGAGAGGATAAAAGATTAACTCACTTGAAACCACACCCAGAACTCACACCACCATTTATATATTAAAAAAAAATCTGACGTAACTTACCGACAGAATTCATCAGTGTCTTGATGGTCATCGCCATGAAGGTAAACAAGGAGGAAGCGTAGCTCCCTCTTTGCATCATTCAGTGCCTTGAGAGAAGAAACATAAGGATGTTTTAGAGAGATGAAATCTGGACAATTTGGCACTGTGCCCGAGTGAAAAAAGTCGTATCAGATCATAGCATGTACACAAAGACTATACCTGTGTATTTTTTTTGCCAAATCATGCATAGCAAACCTTCCTCATTGGCTAAGGAGCACTGTGGCTGTGCTCTTGGCTTTCCTTCTCCAGCTGTGCTGTGCTAGACTAAGTAGTGAGTCTTTGATAAGGTCACCCAAGGCAGACTGTTCTATTATTAGCACCACTAGAACCACGCATTGAAAAACTGAAGTTAGTAGCAGAGTGATTCCATTTCCCATACATTGTAACATAGGCAACAGCTAACAAAACGTAACTTCCAATTAAATATCTCAAGTTACTATTTTATATTTCAAGTTACCTACAATATATGTTTGCAACATTTTTGCCCCAAGGGATAATTTAAGATTACTCTTCCAAGAGTCGCCACTTCCAGACAGGACAACACCACGTAACTCTTGTACATCTCTCATGTACATCCTCTTGTACCAACCTGACTGTATGTTCCCTGGTAGAAGACAGGATGTATTCTTCCAAATTTTTCTTCAAACATATGAATAAATGAAACAATATCACCAACAGGGTCAGTGACCCGGCTACGAGGATCAGGGCGTATGAAACGCAAAGCAAACCTAGGAAAGAGTATATAATTGAAATATCAGCTACTGGATATTCTAGCACCTTCGGAAGACGAGTGGGATGACTTCAGTCTAATGTTTATATATGTTTCTATCACCCGTATTTACAACACAAAAACCCATATTAAAGATTTCTTAACAAAAATCAACCATGCCACAAAGTAAACACCTTTGTTTAAAAACATTGCTGGACCATACCAAGATTTACAGAGCCCAGCAAGTTTACAAGATTTCCAGTGCTAACTTGTCTTAATTTTATATTGCTAAACTTTGTTTTGCAACCATCTAATGACTAGAAACAAATAAATGAACTGATCAATGCCCGAGAACTACTAAGTGGGCCTTCAGAAATTGACCACTAATCTACCAGTAAACCAGTATCTAGCCTCCTGCCCACTTCTGCCATAGAATGTTACCTTAGCTAAGGAGTAGTGGCAAACTTCAGAATAAAGCAATAAACTCAACATATGCAAACATAATCAAGTGTGCACTTACCTAAATATATCAAGTAATGTGTAATATGTAAATCGGAATGGAAGCATTATCAAATAGTAACCCCAACCTAACAAGCCCTGAAATGACAAAGAGAGAGTTAGGTCCTTTTCACGCCATTCCTTTGAAGTACAGTGGTACCTCGGTTTACAAACAGCCCTGTTAATGAACTATTCGGTTTATGAACTCCCCAAAACCAGTAGTGTTGAACTTTACCTTGGTCTACAAATGGAAGCCGAACAGTAGAAGGGCACCGGCGGTGGGATGCCTCATTAGGGAAAGCGCACCTTGATTTAAGAACGGATTTGGTTTAAGAACAGACTTCAGGAAGAGATTAAATTCGTAAACCGAGGTACCACTGTACCAGCTTAAATGTATTTTATCTTGAAGCAGCTATGTTAATGAATTTTTTTTGATACTGAGGAATTGCTAACCTCAGAGATACAATTCCTAGATGTTGGTTCTCATCAGCTACAAGTGTTTTTCTATTCCTTCCCTCCACCTCCCACCCCAGCTTGAGGCATATTTAAATAATTACCAAATGTTTGGTTTTTAAATATCATCTTCCTTTGCTGTTCTGCTTTTCATTTTTATAACAGCACAGCAAAAGTAATCACACAGCCTCTTATAGAAAAGAAGTTCCCATTCAAGGTAACATCTGCAGGAAAGTATTTTCCTTGTAGGTGCTTTATTGTTTCATAGAACTGACACAGAGAAAACATTCTTCCCTAGTTAAGCTAATCTCAGTTATAGAACTTGCCCTTGGTTGCGGCCTTGAAACAACATAGCTGTAGATCCTGTGGTCGGCAGTGTTGACCTGTAGCGGTCTAGAAGGTGGTGGATTGAAGACACTTGGGACACCCTCTTGTTCATTCAATCGGTCCTGAACAGCTGCCTACGGAGCAGGTAACAATAACTGGTTAGCATATTTTACCTATCACACAGAAAATTCTTTTGGAAAGTATATAGACAAAAAAATAAAAGGATGACTAAGGTATCTAATACAGTGGTACCACGAGTTACAAATACCTCAGGTTACAAACGCTTCAGGTTACAAACTCCGCTAACCTGTTGAAAACTTTGCCCCAGTATGAGAACAGAAACTGTGTGCCGGTGGCACAGCGGCAGCAAAAGGTCCCATTAGGGAAAGCACGCCTCTAGTTAAGAACAGTTTCAGGTTAAGAACGGACTTCCGGAACGAATTAAGTTCGTAACTAGAGGTACCACTGTAGTCAGGAATACAGCAACACTAAAATGCTTTGCTGAGCTCTTTGCATCATCCCCTGACCATCAGAATTCCACAGAGCAAAATAAAAATACAGATTTATTCAAATTAGGTAAAATGCTAATTTTGTATAATCAATATCAGTAGAGGCTACAAAATTTGGGTTTTGTGTGTGCAGAATTTGGATCCTCATTCAAGGCCCTTCTTTGTGTGTCCTCTGCAAGGGTGGTGCAGAGGATGGTAACAAAAGAAGGGGTCTTGTCAGGGGTGGCTCTGACTTTGGCCTGACTTCAGAGGCACATAGTCATTGGGCTGTATCCAATGGTGGGATGTATTCACCCCACCGCAATGACATTAGGCTAATGTCTTTGGAAACCTGTACAGGAGCAGAGGCTTCCATTAGTTGAATGGGGAAGGAACTTTTGTATATCCACCTTCCCCATCCACCCACACCCCTGCTCCAGAGGGATAGTGGGAAGTGCCACAGAAGACTATTGGATCAAAGAGCCTTTTGTCAGAGGAGATGGATACCATCAACTGTTTTAATCAGTGCAACAAGCAAGCCGCAAGTGAGACAGTACCTCTATGTTCCAGTTGTGTTGTTCCAGTGTATGACGGCACTGGTCCATGGACTCTATGCCAGTCAGGTCCTGGGGGCAAGAAATGGGGTGGGAGAACTTAAGTCAAAACAATACACAATACAGTCCTCAAATCAAATTTAATTTTGTTTCTCATTTAAGCCACTTCCATTTGGAAATCCGAATTCAACGCATTTGTAAACAAACTGCCTCACAAAAGGAGCAAACATTAAACTTTGAGTCTTGAGATTCCCTTTCTACAAGACAGCTGGTCACACTAGAACCTGAGAAACCAGGATTCAAATTCCCACTCGGCCATAAAGCTCATTGGGTGACCCTGAGCTAGTCACTGCCTCTCAGCCTAAACCACCTCACTGGGTTGTTGTGGGGATTAAATAACAGAGGGGAGAGCCATGTACACCACCTCAAACTCATTGGAGATAAGGTGGGATATAAGTGCAATCAATCAATAGAATACAATTATTCTGATTTTTCCTTCCCCTCTCTGAGCTCTCTTATTTCTAAAGAAAAAGTCCTACTAGAGTTACAGCACTGTGATTAAACACTTTACTGCTTTTCATTAGCACTTCTTTTTCCAGTTTATTTTGAGCTTTTAATTTATTAGCATTCTCTGTCCAAATTGTGATTTAGCTCCAATCTGCTCTTTGTAGACATGAGTTCATACATTTATCATCAGAATGACAGTAGGTATGCTTTCAACCAAGGATATATTGCCACTATATGTAATGCCACACTGCACTAACAGAATGCATGCAGGCACACAGAAATAATTCAACAGAAGCCCTCAGGCTGTAGCATTCCACTCTGCTAGTTAGGCTGGTATTCCTGGCCTTGTTTCATCTTTGCTCAACCTTAAATTGTGCTGGACACGTGAGGTAACAAGATTTGCTCTGCAAACCAGTGAATTACAGTGGTACCTCGGGTTACAGACGCTTCAGGTTACAGACTCCGCTAACCCAGAAATAGGACCTTGGGTTAAGAACTTTGCTTCAGGATGAGAACAGAAATCGCACGGTGGTGGCACGGGAGTGCCCATTAGCTAAAGTGGTACCTCAGGTTAAGAACAGTTTCAGGTTAAGAACGGACTTCCAGAACAAATTAGGTTCTTAACCCGAGCTACCACTGTATTGCCCAATTAGTTCTTCAGAGATAATTTCTTATAATATTCCTAGTTAGCAGCATAATACTTAGAACAGCATAATTCTTCCTCTCACAACACTGACAGAGCAAGTCTCACAAATAAGCCTCCGAACAGGATTTACAATGTTCATTCCCTAGAAATTCAACTACAGTAATTTAGATGCCTTTCTGAAACATATTCATGAATGGGCATGTGCACCTACTGTTTCTTCACATTTCTAGACTGACAGTTGACCTTTTCAGTGTGCTTAAAATGGTACTGTTGTTTACAAATCTACAAAGTTCAAATGCTCATTTGCACTTCCATACAGCTAGAACTGCTGCAACATGCACTAAAATTGGATGCCAGAATTTTCTGTTTAAAAGTACGTAAAGGACTGTAGCAGCTTTATGTGACAAAACAAACTCTACACAGCAGTGTTTTCATATAGGTCTCAATAGAGGTGTTGGGCATTTCAAATTATACACACTTTAGCAATAAACCCTCTTTTCTCCCTATAAGTGTAACATAATGCAGCTGTCATGTCTTGTAAGCTTTCTTCCTCAGAACCACCATTACAACAGATGGGGACAACAGCCTACATGTTTCCATGTCTACTGGATTGCCATGCAAGTGCCAAACCTGGTATATCTTCTGCCAAATTTGGCATTCTGAGAATCTCAGCTTTTGTGTTAATGTGTCTATGCGTATAACATTTTTCTCATTTATCTGTAACTACTTTACTCAAGGTCAGAATGAAAAACAGGCACAAAACTATCTGCTAATGCTGTTCTATTCCGTGTTTTTTAAAATAATATTTTTATTATTTATTATTAGTTTTAAATTACAGTACAATAATAGCCTCATTATAACAATACCAATTTATAGTACAATTATTAATACCAATCATGCAAATACCAAATTATATAATTAAAGTGGCCCCCTGCATGCTAGATTTAATGATTTTCTTTAATTCTGCATTCTAAAGTCTAACTAGTTTCAATTATATTCCGGTCATAATAATAATAATCCCTTATACAACAACTGCAATATTAATAACTTCTATTCGTGTTGACACATTAAATGATTTATAAAGCTTCAAGTGAGGAACTCAAACTATATCCTTGTTCTTCCTGTGTGTGGTAATTATTCTGTGTGTAGCATTTCTTCCTGTCCTTGTAAGATGTTATGTCTCCTCCCACCCCACTTGTTGCTGTAATACATCATGCCTAGGGCGGAGCTGATATCCCGTTGTTGTTCCAGAAATTTCTCCATCGCTCTGTCCCATGCTTCGTTGTTTTCCACTGAGAACTTTAACAACAGCTGCAAAAGTTGCTCTGTCCCAGTAAATAAACTGTTTTCACCATTTCCCCTCTCAGCCTGGGAAGAAGAGCGGTCTGTCAAACTGCAGATGACTCAATAAAGAACCTTATCAGTTCCTTGGCGGCTCACAGACTCCTTTCAACCTTCCTTCCAGCTGAAGATATATGGCCAGTTTCCTTCCAATTAAATTAAATTCCAAGTCCTCTTAGCATTATTCAGTTCACTTCGTAGATAAAAAAAGGATGGGGAAGAGTCAGCTCTAAGTTTCCATTGTAAACATTTTGCAAAATAGAGCTTCCCTCCCTTTTTCCTTTTTTTACACACAGTTCCATTTGATGTTATATACCATATTTATAATCCAATTTCTTCCATCATCACCTGTACAAATATAATTTAAACCAACATTCCGGGGAGGGTTGCTGAATCATAACCGTAGAGAAGAAAACTTTAAATAAAGAAACCATAGTCTCCCCTCCCCCCCATTTTTTGCATCAGATGAAGTCTGATCACAAATTCAAACCTTAAAGTCCTTGCAGTTGGTTTGTTCTGCAGTTTGTCCTCTCATCTCTTCTACCATGCACCCGTGGACTAAATTAACAGGAGAACCTCTGCTTCTTAATGGCGGCATTGGAGGGTTTTTGGCAGATGAAGTGCTTTTGCACCTCCCGCATTCCATACTAGAGTGAGAGCTAGGTACCAAGACAAACTGCGAGTGAAGCCCGCCCGCCCCGTTCCAGGGGGAATTTGCAAGGATGATATACCCTCAATCATCCTTGTTTTTCCTTTGGCTATAATCTCCCACTGTCATGGGGGCTGCCTCCATTAAGGCAAAGTGGAACCAGAAGCCCTCTTCAGTGTTATAACCATGAAACTGCACAACATTTGTGAAGCACTGGAACATTTCCCACACTACTGTTTGTGAAGATGCAATCCAAAACAGAATTCTGTATTGGCTAACTCCTGCAAATATATTCCATGGCTTAAAGATAGCTATAAGATCAGATCACTAAATCTGATGGGTGCATTCTCATCTAAGATTCCAGTCATCAACTTCGCCTATCCACCGCTGACTTGAAGGGCCTCTTGCATACATACAGCAGGACCCCCTTTACAGCAGCCATGGAAAATAACTGGCACATCACCAGCTATTTTCAAAGGACCAAAGGACAGAAAAAATGCATTTTAATTGCTTGAAATAATGCTTTTTGTTCATTTTAGTTTTGCAGTACCGTAAATGAAAATGTTCTAACATCGCATTAGAATATGCCCCTTGTGGTCAACTGTACCATTCATTCTGAAGGGTTTTTCAGGTTAAATGTCTAACTAACAAATGATTTTACTAATAAAGAAGCTGAATAAATACCATTGTATGTGTATTTCTAACACTAGAGTATTTACTGCTTTGAGGTGCAATTCAGAAGGTGCTTAGATAGAACCACTGAGCCAAGCAGAAAGGAGAGTGGAACCACAGTAGACACAAAGCAACTAGTGGCACTGAACTACCTTATCCAGGGTGGTTCAGTGCAAAGCAAAGGTCAGTCAAGTTATTTTAGCAATAGAGACAGAAAATCCCACAAAATTTCCCCTACCTTCCCCATATGCCATGGACCCAAACCTGACCAGGCTTGCAACTGGTGTTTAGTAAAAATTTACACATGCTAAATGCATTCATACATTTAACGTCACATTTGGTTTTGCTCTATAATATCATACAAGTGAAACATTTCCAAGAAGCCTGTAACTAGCTCTGCTGTTAACTCCCAAACCATTGCCAAATTCCAGAGAATTATGTTTCCAAGGTGAGGAGCACCTGACTCTAACAGAACAAAAGCCTTTGCCAGGCTGAGAATTTGTTTTTGTACAAGTGCAGCAATCAAAGACTGAACATGATATAGATGACAGATACAATTTGGTAAAGTTTCTCATAGGGTAGTTAATTTAAGAAAGTTCTTTTCCCCTGGATACCAGCTGCAGGTTCACTTTAAGTTATAGATGGGATATACAATGGTATTATCAATAAAGTTCCAAGTTTTCATTCTTTGTTATTAGTAAGAGTACTTACTACCATAGGGCACCAAATCTTTTAATTCTGTAGTGAACCTACAGACCATACATACATGGTTGGCTGTCAGCCAATCCAATCAACACCTCCACAGGTAGGAGGCAATCCAGTGCTGGACAGTCTGCTGCCTGAAGGATACCTTTGAAGGTACAGATCAGACTGGCCAACAGCTGACCCACTGTGTAATTTCACTTTGAAAGGCAC
The DNA here is from genome assembly GCF_965207765.1 of Zootoca vivipara. Lineage (NCBI taxonomy): Eukaryota > Metazoa > Chordata > Lepidosauria > Squamata > Lacertidae > Zootoca > Zootoca vivipara. The sequence goes on along the minus strand of NC_142584.1, from coordinate 65,325,025 downwards.
AGATGTGGGCCTCATTCCCCCCGCCCCGCATCGTGGGACACCGGACTTGACAGAAAATGTCGTCAGCCCTTTAATTCGAATAAAATTCAAGAAAAAATAAATCTCTCAGCATTCTCCCCAAATTTCTACTTTAATAATAGCTAATTAAGTATTGTTTTACATATTTTTCAAGTCACCATCTGACACTTGTTTGGTTCAGAGCTGACCATTCCATTCTAAACAATGAGGGAAATACACAGAGACAAGAATAGCATCAACATAGAATGTACAGAGCAGGTGAAATTCCATTTATCTGGAACACTGTACCTATGCATGAAACTGAGCCTTACAACAGTGATATGCAGACTCTGTAATATGGGGTGGAGAATCTTCTCAGCCCAAGGGCCACATTCCCTCAGGGGAAGCTTTCAAGAGGCTGCATGCCAGTGATGGGAGGGCCCAGAACAAACATCTGCAGGGCAACAGATGGGACTCTTATCTTTGTACAGCAGGCTACATTCCAGCCAAGTAAAAAACCTGAAGTTTCTACACACCTCCATCTGGGCAACCAAGAGACATTCTTAGGACACATTCTAGCCAGACAAAAGCACTTGAGGAGGGATCAGAGCCAGTGTGGAGTGTGGCCTAGGCAGGCCTAGAAGTCAGAGAGGCCACATTTACGTCCTGGGCTCAAGGAGATAAAATATCTTTGAAGCAATCTCTGGAAATGCATTACTTTAGACTAAATGCATATATGGTCACTTTCTTCTCCCCATTATAGCCAATTTATGTTTCTAGAAGAAATCTTAACAAAACCATATATTTTCGAAATTCCCATTATTTCAAATGCATGATTCAATATACACCAGATCAGCAGTACAGTCACCTGCTCAGCATTTGTTCTAGGTGAGCAGCTGAACAACAAATTCCTATTATAATGTCATAGTATCATTTTTTTCTGGGCCAAGTGGTAATATAATAGCAATATTTTCAGTTCTCCCTCCATCCCTTTAACTATTTCAGACAAGCATGAACAGAGCAACAAGTGCAACTGACCCAGTATATCCCTCCACCCCAAACTGTCTCACTTTTTTGTCTCAAAAAAGTGAAGCACAGTGGTGTCTGCCTCACATCAATGGTGAGGTTAAGGTAAGGTAAGGTAAAGGACCCCTGGACCATTAAGTCCAGTCAAAGGTAACCAACTGGCATTTCAAAATGCAACAAACACACACTGCAAAGTATGTGGCATTTATCAAATGCCCAAGTATGGCTTAAACCGAATAATCTCTTCAAAGTAGTACAGCTAAGGTAATTTAGCAGCTTTAGAAGCAAAGAGAAAAGAAGGATTGGAAACTTAGAAGAATGAGGGATGTTTGAAGAGTACTGCTGTGTTTGGGATAGGTACTTTAGACTTGCAGTTAGTACATTTAAGAAATAGTGAACATTACATTTTGATTTAATTTTTAATATATTGTGATTATTCAAAACAATAAAAGGAGTGCTTTGACCCCAATGTGCTCTCCCAAAAGGCAAAAAAAACCCCCAACCCTCCTCCAGAAGACAAGAATTGACTAAGACCCCTGACAGAGATGTCAAATATTATGTATAACAAGAGAAAATGGAGCTTTGGGGGAGGGGAGACACGAGTTCTTGCTGTCCTTCCTCAGCCATCTCCATCCAGCTCCCCTACAACAGTGTGTGGATTTTTGATAAAATGCTCAACTCACCGTCCATAATTCTTACTGGAACCTCCCACTTCTGGCAGCAGTGAGAGAATTAAAAGTTGCAGCCATGCTAAAAATGTCAGAGCAGTACTAGCATTCCCCACTACAGTCATGTATGGAAGGTTACGATGTTAATAGAAACTGAATGGTGTAGGAGGCAGTCTTCCCCATGACTTAAAAAGAGCAAAATGTTAATCAAAGCATTCAACCCTGGCTAAACAGAAGGCCACTTGTGTGAAGTTATAACCCATCATGGGAATGAATTCCCAACATAGTGCTTTCTACTTTTAGGAAAGTCCAAAATATACTCTCTCTCAATTGTTTATGCCTAGTGGTACAAGATAGTTTAAGGCTCTCTATGGAATACTAAAGTGCAGGAGGAGGGAGGAAACAATCTCTTTTAAAAACAATTACAAAAAAATTCAAATGTTGCTCAGTGTTCTAAAGACAGGGCAGAATCTTATGCACTCATACTTGGCAGTTGAGAGCACTGGACTCTGTGGAATTTACTTCCAAGAAAATATGCATGACTGGGCGCTATAGGAGCTTGTAATTGGGATTCAACCCGCCTCTCAATAGAGCAACCTTTAAAAATAAAAAAGCGGGGGGGGGGGAGCTCCTTCTTAATATTCAGCTTAGAAACCGGGATGTCCCTCCCCCATACAGGTGTACTGACTCATTTCCTGTTTGTTGCTCTTAACCATCACAACGCATAATATCTGCCGGTGGTGATTTATTTAAATGGTACGATGCGGAAGAGCACAAAACACCGAAGCAAGCTTAACTGCTCACAGGCCGACCCCCACGGACTATACGTTGCTAGTTCCCACCCCACGGCCATACCCGCGTTCCAGGGGGGTGGGATGCAGGTCCAGGCGGCGGCCTGCCTAGGCTGGCAGCCACCAGGCCACCGATGGTCAGGCCGTGGCCGCTTCCGCCGATCGCACCCTCCGCGCCCCGCTCTCTAGCCCCGACGCCGACGCCGCCACCCCTTGCCCAGCAGAAACCTCAGGCCGGCCCGGCTGCTCTCCTCCGCCCCCCAACCCCCGGTGCCGCCCGCTCCTCTTGGCCGCCCGACACGCCGGGGACCCACGCGAGGGCTGAGGGAGGGCCCGGCCTCCCGCCGAGGCGGTCGGCATGGTTCAGCCCGCTGCGCCCCCCTCCACCGGCCGCGCCCGCGTCCAGCACCTGGAACTGGAGCAGCTTCTCGGTCTGTTCCGCCGACAGCTCCCGCTCCTCCGGAGCCGCCATTTTGCTGCTGCCTCTGACCCGCAGATGCGTCACTCCGCGGAAGTGACGTGACAATTCGAAACTTCCGACCGCGTTCCGCGCGCGCCGCCGCCGCAAACAATAAAATAAAAAGGGGGTCTAGAGCAGGCACCCCCAAACTACGGCCCTCCAGATGTTTTGGCCTACAACTCCCATGATCCCTAGCTAACAGGACCAGTGGTCAGGGATGATGGGAATTGTAGTCCAAAACATTTGGAGGGCCGAAGTTTGGGGATGCCTGGTCTAGAGTAGCTAGTGGAAGCTCACAGGGATTGCGCGCGCGGGGGGGGGGGTTATAATGCAGAATTTGCCGCTCCTTCTTGATGCGTGGTTCGTTGGATTTGTTTTGTTTTGTTTCCTCGGAGACAAAAGTTAATAGTTGCCAGCCTTTGGAAAAATCTAACTTTCAGCAGCCTCCTCACCCAGCAATAAAGGCAGCAGCGAGGACAGGAACTTATTCTCTTTACAATTTCGTCTGTGGCTTGGAGGGATGTGGTTGGGGAACAGCAGCTGGCAACAGTCTTGCAAATTTGTAGCACGCTGCTGGTACCGCAGTTTATAAAAGTGGGGCTAGGCTAGTTTGGATCCGCAGCCCCCCCCCCAAAGAAAATCCCATATCAAACGCCCCTCAGGTTGCAGCAGCAGCAGGAAAAGGTCAATCTTCTTAAATTGCTCCTTCCCAGCTCAAATCATGCAATGCACGCAGGAGCCTTGTGCGATACCGACACATTGCGCTTGGGTTTTAGAATCTTTATGCTGGGGGGTGGGGGTTAAATCACGTGCCAGGTGGAACACAGATACAAAAAAGGATTTCAGACTAAACTCGGAAGCTGTGCGTGTGCGCAGGCCAATTTCTACAAGTCTGTGATCACACCCATGTGTCACATTTGCACACGCCCCCTTCTGGCTTCCGGTTTAATTTGGAATCTCCATTTTACACCCTAGATGCAGAAGAGCCCCGTGGCTGTTTGCCAGTGAGCGAAACGCGAGGGGTATTTGCATTTAGTGCGGTTACAGCGCTATTCTCTAGAGCCCATTCCATTGAGTTCAGGGAGGCTCTTACTCCCGGCTACAACACTGCATCCATATCAGATATGTTTTGCAAGGGAAATCATGCAACCCTGCCTGCTTTTAACGGAACAGCGTGTTGATTTTGAATAATGTAGGCATGGAAACAGATTAAAAGTTGAGCCAGGCAGGACCCATCCCTACAATCTGCAAGGAGGCTTACAATAATATAACAATTTGCAACCACAATAACGCAACAATTCAGAGTAAAAAACACAGATAAAATGGCACTATAAATAAAAACAACTTACAAAAGGATAGAAATGGCAAAGCTTGAAATCAGTGCTGCTAGGAATAAAGCTGCTGGGAGAACTTCCTAAAGGAAGGAGTTTTCAAGCTAGGTGCCACAATAGAAAACACCATATCTTGGATATCTATTCACTTAGAAGCTATGTTGGGAAAGGGAAACCTGTGGGTCTCCTGGTGCGGCTGGGCTCACATGAACTTCAGGATGGGAATTGTAGTCCAGCAACACCTGAAGGGCCACAGGTTCTTCATCCTTGAATGATTCAAATTGTACAAACTGCCAGACTTTGGTGGATGCAATGGAGCTTCTCCTATCCTGTCTCCTTAGCTCCCCCCTCTCCATCCTCAACATTAGCTCTGGAGGGTTGGAATGCCCTCTGGAACAGATTTTTGAGGTTGGGGCGTCCCATTCCATAATGATAATTTTACTATTTATACCCTACACATCTCACTGGGTTGCCCCAGCCATTCTGGGCGGCTGCCAACATATATAAAAAACATAATAAAACATTAAACATTAAAAAAAAACCTCTTCCCTTTACAGGGTTACCTTCAGACAGCTCAGGGGTCACAGCGCCGTCTTAAGCGCTCCCGGCGCCGTGGTGTGCCGGATCCTCCGGCGCCCTCCCGCCCCATTCCGGCGCCCTCCCACCCCGTTCCCCAGCGCGGTGGGCGGGTGGGCGCTGCGCGCAGCGCGGGTACAACAGGCGCTGCTGCGCGGCAGGCGGGCGGGCAGGCGCAGCTGCACGGCGGACCGGTTGGCCAGCGGGTGGGCGCAGCTCGCGGCGCCCTCCTGGTGGGCCGGCGCCATGGTGCCCTGCGCCACCCAGCCTGCACGTAGGGCCGGGCCTGAGGGGTCAGATAACTCCATACCCTCCAACATTTCTCCAATGAAAATAGGGGCATCCTAAGGAAAAGCGGGACATTCCAGGATTAAATCAGAAACTGGGACGGCTTCTCTAAATCAGGGATGGCCCTGGAAAATAGGGACACTTGGAGTGTCTGCAATATTTTACCTGTCTGTTTGGGGTAGTTTCTAAAGTTCTGGTTATGAAAGGTGAGCTCAGGAGTCTGAACTGTAGCCCCCCCCCCGGGGGGGCAGAATTCCAAATGCCCTTTATTTGCAAGCGTTTATCACTTCTTTGTGGGAATATTAAAGTTTGGCCAAGGAGCACAGATGGCTGCACCACTATATATCTGCATTATTCCTCCTCTCCCTGGACTCAGTGGCACATGTGGGTGAGTTGGCACCAGATTATCAGATGCCTCTTGCAGCCCACTGCAAGACCACCTGGCCACTCTTGTTGTCGGTTTCTGAGAGAGTGAAAGCTTTGTGTTCTGTTGATGTTGAATTCAGCAAAGAGGGGGAAACAGACACAAGCTGAACAACAACAGCAAACAGAACAACAAACTGAACGGAGAAAAGGGAGAGAGAGAGAGAGAGAGAGAGAGAGAGAGAGAGAGAGAGGGAGAGAAGAGGTCATGCAGAGGAAAAAAGTTAGAAGGAAATACTAAATTTAAAATGTGACAAAGTACTTAACATGTATTGCATTTCATGTTTACTGTATATTGCTTGCATTGCCTAAAAATGGCAGGGCTTTTGTAATAACTAAGGTTTATGAACATTGTACTGTATATATAATTTTTACAACCTTGATTGGGGCTGGCTTGTATTTTCTTTTCTTTCAAATCTCCATTTTCATATGATTAATGTAGCAGTGTGGTTCTCCTGAGTTAAAAAGAAATGTAAACGTCAGTTTAAGACATTTTAAAGCTATGCACTCCTGGTCTATTAAGGTCAAATGACTTGTGATGTTAAATGCATCTTTGCAAGTAATGTGCGCATTTTTCAAAAAAGCAGTGGTGTGGGGAAGGGTGATAATGACCTGAATCAGAAGGGAAGGTTACCCATTCCTCCCCTGCCATGTTATTGACAAAACATGCTCCTCTGAAGCTACTATTTGAATTGGGAAGAAAGCTTCCATTGGCATCAGTACCCTTTATTTATCTGGAGCCAGACAGTCATCTTGATAAGCAAGCCAAGGTGATCTTGGAGTAGCTCATAAAATCATAGACTTGTAGAGCTGGAAGGGACCTTGGGAGTCATCTAGTCTAACCCCCTGCAATGCAAGAATCTAAACTAAATCGTAGTTACTTCTGTTGCGCCTGCCAACATTTGGCAGAGGGAAAAAAATAAATAAATGCACCTATATTAGTGATAGGGGAATCAGAGGCTCATAGAGGGTAAACCAATTGAAAACCATTTCCATGAAGCCTGCTGGCCAACTAATTTTGGAAATTGTAACTTCTATTTTCTTATAGCTTAGAAAGTATCCTTTCACATTCTAGTATTTTTAATCTAGATCATTATTATCGTCATTATTATCATGATGGTGATGGTGCAGTGATGTTCATGGTTTGTGAACTAATGAAAATTTGTCCAGGTGTTGATTGCTTACATTTGTCCAGATGTTGATTGCTTACATTTAAAGCACATCCCTTCCCCCCCCCAAAAGAAAGTTTACCTTTCACAGAGCTACAGTTCTCAGCACCTTAACAAACTACAGTTCCCTGTATTCTTGGGGTAGGGGAATTTTCTTTAAATGTATTATGTGTATATAACACGTAACATAATGGAGGGTTGGCATCAAAGGGTGCCATTCACCAGGTGTCCAGCATGTGAACTGATAATTACATGACTACATTTTTTAAAAAAGCTAATCTTTAGTAGTAATTAAATACCTAGAGAGTTCCTTGAAAAATGGCAGCAGATGAGGCCCGGTGATATTCTAGAGGCCCTGTTATAAACAAAATCCTACATTGCCACCGATAATATTTACGTATCACAAAATAGGCCACCACTAGAGGTCAGTAACATAAAATTGTCATTTAATCTTGCCTGCAGCCAGCTATGCCTTTCAGAGCCGTGATGTGGAATGCATACTAAGGCTTGTGAAAGTGTATCATTACTGAGCATCAGTGCCTGAGTTGCAATCCAACACCGCCGAGAAATAACACCATGCATGTGGGATTCTCTCTAGATACAATTGTGGAGGGTTTCACTAACTAAGCATAGGGAAATCATATTTCCTGAACATCACAATTTATGTATATAAATTTATACATAAGCTGATCTACTGGTATATAATTCCAACATTTGCTTACAAAAATAATAAACAAGCTCAGAAAAAGGCCTTTTCAGTTCCCTACTTTGCAGTAAATGGATGACATTACATAAGGAGACCCACATGCTAACACTCCAGGTGACTTGTGGAGAGGGATGGCAGGCAAATATCTGGGTTTTCCTACTACTAAACTCTTGATTATAAGCAGCAGTGAAGTTCACAGGGCTGGAATGTCCCCACATGTAAACAACTGGCTGAGCCAATTTTTATCCAGTGGCTCCATTCCTCTGCTCTCATCCTTAATGCAACAATCAGAGTGGCTACAGAATGGCTATCTGCCATGGCACTCCTCCTTGATTGAGCAGTGAAGTGCAAAGGCAAGGACAGTTTGGAAGAAAAGAGCACCAAGAATGTTTTTAATCAAATTACACCTATGTGGTGTAGTGGTTAGAGGGTTGGACTAGGACCTGGGTGACCAGGGTTCAAAACCCCACTCCACTCAGCCATGAAGCTTGCTGGGTGACCTTGTGGGTCAAATGGAGAGGGAGAAGAACAATGTGCACTACTTTGAGCTCCTTGGAGGAAAGGTGGGGTATAAATGCATAGGGCTGCCCTTGAAGATGGTCTGGTAACTGCAGCTGGTGCAGAATGCAGTTGCTCGGGTTTTGAGTGGTGTTATGAAAGGGGATCCTATTTCACTTATCCTTATTGAGCTTCTGAATCCAATTTAAGGAGTTCATACTGGTGTACGAACGCAGGTGGCGCTGTGGGTTAAACCATAGAGCCTAGGGCTTGCCGATCAGAAGGTCCGCGGTTCGAATCCCTGCGACAGGGTGAGCTCCCGTTGCTCGGTCCCAGCTCCTGCCAACCTAGCAGTTCCAAAACATGTCAAAGTGCAAGTAGATAAATAGGGACTGCTACAGCTGGAAGGACCTGGTGGTCAGGGGCCCCTTTACCTTTACAGCGGGAAGGTAAACGGCGTTTCCGTGTGCTGCCCTGGTTCACCAAAAACGGCTTTGTCATGCTGGCCACATGACCTGGAAGCTGTACGCCGGCTCCCTCGGCCAATAATGCGAGATGAGCGCCGCAACCCCAGAGTCGGTCACAACTGGACCTAATAGTCAGGGGACCAGGGGTCCCTTTACTTCTCTACCTTTACTGGTGTATGAAGCCCTGGACATCCTGGGAACCAAGTTCTCTATGGAACTCCTCTCCAAATATCTGCTGGACTGTGGTTTCAGATCACCAAGGGAAGTCCTTGTTGTGGTCCCACCTACAACAGTGCTTCGTGATGTGAGGGCATGATTTTATGGCCTTTGATTTTAATGTTTTATGGGATGCATTTTTATTGGATTTTTGTGTACAATGCCCTGGTGGTATAGAAATAATGAAATGAAATAAGATAGACTAGTGCAAAGTTCATGGAGTTGAATTAAGGCTGTGAGATGGATTCTTTGAAGGATATTGTCTCTGCCTTATTACATTGGCCTCTGCAGGTAAGAAAGAAATAGGCTGCTTCTCATCCAAATGGCCCAGAGACTTTTTGCAGTGGCTTATCACCCTTGGAATGACCTCCCCCTGAGGTACGGCTTGCCGCTTCATCAGCAGGTGAAGACACATCTCTTTGCCCGGGCTTTCAGGGAGGAGTGGGGTGTATTGCATATTTGAATGTTGGTTGCTGCTGGTGGTTTTAACTGTACAATATCTAAATTCTGCATTTTGTTTAATGCTGTTTAACTCTTGGGTTTGGACCAAGTATATTTCTACTGAGACCTTTAGGTGAAGGTGGATCATAACTATTTTTAATTAAATTAACTTATACAGTGAAGCCCAATATGGCATTAAAAGCTCACGATTGGGGGTGTGGGTTTGTTTTTCCTAGCACATCTCTAGAATGAATCTCTGGCTTTGTTATTATTGTTGTGACACCCCAATATCTGAGCGGTGTGAGATTCCAGGGGTTTCAGGCACTTACCCAGAGTTTGTGTTTCCTTTTGCAAGTGAGGCACAGCAGACACTGTAGTGTCTTTAGGATATATGGTTTATATGTACATATGTACAACCTGAGCCTACAACGGAGGAGCTCACAGTATCAACACGCCAAGAGGATCATGTTGTTCACATAGCCGCAGTCTTGGATTCAAACAGAAAGCAAACATTGGTCTCTAACTTTGCTCTCTTTCTCTCTCCAGATTGCTGCTTTCCTTCTAATTCACATTTTTCCTAACCTCTCTGCTCTAAACTCTGGCTTTGTCTGTTGAGGAAGGGGACCCTATCCATTTGCTGTCTAGCACAAGCCCTTTAATCCTTTATTTCCTTAAGGGCCCATCACCCAGGAGGTTAACCTGGCTTGATTAGCTATTAACACTTGCTGAATCCAGCGATTCGAAGTGCCTCATTCTCAGCTTAACATCCCAACCCTTGATTAAATTCTAACACTTACTGGATCTGGAGATTAGAGAGGTCTGGCACCTGCAAACTCATAACACTACATAAACTGCCAAGTTTCTCTTTATTCCTGGTTTCACCTACTTGAGCCTGCAGCCCACCTGCAGACGCCTTGGCTTCACCATTAGCCATCTTTTCCTTTTAGTTTCACTTCATAGTGGATGAAGTCTGGAGAACTTTGCAAGCCCAAAAGCTATTTTGTGCCATTTGGGCCTAATCAAATCCACTTTTGGCCTAATACGGTACCCCTTATTGTCTGGATTTTGCAATTTCCAGAAGGGCTGCAAAAGGTGACTAGTCAAAAATAAGTCCGGCGCCCGCGGGGCGGGGGAAGCTTCAGTCTTAAGATGCCATCTCTTGCCGTCGTCACGATGCTGGCAAATCTCTCCCTGGGCGGAACTGCTCTGATTTTCGACGGCGGCGATTCCGTCGGTCCAGCCCTATAGCAAGCAGGAGGCGCCGCAGTGCTTCCCCCTCGCGGCTCCGGGGCTCCTCGGCAGCCTGGCTGGTGAGGTCACCTCCCTTCGCCCGTCCTCTCGCGGCGAGGCTCCTCCCGACGCCGCCCGACGCCGCAGTGACAGCTGAGCCCGGGCTTCCTTGTCGCTCGGCGGTTCTCTTTGCTTACCTTTGCAGCCAAGGAGCGCCGTCGGCGCAGCTCGGGTCGCCTGCCCGTCGTCCTCGAGGAAGGAAAGGGTCGGGAGGCGCAGCTGGCGGGGTGGGGGAGGCAACATGGCTGATGATTTTGGTTTCTTCTCCTCGTCGGAGAGCGGAGCAGCCGAGGCCGCCGAAGAGGACCCGGCCGCCGCTTTCCTGGCTCAGCAAGAGAGCGAGATCGCGGGCATCGAGAACGACGAGGGCTTCAGCACCGCCGACGGGGCCGCGGGAGGCAGCCAGGAGGCAGCCGAGGCGCCGGGTGAGCCGGAGCGGCGAAGGGCAAAGAAGCGGCGCGCGGGCCTGCGCCGAGATGCGGCGGGCGAGCCGGGCTTCTCGGGGGGTGCGGGCGGGGGAGGCGCCGCGGCCGCGTAGGGGAGGCGCCGCGGGACACCTGCTTGGCATGCAGAAGGTCACGGGTTCCCTCCCAGCCATCTCTGGGTAGGGCTGGGGACGACCCTGCTGCCAGTACCCCCGCTAGGTGGACCAGTTGCCGGACTAGGTGCTGGGGCAGCTCCCCGTGTTTCTGTGCATTCCTCCTCAGCCTGGGTATGAAGATGAAGCGGCAGATAGAAGGCTGGCTTGGAGGGGGCCTCTGAGGTTCCCCTGTCTCTCCTTGGGGTGGGAGAAGAGGAAATGGTACTCCCTGTCCGCCTTTCCCGAGGCCTTGGCCGCCAGCAGTCTGGCAGAGATGTCTTTGCCTCTGCTACAAATTATAACTTTGCCTGCTTTTGGTGCAGTCTTTGGTAGAACACTGTCCTCCTTTTATCTAACTCAGCCCTTTAGGTCAGGAAGCAGGTGTGCTTTGGATTTGGGACTCTCATAGGAAACAGAGGCCTTTTACTCTTCAGGACAACCTCTGCAGCCACAGGAAGGGAATCAGAGTTGGGAGAGGTCTCAAAGACAATTTGGGCCAACCTGCTGCTGATGCAGAAGCTCCCTTCTACACTTAAGATCTTTGAACGGTTAGCATCTTTTGGCCAGGTGTGAACAGTTGGCCCAGGGCAGAACAGCCCCAAGCGTGACCCGCAGAGAGAGCTCTCACTAGTCTTCCTTGGCTGGGATGAGGCAGGCAAGTATTAGGCCCAAGTGTTAGGCTGGGGAGAGACGGTATAGAAGGAAGGGACCATTCTTAGGAGACAGGCCTTCTGAAGCTCAGGGCCGACTTTGGGAGGAGTCCTTACAAATGCTGCCAGACCAGATCCAGACTTCCTGGGTGTAGCCAGCTACCGTATTCAGGGCATGTGTGTGGTGCCAAGGAAAAGCAAGGGCATCTACAAGGAAGTGGCATAAGGAAAGGAAGGAATAGGTTACCTTACCATGGGAAAAGCACAAGGAATGCTGCCACTTTGTCCTTTGACTTACTCTCCCTCCTTTGCCTTAGCTCTGCTGAGGGTTGTCAACTTTTTCAGCTGGCCTGCTCCTGTGCCTTTGCCATCAGCGTGGCTCGTGGGAATTTTCCACTGCTGGATCTCCTTGCCAAGAAAAGCTTCTTAATTTCTGCATGTCATGTTGCTGTTGAAAGCAGAACAAGTGAAAAAGACAAGTCCATTCTTGGCTCTGCTTAGTCAGGAGCCCTGAAACTATCTTCTTCCCAAGCAAGAAAGTTACACTCTTTAGCCATAGTTGCTGTTTCAAAGGCCTTGTGAACTGAAAACACACTGTCCCCATTTGGCCTTTCCAAGCATGCTCCAAGTAAGCAGCCTAGAGTCTCAGAACCTGTTTAAACAGTTGACAAGGGATCCCCCGCTTCTTTGGAGCCCATTAAATATCTGGAGTCAGCCCCCTTCTTGTGAGCTTTCTGACCTCAAGGACTGTATATATTTCCGTTGATCTCTAAGGAAACATGTATGGGACCAGGCTGCTGATTAGTTAACTTAATTTTGTTTCTTCCATTGTACATCCACCCACTCTTTCCTATATTCCCACTATTTCCCCACACCAGTTCATGCATTTGATGAATTAAGTTCTAGCTTACGGAAATCTATGCCCACGATTTGCATCCTCATCTAACCAGCTTTTCTTAGTAACATCCACTGTGTCTTACCCTCAGTGCAAAAATTACACTGTCCCATTTAACTCAGTGGGGACTTATTTCAAAGTAAATTCCTATCATCTCCTGCTATCAGATTTACTTGCAGTGCTGAGGAAAGGGGGCTTCTGGCTTCTAATACCTGCAGAACTTCTGATCTCAGAAGTTGCTCACAGGTGCCATAGTTACCAGGTCCTTATCCAAGGGCTTAGAGATTAATGAAAATGAGGCGCAAATTGATGAACTGACTTTTACTGAGAAGGTTGCACAAAAGACTCTAACAGCAACTACAACCATTGGCTTGGCTACTTAGGACTAATTTTGGGGTGCTGGAATATAGGGGTGAGTGTTCCAGATTAATGCACTTTCTGTCCCCAGATTCTAAGACTCTGGATTTTCTGTCTTCCAGCTTCCACACAATGCTGTGTTTACCTGTCTGACGCAGACCTCTCACTTTTGTAACCCAGTCAAGCCATGAGGCAGACAGCTGGTCCCATAATATAACCCATTCCACCAGCCTTGGAATGCCCCTCCAGATGTTTTTGGCTACAGCTTCCATTAGCCTCAGTGGCACAACTTGCTATTAACATGTTTTTTTTTCTTCTGCAGCTGATTTTGACAGCAATGGGGCTACTGTGAACGGAGACCTCTATCAGGTGAGACTCTGAGAGAAACTTGTGGGGCTGGTGAATATAGACAACACTGAGCTAAATGGACCAAAGTCCTAGAAGTCAGAGGTTTTCATTGTCTGTCTGTGGGTTGGTTGGATTTTGTTTTGTTTTAGTCTTGAAAACTGAATGGTTATCTGGAGGGCACACATGGTTCCTCTGTTGTGCTGCTGTGATTGCCACTGATACCATGGCTGAAAGAATAGTTTGGTGCTGTCTTTTGTGTTCTAGTCAGATGGTGCTCCGTGAGCACACCTTCTCCCTCCACAAAGGCCCTTTAGCCTCCTGTTTCTGCTGACATTAGCCTCCAGTTGCTTAGGGCTCTTACAGTGTTGTGTGTGGGCAACCACTTACAAGCTGCCAAGGAGGAATTCAACATGCGCTGCCCTTTCAGATGCCATCCCACACCATGACGTATAGGAACAAGCCCGGTCTGCTTGGGTAGATGCAGAGGCAGCGATTGTTGTGGAGTGCTTCACCCCCTCCTTGTTGTGGTATCGACTTGCTTTATAGCAGCATAATCTCATTGGAGATGGGTAGATTTAATTAGATTAGCGGATTCGGATGCGGGTGGAGGGTAATCCAATAACCTTGCTCTACATGACAAGCAGCAATAGTTGTGAAGCTGAGAGAGCTTTGTGCTTAATTGCAGCCACCTTTCACTCTCCAACTTGAACCCCATAGGAGTCTGACTGCTGATTCTGGAAAAGCAACCCACCTATCTTTAGGAACATAGGACATTGTCTTATACCGAGTCTGACCATTGGCTCACCTAGCTCAGTGTTGTCTACAAGGACTTGCTAGAAGCTATCCAGAGTTTCAGGCAGGAAATTTCCCCCTACCTAGAGAAGCTTGGAATTGAACCTGGGGTCTTTTGTATGCAGAGCAGATGCTCCACTGCTGAGCTATGGCATTACCTTCTCTTACTTGCTTCCAGACATAGCAAATCAAGATAACAGTTTGTGGACCATAAGCTTTCATATAGCCAGAGAGCTGGCCGAAATAGCGAGCTCGAGGTTGTAGAGAGAGTTTGAGGCATGCTGGGAAATACTTGTGGAATTATATTGCAGTGACAGTGCTAACATCTGAATAATGCTTGCATGCACATCTGTCAAAGCATGTTTACTCTTTGGGAAATAGTCCAGCGAGACTTTTAAGGCAGTTTTGGCCAGTTTCTTCAGGCTAGAGGTGTGGATGTGTTAATTTGCACATTCCACGAGGGAGACCAGTTTTAAGGCTGGAGTAATTTCCCTTAAAGAGCCTAGGATTTGAAGGGAAAGTGTGGGGTCCTCTTGTTGTTACAGGAGAAGTAAGAAGAAAGTAAAGCCCCCAATATAGAGCTGATTTGGTGCAAACCAAAACTCTAGGCAACAACCTGTTGGCCAGGGGTGCCAACTTGAATAAAATATTTTTTTGGGGGGGGGGTAATCCCTGCCCAGCACAATCCATCACATGCCAAGGTGTGCACACACACCAGTTGAATGGCAATGCCCATCAACTTGGGTGGCAGCTCAAATATTTAATTGGGGGTGGCACAGACTCCTCGGCCTCTAGGAGTTGGCTTCTATGTTGTAGGCTGCTGGGTGGCAGATAAAAACTTCCTTGAGGACTAGATGCGATTGCAGCCTTTTTGCCACACCCCACCTCATCTGACTTTAATGTTTCCCTTCCTGTGGCTGCTAGCCATGTATCACATTTCTCTCTAGTGACACATTCCTTGTCTTTACCTCACTGCCTGTCACAAGAGACCAGGTGTGGCAAATTCTACCCCATTATCAAATTTATCAAATTATTCCTGCACTGCAGCTTTGTTGCAACAAAAGACGTTGCAAGAAGGAATGGCAAACAAACTGGGAGAATTAGATAGGCTAGTTCTGTAGTGCCCCATGAAACTTAAGGGGAAAGCACATTCTGTGGAAATTCAGGGACAGCCCAAGTAGGAAAGAGAACCCCATCCCACAGAATGGTAAGGCTGCACAAGTTATTCTGGCACAAGAGCTAACATATGCAATCATAATAAAACAGCCAACAGCTTGCTGCCTTTTCATGACACTCAAAATCAGGCAGCTACCTCATGTTGCTTAATGGTAGTAAGGTCAGCCGTTCCCTCTTATAGTGGGATTCTTTCAGCTTTCAGCCAGTCCTGTCCCTATTCGTGTAGCTTGACTACTGAATAGCTAACTATCTTCAGGTATCTGTTCTAGAGAGCTAGCTGTGTTAGTCTGTTGGTGCAAAAATGATGGAGAACCTTGTGGCATCTGTGGGAAAGCCTTTTCCTTAGTGAGTTCTTATCCCCTAAGGATTTTTGAACTGTTTTGGCGATGGTGGCTGGAGCTGAGGGGACTTGGAGTCCAAGTACACCCATAAAGTGACACCCACCTCCCTGATAAAGGGTGGAACACCTCTGCCTGGGTGTGATATAGGGGTCACCCACATCCCTGATATGGGGGGCGGGGACCTCTGCCTGGGCGTGATCTGCAGTCTCACTAGATTCAGCCTCTACCTGCCACCCAGTCCCATTTATCTTTTTATATCACAGAAAAACCCTTTTCAGGGTACAGTTCCTCACCGTAGTAATACCGTTCCTGGACTGAACCATTTAGAGAGGTGAGGGGGATGCTAGACTTGAGCCTTTCTCCCTGAAACATTAGCTTTTTGCATGGAGCAAGACTCTGTTGTTGCTTTGAGGTAAATCTCATTCTCCCCTCCTCCCCACCTTCAGTGGCCCAGTCCGGAAAGAATTTTATCACTTGATTTGTGTAAATTTGGTCATAGAAATTTGCTTTCTTTTTGAAATGGAATCTAAAATTCAAATAAATGCTTAAGTTGATTCTGATGTTTGGAATGAGGTGGAAAGGCTAGGTGGGAGAGCTGCTTCACTGAGAGCCAGTAAATAATCAACTGCCACAGCTGCGCACTGCAAGGAGTCCGACTGTGAACCAATAAAATGTTGTATGCAAATGGAACCGATACTGTGGGCCTTCTCAAATGCTGCAGCTGGCTTATTTAATTACTATGATTACTAGCCTTTAAATAAAGGTGACCACTTCTAGCACTTCCCGCATGATTTCAGCTTGAGGCTCCAGTAATTGCCATGACAATGGCCCTGAGTGGCGTCACGGTGGTTTTAGAGCCAATTGAAACAAGTGCCTGGCTAGGATCAGAGAAAGATCTCCTCAAGAAGGCACTAACCTTCTGAAGACCAACTGTGACATCAGAGGGATGACATCACAGAGGAACAGCTTGCAGCCGTTCCTCCTTAGAACTGTAGGTGCTCGCCTGTCGCACAGACATGAAAATCACGTTGGGAGCGAATGGCACGTTGGATAAGGCTGGGCAGGTACATGGCTGATGGTATCTATTGGGCAGCATAAGAGTGTAGCTTTCAGAAGGACATGTTCCTATAAGCTTGTACCAGACTAGGTTCAAGGTGCTGGTACATACTGATGCAGAAAACCCTATGCAGCTTGGGTCTAGGATACCTAAAAGGTTATCTCACCCCCTACATACCCAGTTGATCACTGCATCCTGCAAAAACCATCCTACCAGGAGGTTCATTCCACATGGTGTCGGAATCAGGCCTTTAGTGTGGCAGCAGCTCCCCTTTGGAAGTCCCTCCCGTTGCATATCAGTCACCTTCCCTATTGTCTTTCTGGTGCCTGCTCAAACATTCCTCTTTCAAGAAGCCTTCTGAAATCTTTACCCCGGTTGGTATCTCTCTTGGAATTGAACTGATTTTAGGCCCGTGCTGTTGTTCTACACTCTTTTTATATGTGATCATTTTAAAGAATTGCTTTTACCGGTATGTTAGAGAGAGAGAAAGAAAGAAAGAGACCACAGCACCACATATATAAAACATTTGTTTGTGTGTGTGTGTGTGTGTGTGTGTGTGTGTTATATGTGGCGCTGTGGTCTAAACCACTGAGCCTTGGGCTTGCCGACCAGAAGGTCAGCGGTTTGAATCCCCGCAACAGGGTGAGCTCCCATTACTCGGTCCCAGCTCCTGCCAACCTAGCAGTTCGAAAGCACGTCAAAGTGCAAGTAGATATATAGGTACTGCTCTGGCAGGAAGGTAAATGACATTTCTGTGCGCTGCTCTGGTTTCGCCAGAAGTGGCTTAGTCATGCTGGCCACATGACCTGGAAAAACTGTCTGCGGATAAATGCCGGCTCCCTCGGCCAGTAAAGCGAGATGAGCGCCACAACTCCAGAGTCGTTCGCAACTGGACTTAACTGTCAGGGGTCCTTTACCTTTTTTTTTAAAAAAAATGTTTTATATGTGTTGTAAATCACTTTGGGATGCCTCATGGGAAGCAATTCATAAATGAAATAAATAAATAGTACCATAATTTTCAGGCAGTCGTGCTAGGGCTCTTGAACCTTCTCCACAGTTTCCATTCTTTCCCACCTTGTTCATGGAATGGACCTTGGGAAAAGGTTGTTTATATCTGCTGGAGAACTAGG
This sequence comes from Zootoca vivipara, assembly GCF_965207765.1. Taxonomy (NCBI): domain Eukaryota; kingdom Metazoa; phylum Chordata; class Lepidosauria; order Squamata; family Lacertidae; genus Zootoca; species Zootoca vivipara. The sequence goes on along the minus strand of NC_142584.1, from coordinate 65,307,352 downwards.
ATTAGGACCTCACCATAATTTAGTGCAATACTTTTCATGCTGCTTCTTTTTCCATGTAGATTTGTGGTTGACTGAGACTATGGGTGGGTATGGGAGAAGAGTTCACTTCCCACCACTGGGAAACTCCTCTCTCTTGGGGGGCCTGCATCTGGTGTTGGATCAAAGAGACAGGTTAGGGACCCTACTGCTCCACAGCTTCCCTGACAGAGGTTGTCTTGGCTGTGGGCTTGAAGGAACCCAGAACTCTGGTTTTGGGTGAGTTGCCAAAATTCTGCCGAGTTGGCAAGGCTCATTTGATGTCAAATCCACATCAAAATAGAGCCTTTAGTGTTGTTGGCCCAGTCCTGCTCTCCCAATAGAGATTCAGCAAGCGCCTTTTGTTTCAACTTTTAAATGCTTGTTGAAAACTTTTCTATTCTGCCTGGCTTATGCAGGCAATTCAGAATGCATCTTTCCATAACAGTTAGTTGATGGTCTTTGGCGGCCCAATATACCTGAAGGACCATCTCCACCCCCATTGTTCAGCCCGGACACTGAGGTCCAGTTCTGAGGGCCTTCTGGCAGTTCCCTCACTGCAGGAAGTGAGGTTACAGGGAACCAGGCAAAAGGCCTTCTTGGTAGTGGTGCCCGCCCTGTGGAACGCCCTCCCATCAGATGTCAAGGAAATAAACAACTATCTGACTTTTAGAAGACATTAGGGAAGTTTTTAATGTTTGCTGTTTTATCGTGTTTTTAATATTCTGTTGAGACCGCCCAAAGTGGCTGGCGAAACCCAGCCAGATGGGCGGGGTATAAGTAAAATCATTCTTAATAATAATAATTTAATTAATATTGTATGTCTTTTTAGTTTACATATATATTATTGTAAACTGCTTTGATATATTTTATGATACAGCGATACATAAATGCTTTTATGAATAAAGAAAGAGAGCCTGGATCTCACAAACTGTTGCTTTTGCTTAAAGGAATCCAATGGGCCCACGGACGCCTATGCAGCCATTGCTAGAGCTGACCGGTTGACGCAGGAGCCTGAGAGCCTCCGCAAATGGCGAGAGGAGCAGAAAAAGAGACTGCAGGAGTTGGGTAGGAATGAAAAGGAGCAAATATAAACTGTACAAATGTCTGTTTTGTACTTCTAGCACAGATTTTTGAGGGACAGGCAGAGCTGGCACACGCTGTTATGACATACTTTGTCAACCCGGCTCTGTCCAGGTGCTGTGGACTACAACTCCCATCAGCCCCAGCCAGCAAAGATTTCTGAGGCAGTGCTGAGTACCCAAGGCCAGTCAAGTTATTTGGGCACCAGAGGCAGAAAATTGTCCCAAATGTGTCTCTCTTCCATGGCTATAAAAATACAACAAATTAAAATAAGTGACAGCGTGACACCCTAAACCAGCTTCCTCACTCTGCCTAATGGGAGAGCCAGCTCCCAGGAGCAGAAACCGGTGAATAATGAAATAAGGGGTAGGAGGGTTTCATCAGAGAAAAGGCTACAAGGAGGAACTTTAAAGGGTAAAATGAAAAAGTCATTGTAGGGCTTTAGAGGGGTGGGGATGAAAAAGCCACTAGGATAATAGGGACATAGATGTGGCTGGTGCTGATGGAAACATAGAATAATTAAGAAGATGGCAATGGAACCTAAAACATCCAAATATAGTGAGAAAAGACATATACGTTAGGGGTTCTAGACAAAATTTTAGCCACAAGCTTCACCTCAGGAGAGCTATTTTCATGGGGCTTCAGCTGGATATACAGAACCAGTAGGCCTCTTTCATAACACAGAGCCTGACTAGTTGGGCGTACACTGATTTGTCTCCTAGTGGTTATGCTCCTCCCTCATTTCCACTTAGCCCACTGCCTGTGTGCCCACTTCTTTGCCCTTGTTATCCGTGTTTTCGTGACCGCTTAGAGCAGCACTTGGGCTATATCTTGTGAGGGGGCTCTTCCATATCGTTACAGCCAGCAGCTCCCTGCCTCAGCTTCCTTCCAAGGGCTGTGGCAAAAGGGCAGGAGCTCACTAGTAAGGCATCTGCTTAGCATGCAGAAGGTCCCAGGTTCTATTCTCAGCATCTCCTCAGAGTCAGCATTGTGAGGTGTTTGGCTGTGGCTGAGACCTCCTCTCTGCCGCTGTCCTTCTGCTCAGCAGTTATGTGTCCTCCTCCTTTCAGATGTGACCTCCAAGGTGTTAGAGCAGGAATGGCGTGAGAAGGCCAAGAAGGACTTGGAAGAGTGGAACTTGCGGCAGAACGAGCAGATGGAGAGGAACCGGGCCAACAACAGGTATGGCTGGGAGAGACAGCTTTTAGCCCCTGCCAATAATAGCTCACTTCACCCCCGGCACCTACCAAAGTATCAGAGCTGCCCCTGGGAGCCATAATGCAGCCTGAGAAAAGGGACCTCGCTCTTTTGGCTCCCACACATCCCTGGGGGCAGGCTGGGTAAGGGAGCTTGGAGATAAAACTCCTGCACCATATTTCTACCAGGCCACACCATCACAGCTGTGCAATAAATTTATACGGGCCAAATAATGGATTCTGGCGAGAGTGCCTCACCAGGCAGCAAGGCTGGTCACTCTTGCATTCAGACCTGCAACACACAGGCGAGCCTTTCCACATTATCTGCTGCATGACTTCAAGGCGTTGTCAAACTAGTTGCTGCAAACATCCTGGGTGGGTTTCCTTTCACTCCCTTGCAGTCAATCTGAGATTTGGGCTCACTGCTCCCTAGAAGCTGCTGTCTCTGTTTTTGGGGGTTATGGACCATGCCAAATATTTCATCTCCATAAGGGGGCTTCCTTCTGTCACTCCTAAGCGTTTGACTAACGAATCTCTAATCTCCTGCTTTGTCTGATTCTGTTGCTCCTCCAAGGGCACTAACCCACCTTTCTCTCTTTAACTCTTTGCTGCCTTTCTGCTGTGCTGCTTTCTTCTGTCTCTGGGTCACACCGTAGGATTGCTGACAAAGCCTTTTACCAGCAGCCGGATGCCGATGTGATTGGCTACGTGTACGTCTCTCTATTGCTCTTTTTCCCTTTGGGTCCTGTCCTAAGTGGATCTCCTGTATGCGGCTGTTGGGCTATGTTCTCTAAGCTAAAGTTTGCTAGTTACACAAGAGCTCAGGTGTGCATTTGCGGGTCTCTTTGTTGCCAGACATTTTACAAGTGAAGAAAGGGCTTCTGCAAATGTTTCAGGATAGGCTAATGGTGCATTGGTTCCTCCCTTTTATACACAGAGTTCCCAGGCCTATATTCAGAGTGTGAGTGCAGCCATTTGACAGGGTAGTTTCCCCCAGTTTCCTTTAGAAAGTCTAGTGCTTCTTTGATATTGTTGTACTCAGAGCCATTCCTATCCCAAGAGGGTTTTGGCTGATCTTTATGTTCTTTGAGAAAGGTGAACTCAAAGCAACTTAGAAATACAAACATACAGTATTCTGAAATAACTTACACAAAAGTAAAGCAACGAGACATTATACAGCTATAACAGACATGGCACGTGAGGAAAGGGTTTCCATTACTAATTGTGCTTTGTGTTTCTCTGCCACTTAAGGCCGTTCCTTGATTGTTAATTGTTCATTCCTGATAAGTAAGTGGCAGTGCCCTTTAATCTTCTTTTGATGTGAAAGGCAATCTATTTTCAATCTCCAGTTAACCAAGCAATTCTTCTTAGCCACCTGACTGGCATAGTAGATAAGGAGGTGCTTGCCTGCTTCTTTTTCTGAGCCTGACCCTTTGCTCGCTTGCCTCCTTCTCCAGGGCCTCGGAGGAAGCCTTCATGAAGGAGTCCAAGGAAGAGATGCCCGGCACCGAATGGGAGAAAGTGGCCCAACTCTGTGACTTCAACCCCAAGAGCAGCAAGCAGTCCAAGGATGTGTCGCGCATGCGCTCCGTGCTGATCTCTCTTAAACAGACACCCCTGGCCCGCTAGCCAAGCCGGAAAGGGGCTGGGGGCTGGGCTGGGGGCCGGGGTGAGGATGCTGCGTTGCTCTTTGGCCAGCAGATTTCGCTGCTGCACAACAACAGGCTTAGATGGCCACCAGTAGGGGACACCAAAAGCATCCCACCCCTGCCCCTTCCTCTCTCCTCCGTGCGTTTGCATCACTCGGGCTGAGTGGTTGCCTGTAAACCCCCCCCCCTGATTTTACTTTGCTTAAAGGGTGCATTGGTATCTTTTCCCACATATTTATTAACTGCGTGGTTCCTTGGGCAGCTGCCCTCCTTGGTTCCCACACCTGCTGCCTTTGAGAAAGGTCACTCCCTGTTTTAGCGTAAGGGGCATTCACAGGCTTCCCTGGCCCCTGTTTATCCCGTCAGACTTGGCCAGTAGAGTAGGAAAAACACAGTTCACTTTCCCAGTACTTTGTACCAGACCCAGGAGGCACCACTCAATTGGAGCCCAAGGCTGCATGCAGGATTCCCTGAGTTCGGGCCTCCGCTCTTGTTGCTGCTTACCCCCAGTGATAGTGAGCGGTGACCCTTGAGAGTAGGCAAAGTGTTGGAGCTTAATCGTGCTTCCGAGCTGGTGCCTGACAGGCTTGGCAGGGAAAGAGGAAGGGGTCTGCAAGCCCTGGGGAGGAGGCAGCGGGGAGGGGGCAATGAGGAAAACTGACCTAAAGACTTGGTGTGCTGAAATTGTAATGGAGGGGCTGAACCTAAGATCTGTTTGAAGTCATGAAAGAGCTGCAGGGGGGAAATGACAACAAGCCATTGTGCTAAGACTTGCTTCCCCTGAGTGGAATGCTGTTTCTCCCCACCACCAGTTAGTTCTTCCTGAATCAAAAGCCTGTTTTGGCTTAGGTGATGTAGAAGGGGAAGAATATAAGAAAGAATCCTGAGCACTTCCTTCATATTCTCATTCCCCACCTCTCTCATTTACATGCATACATGTGCCCCTCAAGGCATATTATTCTGTATTTGCAAAGGCAACACTAAGCACAGGGACGTGATATGGGGTTAACGCGGTTTTTCTCGGAGAGATTGCTTCTTTCAGTTTGTGTGCTTCAAAGGGAAGGTAGATGAAAGGAGGGCAATTCTGTACTCATCTCCCACTAAGAGCTGTCTATGCCTTTTGGGCTTCTAAGCAAGCCAAGGTCCATTCTCTTACTGCCGCCACCCATAGTAAGTCAACACCCCCAAATCAAATACTGTACTTAAGAACGCATTCCTGTGCAGCTTGGAACAAAGTGCCACAGTATATTCAACAGGGCTTTCTTCCATATATATATATGCACAGGATTGCAGTTTTAAAACACATCACCAGCACAATCATGTCTGTTCAGAAGTAAGTCCCATGGAGTTCAATGAGGTTTACTGCTAAGTAAGTGGGTGTAGGATTTCAGCCTACACGTTTGATTTGAAGGCTGATTTCCCTCTATAAAGATTCAGAGATTTGCTGGACACCTTATGGTGCAGCTGATGACCTTGCTGGCATTAGATTTCCCCAGCCCAGGTAACAAACAAACAAATGTGGAGCTGAAATTACACTGAGAGCAGTCCACTCTCCCAGTGCTGTGTGAAGAGTAAGTGATGATTCTGTAGTATTTGTCCCTTTCCATACAGCTGGCCTATATCTTAGGCTCCTGCCGTCTCTCCTTTGTACCAGGAGAGGAGCGAACAGATTGCTCATTTTCCCATTGGGTGTATGTTCTGCTGTGAGGGGCTGCTTCACTCCTCTAATGAAGGCTCTTCACCTTGAGTGAATGTGAACCTAACAGCAGAAAAGCACAATGGCCACATGTGGCTGCAAGTGCGTATTTTGGAGTCTCAGGAATATATGGCCATTTGGGGGAGGGGGATCTGGGCTGGTTGTGCATTGTTGCTGAAGTTTTCAAGACCGCAGAAACAGCTGTAAGCACAGAATACATAGATTATCAGGGTTCACCTCCTTACTTGGGTTGGCTTTGCGGGGAGCTGCATTTGCTTATGTCCATGTATATTATTTAATGTGTTAAGGTCCTCATGCGCTAAGCTCACCGTATCATTTTTGAACAGTGAAGCATGTGTATAAAAAACAAGATCCACAGAGGAAACGGAAGTTCCTATCCCAGGAAAGACAGTTCTTTCAAGGAGCTTTTGACAACATTTGAATTTTCCACATGTGGACTGTCGCATCAGCACCTTGCTCTTCAAAAATGATGTGATAAGCGTCGTGCAGGGAAAACGGTTTACAGTGTTAAAAAGTGGGTTGGTCTGGGCCCTGGCAGCTTCCAGAAAAAGGGATGTGTTCCTATGGGGAAAGGCAGTTCTTTTAGGTAAAATGTTTAATAAGGTTCATGCTTTTCTCTAATCAGGAGCCCAACAGCTTGGAAGCAAACTCTATGCAGTACAAAAACCTTGTAGATTCTAGGGAGTCTTGCAGTATATGCAGCTCAAAAAGCCTGCCTGGTCTTTGTCCAACATGCCCTGTTGGCCAAAGATGCTTTGATTTGCAATGTAAGGTTTGTGACAACTGCATTACAACTCTCCATTGGGGGGGGGGGGCTGTTGCTAGCTTAGAGAAGCACAGAGAAAGCTGTTTCTCTTCACGAGGGTTCGTTTTAGGGATGTTTCCTCTGGAACAATCCACATTCAAGTTTATCTGAAGAGCTAGAGACGAGAAGAAGGGCCCTACAGTGACACGAGCAACAGATTCCAGACTGATAGCAGCTCCCTCTTCCACCATCAACTACAGAGAACTTCACAGCATAGAGGAGACAGCTGGGAGCATTGGTGGTCTGACCACTCCTCACCATATCCTCTGGAAACCAAGCTGTTTAATTTGTACCCCGGAATGGAATCACCCAGTCAGCCCAGAATTTCACTACTATGTCTGGCACCCCAAATGGCAGCAGCTGTAAGCTGGGGTGGCACTTGGGGGAGGCGGGAGCTTTGCCTGCAGCTGCTCTGTCCACCAACATTACAATCTGTGACTTTGTTAAACCACCTATTATCAATAAACTGCCACTACTACATTCAGAGTTTAAGGAGCCGCAGAATCTTTCTTTCCATGCTTCTTTGAAATAATGGGGGAGGAGAGTATTTGGGGCAATTAATATCCTAGGCCAAAGTTGGGGAGCATGTGACCCTCTGAGTTGTTGGACTACAAGACCCACCAGACTACATGAACACCAGTCATGCTAGCTGGGGCTAGATATTGGCCAGCTTGAAGGCTGCAGGTTCCCCAACTCTGTCCTAGGCTGAAGCCTTGCAATCCTCTGTTACAGGAGGGAGATGACCATTTTGAATACTTTTCTCTGAAGCAGCACTGGGAGTTTTTAGACACTTAGAGACTGATTCTAGGCATGGTTAGTTGGAAGTTCCACTGTCTCCAGTGACAATTACTCTTAGGTAAGTATTTATGGTGTTGCATCCTTAGACAAGTTCCACATAAGAAGCTTATGAAAGAAAATATGTCAGCAATGTTTGGGAGGCACACTTAATAATAGAGATTTCTTACTCCATATTATATTAAGAAGTTCTAGCCTTGGTTTATAAGGCATTTATGGGGCAAACTTTTATTAAGCAGTAAATACAGAATGTTTTTAAATGAGCCGTAGTTTTCCTATGTTCACGGACACAGATTTGAATTCCTTTTTTCATTTTAAACACTCTGAAACAACATGGGAAAATACACTTCTTTAGCACACTCTAATTACCCCCAATTTTATGAAATAGAAGTTGGTTTAAGCTCATTAGCTTTTAACTCATCTTTTTAAGCAGGTACATTCTGTTACCTTGATGAAAAGTTGCCTGCCTGTACATTTGTCTGAGGCAGGTAGAATTATATCCACGTACTTCACTAGAAAGAATTGTAATGCACTTTAAGAAAGCAGCTAACTACGAGCAAGTTTGTTGTAGCTAGTCTTAAGTGTTCATGGAAATGCCTCTCCTTTCCCCACTGGCAAAGAAAACTAAACTTATGCACTCTGAATTGACGGTCAGCAAAGCAACAGACTGCATTTAATGTTTGCCTGTCAACATAAGCCAAACATATTTTGGGCTTAGGCATGGATAAGTTACCGTATGTTCTACATTTCCTTCTGCAAGACACTGAGCATCTCTCACTCTCATAAAGTTGGAGTAATTCTCATTTTTAAACATCACTCATTTTAAACATCAGACAAGAATGAATTACCGTTGGTGGAGCAGGATGAATCTGTAAGACAACTCTGCCCAGACATCTTGTTTCTGACCTCTGCACCCTGAAATTTTGTTGGATACCTCTGCCTTTCTGCTAATTCAGGAGAAGCCCAGTCTCCTGGAGAATCTAAAATCCTTAATGTCCTAGCAACCATTGTGACAGAGGAGCTAGAAGGAACAGGGCTAAGGCTAAACATTAAAAACTATTAACTAACACTGCCCCATTATAGTTGCAATAGTTTATTGCAGAGTTCTTATTTTGTGGCTGCAAATAGTAAAGCCAAAATAAATAACAGCTTCAGTGAAAGGATTTGGAGTTATTAATATACAGTACAAACATAACTAGAAGGGAGAGAGGGGCATACAGCATTGTTACTTAGTGACAAATTCTTTGACTTTGTGCTGGTTGCTCATGCCTAGAGGAACTGCTTTGGCTATGTCAGTATCTGCTTATTAATCTACACAAGACTAGAGTTTACAGATGGCCGTTAACACCCCACAATACAATCTTATATACCTTTACATACCAGTAGGTACCATTAGATGTATAAGATGAGGAACCTGTGGCCCTTTAGATGTTGATGGACTACAATTCCCATCATTCCTGGCCATGTTGACTGGGGCTAAAGTCCAAGTTGAAAGTCCAACAACATCAGAGGGGCAACAAGTTCCCCATCTCTGTTGGTAGGGAATTGAAAGATACTCTGTGGACCTTCAGATGTTTGCTGGACTGTAACTCCCATCAACCCCAGTCATGAGGTTGAATTGTAGTCCACTGTAGGCCATTGTGTATTTAGCAGTGCTTCTGAGGAAACAAACACAGTGCTCTACTGAGAGTCTTAACTTCAATGGGTATTGATAGCTTTATATTGAATTTTAAAAATTCAATCCAGCTGCCACAGAATCCAGGTCCATTAAGACCAGTTCTCAAAACAGATTGAGCTGTAAAAGAATCATGCTGGTACTATTTCTTTGGGTGATGACAAACCGAGAACAAGTAACAAAATATTGGGTGTGGTTGCAGAAAGAATAATGGAAAGCTTTTCTATGAAGTCTCTTTGTTGAAAACTTGTTTGCTTCCCTAGTAACTTCCACAGCACCTATTCAATTTGCTGAGCTTATACAACACAAAATAGAGGTTGCCGCCAATTACTCCCAAAAACCTGAGACCAACATTCTGCATATGTATTCTTCTCTGATGTCTCTTCATCCAGTATCAAACTTCCCATATAATGAAGTGGATCTTCATTTGGGCCATACAGCTCTTGAATGCAAAGTGCCCCATTTCAAACTATTTTAGTGGCATCTGTTTTTCCTTAGTGACTGGCATGAAGAATTTGTTCATAATTTGTCCTCAGCAGATCTGGCAACTAGGCTAAACCTCTTCCTTCTGCGTACCAGATTTCCTCAATCTTACATTTAATTACCAGTCAGAAAATGTAAACAATCTTGATTCTACAGTGCAATAACTGGACAATCAAAGAGGTTTTTCTGAAAAAAATAGTTAATCCTATAATAGCTTAATATATCAACAGCCTTATTCAGCAGAGCAAGCTGCCAAGAATCTGCCTAACATGGCTTGTCTTATAAGTCAGACTGTTCCAGATTATGAATGGTTATTATCAGAGCAAATGAAATGCACAGTGGACAGCCATCACTATACTTAACTCATTGTTACGAAATAATGCTTTGGAAATAAAGTTTTTCCACTCACTCCACTTTATGTGTCTTCAAAACTTCATGTATCCCAAGATGCCCAATTGCTTTATTTACACAACCCGTCTTCCTGCAATTTGCATCAGCCATGTTTACATCCTTTTCAAAATGTCAGTGTAGCACCCTCTTAGTCACAAACCTTGCAGCATAAACAAACCATAAGCAAGAGTCCTATACAGATCTACCCAAAAATAAGTCCTGCTGAATTCAATGGGGCTTACTCTAGGGTAAGGGGGTAGATTATTGCAGCCCAAGTCATGTATCCATTTCCACACTCAGGCTTTTCAAGTCATCAGCCTGAATGTTGGAACTGAGTTTTGATTAGCAGGCCCTGATATAGGAGGAAGAAGAAACTGGGGTGGGTGGGGGCTCAGTGGTGGGAACCTGGGTTGGAAAACCTCACCTTTTCCACCCCAATGTCAGCTACTTCAGAGCTCCCCCCTCCAGCTTCCTGCAGGGCAGATAGCCTCAGTGGAGGCTGGGGAGGCAGAATAGGAGGTGGCAGCAACTGAACAGGAGCCAGAACAGGAAGGTACAGCCTTGTCGCCTAGAAGCAGGTGTCATCTTTGCAGATGGGAGCAGACTCCCCTCTCCCCAATAGAGTACACATTTGGAATCTGGACATGCATGCAAGGCAAGCAAGTCTCACGAGTGAGTGTACCATGCCCTGTCTTTAAAAGCTTGGTGGGCAAGTCATGGAAACTTGTTGGTGGTGTCTTCATCACTTGTGTCCAGTTCTGAATGTCTTGCCTTGTTCCTGAATCATGACTCTTGAGCTCTAAGTCTGCTGCTGTGCATGTGCTATTAGTTACCTGGATAAAGATCTTTTTCTTACACATAAGTAAGAACTCGTGTGTGTGTGTGTGTGTTGGGTGGGAGCAGGACACCGAATGCATGAGGAACTGAGAACAGTTGGCTAGAAGCTGGCACCAATGATAAAACAACCAGCATGTGAAAGAGCAACACATGTAGATACCAACAGCTGGCAAGGAGAAGAGAGCAAAGAATAAACTTACAATTTTGTTTCAGTTCAGTCAAATAGAAACACGAACACAGATTGGCAAAGAGGTGTGATCTACTCCATCCTCGAATGTGAATATTTCAGGTAGAGTAACCACAATTAGAAGCACATTTCCCTCTCATTCAAAGGCTTTGCTCATCAGTTCCAGCCCTCAGGCTTTGTGATAAATGTGAGCAATTTCCTGAAGTGTTTTGAAGCACAAAAGTGCCCCCAAGGTAATAAAGACACTTGTTTCAATTAGCTTTACTAATAACTTTTACTCCAATATATTGGCCTTGTCAGCCAAACGAGCCTTACGACCAGGCTATATAAGAGAGAACGGACGCTTTGTTCTTGGAGGTAGCAGCAGCCAGAGACCATCAATGGAGGAGGTGAGCTGTTTATCTGGCCCTCCTCCACAGCTGCTGGAATGCCTCCTCCTCTTGAAGAAGTTGGCCTTTTTGGACCTTTAGCGGGCAGAGGGAAGCTTGCAACACCCCACTCTGACTGACTAGAAACCCACCTGGGCTCATTCTAGCAGAGGAGTAAGGGCTACATAAAGACCTGGGCCAATGGTGGCAAGGGCAAGGGCCACCCCCATAACATCTTCTTTGGGGGTGGCCTTGCCCTAATTGTTGGGAGAGAGACAGGGGAGATATGCCCATGTTAATTCTCCTCAATCTCTCAGTGGCTTTCAATACCATCAACGACGGTATCCTTCTGGAGCGGCTGTCTGACTTAGGGGTGGATGGCACCACTTTGCAGTGGTTCTGGTCCTACTTGGATGGTCATTTCCAAGAGTGATGCTTGGGGAGTCAACTGAACATATGCAAAATGGTCGCTGCCTGTCATAATAACATCAGTGCAGAAAAATCCTTATATACCAGTGACAAGGTTTAATTACTTGAATAAGTGAACACTGTTTTATGTGTGTGTATATATATATATATTTAACGGAATCATCTGGCACCTGATGGTCACTACAAAACATCACCCCACAAGGTGTGGAAAGCACCCTCTCCACTGCAGAAAGACTCAGTATGATATTGGCTAGCCACACGTGGCTGCACAACAGTAGCAGGTTCACTTCTTTGGTTTTATTGCCGCAACCACCACACCCACCAATATGGCTGCGATAGTGAAGCCCTGGGCTAGAACACGTGCCCGCATCATCCTCTGGGATTGCTGGGTATTTCCTTTCTTGAAGCAGATGAGTCCATAGGTCAAAACCCCTGCTGTGCCAAGGCATCCTAAAGGGCAGAACAAGAGAAAGAAGGAAATGTGACCATGTTTTCCCGTGAACTGAAAGTCAGGTTTTCATCAAAGAGGTGTACGTCTAAACATTTTCTTTCAATCTCACTTCCTCCTTGGTAAAATAGTGAATAACCTCACAGGGGAAAACCCCGGTTTCAAGACAAAGATAGTAAAGAATTCTATAAATGGAAAATATTAGGAAGATGAAGCCCTTCTTCTCTTGGAGACTGTTTTCCAAAGAGGAAACATCTGACCATATATCCCTGGGCAGGTGTGGGTAGGAATCAATGCTGCACGGAACTTCACTACTCTGCCCACCTGAGTGAGGAATACATCTAACACAGTGGTTTAAATACAATTTCAGTTTGGGAATCACTTGACTAAACACAATTCCTTCCTCTAGGTCAGTGGTCCTCAAAGGATATGGTGCACCACACTGGTGTGGCAGGAAAGGATGGCAAATGCGGTAGGAAGAATCAAGGACAATCAAAGAAACATTTAAACATTTCAGTGTAGTATAGTATGGTATAGTATAAAAATAAATTTTTATTTGTAGAATATGGATAGATATCTTTTCAAAATGAGAGCAAAAGTATCATATGAAACTGCAGGCTCACACCTCTCATTGAGTTTGTATACATCCTTAAAGTACATACTGTATGTAGAAAGCTCATTTATAGTTATATTCTAGGAATGATTCATGTTCTTATGTAGCTGCATTTTTTTATTTTCTCCTCCAACAGCTCCCACCTCAACATAATCCACACAACCCAAAATCTAGACTACTGTTCATAGCTTTGTGGCCTCTTGAAAAGTAACACATTAGAACAGGCATCCCCAAACTGTGGCCCTCCAGATGTTTTGGCCTACAACTCCCACGATCCCTAGCTAACAAGACCAGTGTTCGGGGAAGATGGGAATTGTAGTCCAAAATATCTGGAGGACTGAAGTTTGGGGAGGCCTGCATTAGAATAATTGTTTGTGTGCTACTGTAGCCTACTTCATCAGACACAGAGAGCAGGGCTTTCCAAACTGTGTGTTGCAACACATTAGTGTGTCAGCTGCAGTGTGTAGATGTGTCGCCTGAATGCTCCCCTTGCTCCTCCTGGGGCATAAAAGGGTTAGTTTAATCTCTGGTTTGCTAGTAAAACTGAATTACTGTGCCACGGAATGATGCATGTCCAAAAAGTGTGACACCAACTTGAAAAGTTTGGAAAGCTCTGACAAAGGTGATCCTCCATTGTCAGGTACAAGGATCACACACCATGCATCTGATGAAGTGAGTTCTACTCCATGAAAGCTTATAACACAATAAAATTGTGCCACAAGACTCTTATTCTTTTTTATTTGTTTATTTACTGCATTCATAGCCCACCTTTTTCCTCTAAGGAGTTCAAAGCGGCGTACATTGTTCTCCACCTCCACATTTAACCAAAACAACCCTGTGAGGTAGTTTGGGCTGAGAGAAGACTAGCCCAAGGTCACCCAGGGAGCTTCATGACCAAGCAAGAAATCCAAACCCTTTAATCAAATTCACCATCTTTCCCTCTTCAACTGCAATTGTCACCCTGTCTCTGGGCCTAGATGAATACCCCCAACACCAGGACATTTCTCTGGTGGAGATATTACTCCACCCCTCTGCCTGCCAAGGAAAGTTTCGCAGGAAACATTTCCGTGTGTCAAGTCTGGCTGGTGTCAAAGCCACACTGGGCTGGAGGAGAGAAGCATGGCAGCCTTACTCCTATCAGCTTCCTATCCTCAGGAACTCCTGCTCATCTTTCAAACCACTTTTGCTTTCCCTCTTTCTGGATTTGACCCCTTTTTTTCTCTGACCGGTGCTGACCCAAGACATAATTGGCGGGGCCTCCTGGGCTGCAGCAGACGGCGCCCCACCAACCCCGGGCGGCCCCGTTTCACCTGCAAGGGAAAAGCTCTCCCTGTTGAATTAGGGTCCCTGCCTCCCTCCCTCTCCGGTCTCTGGCTTCCCTCTCACCTATGGGCACGAGCGGGTTCTCGCGGATCTTGCGCCGGAACTTCTCCCCGAACCCCTCCTCCGGGTGGTAGGAGGTTGGCGTGAAGCCCTCGATCAAGGGCGGGTTGTTGGGGTCGAAGGGCGGCGGCGCGCTCTGAGCCATGGCCAAACAGGCGACGGAGGAGGAGGCCACACCACGGGAAAGGCGGGCAGGCTGCTTCGCGCTAAGCTTTGACCCTCTTCGGCTACCGTACAAACGAGGCGGCGCACAGGGCCCACCGTAGCCCAATAGTGCTCTTGGCTGGGCCGGAACTGCAATACGAGCACGTGAATTCCCCCGCCGCCGCCCGACGTGTTGCTGGGAGTTGTAGTCCGCCTGACTCTCCTCTCCTACAGGAAAGCAACCTCTTCTGCCGAGTCCGTAGAACTACGTTTCCCATCAGGCATCGGGGCGACAGGTCTTTTCTCTTCTGACGCTCCCAGAGGTTCGGGCTTCTACCCGTATTAGAAGCCGCGTGTGGCTGGATTGTTGTGGCCGATATTCCGCTGAGTCGCCGCGATGCCGAAAGCCAAAGGGAAGAGCCGGCGGCAAAAGTACAACTATAATGTCGATCGCAAGAAGCAGAACAAGGCTTTCCGCAAGCGCGCGGCGCCCCGTATAAAATGGTGAGTAGCCGGGAATTGGGGTGAAGTGGAGGTGCCAGGTGGGCTTAGTAGAGAGAGGGCGGCAGAGAGAGGGGGGGGAGGGGGGAGAGGAGCCGGGCTCCTCTGGTCAACCAACCTTCGCGGGTGGGAAGGGACTCCAAGGGTCATCTGGTCCAACCCCCTGCAATGTAAGAACTGACCATCTCTAGAAGCACAGCAGAACCTGCTGATTTCTGCACTGCGACCTTTCTTTCAGCTTTAGCCAGTCACCGAAGTTAAAGTTGATAAAAGTACAACCCTCCATTTGTTTCTTTTTGGCCATTACTGGTGAGAAAGGCTGTTCTGTAATCCCTTCTACAGTGCCATGCAGAGCATAGATGCAGCCATTTGGCTGAAGCTAAGCAGGTCTCATCAGCATCAGGATGGGTGACCTGAGAATCCTGTGAATCTTGAACTCCAAGAGGGAAGAAAGGTGGAATATAAACCAACCAACCAACGAACTACGAATAAGTAAATGCTGTACGGTGTTTTCTACATATCCTGCCCATGGAAGACAGAATGTTTTTCTGTCACTCGTAATGCTTGGGAGCAATTCTGGAGAGTATTGATTACAGCAGATCAAGTACAGTACTGAATTGCCACTGGGCAAAGTTAATGGTACCGTAGTTCAAAGACCCTTCCCAAGCTAGACCTATCAGTAAATCAGAAGTAAAAGTACTCCTGTGGAACCATTTGGTAGTAGACACCTCATGTGTAGTAGCATTCTACCTACTTTCCATGTGTTGAAAGACTGCAGGCATTCCAGGAAACAAACAGGCTTTTAAAATTAATGAAATCAGGCAGAACTGTCTAGAGTAGACAAGTGTGGCTAATATTTTCTCTAAGATAGTTGTGTGGCCATTCTTACCAGAGAGGGGAAGAACCCCTTCAAGAATGCATAATATTAATGTATGATTCTTTCTTCCTCTCAACCCCCATCTCTGTCCAGTACCCAAATCCGACATGCCTGGGATAGGACCAAAACTGTAAAGCAGAACCTGGCAGAAATGGGCCTGGCTGTTGATCCAAACAAGGCTATACCTATTCCGAAAACAATGCAACAGGTGAGTAGTGACATGCAGGTAAATTTTCCAGGTTGGGAGTTCAACCAAAACTAGATTATATACCAGTTTATGGGTGATGGATGCAGTCCCAGCAAGACAATATGTACAAAGTGGCAGCTGCAGAAATAGCTGGGGAAATTTCTGAGTAAGGAAATGTTATATCTATGCCTGGACATAAAGTCTCATGTAGTGTTTGGCTAGACACAAGGTATGCATGAAAGAAGTTGCCAAAATGTTATTTCAAACCTGTTTGTGAGAACATAAAAAGGTAGTATTTCAAACTCATTTACGGTTTCCCACTTCACCCTTCATACTAGACACAATGGTCAGGAACACAAATGGTCAGATGGAGAGTTTGGTGAATTCCGAACCTTGGGGTGTTTCCATGGTATTTCTGGTGATCTAGTAAAAATCTCCATCACCCCTTGATGAGGGATAGATTTGACACCCCACGAGAGGTGGTGGACTCTACTTCCTTGGAGGTTTTTAAACAGAGATTGAAGGGCCATCTGTCATGGATGCTTTAGCTGAGATTTCTGCATTGCAGGGGGTTGGACGAGATGATCCTTGGGTACCTTCCAACTCTAAGATTCTATGATCCCAAGGTTCCTTGGAACATAAATTGTTTGGGTTTGTGGAAGTACTGCAGAATGACTTTCCCAATGATAAATTATTCTAGGGATGCTACCAAAATTTGAGTTACTTAGTGGGCTTAATTGACTGCATTGGTGAAGTACCATTGCATCATGTTTGCCTCAAGTATTATCACATTTGCCCTTTAGTGAAAGACAAATTAAGTGAAACTTTGTTATTCATGTGCTTTTATCTTCTCCAGTTAATATTAATGAGCATGATGAAATCAGAAAAATAAATGGGGTGGTTGGGAATCCTTTTAAGTTCTTAAGGAAAGATGAAAACATGCCAGCTAAGGAATTTATAAAGTTAGGTAGCATTTTAGAGCATACAAAGCAATGCATAATAAATGTATTGGTTTAAAACATGATCTACTATGTCTTTTAAAATGCAGCTGCTGAAAATGGAAGTGGATGGACAAGAAGCAAATGTGAAAACTGTGCGGAAGCCATATGTACTAAATGGTTGGTAATAGCTTCATATTGGCAATGTACAATGTTGGCCTGATGCCTCATAGTGAAACCTTTTACCTGAACTGTTGTAACTATAAATCCTGAGAGCCACCATTTATCCTATTCAAATTAAGTGCAGTATTCTGGAGTGTGTCAGCTCTCATTGTCAGGGAAACACTGGCGATACCATGCATTGCATAGTCTTTTGTTGTGTGCTGTTTTTATATCTTGGAGGCCACTTCCATCTGAACCAACCCCCCCCTCCCATCCTCTGTTAGACGCTAAAGGCTGGCTGGCCACAAAAGGATCATGCCAGTGCATTTGGTGCATGGCGAACCTCAGTGGGTGACCTCAGTGATCCTACTAGTTGAATCTAGCTATTTATTCTGCTTGAAAAAGGCCACACAGGGTGCAAAAACGCTTCCCTCTTCTTCACTGCCTTTTCTTTTTAACACTTAAGAGTTGGAATCGGAGGCCAGCCTCCCAGAGAAGAAGTCAGAGTCGCTCTCCCGAGATCTTATTGACTATGTCCAGCACATGATCCGGAGCCATGGTGAAAACTACAAGGTAGGCACTCTTTGTTATAGAAGCTCTACGGTGAATGGTTGCAGCTGCTAGCATTAGAATGTTCAATTTTCAGTATTTCCTGGTTTCTCTGTTTTTTTAAAAAAACAAAAACTGCTGAGCATGCTCAATGCCCTGTTTGCTTCCTCTTTTCATCCATAGTGCTTTCCTGTACCCTGAGCTGAACACTGTCTACATTTTCTGACTGCACTCCTGTGGCTGTAATTTTCCATTTGCTTTGTGCACAGCCACTTGCTGACTCCTAGTGTACAATATACTGCTTACTTTCTGGGTGTGGAAGGCCTCCTTAAGGCTGAGGTAGCTCATTACAACTTTACTCTTTGCCTCCTAGGCTATGGCACGTGATGAGAAGAACTATTACCAGGACACACCAAAGCAAATAAAGAGGAAAATCAATGTATATAAACGCTTCTACCCTGAGGAATACCAGACCTTTGTTGCCTCTCTGCAGCCAGAGAAGATGGAACAGCAATGATTTTACTCGCCAAGGAAATGGGCAGAAGCAGCTGCACCTATATTATTTCAGATCCTTGTTTGCCCTCAAGTGACTTCTGGTTAGGGACTGAAATGTTGGATTTTCTGTAATTGTGCCCTTTGAAGAGAGAAGATGGGAAGGTGTTTATGTAGATGGGACTTTGTCTGACCTCTAATTGTTGGAGAGCCCTTGCTGCATTCTGCTTGCACCGTCTTAGCTTTGGGATAGATCCTAGTTGAAATAAACTTCTTTCCCAAGCCCCGAGTCAATAACAAAGCACAGCCAAAGGATGTTTCCTGTTCTTGCTGTGTGACAAGCAGTTTTGCCAAACCATCTGGAGAACAGGTGGGGAAGACTGTCCTAAGGAAATTTTGGTGCATCATCCAGCTATGGAAACAAGAAGTCGTAGTAAACCAATGTAATCAAAAGCCAGTATGTTTTCAAGCATTCTTTTATGAAGAGTAAAATATTTCCCTTTCTTTAAAAAAAAGTTTCTTTAAAAATTGGCCTCTTGCTATGGAAAGGTGTCTCACTTTCTTGACGTTTTGCAGCTGTAGTATTTTAAGTCCTATTTTTGTGTATCAGCAGGTCCACCCGTGAGATGACATTACACAAGTACAAAGGGAAGCTGACCTTGGGAAGGCTCCTATGAAAATACACACACAGTGTGTGTGTGTGTGTGTGTGTGTGTGTGTGTGTGTGTGTGAGAGAGAGAGAGAGAGAGAGAGAGAGAGCGCTTAAATGTAATTATATACATGTATTGGCAGTGGCCTTAACACTCCTCGAGTTCTGCCTTTCTTAACAGTAATGACACATGATGCTGCTGGCCTTGTGATACCTCTAGCTGCATGGAAAACACAACCATATTCCCTTACAGCTGAGACAAACAACTCAAGGTTTATTTGATACAGTGAGGAGGGGGGGTCATAGTGTAAACAGTTGGTCACCAATTATCCATTTCATACAGGCAAGAGGAACTTAGGGCTAGGAGCCACAGGCACAAACGAAGCTTCCCATAATCTTTGATGGTACAGGAGAGGTGGCCAGGTTTTGCAAAAGGAGTGTAGCTCAAGCTC
This sequence comes from Zootoca vivipara, assembly GCF_965207765.1. Taxonomy (NCBI): domain Eukaryota; kingdom Metazoa; phylum Chordata; class Lepidosauria; order Squamata; family Lacertidae; genus Zootoca; species Zootoca vivipara. The sequence goes on along the minus strand of NC_142584.1, from coordinate 65,288,328 downwards.
AAGCAATAATGCTGTTTTCCCGCTGTGATTAAAGGGAACAGGAAGTTGGCATGTGTACTGAGAAAGAGCACACAAGGGCTGGGTTCTCTGTGCTTGTAAGCACAGGGTTCCTCTGCAGGACTGCCTGGCTGAACATGTAAAACTATTCATTTCTCTAGAGGTAAGATTGGCATTTTGTCTGAGACCAACTTCTTCCACATCACGGGCAGCCCAAACTATGAGGCCGGCCTTTGGCATGTCCCAGCCACCACTATCTGACACTACAGTTTCCAGTTCAGGAGGAATATGGATTATATAAGAATGAGTCCTGAGCCAAGTGACTGAGATCAAACATAGCACCAACCTGAGAAAGGGATTTGCAGCTTCATTAACCTGGGCACAGCAATTCATATTAGGCACCTCAAATTTCCCAGTTCTTTCTGCAGCCTTTCACTGAAATTCACAACACTTGCTTTCTTCAGAAAGGGATTAAGGGTAGTAATTCACTGGGGGCTAACTTGGCTTTGGAAGTTAAGCAAGGACACTGGCTGTAAAAATGCCTCAAGGAGCTAGTGCCTCAGAAGCACAATTGTTCCAACATGCTAAGGAAATGGCTGTAATTCAAGGGCATCTAGTATGTTTGAGAGGGATCAGCTAAGCCATCAAGTTACTTATCAGATGATAGATTTTATTGCACTAATAAGTAGCATTTAAAGCCCTAACAGCCATCAGGGACACCTCAACAGAATAGCTGCTTGCACATGCTCTGCTGAGATGCCCCTATAACACCCACTTTCAGACTAGCCCTCGTGACAGTTTGAGACACTACATCCTGCTACCCACTAACTGCAGCGAGGATTTAATAGTATTTCATAGGGACACAGTCAATCCCCAGCTTCCCAAAAGGCCAGTGAGGGATGAGGTATTCCAGCCTGCACAGGGCACTTTTCCTATAGATCTGGTGTGTCGAGTCTTGAAGACAAATTGGTAGTTCTTAGTGCAAGTATTGACAGTGCAGTTCCCTAGGACTGTTCAGCAGCAGATGCCAGCAGCCACCCCCAAGACTACTGTATTATCCCCACGGTCAGTATATTTTGCCCCTGTTTTAGCCAAGGTCTCGATGGCCATATTGGCGGTAAGGCTTCTTTCCAGAAGGGGGTTTAGTAGACACCTACAAAATTATTTTGAGGACCTGGAAAGCCTGTTTCACTGAGGATAAGATCTCAAGAAGCCAGGAGGAATGATGCCACCGTTGGCCCCATCTGGCTTGAATATCCTGGAGGTGTTGAAGAACCTTCAGACCTGGGCCAGGAGTTTGATCAGCAGGTGCTTCAGGTGGAGAACACTGTTTCTGGTGGCCAGGCCAGCATCAGTAGCACTTGTGGGCAGGAGAAAGAATTCCCTTTGATTTTTCTTCAAGGTGTGCAATGCCAGCTCCTCGTGCAATTCTGCCACACTCAGCGCATCACTCTTGTCCTAGAGTGGACATAGATCACAGGTTGAACAAATGACATCCCTTCCCCACTCGTCCTTAAGAGAACTGTATTTAAGCACACCTTTAAATCTACTTTCACTCATTCTCAGTCAATGATCCGTGTGAAAAGGAGGGCTGGGAAGGAGACAGTTATACTTGACACTAAACGCTTATGACGACAACACATAAGCTATCCAATATTCTTAGTCATATCAGTACAAGCAAATGATATACAGAAGATGTGAAGTGCACAGACAAGATCTGTATTGCAGGGGGTTGGACTAGATGGCTCTTGGGGGTCCCTTCCATCTCTGCACTTCCAGGGTTCCATCTCTAGATCAGTGGTGGGAAACAAGGCTGAATGTGGCCCTCCGGGCATCTCCATCTGGCCCTTGGAACTCTTCCCCAGGACACATCTCTCACCAGCCCTGCTCTGCACCTTCCTTGTGTCCATTTGCCTGGCTAGAATGTTATCTTTGGACTGTGATGACGCCTTTTACTTGCCTGGCTGGAGGATGGAGAGATGTGTGTGTAAACATAAACACCGCTAACCTTTGTGTGGCCTACTATACAAAAGATAACTTCTGCATTACTTACTATATATCCGTTAGCATGCCCAGTTTTGCCTCTGGCCCCACCCCACTCAAGCACACACAGAGACACAAAGACCTAACCTTCCCTTGCAGCAGGCTGGTCTGGAGAGATGGGATGACTCCTCCCCTCTAGAGAGGATGTTGCAAGTTGAGGATTCTGCTTGTCTCCAGCAGGGGGAGTCATCCCTATCAGGAATGGCGTCCTGCTCCATCTGATGAAAGGATCCTCTGCCTTGCTCTAGACCAGCCTTTCTCAACCTTGGACCAGAGGTTGTTGGACTACAACTCCCATCATTCCTAGCCAGAATCACCAGCGGTCAGGAATAATGGGGGTTGTAGTTCAAGAACATCTGTGGGCCCTAGGTTGAGAAAGGAGGAAGAATGGAGGAAGTTCAAGATATATTTGGAAAAAAACTATAAGATTAAAAATGGACAATAAGGGAAGTGGAAGTACAAAGAGGCTATAGAAGCAATAGTTTATAATGATTAGTTTTAAAGATCAAAAAATATTAGATTTATGGTTTATTATTACAGACTAATATAAGAAATTTGTTATTAATAATGATAATGAGTTTTGTTTTAGAGAAAGTGAAGAGTTAAGAAGGAGAAAGCGCTGTATTAGTTATTAATAGAAGCGTGGAAGGGGGGAGGGAAGTCACCAGATTAAGAATTATATTAGTCAATGGCTAAAGAATATCCTTTTTCTTTTTGTATCTTTTTTCTTGTTAATCTTTGTTAATCTTTGTTTTTGTTTTGTATCTTTGCTTTTTGTAATTTTTTTTTGTACTTACTATAAAATTAATAAAAAAAAAAATTAAAAAAAAGAGAGAGAAAGGCTTCTTCTGTAGATAGTCCCAGGTGAAAGAAGAGGCCCACCTGTTTGTTAGCGAGAACTATCAGAGGCAACTGAGGGTCCTCTGCTAGCAGGCCATGGAGCTCCTGTCGGGCAGTGTGGAGGCGCAAGCCATCTGCAGAGTCCACTACAAACACTAGGACATGGGCTTTGCTGAGGTAGTGGTTCCAGTACGAACGAAGATTCTGGCTGCCACCAACTGAGACACAAAAAGGACCAAAAATAAAAACCATACATGTTGAGTATATGGCATGTTTTTGGCAACCATCAACTGCCAAAGAAAAGAGGTGCATGGAACACTCAGTTCTGCTTTAGGTACATAGAGCTTCTAGTAAAACCCTCCCCTCAAAAATATTTGTGATGCAATGGCGTAGAGAGAATTCCTTGCACATTTCTCTCAGAGCAATGATACAATATAATAATAATAATAATTTATTATTTATACCCCGCCCATCTGGCTGGGTTCCCCCAGCCACTCTGGGCGGCTTCTAACAGAAGAATAAAATAATCAATTAAAGATTAAAAACCTCCCTAAACAGGGCTGCCTTCAGATGTCTTCTAAAAATCTGGTAGTTGTTTTTCTCTTTGACATCTGATGGGAGGGTGTTCCACAGGGCAGGTGCCACTACCGAGAAGGCCCTCTGCCTGGTTCCCTGCAACTTGGCTTCTTGCAACGAGGGAACCGCCAGAAGGCCCTCACCACTGGACCTCAGTGTCTGGGCAGAACGATGGGGGTGGAGACGCTCCTTTAGGTATACTGGACCGAGGCCATTTAGGGCTTTAAAAGTCAGCACCAACACTTTGAATTGTGCTCAGAAACGTACTGGGAGCCAATGTAGATCTTTCAAGACCGGTGTTATGTGGTCTCGGTGGCCACTCCCAGTCACCAGTCTAGCTGCCGCATTCTGGATTAGTTGTAGTTTCCAGGTCATCTTCAAAGGTAGCCCCACGTAGAGCGCATTGCAGTAGTCCAAGCGAGAGATAACTAGAGCATGCATCACTCTGGCGAGACAGTATGCAGGCAGGTAGGGTCTCAGCCTGCGTACCAGATAGAGCTGATAGACAGCTGCCCTGGACACAGAATTGACCTGCGCCTCCATGGACAGCTGTGAGTCCAAAATGACTCCCAGGCTGCGCACCTGGGCCTCCAGGGGCACAGTTACCCCATTCAGGACCAGGGAGTCCTCCACAACTGCCTGCCTCCTGTCCCCCACAAACAGTACTTCTGTCTTGTCAGGATTCAACCTCAATCTGTTAGCCGCCATCCATCCTCCAACCGCCTCCAGGCACTCACACAGGACACTTACAAGGCCAAGTTCTCCCACTGTCCCAGACTGCCCTGCTTCCAGGAGGCTGTGGTAGGACTTACCCTCCAGGAGGTCCATCTGGAGCCCATTGGCCTGTAGTTGTGCTGAGTTGAAGCCCTGAGTGGGTGCTATGTGCATCTTGGCTTCTGTGCTGCAGATATAGTGGATAATGCTGCTTTTTCCAGCCCCATCCAAACCAAGAACCAAAACCTGATACTCACAGGAAGGTGGCTGAAAAGAGAAGAAAAGATTTGAGGCACAGCAGTAGTACAGCTGCAGGAGGGCCTTTCATGACTGGCAGCCTCACCTGTGGCTATTTGTCAAGTCTGCAAAACCAGACTTAATGTTTGGGTTGTGTGTAAAGCTGTTATTGTTAGGCTGACGGGGAAGGTCGCTTAGAGATGAAAGAGATGGATAGGCTTGCACTGTTAGATGCAGTTGCAACAAATGTTCTTAGATTAAGCATCCAAACAAGGAAGATACCAGCCAAATTGAAGATCAAGCTATTTTGTGTACTATACACAAACCTATGCAACCTATGGAGCAAAAGATCTTAGATTAAGCAACAAATGTTCTTAGATTAAGCATCCAAAAACAATATACTTGATCCTGATTCTGTCTTCTGCAGCACTAGCTACCTCTCCCACTTTGGTGTCAACTGCAAATTTGATGAGCATCCCCTCAATTCCTTCATCCAAGTCATTTATAAAGACAATCTGCCTAGGACAGATCCCTGCAGTTGGCCCCCACTTGTCGCTTTTTTCCAGGATGACAAAGAACCATTAATGAGTACTCTTTGGGTTGAGTCAGCTAACCAGTTACAAATCCACCCAACAATTACTTCATCCACTCCACATTTTACCAGCTTCCTCACAAGAATGGGGGGGGGGCGCTTTCAAAAGCCTGAAGCACTACCGGTATGTCCACAACATTCCCCTGATCAACCAAGCTTTTACCTCTATGAAAAATGAAATGAAATTCTTCTGGCATGACCTGTCTTTGAGAAACCCATGCTGGGTCTTAGGAATCACGGCATCCTTTTCCAAGTGCTCAAGGAGCGGACTGTTGACTTATCTGTTCTAGGACCTTTCCTGGAATCGCAACCCCACCTGCCACATCTGCTCTGTCTCCCTAAGGCAAGGACTGATCTGGGTGGATCCAAACATATTTCTTCCTTTTAGCAACGGAGCAGCAATTGTCCCAGGGGGAGGCTGACAGAGTAGCACTGGCCTTGAGCATAGGGCGCTCCCAGTCTCCACCCATCTTACCTCCTCGCCTCCGGGTGCGTTGCGCCCCAGCTCCTCTTCCAGCTGCTGCTCCCATCGCCCCCTCCAGCCGATGCAGCTGTCGTTGACGTCTCGGAAGTAGATCTTCCAGGCTATGAAAAGGAGGGAGCCCAGGGCGGCCACCGCTGCGCCCAGCGCCAGGCTCAGGTGCCTGAAGGCGCCAGTAGGAGCCATGGGCGAAGGAACCGGACTGAATCAATTTCCAATCAGGCGGAGAGGCAACTGCAACCACACCAGCAGCGCCTCACTCCGAATAAACCCGCACAGAAAAGTCCCCTGCAGCCTCCTGGGCTTGCCTTGTATCCGTATCCTTCCTTATTTCACAAGTTAGCAACCTGGGTTGAAGAGGCTTGTGTACTAGCAAGTGCAGCGATCCACAGCAGATGCGCCCAGCTGACCAACAACAGCCTATGTGTGTGCGCGCGCGCGCTGCTGACTCAATCTAAACAGCCAGAGAATTCCCCGGCCGGTGGCAGCACCAGCCCCAGCAAACTGCAGACGGAGTCCAGCTGACGTCACTCTCGGCCTTAAAGGGGACTTGCTCTGCCTCTCCACCGAGTAAGATTGCCCAGGGGGCGGGCGGTGGGTGACAGAGAAAGAGAAAACGTATTGCTGAGCGTAATATTGCCTTATACCAAGAGGGCGGAATTCTCACTATTGCTGGAATGCGACTGCCGTTATACCTGACCATTGGTCATGCTGCCTGGGAATACAGTAATGGGAGCTGGGGTCCAATGACATCTGTAGGGCCACAAGCCCCACTACCCATGTCTAGGGTTGGCCCACCCATGAGGCATGGTGAAGCAATTGCCTCTGGTGGCAGGATCCACAGGGGCAGCAGATCTGGATGTAGATCTTTAATCCCACCTTGTTCTTGAGGTATAACTTCACTCACCTTTTCTTCCCTGGTGGGGAGGTGCCATTTTGTGGTTCACCCCAGAGACCAAAATGTCTCTGGCCAACCTTGTTCATGTCTCATACCAAGATGACAGGACATTTTAGATGCAGAATGTCCTAGGTTTCATCTCTGGCATCTCCAGGTAGAGCTAAGGGAGAAGAAGCTTGCCTGAAACCCTGAAGAGTGGCCTCCGGTCAGTGTAGACAGTACTAACCTAGATGGACTAAATGGTCTGAGGGTTTGTCCATGCCCAAGCAAAATGGAAGTGAGAGCTGGACCATAAAGAAGGCTGATCGCCGAAGAATTGATGCTTTTGAATTATGGTGCTGGAGGATACTCTTGAGAGTCCCATGGACTGCAAGAAGATCAAACCTATCCATTCTGAAGGAAATCAGCCCTGAGTGCTCCCTGGAAGGACAGATCGTGAAGCTGAGGCTCCAATACTTTGGCCACCTCATGAGAAGAGAAGAATCCTTGGAAAAGACCCTGATGTTGGGAAAGATTGAGGGGACAAGGAGAAGGGGACGACAGAGGATGAGATGGTTGGACAGTGTTCTCGAAGCTACAAACATGAGTTTGACCAAACTGCGGGAGGCAGTGGAAGACAGGAGTGCCTGGCGTGCTCTGGTCCATGGGGTCATGAAGAGTCGGAGACGACTAAATGACTAAACAACAACAAAGCAAAATGCAGGTTGGAACTGGTCTGCCTCTCAGGCACAGCCATGAAAATCATGTTGGCGGCATCCTGTTCTCACAGTGGCCAAACAGATGCCTGGCACAAAAGACCTGAACACAAGAGCATTCTCGCCTCCTGCGGTTTCCATCAATCTGTATTCAGAGACAAGTTGGATAAAGCTGGGGAGGTGTGATTTTTAACTGTATTTTTACAGACATGCCACAGTCTAGGACTCCTGGCTGAAAGAAGTATCAATTCTCAGGCCAAGTGGATAATAGGAATGGGTAAAAGTAATATCAATTGGGGGTCCGGGGAGCAGGTAGACGGAAAGCTTTCCAAGATGATTCTCATCTGGAAGCACAGTGTTCCTGCTATGATACGGTATATAAAGCTAGTTAACTTTTGTAAACCACCTTGGGAGGGCTTGATATTAAAAGACAGCACATAACTGGTATTTTAGATACTGTGTAGATAAATATTGAAGGGGAGGCAAAACATCTGAAGGGGGAACTTTCTTTTTGTAAATGTTTTATATTATTATTTCATTTTAAAATGTACATAAAACAAAGAGAACAATGATAACAAAAGACAAAAATTAAAAGATGAAAAAGATTTTTTTGGGGGGGGGGGATTTCTGAGGAACCATATTGTCTTGAGGGGAAGAGAGAATAAGAGGCAATATAAGAGAAACAGCTTCTGCCCACAACAGCCAGGATAGGGACCTGACCTGAGACCCCTCTCTCCATTCCATTGTAATACTGTATTATTATGAGTGTTTTTTTTATTAAACTCTGAGCAGCCTTTGAGAAGTGTGTCATGATTCCTAAAGGTATATTTTATAAAGTTAATAATTAATGAAAGTTATTAATATTTAATAACTATCCAGCCCATTGTGGAAGAAAAGCACCCTTTATGTGGGAGGAATAAATTGCCATTTTCAGAATTATATCCATCTCCTTTCTCTGACATATTTGCATTAAAAAATAAAAGCAACAGCATTATTTGCTGGAACTGCAGTGTCAAGCAGATACCTTGCCTAACAACAATCCTTTGCTGATTTAGGGCACTCAGTAAATTCTGACTTTCCCAAAGGTCACAAAAGAATACTGAAATATGTGTGCAGTTTCCTTTATTTTCCATATGGGGTTATTGGGATGCAACCCAACCCTGCTTTTAAGGGCTTCTCTGCAGCTATAAGTGCTAAAGTTCAATGGAAAGTTGCCCTCTGCCCTGGCCCATGTACTCTAGACTATGGACCTTCTGAGTTATTTTCTCTCTTCACCCTGAAACCCTTTAAAGAAAATCTAAAGGAGAAAGAGTTAAGATTGTTAGTATGCATAGTTACTGAATTGTCTTAAACTTGTTATATTAGTACAGTACTCACCTTTTGCATCTGTTTTGTTTTACTTTTAATTTGTATTTTCAAAAAAAGTTCGATAGATAGATAGATAGATAGAGGCTACTAACCCTGATGTGGGTGGTGCTGTGGGTTAAACCACAGAGCCTAGGGCTTGCCGATCATAAGGTTGGTGGTTCGAATCCCCGTGATGGGGTGAGCTCCCGTTGCTTGGTCCCTGCTCCTGCCAACCTAGCAGTTCGAAAGCACCTCAAAGTGCAAGTAGATAAACAGGTACCGCTCCCGCAGGAAGGTAAACAGTGTTTCCGTGCGCTGCTCTGGTTTGCCAGAAGCGGCTTAGTCATGCTGACCACATGACCTGGAAGCTGTACGCCAGCTCCCTCGGCCAATAAAGCGAGATGAGCGCCGCAACCCCAGAGTTGGTCACGACTGGACCTAATGGTCAGGGGTCCCTTTACCTTTACTTTACTAACCCTGAACATGTTCTACCTCCACTGTCAGAGGCAGTATGCTTTGGAATACCAGTTGAATATTAGGACTGTACCTTCATATGAAATCCTTGTGAGCCCCGCACAAACGTTTGCAAGGTTCCAGTTTCACTCTTCTTCTAACAAAAATAATAACGTTACTTCTAAAGTTCCTACTTTTTTCTTTGTGCTGTACAGAGATTAAAAGACAAACCAGTCCCTTGCCTTCCAGCTCACAAACTACCGGTAATAGACATCATACAAAAGGAAAACTTAATGGGGAGGGAAGAGGAAAACAAGAAAAAAGGCATCACTTATTGAAGGTATATAATTGTTCTGGACAGTTCCCCCCTCTCCTGCCTTTAAGTACACATGCATATTGGGCTTGGCAAAAGTTGCCCCCTCCACATCTCACCAAACTTTCGTCTGCCGCAATGAGGCGTGTGGGTGTGCATGTGTCAGGGAATTTGGGGTGGGGGCAAATTACAGCCTTGAAATGTGGCTTCAAGGCTGTCATTTGATTTGTCACTAAATTGCTCCTGTATTATAGGAATACACTGGCAATTCAGCAACGTTACGCAAAACTAGAGCACAGAATCTCCATTCCCATCGTTTCATAACAGGCCTTCCAAGCATGACTAGCCTGGTGGAAAGGAGAGGACCAGCTGCCAGCAGAACATGATTATAGGTAGATATAAATACTATAGGAAGAACAGGGAAGACATACTGGAGTTGGTGTTGCTCTGGATGTTAAAGAAAGCATCAAATTAGCAAACCAGAAATCCCCAAAGGGGCAGATTCCTCAATAGCACTGTGGAAATTACAGGCTGGTTGGCTTAACGTCTGCCTTGGGGAAACTGGTGGGAGGTATTGTTCAAGATAAAACAACCAATCCTATATAGGTAAAAAAGATAAAGGACCCCTGGATGGTTAAGTCTTGTCAAAGGCGACTATGGGGTTGCGGCACTCATCTCGCTTTCAGGCTGAGGGAGTTGGCGTTTATACACAGACAACTTTCTGGATCATGTGGCCAGCATGACTAAACCGCTTTTAGGCCAACGGAACACACCGTGGCCAATCATATAGAACAAGCTGTGCTGAAGCAGAGCCAGCATGACTTCTGCAAGAGTAAGGCCTGTTTTATTAACCTAACTTAGGGTTTCTTTGACAGGGAAGCACGATCCAGCCCCGGACCAGCATCCTCCTCCTTATTCTGTTCCTAGTTTAACTTGTAGAGGTTATCCCAGGTTCTTATTTGTTATATATTCATTAGTAATTTCAGATATTTGGTTTTTAATGCTTAGATTTTAGTTCTACCTATTTTATTGTAATTAAAGTTTTATTATGCTATGTCTTGATTGTAGCATCGATCAATTTATGTTTTCTGTTGCATGCATTTGCCATTGTTTTATTCCGTTTTGTTTTGTTGGGTGTATGCTATGGCTAAATGCTAATGCAATAAATAATTGATTGATTGATTAACCTACTAGTTATTTGAGAGTGTCAACAACCATATAGATAGAGGTGATCCAGTTGACACAGTGTACTTGGATATTCACAAAGCTTTTGAGAAGGTACCTCACCAACGACTGCTTAGTAAGCAGATACAGGACAAGAGGAATACATATTATTGATTAGGAATTCGTTACATAACATAATGCAGAAAGTAGGAGTAAATAGATAGTTCTCTTGATGGAGGGATGTAGAAAGTGGAGTCCCCCAAGGATCAGTATTGGGACTTGTGCTTTTTAACTTTTTTTTAAAAAAATCTAGAGTTAGGGGTGAGCAGTGTGGTGGACAAGTTTGCTGATGATACTCAATTGTTCAGTCATCAAAACAAAAAAGGATTGCAAAGAGCTTCCAAAGGACATCTCCAAACTGTGTGAATGGGTGGTAAAATGGCAAGGGCAATTCAATGTAAATAAGTGTGAACTCATGCATGCTGGGGCCCCAAATCCTATTTAACCTATACACTTATGGAGTCAGAACTGGTGGACTAACCAGGAAAAAGAGTGAACAACTTGATGAAGAAGCTGACACAGTGTGTGGCAGCGGTGAAAAAAAGAGAAAATTTCATGCTAGGAATCATTAGGAAAGGAATTGAAAATAAAACTGTCGATACAAGTACAAATCTATGGTGCAACTGCCCCTGGAACACTGTGTACAGCTCAGATTGCCTCACCTCAAAAAAGTTATTTTCAAGCTGGAAAAGTTTCAGAAAGGTGGAACCACAATGATCTGAGGGATGGAGCAATACCTTTATGAGAAAAGGCTGCAACATTTTGGAGCTTTTTGAGAAGAGGTGACATGATAGAAAGATACAATGCTTTTTTCTTGGGGGACACAGGGGTACATTGAGGGGGCAGTATTTCAATAGGAGTAGGAAAATGAGAGTATCCCTAAACATTTTCTTTTTAGAAAAAAGCACTGGAAAGATATAAAATTATGCATGGCATGGAGAAAACAAACAATTTTTCTCCATCTCTAGTAACACTAGAACATACTGTACGACGTAGCTGAATGCTGGAAGATTCAGGACAGACAAAAGAACGTACATTTTCTCCGCACAAACTATGGAACTCGCTCCCACAGGAGGCACTGAAGGCCACCGACGTGGATATCTTTAAAAGAGGATTAGACAGATTCATAGAGGACAAGGCTAGATCAATGCCTGCACAACCCCGAAGCTCTGCCCGTCTCCGTTGCCGGAGCCCGTATGCCGAACAGCGACGGTTAAGTTCCCTCAGCATTCGCCTCTCAAACGCCGCGAGACTGAAATCTCGCGAGATCGTTAAGCTTATATATCATGCTCCCTCTGCCGGCGTCCTCTCAGTTGCAGGTTGTCAGCTGCGTTGTTGCTGATCTGGGTTGGTCTGGCTTGAGCTCTTCCTCCCGGCTCGGGCTGCGCCATGGCGCCTCCGGATCTCGTTGACCGGCGTCTGCTCGCGGGCGGCCTCCTCCGCCTCCTGCTCTCGTCCGACTTGTGGGCGGAGCGGGCCTGTTAGTACCGGGGGGATCCAGTTCGGGGGCTGCGGGCGGCCCAGGAAGAGGAGGAGGTAAGGGAAAGTGGCGGGCGGGAGGGCAGGCAGGCAGGCAAAGCAGCCGAGCGCGGCCTTGTTGTTTACGGCGCCTAGTGGGCGGGGTAGGCCGGTCGCGGAACCGCCGCAGACCATCAGGAGGAGGCTGGGCTCGGGGATAAAAGGCTCCGGCGAAATTTATTTGGAATTTATATGGAAAATACCTGAACTCCTTCCCCCCACCCCCGGACAGGGAGGGACGTGGACGGAAGATGCTGCTTGTGGTGAAATCTGAGGCAACCGCCTCTTCTTTCTTAGGCTGCCATCCTAAAAACACTTACTTGGAAGCAAGGCCTATTGGAGGCCCAGTGAGACTTGCTCTCGAGTAAAAATGCAAAAATATATTAAACACGCTTTTAATCTCACTGCATGCGTTTTGTAAACTAACGCCTCGCCTTTCCCTGTCGGTGTTCAGCCCAACTATGCATGTCTACTCGGAAGCAAGCCAAATACTAATACTAATAATAATTTAATATTTATACCCCGCCCATCTGGCTGGGTTTCCCCAGCCATTTGGGGCGGTTCCCAACAGAATATTAAAAACACGATAAAACGTCAAACATTAAAAACTTTCCTAAACATTGAGCTGAAAGGGGCTTACTCCCTGGAAAGCGAGTATAGGGTTGTAGCCTAGGCTATTGGACGGACCTGTTGCCTATACTTGTCGGTGGTGTGCCTCCCTCCCTTACACACTTGCTTATGGGAATGATGGTTAGTGGACTAAACCTTTTGAGCCTACAGCAAAACTTATTTTCCTTGCATGTTGATGTTTGTTCAAAATGATTCATAATATGTAAAGTGCCTCAACAGTTAGATGTTGTATACAGTTAGTATGTTAAAAGCAGCCAATATCACTAGCCCCTGCATTCTCTCACATTATTGGAGGAGGAAGAGAATAGGCTCACTTTGATTTAAACCGCTTGCTTGGCTGCAAGAAGTAGCAATTGTTGGTTTCTAGTGAGAAATGCTGGATAAGACTTAAAGTGGCCATTTGGAGAATCCACTGCCACTCCTATCATACCTGTGACTCGGTGCCTCTTGAAGCTGCATTTACAGCATCTGTCTACTCTTAATTGCAACCATATGGGAGAATATGCTGGCATGAGCTACTGGGTGTTAGTATGGCTGCTTTCCAGGTCAGCAGTTTCTGCAGTTGGAAGAAGAGTAAAATGCTTAGAACTGGCCAACAGATGGTTAGAAAAATTAATATAAATTACATTATGGCATCTTATTTATATCTCACCCACTCTGATAACTTTAGTGCTGTGGAGATTTAATGATTGATGCTTTAATGTATTTTTAATCTCTGTTGGAAGCCGCCCAGAGTGGCTGGGGAAACCCAGCCAAATGGGTGGGGTACAAATAATAAATTATTATTATTATTATGATTTATAACTTCAGGGCCTATATTTTTGCAAGTACTTGGCAGTCCAACTGAGTGAAGGTTTCTTTGGTGTGATTGATGTAGTGTCTAGTTGAGACCACTTCAATTTTTAGAGAATTCCCACATAGAATTGTAGAGTTGGAAAGATCCCAAGGATCATCTAGTCCAATCCCCTGCAATACAGGAATTTTGCTCACAGCTGACTGGGTGGGCTCGAACCACCAACCTAATGGTTAACAGCCAGACGAGGCATTTGAGCGTTGTGCACTATTTTCTCCTTTATGAAGGTTGAAGTGGCTTTCTAGCAGTATTAGGTTATTATGAATACAGCTTTACTGCAATTGTAGACTGTCTTACTTTAGTAAAGATTTATTGCTTCTGAATTTTTGTTAGTCTGTCTGCATGGAAGCTCGTGAGGATGGTTTGCTAGTTTCAGCATCAGCAACAGAATGGTCCTTTTTCTCTCATCATAAGTTGTGGTAAGCTCTATTAGGTTTTTTTTCCTTATAAAAACTTTTATTACAATGATACGCAGGCTGATTAATTTAAAGTGAGTTAGGACATAATACATTTCCATTGCTTCATTATTTAAATCAAAATAAATGTTAGACATCTTGCTAGCTTTATAAGCAAAGTAAAATATGTGGAGCTTCATTGACATACTTACTCTGGTTTTATTATAAACCAGGATCCTTTGCTATGGTGTAACTTTTGCAGATGAAAGTGCCCTCTGTTTTTATTAGGTAACCAATACTGTTCTGGATTTCCATATAGTGAAACACCTGGACTTGCAGTCATGGCTTCAAGAAGAACAGATGTTCCTGGTAAAACTAATTATCTAAGTAAATGTGTCAGGTGTAAAAGTGTCTAGTGGTAATTGTAATAAATAACATCAGGCTCTTTATTCAAATCTCCCAAGTATATTTGTGTTGTATTTATGAAGGTCCAGCTGTACCACACTTAAATGTAGACACATATAAAGATCTGACTCTGCTCTAGAGAGAATTGTAATTGTGCTTCAACAATGCATCTGTTGGTGACCTAGCATCTTATGGTTGGAGTTGTCCGTTTTCTTCCCTGCTAATGACCAACAACTGCTAACTAGATAATGATGAATTAATTACTAAATTGATGGAGTTCTCCCCTGAGATGAATTCTTGCATCTGTTCCTGGAAGTAGTTTTTCAGATTGCCTTCAGGATTATATATTTCATGCTACCATTACTTGACTTTTAATTTGCTATTGAATTTATTGAAATCCGATGGTTAGTGTGTCTGTTTACCTGATTATGAGTGAAAAGGCTGTTTGCCATTAGTTTGGGAAAGTCATCTCGGCAGGGATGGAAAATTCTTCAGATCAGATCCCTATGAAATAGAATGGCCTTCCTAAGTACCTAAACATTTTCTAGCCTGGTTTTTTTTTAAGTTTGTGTTTTCTGGGGTTATTCTGTTTGAACATCATTTAATGAAAAGTTGATTACCTTCCTGGTCCTAAGTGTCTCATGTGGGAAAAGATTCTGAATAAGTGCTTTAGTGCCAGGGCTTGGGTTTTTAGTAATTCTGGACTAGACAAGTGCTTAAACTAATAGGCAGTAGACTTGTTTGAGTAACAGTGTTTCTAGGAGCTTTGGCCTAAGAATTTCTAGCTCTAGTAGCACCTTTAACTCTCTATTGGTTGAAATGGATCAAGTGCATTGTTTTGATCAGTGGTGGTGAACCAATGGCCAATGGGCTTCCTCCAGTCCACAAAGTCTTCTCCAGTAGCCCCCAATTCCCTGACCCAGTGTGGTGCTGCTTTGAGATTGAGGGGGGGGCATAGTACACTAATGGAATTTCATCTTCATAGTACTGGGCAGAGAGGTTGAAACTACCCTCACAGCTATTGTCAATTTCATTTTTCATATTGCTTGCGGTTTGTGTGTGTGTTCCCTGGTATGCATGTAGTGGCTTGTGCACAGGTGCTCTTGCTTGCCTGCTATAAGGTGGCCATGCCTATTTGTGGCATGTTGCCCTGACGGAGTTGGAATACGGTGATGTGGCCTTGGGCCTGAAAGAAAGAGTTAGTTACATCACAATGTTCTAAAATCCTGTGATACTGATGCTAGAAGATCATCTTAATGAAATAAGTGCTAATGTGATCTGTACTACTTGCTTGTATAAAGTTGACATTCTAAAAGTGCAGCCTACTGTGAAATTTCCATCTCTGTCCTTAGCCATTGAGCATGGCTCTGGAGGCTTTCTAGGAAAGATGTCCCAACCCATTGGAATGAACCGTCGGACATTCAGTTATGATGATGCCCTTGAGGATACAGCACCAATGACTCCTCCTCCTCCTAATATGTCCACCAATATCCTGTGGAAACGGCCAGTCGTCCCAGAACGCAAATATGAAGATATTTCCAAGGTATGCAGTCTCTAGAGTGACTATAGAGGTGGTATGAGGTGTCCAGTAAATACCACTTTTAATGTCCCACTGAGGAAGTAAATCAACCACTGAAATTAACTGTGCTGAGGGGCATCAAATTTGCATTGCTTTGCTCTTCTGGGTGTATGGGGTGTTAGGGGAGGTGTAGTACCTCTGGTGGGAGACGTATTGTGCTCCTTCTAGGATACTTTGTCCACCTGTGGTCCCCACGCTGCACTCAGCTCTCACCCATGGCTCCTAGAAGTTATCAGCATGTGACAGCCACACCCCAGGAAACAGCTTTAACTGGCCAGCTAAACCAGGTGAGGGTAGCTGAGTGGTCTCAAACCCTCGGTGAGTTAGGGTCTTCCCCTGCATGTGAATACAGGCTCTGGCAGATTGAGCAGACAAGACCCATAGTGGGTCCAAGTGTCAAGAAGGCAGTTTCTGCATGTGCTGTAGAGGGAAGTAAGAGGGAGGTGGGACTTATCCACCTAGGAGAAGGAAAACCCTGATCCTAAACCTCTGCTGCCTTGCAGGATATCTTCAGGGAAGAAAAGGCTAAGGGGTAAACCCTACACAAATCCAGAATGTAGTCCCTAAGATGGTTGGATGGCACCTTCACTCCAGAGGCACACTCCATTTCTTTCGAGTCAAGCAGATGCCAATAATACAAATGCTCTTCTGATACTTTTTATAGCAACAATTATTGAGGGAGAAACACTTATTTTCTTTACAATGGCTGTAACTGGTCAGAATTTGTGAAATGTCTGACAAAAAGTGTGTCACAACAAAAAGCTGGTATGATTGATTTTTTAAAAAATAAAGATTTTTTCTAGGGTTAAATGGCTGTGGGTGGGTGACAAGTAACAAATTGTAACCATGGTTTTACTCTTCAAAAGCAGGGAGTAATCAGAAAGCCATAGTTATCTTATGAGGAGAACTAGACTTGGGGGTTGGAGTTCTATGCAGGAGAGAATATTTTCACCTGTTTTCATGGACTACGGCGGATCTGGTTTTTGGTGAAAATAGGAGTGATCTTTTGGTGAAAATAGGAGTGATTAAAATGTTATAGATGAGAGGGTGGAAAAATGGCAAGAGCACCATGTTCAATCTGTACAGTTCATGTATGATTCCAGGACTACTCCTCTTGAGGATCAGGAGTAGTGTGTGAGATTCTCCTAAAGTAATTTTGCCCCTTTCTCCTCAAACTGTCCCTGGCTTCCTCTGCACAGGATGAGGAAGGGGAGACTAGCATGCATCTATCTGCCATTACCCCCTCATCTTCCACTGAGACTGTGAACAAGGTTCCAGTAGTGAAGGCCAAGGCCACCCACATCATCATGAATTCTCTCATCACAAGTAAGAGCTCTTGTGTTCCTCTAGTAGGCAAGTTAACCTGGAGATCAAATTTTGCAATATGGTTTATATCCCATTACCATGTGGGTTATTTTTATTCTCTGTGATATAGTTGTGTCTGTTCAGAAAGGCCTACAAAGAGATTGGATGCCCTAATGGAAAGGGTCAAACAAAATGCTGTAAGAATGAATTTGATGCTCTACCTCCATATTCTGCTCCTCTTTAGTACCGAAATGCTAGCATGTAACCTAAGGGAAACAGCATGGAAATTTAGTTCTTCTTATGTCCTGCAGCACTTCATTATGTGTTTTGTGGTAGTGGGACTGTACTGCCAGCGCTTACTTGTTAGCTTGGCAAACTCATTCCATTTGTCCAGTCAATGTATTAAAATGAATGGCTTTGGAAGATAATCTGTTGGCACTTACGTATGTTTAATTGTAGCTGTTAAATCTTTTGGGAAAACTAAGAATACACACTTCCATTGAATTTACAGTGACTTAAACAACTTCATTAGGTTGCCAATGGTACATTTGCTCCTCCTACTAATGGGCAGATAACTGGCACATAGACAATATGCTTGAATCAGCATGATTTGGATGTGGCATATATATTTCACCATTTTGAGTCTCCTGTAGTTTTTCTGTTTTGGAAGTCTAGTGATCACAGCAGAATGGAAGTCTAGTTCAGGTATATTACTTTCTTACAGTAAAGCAATGAAGGAAACTTCCTTTATGTTTAAGAAATAATTCCTGGAAACATATTTTAATAATATTCAAAGATAGCGGTTACTATTGCATCATTTTTCTTTTTTAAAAAAAGCTACTAAAGGACAGGGTTGAGGTTTCTGCTCTGAATAATAGTAGATTGGAGGAAGGCATTCTGAAGGTGTTCCTCCTAAACCCGGTGGCTTCTTTTTTGGGCCCAGCTTCTGTTTATGTATGAATTTATGCTGCATTAATGAGAACATAACAAAAGGTGTTGCTGTAAAGGTTTAGAACAGAGATGAGGAACCTACCTGTGACTCAAGATGTGCTGCCACTCCATCAGCTAGCCAATATGGCCAATAGGCAGCAACAATATCTAACAGCACCTGCAGGGCAACATGTTCCCCATCCCTGGTTTAGAAAGTCTGGTTCTGGAACCAAAAAAATACAGTAAGCTCACTTGTAGGAAGAGCTCAGGACAAAGGAAAACATTTTGTGTATAACCAGGCCTTTAGCTGATTAAACAATCTATGGCCTTTTAAATGTGTTTGTGGGAAGGGGATTACTGTATTTACGTATATTCTCCACCTTGTGATCTTTGGGTGAAGGGCTGTATACAAATTTAATAAACAAACAAAGCAATCTTAGATTATTTTACTCTACTGGTCTCTCTTTTTTAACTTTAGTCCTGTCCTCCCCTTCCAATCTGCTGGAATGATGAAAGTTCCAGAACATTTTTGAACTGTGCTGTGTGTTGCTCTGGTGCTTTATAATAGATGACTTAAAGAAATCTCACCCACCGTGCTTTATCATTTCTGATAACTATAAAGGCTATATGATATTGCCTTTTAGAAATTTGTTGCAAGCAGTAGTGTTTGTGGCTTGTATGAATGTGTCATGTTGTCCGTTCTAGAGCAAACTCAGGAGAGCATTCAACGCTTTGAGCAGCAGGCAGGGTTGAGAGATGCCGGATACACTCCCCACAAAGGCCTCACAGCAGAGGAGACTAAATACCATCGTGTGGCTGAGTCACTCCATGTAAGGTGTTGGGTCTCACTGTGCTTTAGTAGTGAATTACTTAAATTGGTATTGGTTGTAAATTACTACTTTTCAGAACTAAGTGTGGAAAGTTTGCTAATAGATGCCATTGGCAAAATAGAATCAGGGATTTTCCCGGTTTTCATCCTGTTTCAGAGTTTGTGTTAAGAGAGCTTGAATCTAGTGCCAGTTAAATATAATGTATTGAGCTCTTGATCAGTACCAGTGAGGCATTGGCACGGAAGGTAATTTATGTAAATTATTTATTTCCCTGCACCAAAAGCCTAAGTTTCTGAGACTGAACATAGAATTTACTATTACTGGGAAACGGGTGCTATGCCTTTGAAGCAGAATACAAGTTCAGTAATAGAGGGTGATGACTTGAAAGATGGTATGTCTGAGAGGTAGCTGTTATCAAGGCAGAAATGTCTCCATACAATCTTGCATGCAAGTCTCATTAATATGCTGCATCATGCTTTTACCAATGCTTTGCCAATGAAAGAAACAAAATTAAACTGTGGCTGCTAGCTGTTCACTTGCTAGAATTGGAAAGCTTCCAGCTGTACATCTTTACCCTTTCTAACAGAACCTAAAGATGCAAAGTGGAGAGATGGCAAAAGAAGATAAACAGGCCTCTTCCGCCCAGTCCACTCCAAGCAGCACTCCCCATTCCTCTCCCAAGCGCACATACAGGTACATTGCCCAAGAGGAAAACAAAGGGCACTTAACTATGATTCTAAATTAATAGGAATCCTAGCTTCCTTTTGGGTTTTGTGAATCCTGTTTGTGGAATCTGTCCAATGCTTTTTTGCTGCATTTTTAAAGATCCCAGTCTTTCTGTTGTGGGTGGGTAATGTGGCTCACATAATTTTTTTCTGGATTTCTTTTTTTGGTGTAAACCTATGT
This sequence comes from Zootoca vivipara, assembly GCF_965207765.1. Lineage (NCBI taxonomy): Eukaryota > Metazoa > Chordata > Lepidosauria > Squamata > Lacertidae > Zootoca > Zootoca vivipara. Next base: position 65,268,567 of record NC_142584.1, on the reverse strand, counting down.
GGAGTGAGAATTGTTCAGTTGGGATTAAATGTTTGTGGTAGTCCAATACTACCATGGTCTGCCTATCCGGTTTCAGTCCTTAATTGATTTGTTCTCTTCAGGGGTTGGTTTAGTCAGGGGTCCTCCGCATCCATCACGGGTCCTGAGCTTGCTGCCATGGATTCCGGTGGTGGGGATGGCGATAAAGTACCGTCTGAAAAATGGAGCTTCTTTGGACCTAGAGCTCTTCAAAAACACACTGATTCAGGTATAGCAACTTTTTAAGAAAACAGTCTTTATTGGAGGATGCTTCAAAAATATGTGTTTGGCTTTAAAGACTAAAGGAGAAATTAAACATCACACTTTGGTAATTGTTTTGTAAAGGCAAGCATTTTGGCTTGGCAGAAAGAATCCCCCTCTCTACCCCCTGCATACTATTCCAGGGCTTCTCCTGATGCCCCCAGAGCCAATTTTGGGGTTTACGGGGAGAGGAGGAGGGAAAGCCCCATAGCACAAGTGAAAGCCTTTGTGCAGGAATTCTGCTTCTGGGAGTCAATTGATGTATTAGTTGAGCCCTGCTCTAATGAAGAGTTAAAATTATGAAGAGACTTAAAAGTAAATGGGAAGAATTTATTGCCAATTGGAATTGGGACTACAGGAGAGAATGAATATATCAAGGTGTGGCATATAGTACTATGTGTGTCCACAGCTTTCTGCAGTCTATGGCATAGTACTTGAATGCTGCATTCAAAGGTCAGAAAATCAAACGTTGGATTCAGTTCTTGTACTCCCCCCCCCCCGGGTGGCTTACAACAGAATATTAAAATACAACAATCTATTAAACATTAAAAGCTTCCCTAAACTTTAAAAGCTTCCCTGTTTTGCCTTCAGTCATATTTGATAGAGAAATGAAATGTCTGTTCCATACTTTCCCAATAAGCAAAGATGCTCCGCCTACTTCTTTTCAGAAAAAATATAGTGAATATTATTCTGACTCTTGACCACCTGCATTGCTCCTTTGATGCTGATTTGCCAGAACTACTCCTGAATCTTCCAGTGACAATTAAATTTTGTTCAAGGCAAAGTTGCCATAGATCAGGCACCCCCAAACTGCAGCCCTCCAGATGTTTTGGCCTACAACTCCCATGATCCCTAGCTAACAGGACCAGTGGTCAGGGAAGATGGGAATTGTAGTCCAAAACATCTGGAGGGCCGAAGTTTGGGGATGCCTGCCATAGATTATGTGCACAAAGGATACTTGAGTTGCAGTTTTAGGTATAGCTTCCTCATATGACTATCACTATAGGAATACATAAATATCTTTTGACAAACAGAACTGCCACATGCCATATGACTGATGGTGGTTTGTGCTTAGAATTTGATGAAATGGCAATTGCTTATATAAGTCTTGATTGTGCTGTACATCTGCACAGATGTGCATAATGGTTTGCTGCTGTTGCCTTTCTCTTATCTCTTTTGAATCTTCTTCTTCCCTCAGGGGGCTTTACTGTCCAGGCCTATAAGGGTGCCCAGAAACCAACCCCAATGGAACTAATGCGTGCCCATGCCACCAGGATGGCAGAGGACCCTGCAACTTTCAAGCCTCCCAAGATGGATATTCCAGCTATGGATGAAAAGAAGCGGCCCCCAAGTTCTCATAACCTCAGACCCCGGGACATGAATGTGCTTACTCCTACTGGGTTCTAGGAACACCTCCACTTAAAAGACAGGATGATCTTGAAATCTGAATGGACTACATTGTCTTAGGGTGTCTTTCACATTCCACACATACAGTTGACATAGGAAGGTCTCTTCTAGGTCAGAGTTACAGACAGTGGTGAAACAAGATTTGGGCAACTTTCTGAATTTCTTGCTCTTTTTTCCTTCCAAAGGTCTCTTATGCAGCACAAAAATTATAACTATCCTGCCAGCAGAGTTCTGACATCCAGTTCTGTGCTTCTCAGAATACCTAAGTGTTATAAAGGGAAACAATCAACTTATTGGACCTTTTTGGCTCTAATATTTGGGCTGCTGTTTGTGTAGACATCTGCTTATTCATGCAAGATCACTGAAGGACAATGTATAACTTTCTAGTATCTTCTTTGAACCATTTGAGGGAATCTAGCATCAACTGAAGTCTAATGTTCTGGTAAGAATATTGCAAAATTTAGTACTATGCTTGAAAGTTGAAGGCTCCATGCTTGGCGATTTCCACATGTAAGAGTTTCATGTCTTAGGGACCTAAATGTTTCAACATGAAAAAAAGATCAGAACTAATTCTAGACTTGTACTATGAAATGATACTGTCTGTGAAGCCCTTTGCTCTTTACACCGAATGGGTTCTGCATACCATGAAGCTGGAGCCACAGTAGAATGAAAGTTATTTCATTCCTAGAGGTAACAAAGGGATTTGTAGCTGTTTTCCTGGGGATTCATTTGGGAATTATTAGTAGCACTTTCAGGGGAAAAGATGTGAGTTAATAACTATAAAGTTAGTTAATGGGGCAGTGGTTATGCTTATTTCCCTCTTCCTCCCTAAGAAATATATAAATAAGTCATTAGAGCATAGGGAAGATTTTAACCTAGCGTCTCAACTCAGATGTGAACATAAGCATTTGCATAAATTGTTGCTAATTTCTATTTGAGCAATCGGACAGTAGAAGACTTGATGTGTTCTGTGATTGCTTGAAGACATAGGGGGCAGATACTGTCCTTGGCCTAAACTCTTAAGTCACTGGTTGGCTTTATAGTGATGAGATAGCAATCTTGGAATATCCATTATGCTGAGAAAAAGGTCTTTTGTTTAACAGCACGTTTACTGAGAAGTCCTCACTATTTTTTTTAATGTCCTAAATGGGTTCTGTCCCCTTTCTGAACTGTATTGTTTCTAGATTGTTGGCAGTTCTGCAGCTGAGTTACTTAGTGGTGTCTCACTCAGCTTCATCTTATTCCTTTACTTACATTGACAACATTTGGACTTGTGCTTCAATACCACTGTAACTTTTTCTGCCCTATTAGTCATCACCATTGCTGTGTGTAAACAGTGATCCAGCTTTTTGTTAACTTATTTTGTGTTCATGTCTCTATGCTTAACACCTCCGCACAATAATTAAAAAACCTTAGAGAATGACTGTTAGTGATGTGTGACAGATTCTGCCATTGCAGTGAGGACCACATCCCTAAGACTGCAATCTACATATTGGGGAGTAAGCCCTTCTCAACTTACTACTGAATAAACAATTTCCAGTATTCTTGTCCCTATAAATGAAAAATTCTCACCCCTCTCACTTAATAAAATAATTTATTATAAAAACTATATGAAACTCAGAACAAAAGACATCGAAGATCAAGCTGTACAAACTGTTGTCCACCGATGAATACAACATGGGGGTTTAATGTTACTATTAAATATCGTATCTGAAAATTTAGTGCTCAGCTGTTCATACTTGGAGGAAGTCCAGGTTTCAGCTTTCCAATATTTCCTGTGTTAGTTCATAGCAGCGAGAAGCAACTGTTGGAGTAGCTCAGTCTTTTCCTTTATGGGTTGGGGAAGTGGCTGCCCCAGAGTCAGAGAGAGAATCTTCTGGAAATCTTCAATTTTGCACTCTACATAATTTCTTTCAACAAGATCACTGATCTGTAGTTTGGGTTTGGCAGCCTTGATAATCAAATTTACTCGTTCACACACTGAGCTTCTTAAGTGCCCTATAAAAAAGAAAAGTAGGAAACACTTGACTGTAAGGGTTGTGCTTAACAGTGGGATAGGGACCTGTTACATTTTACCTGACAAATACATCTGCAGGCAAAACTGGAGTCTCCCCCTCCCCATCACATTCTAACCCAGTGTTGTGTTTGCAGGAAACACGTTTAAAAATGCTAATATTTGGCAATTTTAAGGACCCATAGACAGACAATACCTAATAGATTTCCACCAGGCCATTCTCTATGTGTACATGACTTAATGAGTGAGCAAGACTGTGCAAAATGGCCTAAGTAGTTTGCAAGCTGACACTTACATAACCTGATCAAGATATAGTGCTACTATGGAGACAAGCTAATGAGCTGTAAACAAGTTGCTCACCTAGGACTACTCTGCGGTAGCTCAGCAACAATAAAGTCAATTGGTGAAGCATCTCATCCCACCTCTGCCATGTTGCTTCATTGTCCTGTGAACAGATAGGTTTTCAGTTACTTTGGTTTTTAGAACGATTCTATACATTAACCGTTCTGAATGCAAGAGGTAGATCCATGTCCCTTAAAGGCTTTGGAATGAAACTGGACTAGTATTTAAAGCAGGGAATGATGAACACAGTAACTCTTTAGTTCTCAGGATAAAAGATGCAAAGGAACACTGCCGTACCTGGTATGTCAGCAGCAGAGAACAGTGGTTCAGAAAATGCAGTATCTTTTTCACAGACAAGGAGGGCAGATCAGAGGGTATTTTGCAGCTGTGGTGGAAAACAAGCTCTAATACTTTGCAGCGCAAGAGGTGGCATTCCATACTGCTTAGGAAGGCTTCCCTTTGAGGAGAAAACAATGGAATGATAACTTGTCCCTGTTTTACACAATTTTCTATACCACCTGTTACCCAATAAGAGGTTCCTCTTTTTACTAATCAACTGTGAAACAGTTGTACACCTATCAAAAGCACACTGGAACAGAGGTATTGTTACTGGCCTGTAGAACATTGGAAGGGGACATACTAAATTTATCTCCCATGGAAGTGCATGCCATAGCTCTGGAGCAGCACAGAGAAAGCCTGTGTGGGCCAACCTGACCACTAGATAAGATGGAACCTGAAATGGGATTTCTTCAGCTGCTCTTAAATTGCAGAGAGGCTCAAATGGGAGCAGGCATTCCAAAGCTTATGTGCGATACAGATCATTTTTGGCTTCATATGTCAATGCCCTGAACTAGCTCAAGAAACATACCACCAAGCAGCATAGCCGATTCAACTGAGTAATGAGGCCTCACTGACTTGATCAATTTAACAGGCCAAGCCACACTTGGGAAAATGGGGTGGGGGGGAAGCTGAGTCCAGAACTGTTCCCAAAGCACAATTCCATCTTTCAAAGTAGCAAAATGACAAGTAAGCTAAAACCATTCTTACAATTTGCTTTGGCAGGCTATAAGTAACCATGGCAGGCAAGTATGAAGAGGGCATTTGTTGCACAACATCTCTGCATTCTGAGGCTAACAAACAAAGAAAAATGGAAGTCCTGGGGCCCGCAGTTTGCTATAGACAGCGGAAACATGGCAGCTGCTTCCATGCACACTGAATCCTATCTGAATGTGTGCACTCAGTGGTCAGGAAGGCCTGCTATCCTGCTGAAGATGTTTACTGCATGAATAGTGGGTAATGAGAAGTGGGTAAATGCTGTAACTGAAGCTTATCTGCTTCATTTCACTCTACTAAAATAGTCTATTTGTACTCAGTACAGCGGGGCTAATGATTGATACAGAACTAATTTGTTCAAAGAAAAGCTAACCATACAGGCCTCCCCACATTGGTACACCATGTTTTTGGATTACAAATTCCCACCAGCCCAAGGCAGTATAGCCAAAGGTCTTTCATGGGTGTTGAAGTCTAGTACATCTGGAGGAAACTATAAATACAGCTATGGAATTATTTTATAAGATGTTGCTTTAATTAGGCTGTTAATAGGTGATAAGAAGCAATCAGCAGAGTGTGAATTCTCTTTGTTTTCTACACTAAAAGTAGAAAACTTAAAACAAGCTTACTTTGACGTAGCACCCTTTTCATTTTAGTGATATCCAAGAAAACATGCAAAGCATAGCCATTATTATTTTTTATTTTTGCTACTTAGAATTTGGCAATAACATTGGAATAACATTCACAAATTAAGACTGCAATCCTAAACTTCCTTGCTTGGGTGTAAGGCCACCTGAAGTCAATAGCTGACTGGGTGGGATGTCCTCGCTCACAGCTTCTCCCTCCAGGTACACCTCTGGCAGTGGACGTACATTTCTGTCCTTTTTTGTTTTCTAAACTACACGGAGATTACTAAAGAATGTGAAGGCTTCATGTAAGTTTATGAAGTTAAGCATGGAGTAGAAAAAAGTACATAATGAAGTTCTTTTCCTGCTTACAATATACTAGAACTTGGCATCTAATAAAGAAATAATTGATTGGCAATGGGTTCATGCCAGCCAAAAGAAAAGTATACATTGTATGAAAACTTGATTTATGGAATTCACTGTCAAAAGATGTAGTAATGAATGTTAACCAAGATTTATGTTGAAATGATTAAGGTAACTTAATGGAGCAGACAACTACCAGTCATAATTATATGGAGCTTCCAGATTCAAGAGGCAGTATACTGCTGTACCAACTGCAAGGGAGCAACAGTGGGAGAGGGTTAATGCCTTCAGGAAGGTTCTCAGAGCATCTAGTTGGCTGCTGTTGGAAGAGGCATAATGGACTAGATGGATCTTTGACCCTGCAGGCATATTTGGTGGCTGTGATGGGGAATGTCCTGCCCACAGGCTAATTAGGCCCACCAGGCCCCCACATCTTGTCTGTGATACTGCTTCACCCAAGCCAAATCCACTTGTCCATCATCTTGTATAAACCTTTTCAGGCCAGTGGGCATATTGGGAATCTTGCTTTAGTTCTGTGGATGCCAGTCACAAAATGCTGCCATATCTAAAGGAACTGAAAGAGGCAGACCACAAAATGCTGGTGGCATGCTACCACTCGGCAACCCATCAACAGGAAAAAGGCACCCACCCATGTCTACCACTGCTGTATTTGCTGATAGAAAGCAGCTCATTGCCTCTCTGTTCAGAACAGATGGGAAGGCTGGGTGACAGATCTGCATAGGACCTTGCGTCCTCCCAAGATTAGGGACAGTCTCACCAAATACTTGCTCTTTGCCCAGAAACAGTTGACCATCCAGGTATATATTGAGTAGGTGCTTCTGGGGACATGAGGGCAGGTGGGCAGTGACACAGGAAAGGACAGAAGGATTTTTTTACACCCACACACCCCTTACCTGTGGCAGCGCTTGGGAATATTCAGCAATGAATAAAACACAATATCTACAATTTTATTGGCGCTGCAGTTTGGAGACTTGTCCACTTCTATTGCTATAGAAAGCATCCTCTGCAGAAATGCCACCTCCCTAAGTCAGAGAAACAGGAAACAAAAGTGTTAATCACCTCAACACTACCCCACTGTAGTGTATCAAATGCCTTGCCCCCAAACCAACAGAGAACTGTCAGAGCATAGCTACCATATCAGGGAAGATGAAAGTTCTGATGTACAGCCTCACATGAGATAGAGCTGAAATGTTCAGAACTTGTTGATACTTAATGGGCATTTGAGTAGCAAGCAAATTAAATCCAGGCCTATTTCAAGCCATTTTCTCAATGGTGCAGCTTCTGTCCAAATTGTTTCTGTTGTGCTGATAATCCACACAGCCACAGAAATGCTTGAATCTGCTTCCTATGGGCGTTGGTTAAGTTACATGATGTGTCAACATTTCTGGTCTCCATGAAGTATGTTCCCACAACTGCATGGAGTCCCAGCCAAATGAAAAATTCCACAGCAGGTGTGGGGAACCCTTGGCCCTCCAGCAGTTGCTGAACTAAAACTCCCCAGACTTGACCAATGGCCCAGAATGGTAGAAGTTGTAGTTTAACTACAGCTGGAGGGCCAAAGGTTATGCACATCTTTTCTACAGTGTACAGTAATGGTAGAGAGGTCCAGTCCAAGAGCGCACTTGTATCTTTTTTCTGCTGGTATCTACTGAAGACAGGAAGAGGCTCATCAGGCTCAGATCCTAGGCTTACTGAGATAGCGACTCACACCACTATCAGGGCACCACCACCATCATCAAAACCAAATGAACTCAACCTACAAGAAAATCCGTCCTTCCCTAGTTCACCAGGGCCAAGGATGGGGTACTTGTGGGCCTCCAAATATTGTTGAACTACATTTCCCATCCTCCTTGGTCACTGGCCAGTTGGAGTTGGGAGTCCAATAACATGGAAAGCCACAGGTTTCTGGGGTAAGGTAAAGGTAAAGGGACCCCTGACCATTAGGTCCAGTCGTGACCGACTCTCGGGTTGCGGCGCTTATCTCACGTTATTGGCCGAGGGAGCCGGTGTACAGCTTCCAGGTCAAGTGGCCAGCATGACAAAGCCGCTTCTGGCAAACCAGAGCAGCGCACGGAAACGCCGTTTACCTTCCCACCGGAGTGGTACCTATTTATCTACTTGCACTTTGACGTGCTTTTGAACTGCTAGCTTGGCAGGAGCTGGGACTAAGCAATGGGAGCTCACCCCGTCACGGGGATTTGAACCGCCAACCTTCTGATCGGCAAGCCCTAGGTTTAACCCACAGCACCACCTGCGTCCCGTTTCTGGGGTAGGTCATCCTAAATTGGGAAAGACATCTAGCTAACTACCTGAATAGGTATAATTTTTGCTTTAAAGTATCTTTAGGAGGAAACCCCTCTCTACAATGTAGAGTGCAAAAGAGACAAAAATGTACATGCCCCTACTTACGTTTGGGACTGAAATTGTGGAATGACATCATTGGTTTGTGCAGTCTGGTTTAAGTGCAATTCTGGTACAGAGCTGCTGCTCACAGCTCTGGAGGTTTCTAGTGAAGGATTTGCTTTCTGCATGTGTCTTCTGTACTGCATAACCCGTACACCCATAACTGCAGCAATCAGCCATTCAATCACTTCCCTGCAACAGAAGTAAGAGTACTAGTCAAGTATGTGCTTGTGTGTCCTCTTGCCATGACCTCAGGTGCTTGTCTGTGGCAAGTGGACTTGCATGTCAACCACATATATTTATAGGCTTTAGCACAGTGAGGAGTCACTAGTATTTGTAGTACTTTCGGTTGAGTCTCACATGTGCAGGCTCTTAAGATCAGCAGTGGCCAAGGGGCAATTGGGCAGAGACCATGCGACAACTGAAATTTCTCAAGCCCTAGTTGCTTGGCACACAGGAACCCTCTCTAGATTAAGGTGCTAATTACTTGACATTAAGGAAGCACTGGTCACAGGAAAGCACTGCTTTGGCAATGGATTTGTGCAGAGTGCCTGTTCTGGCCATCCTCTGGAAGTCATCCTCCAAGGTCTGGATCACATACTGCAAGAAGAGGAGTCGCCCAGGAAACGTTCCTTCCTAAGGGTACCAGAAAAAATGAAACAGAATTATTTATAATAAGCCATCCTCTGTATGATGAGCTTACAAACCTAAAAACCTGGGCTGAAACTGCCAGGCATGTGCTATTAATGCAAATTATAGGCAATGTTTACACATGAATAAGACAAGAAATGTAGTCATAACCCCACCGTATGAGAGTCCTGTGACTAGATTGGCCCAGGCAGCACTCCAGCCAATTGTGCATGGTAGCTGGGGAAGTTCATTCCTCTCCAGGCTTAACCCTGTAGATCTCTCGTCTGTTAGTATCTGCTGTGACCTATATAAACTCTGAGGCTCACCCATTTCAAGCAACCGTCACCAGCATACAGGTAAGAAGTTTTCATTTTAAAGGAGAAAAACAAAAGTGGAGATTTTCAGTATGCTGATTTCTGTTATTTCATGGGATTTTGGAATACAAACAGTCCTGATTGTAGCTAGGCCAAAATGGCTATATCCATGAGGGTCAGCTTACACATGATGCTGGTCATGTGTTTAAACAAGCATGCTTAAAACTTGGCTGCTTTTGGAAAGAAGCCAGCTGTGGGACACCTACTTGATCAAGATTTATGGGTCCATGTTGGTTTTCTAAAATCTAACGTCATGTGGGGTTTGGCCCTGAAAGATGTAGATACAGCTAGATGTTGGCAAGACTGAGGCACAAAGGAATTTGAAGCACTTGCCCCAAAGAGATAAAGCAGATCTGTGTATGAGTGGAGACAAAAATAATGGCATTAATGGCCCTTGCTCAGGAAAGGGGAATGTGTGGCCTTCCAGACATTGCTGGAATTCAACTCCTATCATCTCTGACCATTGGCCATGCCAGGAACGGCAGATGGAGTTGGGAGTCCCACAACATCTGGAGGGCCACAGGTTCCCTGTCCCTGCTCTAAACATAAAGCGCATGCAGAGTTCATGCCAGTTTTGTGTAAGCACTCGGGGTGTAGCCAAAACAACAACAGCAGTTCAGTAGTGATAAATCATACATGGCATTGACCACAGACCAGGTTTTGGGAACAGTAAGAACAGCCAAAAACAAACAAACCAACCCAGCCTGGCAGGAAGAGCATATATCATCAACAGTAGTTGCAAAGCCCGTGGGCTGTGAAGCATGCACAACAGTTTCCCCCCTCCTCCCTATGTGCCCCCCCTCAGTTGTCTCTGGGGGTGGTTAGAAGAACCTAGCACAGAGTGCAGGGGTAGAGAATCGAATCATTCTGCCTCTTCTGGCTGAAACGCATTGGGCATTTACATATTTTTTAAAGTGCATTACACTTTCTTCAGCCACTTGAGGCTGGTTCTCTTTCTTGTCTTTCCGAAATCAAATAGATCACAAAATGTCCTTTGGCAAGCCTTGATTTATTGACAGTGACTAAGATGTTCAGCCAGGTAACTTTCCTTCCTCTTTTTCTGCAGCAAATGCAAAGCAGTCCCTGCCACTCAGGCTTACGGTACTTCAAGACCAGTTTGTTAGTACAGGGACTGGCATGGGAACTCTTCTCTTAGTTGCAAAGCAAAGGCTGGCAGAATGATAGTTTCTTAAAAACCACCCATCCCATGCAGTGAGATGTAATCAACATACCTGCTCTTCTATTACCACTCGCAGTAGCAGCCAGTCCCATACCACAGTGTCAGCCCTTGCTGGGTGAAGTCTAAAATTAAGAAGTAGGCCTGTTATACCATCAGATATTTATAACAAACGTTCTTTGCAATAGCAAATCAAAGACATATTTCAAAGCATCCAGTCTATTGGTTCCTTGGTGGTAATTTGTGAAGAGTGGCAATTGTTAATATGCAGTTTAGTAAAACACATGTCACATTAACCATGAGCAACTGATGACAGGACTCATTGGTTGTATCCTGCCCTGGGAGTGTCATAAACACCTGTAGGTGTTTATTATCTTTACTAGTGATGGCTCCTGTTATTAAAGCTCATGCTATGGTCCAACTGTTTAAGTCACTAACGTTTACAAGTAGAAGAGGGCATTTAGGCTTTTTGAAATAACATTTCGAAAGTATCATATCTTCCTTTGCAGCAGTACCCTGCTCTTTTGTGAACCTTCTGGTTATTTGTTTATTTTAAAAGGTGCAAACAGAGACACTGTATTTCACTAGAGCAAGGTGACCACTCCCAGTTGTGCAGTTGATATTGCAGTTACTGCCTTTGAATAGGGACTTGTAGCAATATTTAACCAATGATAAAATGCAGTTGGGGTGCATGTTCTGACTGTATGCATAAGCTGCTATTACATACAGTTGTTTCCATTGCAATATAAATTTGATCACAATCACTTAAATAGCTTTTCCACTGCAGCTGCCTATGATCTTATTGTGAATTTTATTGATGTCGTTTTATTTTGTTTAGTCTCTACATTGCTCATTTTTTATTTAAATATTGATATATCTTCTGTCCTGGGACCACCTTTCAATGAAGGGCGCATGATCAATGTTCATAATTAATAAAGAGTAGGCCTCATAGAAATGAAAAGATCAAACCATTAAAAGAGCAGAGTATGTTTCTGCAAGAGCAGCTATTTATCTGTTTCCTTAAGCAATCACTTACACACAAAACTATGGCAGAATTTACAACACAACTACAAAGCTTAGAAAGAAAGGATCATGGTCCTATGTAAGACAACACAAAATAAAAGAATAGAATAGTAATTCACGGGATACATACGACTGGATTTTCATCAACAACATGAAAGCATCTTTCTGTGTCTCTTGTTGCACATCTTGTTGATCTGAGCTCAAGAGAATCTGCCTGATCACACACGATGTGATCTCCTTTGGCGGGTAGTGCTGGGGGGTTACATAATCCATAAGGAAGTCCAAGGTTCCCTGGAAGAATTTCTCCTCGATAGTGCTGAACACCATGCTTAGTTTCCGGGATGGGATAGGCTGCTTCTTCTGTGCATACAGTGAAACATAAACATTGCATAATGTTCCTGACCACAAGGGAAGTGGGATTGGAAAAAATTCTGCAGGACGTTTTCTGTTGCTATTTTCTTCTACAGAAAATTTTCCAAAATGCCCCATTTCATAAAATTGGTAACTTAACAGATGAATGCAATGAAAGGCAAACTGGGCAGCTGAAATGGATCAATACTAGTCCAATCTTAGATCAAATTTATAATTAACTTTTCCCAGATGACTACTTAGGAAGCACATGCATGTATTCGAATAGCACTTCAGGCATCCTAAAATTAGTATGTCAAAAGGCAGTGAAAACTGCTTACTTTCAATTTAAATAGTATTTGGCAAAGTATGGTATTGAATTGTTACAAATTAAAATACAAGCAAGTATTCCAATAAAAATAATTTCTGAATGAAGATTTGAATTTGTTTGAACATACAGTAAACACATAGCTGAAGATTTTTTCCTAATAAGGTATTTCTGTTCAACTGTCTTTGCCAACTGGGGGAGAACCTTTCTCAGATATTTAAACATGGAAAATAAAAATGGCGTCCTTCTTTTACAGCAAATATCTACTTAAGTAGTAAACCCCATTGAATTCAGTGCAGCTTATTCCTGAGTAGGCATGCATAGGATTGCACTTTTAGAGAGTCTCTCTTTCACACATGCTTATTTGTGAAGCTGTCAAATCTGTGCAGTGCTGCGAGACCCACAATCAAGTTAAACATACTAGAGCCTTGGTTGATGTTGGACATTTCAGCCTGCATGACCTCATTCCTGCGCTTTCTTGTACAGCCTGGTTCTTTCCATCTCTTTATATTCAGACTACTGAAGCACTGGTCTCTTCCATCAATTACCTGTTCAGCATCTTTTTCCTGCACCACATTTTGGAAAAAGGGGTAATGTACAGGAACCCCCTGGAAATACTGCAATGTTTTCAACCAGACCTTGATGTCGATCTGCTTCGTTGGCTCCCAAACATCTGATTTTACAGCATTTGGTGCTGGGTTATTTGCCTCTAGAAAATGCTGATTAGCTTCTGCTAGAGATGGAGATGTGCTCATTGGAGAACAGGAGGGGATGGGGCTTGGGGAATGTCTCTGATGTAGTGGGGAATGCTGGGGGCTGGGCTCTTCCACAGACGGACCAGCACCAAGAACCTCTTCCACACAGTCCAAGTGGGCTTGACATTCACTGCTGCTGGGGGTTGAAGAGAAGGAGAAAACCTCAGACCCCACTTGGGGGCTTCCTAAGGAGCCCAGATCACTGTTGTAAGTGGTGTGGCTGCTGGTTTCAGAGTCCCCACAATAGCTGGGGATGATGGGGCCGCTGCTACATTGAAATAAGGGCTGCTTCGTTATAGCATCTTCTTTGGGGGAAGGCAGCTCACAGTCTCTATCCCACATGCTGATTGGCACATCAACTTTGTTCTCAGAGCTTATAGTGGTGAGGATTTCTGGACAGCACACCGAGTGCATGTTGACTGGCGTAGCATGCTTCAGGTCCTGAATGGCATTGCAACTATCATGAAGAGGGCTGATCATGTTGTCATCCTCAGTCCCCGTCAGATCAATTAGAGGGATGTCATTGCACACAGTCAGGTCATCCCCAGTGAGATCTATGACCTCCTACAAGGAGAGAAGGGGTGGGGGTGAGGGTTGGGAGAAAGAAAAAGATTTTCATCACTGCATGACACAGCTTTGACTAAAATTATAAATCCTAAATGGTTTGGGGGCACACTCTGGAAATTGTAGAGTTCCTCCCCCCCCACCAATCAATCAATAGCATTTATCCTATGCCAATATTAGATGATGGGGTAAATGGAGAAAAGTTATTGGCAACAGTGGCTGCACAGCTCCCACAATTATCATGGAGATTCATCCATGATAAAGCCTGAATATATAATTGCGGAATTGCAGCAAGATCTTCTGGTTTTGGATGGACTTTGCTGACTTAGGTTATTAGTTGGTAGTGCACAACTCTCTTTCCCATCCCACAGACATGGGTCTCAGCTGCTAGTATTTACTTATTGTATTTGTTCCCCAAGGACATGTACCTCAACTAACCCATGGCAAGAAGTTTAATCACCTAGTTGCATAATTCATCCCATGCCAGAAACAGCAGGAGTTAGCTCTCTGCAACCCTTCTTGGTCTGTGCTGGCCACCTTTTTTCCAGTACTAAATCACAGAAAGCTCATACCGCAAATGCATGGGTTTTGTATTTTGATAGTATTAAAGTAAAAAACCTCAGAGGGAATTTACATAGGCGAAAAGAATGCCAGTGGTGTGTAATCTCCTGCTTATCGTGCTTCTGTCCTGTAAAGGAATCAAACCTGTGACCTTGGCGTTACCAGCACCATGCTCTAGCCAACTGAACTATCAAAGCAAAGCATTTTCTCTAATTAATGCATCTAGACACACATACACTTCCTTATCATGTGGCAAAATCAAATGTTCATATGAATGTGACAAACAGGAGTAAAGGGAGCCTTGTGCACTGGGATAGAGAGATGGACTGCTGTCCTGTTTGCCTAATGCTACCACTCTGGATTATGACTACTATTGGTGATCACTTCAAAACTTAGTCAGCCTGATGATGTGAGAGTCATGACTCTGAACGGTGATGCACTCAATTGCTGGATGAAGCTGTCCCAGGTGGGACACATTAAGCCAACAAGGACAGAGTAGTACATACCCACTTGAATCTGTTATGAGAAGTCAGGACAGCAGGCCCCAGGAGTGGGGGTGGGAAGACAGTGGAGATTATGCCTGTTCAGGGAGGCTTTTAATGTTTAATAGATTACTGTGTTTTATTTTTCTGTTGGAAGCCGCCCAGAGTGGCTGGGGAAACCCAGCCAGATGGGCGGGGTATGAATAAATTATTATTATTATTATTATTATTATTATTATTATTATTATTATGATGCATGCAATCCCCTGTGGCGCAAGAAATATAAAGCAATAGCAACATACAGAGGCAAAGGATATGAATTGTTTCAAGAAGGCTCTGAAACAGGTTTTTAGCAGGCATGCCATACCTGTGCTTTTTAGCTCTGCTGTATCGATTGTTTGATTGTGGGAAAGTAGCATATAAGTAAACTGAATCAGCTGTGCCCAAAGTGACTTACTAAAGCAAACATTCAAAACATCAAAATACAAATATAGAAAATACAGAGCACGTCAGTAAATTCAAAAATGACAAAAACCAACAATAACAACAAACACAGAATAAATTCAATATTACAAAAAAACCACCTTCCAAACCCAGTCTGGGTTTCAGTACATAAATACAAAACAAGAGTTAACTGACAATGAAGTTGCGGTCTTCTTGCATTCCAATGAGCCTTAACTCAAGTGTAGTTCAGAAGGGAGAAGTCCTCTCACCAGTCTAGATGCCATACAGATGGCTCCCATATCCTTACTCCAGAGAAGCCCGGAAGCAGCAAAGGGCAAATGCTGGGGAGAGGATTGATGGCTAGTCTCTCCCAACCCCTACCTGTAGATGACAAGGACTGAACCTGACATATTTCGCATGCAAAGTGTGCACTCTACCACTGAGCCACAGTCCTTCCTCTACGTTCCTGTTCAAGATATAGCAAGTAGATTTTAAATATTGAAAGCCTATTTGGAGCATTCTTTGACAAACGTTCCAGAGGGGACACAGAGAGAAGAAAAATAGTCCCAGGTGAGGCACCTCAAAAAAGAAAAAAGAAAAAAAAAGCTAAACATACACATACACCCACACACCCTGTACCAGGCAAATCAGTAAAATGACTTATTGTATGAAATTTATGATTCAGGAAGTGGTAATGTGACTCTCATACTGGATCTCTAAATATGGCACTGAGGTTGAACGTTTAAAAATACGGCAGAAGTGAATAAGATATCGCTGCTTAGCATGAGCAAGAAACATCATTTGGAGATCAAGCTATTCTGAATAAAGGGCCCTAGCTCAAATGACCTTCCTACAAACAAGTTTTGAAACCTAAAAGGAAGTGCCCAACTGCCATTCCTTTTACCATTTCAATTCTCCCTGCTGGAACCTCTGGATATTTGAAAGTAGCATCAGAATTAAATGGCCAACAGAATTCCAGTTTGGCTGGAGGCCTCCCTGCTTGCATAAAAACATAGGGTTGTAACCAATTCTGGTCCTGCTCAGAGAAGACCCATTGAAATTAATAAACCAAACTTATGTTCATTAGCTTCAATGCGTCAACTGTTAAGGAGGACTAGCACTGTTTACAACCCACACTCCTCAAGTCAGCTCAGAAGTATTCAAGATTAGAGAGGCCACATTTCTTTAAAAGTTACAAACGAGACGGCTAAAAGCTACTCCTGTACCCTCGTAAGTTACCATATTTTCCCATGTATAAGACTAGGTTTTTTAAAACCAAAAAATAGGTTTAAAATTGGGGCTCGTGTTATACACTGGTAGTGCTGAGGTGTGTTTTCTTCATTTGGAGTCCCCCCAAATAGGGAGCATCTTATACACGGAAAAAATATGTTACTTGCCAAGCGGAAACAACAAGGATTCAGGAGAGACTTACCCAGAGGGCCTAGCTTTTCTTTGATCAACTCCTTTATTATTTATTTGACAATATTTATACCCTGCATTAGAGTCCCTCACAGGGTGCGATTTCCTTACCTGGGTTGTTGCTGATACCTCTCAAAGCTTCTAGTAGCTTTTTGTAGGAGACACAAAAAGGAAACGTGGCAGAGGGAGATGTTCCAACTGCCGCTCACTCTTCTGTACTTCTGCTTAACCACAACATGCTTGAGAGGAAATAACCTCTCTTTCCTTTTATAACCAACAAATTGCAAATTTGTGCAAATCTTATTATCTTTAGCAAGTTTCAAACAGTCACAACACACAGCATTTTACATAGGCCTATTTATTTCCCTTTCTGCCAACACCCACTGCCACCTTCCTTAGTGAATGTTTCAGGCCTCGGCCTACTAGGAGGAAGTGAAGCCCTACACTAGTGGCCAGAGTGCAAGGAACCGATGTGGTTTGAGTGCAATTCTTTTGTTATTTCGGAGTCTGAGATACAGAGTGACTCATTCCTACTCTGATTTGGAAGTTCCCTCAGCTCAACAACTTGCCCTTATTCATTTCCCCCCCATCTTCTAACTGCGCCAAAATTAGGGGCATAAAGCAATTCTCAAAGTGGCTCTGGCCTCAATATGCACCATGTGTTCCAAGGAAGAGGCTGATGGAACTTTCACTGACTACTTTAAAAACAAATAAAAGTACCAGAATGTGAAGCACAGACTCTCAGTAACTGGGCTGAGACCACCTCCTGCCAGAGTTCATGAATACTATGAACAAACCTTTCTTTGTAAACTACACACTTTCCAGTCACTACCAGCCTCTGTCACTTGAAAATTACTGAACTATAGTAGACATAAAAGCTCCTACAGGCCATTATCCAGAGTTACCGGTAATCCTTTTTTAAAAAAATCTATTGCCAGCTAATCATGGCAGCTACGTTCAATTTCCACTGCTTAGTTTCCAAATACCTGTTGCTGGGAATAACAACTTGTGAGAGAGCAATTGCAGTCACATCTTGAGTTTGTGCAGAATCAGCAAATGGAGCAATGAAAGGCAGCACAGTGGGAAAGAACAGTTGTCTAGTGTAGAAGACAAGGAGTCACAGCAAAAAGCAGGCTACAGTAGCCTGAAGTGTGTCCTCCACATTGTGGGATTCAGTTATAAGGAATGGGCACAAAATTGTCCTGACCTGCAACTGGTGAACTCAAACAACTCACGTTTTACATACTGGAGATCCTTAATTTGAATCCAGGATCAGGGGGGAATGTCGTCCACAGTCAGGCACACAGGGTCAATCAACAGAAGCGCTACAGGGACCAACCAGTCCTTTTGCTCCACCTTATTTCCCATCCAACGCTTGTGACCAATCCACACCTTCCATTTCACCAGATAGGCCGGCCCTGCCAGCTGGCATCCTAGCAGGACTCAGTGCACAGGCCTGCACAATTATCTTGCACATCCTGGCAGCAGCACCCATCTCATTGGCATACCCTTGGAGCAATGCTCCTTCACAGTTCCAGGGACTTAGTGAACAGGGCAGGAGAATGTGCTGCCCCAGAGCCATCAAGCTCCTTGAACCCTCCCCCTGCCTTTGTAGTCCCTTCCTGAACTCACAAGGTGCGGGAAATGAGATTGCCATCAATAAACAACATATGTGACAAAGGTAAAGCAGCATTCAGAAAGGGAAGAGATCCTGAAAGGGAAAGGCGTAAGCATCAGGTGGCCAGCCAGTCACCCCAACAAGGTCATGTGCAGGGTTATGACATGGTAGCTGGTTTGGCGTATCCAGTGGCTTTAGCTCCATGCTAGGAACAGCATCACAAGCTGCAAGAGGACTGGGGCGGTTTGCCAATTTGGGACATAAAGCAGGGCAATCCCAGGCTTCTCACAGCCGATACAGATCCAAGTGCCTTGATACCATATAGCAGCTGTGGGGAACGTTTGACACTCTGCTTTGACACTCCAGATGTTGCTGAACTACCAGTCCCAGCACACATCACCAATGGTCAGGGATCAGGGGTGGGGATCCACTAGCCTGCAGGCCACCTTTGTGCAGCCAAGTTCCCCGACAACCAGCTAGTTGTCTAGCATTTGGGAAATGCTGCCCAAAGCAATTTGATGCATTCCCTTCTGGGCAACCTCCCAAGGGCCATATATCCCAGCCGTTGGCAAGACCAGAGGCTAAAATCATCAACAAATGGAAATTTTA
Source organism: Zootoca vivipara (assembly GCF_965207765.1). Lineage (NCBI taxonomy): Eukaryota > Metazoa > Chordata > Lepidosauria > Squamata > Lacertidae > Zootoca > Zootoca vivipara. The sequence continues at coordinate 65,249,730 of NC_142584.1, read as the reverse complement.
TTTTTATACCTTAGGCTAGTTTCTACACCCACCCACATACTCTCTTATCCTTAATCCAAACCAGCAAGAGGCACTACTGGAGTTCAAGGACACATTCCAATCAGACAAAACATGGCAGAGTACACTCCAAGGCCAATGAGCCGTGGCCTGGGCAAAGTTCCAAGAGTCAGACAGAGACTGCTGGAGGCCACTTTCAACGCCTGGCCCTAAGTTTCCCCAACCCTGTCGTAGATGAACACAAACTGCATGCAGGTTAGTACATGGAGTTCCATGCAGAGGAGCGAGTGAGTTGGCAAAGGAGATGGGAAGCTTGGTCCTTCCTCTGTGCCTAGCATAAAAAGCAAATGGGCTGCTAGAGGAGGGTTCCTCCCTTCTCCACAGAAATACAGCTTTTGCCTCTTCTTTGATAACCCCCAATAAGATAGTAAAGCATACTGCAGGATAGTAATGTGGGATGAGGGAAATTATTCACAAGACTGGATTAAAACATAAAAACCAGCAGATAAATTAAGTGGTTTAAGCTCTACTAAAACCACATGCACCCAGGGTGGATTTCACCCAGAACCTAAAGCACACACCAAATAATGTAATGTGCCAGGCTAATAGGTCTGGAAAGGGAGTTTCACAATTTGGGAAATTGCAAAAAGACCCTCTTGCCAGTAGCTATCCTCCTACACTGAGGGGCTACTAAATAAGGACCATCAAAGCGGAACTTAATTGGCAGGCAGGCTCATGTGGGAGAGAATAGCCCTTTCGATACCAAAGTTGTTTAGTACTTTGAAGGTCAACACCAGCACCTGAACTGAACCCAGAAGCAAACTGGCAACTAATGAGAACCTTTTAGTAGTGGGGTGGTGTGATGGCAGTTATCAGCCCCATTAATAACCTGATTGTGGTGCTCAAAACCAATGATGCTTATTTAATGTTTCTCAAAAGTCACATGCAACACATAATAATAGTTTAGCCCAGATGTTACTAGAACATGTACAACTGTAGCTTGTAACTGACATTATGATGTCATACTACGTAGACAGTTATTCAACAAGTGTGGAATTGCATTCTGTTTCACCTCTGCACGTCCCATTATTGTTCACTCTGCACTGTGTTACAGGAGCTACTATTCTACTCTGGGGGCTACAGGGGTCAGTAAACTTTTTCAGCAGGGGGGCTGGTCCACTGTCCCTCAGACCTTGTGGGGGGCCGGACTATATTTTGAAAAAAAATATGAACGAATTCCTATGCCCCACAAATAACCCAGAGATGCATTTTAAATAGAAGGACACATTCTACTCATGTAAAAACACCAGGCAGGCCCCACAAATAACCCAGAGATGCATTTTAAATAAAAGGACACATTCTACTCATGTAAAAACATGCTGATTCCCGGACCGTCCACGGGCCGGATTTAGAAGGCGATTGGGCCGCCCCCGGGCCTTAGTTTGGGGACCCCTCTGATAATCTTTATTGTCATTGCCTCCCTTCAGGAACGGCTGCTCCATCCACCATTTCTTCTTTGGAAGTTCACCCCCTCCATTTGATTGCTCCACATCTTCCCAGTTATCCCAATTTCATTCTCCATTCTTTTACCATGCCACATATCTCTGCTTTACAGCACTGCCCATGATGTCAGGAGAGACTCATGGCCTTGTTTATAGCTTTCTGCAGTACAGGACCTTTCTCCCTCCATTTAGCTGGCGATGCACAGATTCCCTTTTTAGCTTTCAACTTCCATTGTTTTAAATGGCAACTGCTACTCAGTTGGAATTTGGGAGGCACCAGAGTTTAGTGGCAAAGCATTTGATCCTTGGAATCCCCAGTTCAAAGGATCTGGTTGTCAGAGCTGAGAACAGCTGATCTGCCCTGGTGTGAGGCAGCTTCCTGCGCATCTGTTTTTCCTTATGGGTATCCTCCTGAAACAGATCTGGCTCATGGCAAAGTGGGCATAGCAAGGTCATACCAGCAACATCGTGATCAAGCTCCAGCACCACGGTGATGGGATTCAGGAGCGAGATAAGGAATTTCTGCAATAGGGAGCACTGCAGGATCGCGTACATAGTTACCGTACTTGTCAGGATCCCTCGGATAACAAAGCTGGCTTTACCAACTCCTGTTTCTCCAAGTCTCACTAACATGCATTTAGGGACACTTGTTTGCGTTACGTTAAAAGGAAGAGGCGCTCCTCATTATGGGATAATTTTTACCAAAAGCGTATTTACCCAAGGCTGCAGCTTCGTACGTCAGTCATGCCCTCTGGAAACGCCGGCTTTATCTGCGCGCCCTACAAATCTAGTTCCCAGCCGGCACAATATTCTCCTGCGCTTGGCGACCCGGGCGCGTACGAACAAGCCTGCGCGTGCCAAGCCGACGGCGCCTGCCTCCCGGCCCCCTGCCAGACACCACTGCCTGCGGGAGCGCGTGAGGAGAAGTGAAAGGGCAAGGAGAGGAGAAATGAATCGGGGTCCCCAAGGCAGAAAGGAGAGACCCCAGCAGCGGTCGCCAAGCCGTCCCTCTCGGAACCAGAAAACAGCGTCCCTCATGTTCGCGGCGCAACTCACCGGGGGCTCCGCGGGCGGCCGCCGCCATTTCCGCTTCTTCTTTTCGCCCAGGCGCCGTTGGGGAGACCAAACATATCCGCTTTCCCCATCGGAGCTCGACTCAGTGACGAGAACCTCGGCCATCGAGCCCCTTCTGCTCAGTCCCGCCCGTCGGGGGGCGTGGCAAAGCGGAAAGGGTGAGGCTGAGCCGAGCTCCGCTGCTTTATAGGGCCGAGCGGGGCTGGTTGCTTCCGTTGGGATCGGACCGACCCCGATATTATTATTTTCCTTTCCGCGACTCGCTGACGTTGCGAACTCAGATTCGGGAGGGCGGGGCTTAACGGAGCCCCAGGGAGTTCCTCGCCGCAGCTGTTTGCTTCGCAAATATACATCAGGGGGTTAACGACCTTGGTTGTATTTCTCAGCAGGTGGAAAGGGGAAAAGAAGAGTTTCTTGTGGCTGCGGTCCAGAGTCCCGGCCCAAAGGAACCGGGCGCAGACAAAGCAGACACAAAGCAGCTACGCGCTTGTAGCAAACACACAAACACATGATCCTCTGTGTCACTCATGGCTAGGAAAGTGTGAGATCAAGGCATGCTTGAGTCCGGTTCTTGTACTTGGCTTCAGGATGACACCGACGCTTACCTCCAGTTCAGGCCAAGCTAGGCATAACTGGCCTTGCAGTTGCAACTGTGGATACATCTTGCGGCCTAAGCAATCAAGGATACAATTTAGCTATGGGATGATGTTTCTGCAGACTCAGCACTTAGCAAGCTGAAGTCAGCTGTGTACCTGATGTGATCGATTCAGAGTCCCTGCAATACCAGTCTGTCAAGTATCTGTTAAACTGAGCATACTGTCAATGGAGCATCTCCTGAGTAACAATAGGTGCAAATTTGTAAATAGCTGATTGAGGAACCAAGGTATATAAGGTACAGGTAACATGTCCAGACTGATCAAAATAAGGCCATCAGCCTTACATTATCATATATCTTGGCAAACAGGATACAAGCCACATACTCTTTTGGAGACCACCTCTTTCTGCCATCATCACCTTTATCATCATCATTTATACCCACCCACTGGTTTCCCTAGGCACTCTGGACGGCTCCCAACAGAATATTAAAAACACAATAAAACATCAAACATTAAAAAAAACTTCCCTAAACAGGGACATATGTCACATATGACAGATTTGGGTGGTCCTTGGCTAAAGGGCTGTGCAACCATTCAACAAATTTGAAACTTGTTATATATGCTTTTAGAACCCAACTTATTTCTGTGATTGCGAGTTGTTTCAAACATTGTTTAACAATGTGCTTTTATGTTGTAATCTGCCCTAAGATCTAAGGGTGAAGGCTCTCTCCGAAGGTCCTCTTCCTTAAGAAGCTGAACCCCTTGAAGGGACCCCATTTTTATTCTTATTTCAGTCAGGCAATGAACAACAAAAACAAATAAATTCAGCAGCAGTGAGAGCAATTCAAAGCCAATTCAAACTGCTTTTTTCAAGGTTTTATTATTATTATTTCTGACTTTTTAAATTACAAGTACAGAAAGAAAGAAAACATCAAAGAAAACAGAAACAAAAGACCTATGCAGCAACAAAGTATTTTCCAAGTTTGTTTTTATATTCTGAAATAGATACAACTGATGAAGCCTTATTTCTAAAATTCAATTCAAATTGAATTTCCGACAGAGTGCAGCTATCAGACATATGCCGTAGATTGCAAACTTATGGATCTGTGCTTGAAAGCAAAGTCCAAAAGAACTGTACTATATTTCCCCAGTAAACACTCACAGAACCCAGCTATATATAGTGGTTGTTAAGAGATAAGCTGGATCCGGCTGGACTGGATGAATCCCAAGCCGGAATTAATATTGCCAGAAGAAATATCAACAACCTCAGATATGCTGATGACACAACCTTGATGGTAGAAAGTGAGGAGGAATTAAAGAACCTTTTAATGAGGGTGAAAGAGGAAAGCACAAAATACGGTCTGAAGCTCGATATCAAAAAAACTAAGATCATGGCCACTGGTCCCATCACCTCCTGGCAGAAGGGGAAGAAGTGGAGGCAGTGAGAGATTTGACTCTATTGGGTTCCATGATCACAGCAGATGGTGACAGCAGTCACGAAATTAAAGGATGCCTGCTTCTTGGGAGAAAAGCAATGACAAACCTAGACAGCATCTTAAAAAGCAGAGACATCACCTTGCTGACAAAGGTCCGTATAGTTAAAGCTATGGTTTTCCCAGTTGTGATATATGGAAGTGAGAGCTGGACCATAAAGAAGGCTGATAGCCAAATAATTGATGCTTTTTAATAATGGTGCTGGAGGAGACTCTTGAGAGTCCCATGGACTGCAAGAAGATCAAACCTATGCATTCTGAAGGAAATCAGCTCTGAGTGCTCACTGGAAGGACAGATCGTGAAGCTGAGGCTCCAATACTTTGGCCACCTCATGAGAAGAGAAGACTCCCTGGAAAAGACCCTGATGTTGGGAAAGATGGAGGGCACAAGGAGAACAGGGCACAAGGAGGGCACAGAGGATGAGATGGTTGGACAGTGTTCTCGAAACTACCTACATGAGTCTGACCAAACTGCGGGAGGCAGTGGAAGACAGGAGTGCATGGCATGCTCTGGTCTATGGGGTCACGAAGAGTTGGAACCGACTAAACAACAACAAGAGATAAGCTCAGCAAGCAAATCTTTTTCTTTATCTGGCCATGCACGCGCTTCTCTTTCCCACAGATCCTTCCAACAACTAACCCAATTACGAAACAAAATTAAAAAATTCCTTCCAGTAGCAGCTTAGAGACCAACTAAGTTTGTCATTGGTATGACATGCACACGAAAGCTCATACCAAATGACAAAACTTACTTGGTGTCTAAGGTGCTACTGGAAGGATTTTTTAAATTTTGTTTAGACTACGGCAGACCAACATGACTACCTACCTGTAACTAAACCAATTACGGTCTCACTCTCATCACAAATCATGCCATCTTGGGGTGGGGTGGGGGTGGGGAACAGGCAGAGAAGCAATGTCTCCTATTCTACCAAAATAAAAAAATTCCTTCAGTAGCACCTTAAAGACCAACTAAGTTTTTATTTTGGTATGAGCTTTCGTGTGCATGCACACTTCATCAGATTCATCCTATTCTACCAGTGGGGCAGTATCGCTTGGATGGAGAAGAGGCGTACATAAGATTCTTCTCCTATGAAACTCTTATTTAGAAAATTTAAAAATCAAACTTGTCAGTTAAATTCTCGGCTTTTCCCTTTGCACACCCAGCAACTATTTTCTTTCTTCATACTGTATCTATCTATCCAGCGCGAAGAAAAATGAGAGTACCCCTTTAAAAAAGCACTCTTATCTTATCTTATCTTATCTATCTATTTATTTATCTTCACCATCCTGTCACAGCAGTCAGTGAGGGTCGATTCTTGCCACAAAAATATTTCTGTCAAAGCACAAGGGATTTTCTTCCATTCATGTCCGTTTCATTTATTAAAAATTCAGCCCCGCTGCGCCTGCGTACTGAATGCACGCGCGCGGTGTCCGCGCGCCGAGTTTCCTCCCAGCGCATCTCTCGCAGAACAGGGCTCGTAAGGCAACGGAAGCGCTGCCTTTGTTACCCGGAAGGGAACGCTGCCGCCACCGCCAGCTCCGCCCGCTTCGGTTGGTCCCGGTTGCCATGGCGCTCTCCCCGTACGTGCAGTCTATGCAGGAGCTGTTCCGGGCCAACACGCGCATCCGCGAGTTCCCCGCGCACGTGGCCAAGGTCCACTCGGTGGCTTGGAGCTGCTGCGGCCGCCGCCTCGCTTCCGGCTCCTTCGACAAGACCGCCAGCGTCTTCGTGCTCGACAAGGACCGGCTGGTCAGTGCTGGGGGTGCCCTTTGCCAGGCGGGGAAATAAGGAGGAGTAGAGAGACCAGTTGCCACGGCCGGAGGCTGGGGTGAATCCTGCTCACTTGGGCGCCTAGCAGTGGTGACTTCGCTCCCCAGCATATGGATCTCTGGGATACGTGAGGAAAAGTCGACGCATTTAGGGCTTTTTTGGTTTAGAGGTGGCATGAAAGGAGTGCATAAAACTATGCGTGGCATGGAGAAAGTAGATACCATCTCTCATAACACACTGGAAGTCCTGGGGATCCACTGAAACTGAATGGGAGAAGACAGAAGAAAGTGCTCCTTCACATCACATAGTTAAACCATGGAATCCGCCCCCAGTAATAGTGGTAGCTGCAAACATGGATGGCTTTAAGAGAGGATTGGATAACTTAACATGCTTCTTTCCATGTTTGGAGACAGTATGTTTCTGAATACTCGTTGCTGGAAACCACAAGGTCCTACTTTTGGGCTTATAATATGGTTGGCCACTTTGAAAACAGGATGCTGAACTAGATGGGTCATTGGTCTGATCCAGCCAGTCTTTCTGGAGTTCTTATTCCTAAGAGAGGTTTGAACCGAAAACTGAGCACTTAGGCTTGGATGATAGTGTGCTTAGAATGATTATTAAGTCTAGTTAGGCTGCTTGTGAGATGCACGGTAATTCAAAGGGTCATCATAACATTTCCCTTTTGAGGGATGTGTGTGTGTGTGTGTTGATTACTAGTTTAGAACTTTACTGTTTTCCCTAGGTGAAGGAGAATAATTACCGTGGCCATGGAGACAGTGTGGACCAGTTGTGCTGGCACCCCAGTAACCCGGACTTATTTGTCACTGCATCTGGAGACAAAACCATCCGTATATGGGATGTTCGCACTACAAAATGTATTGCCTCAGTGAATACCAAGGGTAGGTATCAATAATATTCACTGAAAACAAAGCTGTCCTATATGCTTTTGTTTTGTATTTTGCAAGGGTTTACTGCTTTTAATGGGGGGCAAGTACAAGAAACTGAGAGGCAGTCAATCTCCACTGGCAACCTAGCCCACACAAACCATCCTTCTTTTTCTATGATCCAGGTCCATCTTTGTTTCTCATGAAGGGGCTGAGATCGAAATTAAGTTGTACTGTGACTGTATTTCAAAAGCATTAATTGAAGGTATAACTTATAGATACCGTTTTATCAGTACCACTAGAAACCATTTAGAGGGTTGAGCGGGGGATGAGATTCTTAATGGTGTTTATAATGCAGCTATTTTGAGCTGCGTGGGACTGGTAGTTGGAGACCAACAGTAATTGGAGGGCCACAGGCTCCATATCTCTGGCGAAGAGAGTATAGGTAGATAAGCTGCATTTTATAGGGCTGGGTATACGTGATTATGTTAGAAGTTCTTGGCTTAAAAATGCAGGAGTTTGTGTGTTGACTGAACTGCTCCTGCCCCGGGAAGGAATTCAGTAGGTTCAATTGCCCCTTCCTCACTTTTACAGGAGAGAATATTAACATTTGTTGGAGCCCCGACGGACAGACTATTGCAGTAGGGAACAAGGATGATGTGGTCACTTTCATTGATGCTAAAACATATCGGTCCAAAGCTGAGGAACAGTTCAAGTTTGAGGTGAATGAGATCTCTTGGAACAATGACAACAACATGTTCTTCCTCACCAATGGCAACGGTTGCATCAACATCCTCAGGTACCCTCACCATGGCCTTTACTGGGAAGGGCAGCAAGTGAGTTGGCTGTGGGGAAAAATACTTGTGGGGTATCTGAGGGAAAACTGCCTCATGGACCTACTTAGGCCTAAGGACCAGAGGTTTCCCCATCATAGAGGCACAATAAGTATGAACTCTTCCCTGATGCCACCCTGTGTCCCAGCTCATACCTTTGGTTGGTTGGTACAGACCTACGGCCTTATCCCTATTCCAGTCAATGTAAAAGAAGTAGTTTTGTGCCTTCCCTCTATATCTGTCATTCCCTTTAAATTGGACATCTAAATCTGTCGTTTGGATACCTCTTAAATGACCTCATATTCCTGCGGGGAACTCTGTAAGTGGAATACAAAAAAAATTGTGTTATTCCTGTTGTTATTATTCAGTGACTTACAACTGCCACAAAACCTCCCTCGACTGAGCAACTTTTGTTGTCTCTACTATACAAGCAGGTTTTAGCTTCCATTTTGTGACCAGTAAGAAGACATTTCTAGATGTTACATAGCTGTTTCCTCCCCAACCTCACTCCAACTTCATTTCTTTAATTTTCTACAGCTACCCAGAGCTGAAGCTCATCCAGTCAATTAATGCCCATCCTTCAAACTGCATCTGTATAAAATTTGACCCAACGGGCAAGTATTTTGCTACAGGAAGTGCTGATGCATTGGTTAGCCTCTGGGATGTGGATGAGCTTGTATGCGTGCGATGCTTTTCTAGGTGAGTTACCTTGATCTGTGAACTTAATGACCCTAGGGGTTGTCAAAAAGTACACCATACCTTATTTTGCACTCCTGCAGCTAGGTATGTAGATTGGATAAATAATTCTTAACCACTTGTACACTGAAGTGCTCTGAATGGGCTGTTGCTCTTGGAAAAAATTGAACTGGAGGAGGTCATGATAGATCTTTCCATGTTTGGAAGATTGAGCGGGAGGAGGTCATGATTGATCTATGAAAATGTCAATTCAGTTTGCTTCCTTGGCAGGGTAGACTGATTTATATCAAGGTAATTTAAATCACTAAGAAAAAAAGACAAGTTTATAAAGCATTGGATTTAAATAAGTTGTTTTTATTTTAAAATTCACATTTTTCCTGATCAAGCAGATATGCTATCCAGTTACTGTATTGTAAAACACACTGCTCAAACTAAGCTGAGCTTTTATACAATCTATGAGCATAATCCAAAAACTTTGCTTCTAAAGTTCATAACATCTTTGTGGATATAAGAGACAGATTTTTGTTCAAACCTTTTTTTTACATTTATATAAGCAATGACTTGTAAAGATACTGTCTTTCTCAGTGTTTAGTAACAATAATTTAATAAATAATCTAATAATTTGAGTACAGTACTTAACTTACTGCAAAGTTCTAGTAGTTGGGTGGGTACATGGATAGTATTGTCACTGTGATTTCCAATGCTTAACTTTAAAAGTCAGAATTTTGCCATGGGTCATTTTTTTTGTTTACATAGTAAAGCAGCCTTTAACTCAGTCTTTTTATCTGATGTACTTCTGGAAGTTGTTATGCGCATGTTGTGATTAAGTTGGATACAACCCATACAGTATTTTATTGTGGGTAGAAATCAATTTCCCACCCTTTTAAAAAATCATGATTTTCTATCCAACCTGAGTGACAATGGGAAAAGCAAGCTTGGAGGATTATTAGGAAAGCAGTTGAATATTAAATGGCTCATATAACTGCTAGATGTGCAGCCTCATATGGAATATGGTGAACAAAAAAGAGTAAGGAGGACATGTTCAAGATCAAGAATATTTATTATTTTACATGTAACTTAAAATAAGTGGAAACAAAATAAAAATAAGTGGTGTGGCCTGAGAAGAGAGGAGAAAATTTTATGCCTTTCCTAATACTTTAACTCTGGCTAACACAATCTATTGGCAGAAAAGTCAGAGAAATTACAGACTGTGTGTAGCTATGTATATGTACCGTATACTGTATGTGAGTGTGTGTGTGAGTGTAGTAATTAATGTACGTTTGTTACCGCAAGATATTATGGCCTCTGGCTTAGCATTAAATGGGGGGATTAGACAAATTAATGGAGGATTGCTTTATCAACAGCATGATGGTGACTAAATAGAACTGCCATACCCAATGGCAGTATTTTTCTCCCTGTTGCTAGGAAGAAATAAAGAGGGAGAGTTCTTGGCTTTTGGTGCTATTTTCATGGTTCCAAGAGACATCTGACTGGTATCTGTCTTCTCACCCCCGGCCCTTATTTCATTTGCTGCTATATTTCAGGCTCGACTGGCCTGTGAGGACATTGAGTTTCAGCCATGATGGGAAGATGCTGGCTTCAGCCTCTGAAGATCACTTCATTGACATTGCTGAGGTAGAAACAGGTCAGTGCTCTTCTTCTCACCGTCTGCCAAGAAAGTCAAAGCAATTCTAAAAACACGTACTAGGGAATGAACTCAGATGAAGATCATGTTGGTTTTGAATAAGCACTCACTATCAATGTGTGTTACACTTTTCCTGTCATCTACTGGAGGTTCCCTAAATTTCTTTTGGTCCATTCCTAGACCTAAAAACTTGGCAAAGCTACGCATATCTGCTTTGGGGGAATCCAGGCGGAACATGCAGGAATGGGAGGATATTGTCTCAGCCAGAGGTGGGGAACTTGACAGCCCATGGGGCCTTCCCATTTGTTCTCGCCTCCTGACATCCAGGCCCTGCAGCAATTAGGATTGAAAATAGTCTCTTATAGGCTCCAAAAATCTTCTTTCAAGTTTACTTGCTGCACAGGGGCATTTGTGGGGGGAGGGTTGAAGGGATAAGCCTTTCCTTCCTATATGCTGCGACGCCCACCCCCACACAAAATTAACCCCACTCTGCAATTTGGCTTGAAAGAAGCCGACCTTATGAGTCGTAATCACTTAGGCTGGAAAAAAGAATTGTTAGGGTGCTGCGAGAAGAGTGAGTGTGGGTGCACTCTATGGAAACATGAGTGTTTGTGTGCTTCATTTTTGCTAACGCGAACCTTGCCCATTTTTGTTTTTGTGGCCACTGCTAGCATACGTCCCTTGGAAGAGTGCCCATGATGTAATGTGCCTGTGAAGAAAGTGCCCCATCCTTAGCCTAAGCTCTTCTTGTTCTCAAAGCAAAAGAGTGCCTGTAATTTTATGGACCACCAGTATTTTATAAATCCCTCCTCTGTTCTTGCTGGTTGAGAGCTTTTAGCTTTGAATTGCACTTGTAATTTTATGTAAAAAGATTGTGGTTTGAAAGTCTTCTTTGATGGAAGTCATTAAACGGCATTCTTGTACAGAGGTGAGCCAAGGACAGGGTGTCCTAGCTGCATTTGTCTTGGTTCCTGGGTTAATTCTGTCTTTATACTTCAGGCGAGAAACTGTGGGAAGTGCAGTGCGAGTCTTCAACGTTCACTGTGGCTTGGCATCCAAAACGGCCCCTGTTGGCCTTCGCCTGCGATGACAAAGATGGCAAATATGATAGCAGCAGAGAAGCTGGAACTGTGAAGCTCTTTGGTCTTCCCAATGACTCATAAGAGAAACCTCCCGGGGACTGTATTTGTAACCTGGTATTCCTAGTCAAGGCCACGTATGCATTGCTTCTCTCTTTCCAATTTTTGAGCAGGAGCAGCACCATGGCTTGACATTCCCATGCCTAGAAAGCTTTCTTTTTGAAGTTTTTGTAAAATGCCCAACCATTCTAAAAGGCACAGAGGCTGACTAAATTCTCCAATTTCTAGGCCATTAATTGTTTTTTACTGCAAAGACATAGCTGCCAATTTCTCCCTTTTTTTAAGGGAAATTCCCTTATGCTGAATAGGCTTCCTCGCGAGAAAAGGGAAAACTTGGCAGCTACGCTGCAAAGAGGAAGCTGCAGCTGCCAATGGATTTGAGTGTCTTGTGTGCTGTGCGTGAAATTAGGAAAACAATCCCTGCCTTCTAGTTTCTCAGGATGTAGCAGGCAGTCCTTCTAAATCCGTGTGACTGTGCCATTGTCATGACTTGTGGCCTCCCTTAAAGATGGAAAGACTGGGGAATATGCTTGTTTTCTGTTGTCACATTTGGAATCCTCCTTTCCCTTTGGAGGAATTGGCATCTGCCTCCTTTGGAGGTTGTGTGTGTATCTTTCATTCCTTTTGCACCTTAGGGTAATGAAAGGAGAAGGGATCGGGAATAGGGTTATTTTTTGTTTGAACCTGTTCTTGTATTTTGGATAATTTGTTTCAGTAAATAAAAACATAAAACCTGTCGTGTGTTGTCGTTTTTAAAAAGCCAATATATTGAACTACCAGGATGTACAAATAATGCAATTGCAAAAATACCCCTCTGTGCCACTGTTTTCTCCGAAGAACAGCATAATGAAACTGGAAGGTGCAAAGAAAGGCAGACTTAGGGATGTTTTTGTTTTGCATGGGGCTTCCTGGAAGCATTTGGTTGGCTGCTATAAATTGGGATGCTGAAGTAGAAAAAATTGGTCTAATCCTTCAGGTTTCCTGCCACAGTCACCCTAGCTGCTGGTGCTTCAGCAGCATTCTTCTTGGTTAAGGCTTCCTTCCACCCCTTTAATGACATGCTTAGTGATGTTTTCGGGTCACTCCTGGGTTTGGTGCTGTGCATGCATGCGCAGTGACACTTCGTTTGGGCTCTAATTAATTGGTGGTGCCTATACTTTTATTTTATATTGAACATTGCCTTCAAATTATTTTTGAAGAAGGGCAGCATATAAGTATTTTAAATAAATGAACATAAACATCCTATTAATGATGGTGAGAAGGGTAAGCGAGTATTTTCAGATTGAAACTCTGGAACCTAGATCACAACATAACAAATTCATTCTTTTTTTGTAGTACTGTACATTTTTTAATCAGCAAATTTGCAGTCCTTTCTGGAGCCAAGCTTCATGATGCCTGTGTTGGCATATTATTTCCACTGGAGGGCAGTTTGACCCTTTAGTTAGTAGTAGTAGAAGAAGTAGTGATTCTGGCAATCCCAATGCTCGGCCAATTAAAGCCCATTCTCCATTTTGCACCAATTGTTCCCTGGCAGGTCAGCTGCTACATTAGTAAGATTTGTTTGGAGCCTCTTCAAAGCTGAAATCAAACGGCTACAGTCCATGAATTATGTAGATGCTAATGCTGTAGCCTGCAGGAAGCTCCACTGGCACAGTCTGCTACCCAGCCATTTTTCTGAAAGGAAAACAGATCTCTGCAGGGAATGGGGGAATCCACCAGACACCCTATTCATGGGGGCACTAAAATACTTAAGTAGTTGATTTGCATGGAGTGTAGAGTTTCACACAAGTTAAGCTCTACTAGGGACTCTAAAACTGCCATGGATCAATATTAGTCTTGACAAACCAGGTTGGTAGGCACAGGTTGGACAATTTGAGCTGTGTTGGGGAACCTGTTGTCCTCCTGGTGTCATTAGACACTACCTCCCATCATTCATAACCAGCGTGGCAAGTGATTGGAGATGAGGGGACTTGTAGTTCAGCAACATTTGAAGGACCTCAAATTTTTAACAGTGGACTAGAATCGCACTGACGATACCTATGAGACTGGCACATTTTAGGTAAAGGCTGTGTAAATGCTAGGCATCTAGTATCACACATAAGACACACATAAAAATTATGAATGATGATAAACTTGCATGGAATGCACTTCGTAGTCAATTACTGAAGACATATTTGATCAGACAAGGCTCTTGGCTATTGACTGTCAGTTCTTAGAATGAGCCCAGGAGAAAAGGAGAATTGAGGATGAGCAGGGATGCTGGTAATCCCTAATGGATGAACTTCCTCAATTAGCTGGTTTCCCAAGGATTGCTGTAATCAGTGGGGATGTAGCAACAAGAATATGAGAAGAGCCCTACTATGCTACTCAAAGGCTAAATCTAGTCCAGTACATTCTGTCCCCCAACAGTGGCTAGCCAGATGCTTTGGGAAGTTTACAAGCTGAGAGGTACACTGCCCCTGACTCTGGAAGTTCAATTATATTGTTGTTGTTTAGTCGTTTAGCCGTGTCCGACTCTTCGTGACCCCATGGACCAGAGCACGCTAGGCACTCCTGTCTTGCACTGCCTCCTGCAGTTTGGTCGATTATATTACTGTAGCTAATTGTTATAAACTTCCCCTCTATGAATTCATCTAGTCTTTAAAAAATGCCTGATCTATACCGATGACATTGTTATGGCACAAGAGAGGCAGCAGGGGGATGGCAAGCTGTAGACTGACTGGGTGGGGATGTAGAGAGATGCCCTGGGCTGCTACAGTTCCAGCTCTGTCCAGAAGCCTGCCGGGATTCTCAGCAGGCGACCTGTCTTCTATTCCTCTCCATGGCACTAATCATAGCGATTACTTAATTCTATTCCAAGCAGGGCTGAGCCCTCCAGACCAAAGAGCTGCTACCGTATTATCCTCTCTGGCTCTGCTGCCTTAGTCCTTGCAGCAATCAGCTCCCATTGTCTTCCCCCAGCCTATAGTGCTGCCCCTGGGGAACTTGCAAGTAAACACAAGGCTAAGGGAGCTTCATACCAAGCTTAGGCACCCAGTGTTTATGCCTCCCCCTCCTCCTGCACAGCTTTTCTTCTGTGTTCAGGTGGGTCAAGACAAATGGGACTCCTGTAGGCATTATTCATGAGGGCAAACCTGCATTAGTCACAGCCTTCTTAATGCACAAGAGCACCATTCTTCTCAAAGGATATCATTCGGCGAAGAGATTCTGCATTCCCTTATTTGCTTCGTGCTCACCAACAGCAGCGCTTTCAGCATGGACGCCCCTTTAATGAATCTGTGCCGCCCCTAGATGTTGCTGAACGAACTACAGCTCCCATCATCCTTTTTCACTGGCCATGCTAGCTTGGGTTGGTTGATGGGAGTTGGGAGTACAGCAGCATCTGGGGAGGAATTAGACTACAACTGACCATATTGGTCAGGCCAGTTGGGGCTGATTGGAGTTGGAATCAACAATATGTGGAGGGCCACAGGCTCCCCACTTTTGACTTATGAACATAGGAAGCACACCTTATGCTGAGAGAGACCAAAGGTCCATCTAGCCCAGTATTCTCTTCTCTGACTGGCAGCAGCTGTCCAACATTTCACACAGAGGTCTTTGCCAGCCCTTTAACTGGCAAAGATGCTTTACTTGGAACCTGAAATCTTCTGCATGCAAGGAGTGTGCTGTTTGGTGGTGTTCATGGAAATAAATGGTTTAGGCCAGAGTAAGCATATTTTGTCCTCTTCAGACAGGAGCCTTATACCCTTTTAAATCTTTCAATTGATGTAGAAGTTCCAGCATGTTGAGTTTTTACTGAACTTAAGCAATTGTTGATATGAACATAGACCACATTGCCACAACATAATGTTCTGCATGTTGATAGGGATTTGGAGATTCCCCTGTAAGTCACATGGGAACATACTTACAAATGGTTAAGAATCAATATTCTATAACAAATTTTTCAATATAAGACACATATGATCACCAACATAAAGAAAGGAAAGAGAGAAATTAGAAAGAAAAATAAAAACCTATTCCTGTCCCAAGAATAAGTAGTGTCTGTTGAAAAGTGTTCCAGAATGCATGGGCTATCCTTTTCCAGTTTTGCACCAGCAGGTATTGTTACTGGGAAGAAACTTTTGCCTTCCAATCCAGGAAAGCAAAGAAAGTAGAAATGCTTACAGACTTGAATAAAGCAAGATACTGGTACATGTGAAAAAAAACTTTTAATTAGCAGAGGGAAAATCAGGGCTTTTTTTCAGCCAGAACTCGCTGGAACTCAGTTCTGGCACCTCTCAGGTGGGCGCCATTGCCATTCTCAGAGAACAAGGGAGGCGTTCATGGTGGGTTCTGACACCTTTTTCTAGAAAAGTAGCACTGGCGAAAAACTGCACCAGTGTTATAGAATCCCAGAATCATAGAATTGTTGAGCTGGATGGGACCCTGAGGGTCATCTAGCCATAGCCAGTGCAGTGCAGGAATCTCAGCTAAATCATCTGTGACAGATGGCCATCCAAACTCTGCTTAAAATCCTCTAATGAAGGAGAGCCCACAACCGCCAGAGGGAGCCTGTTCCACTGTCAAACGGCTCTTAATTGTCAGTAACTTCCTCCTGATGTTCATTCAGAATCTTCTTTCTTGTAACTTGAATCCATTGTTCTGGGTCCTACCCTCCGGAGCAGGAGGAAACAAGCTTGCTCCATGGGACAGCCCTTGCTCTGAACCTGAAGTGCTTTTTTTTCCTGGCTGGAATGTATTCTTGAACCCTAGTAATGCCTCTGGTTTGTTTGGATGAGGGATAGAGACAGGTGTGGGAGGACACATAGAAACTAGTCTGTTCCACTTGCTGCTCTATACATGCTTTCCTCTAGCCCCCCCCCCCACTGGCATGTGACCTAGAAGGGAATATGGCCCTGAGGCAGAAAATAGTCTCCCGGCCCTGCCATATATGGTGTCACTATCATGTGGCTGAAAGCTAGGGGAAAGAATGAGGTAAAGAATGAGGCAAGAATGAGGGGCAAGAATATCTGTCAGGTTGAGAATCCAATCATAGCCTCCTCTTTCTCTCACATCGGCATGATAAGACACTTTACCTCAGGAAAGTGCCTTGGAGGAGAAAAGCTGCCATGATTTATTCCTCTTACATCAGACAGCAATGGCCCTCATGCAGGCCTTCTCTCACACCCAACTTAGGCCACGTTCATGCCATACATTTAAAGCACTATGATACCACTTTAAACACTCAGGGCTTCCACTAAAGAATTATGGGAACTGTAATTTGTTATAGGTACGGTTCCCGGGATCTCCACATAGGGCTGGGAAAGAATCCCACCTGAAACTGTGGAACTCCCAATCCATAGACAACATTGTGCATAGATGGACTCGTCTAGGTCAGCTTCCTAATATGCCAGTCACAGCCCTCACCCTCTTCCCCTGAACTACCAAACGCAGACCCCAAACTCGAGGGCAGTGGTGGTGCCAAGACTAAGTTTGTGCTGCCTTCACTGGCAGAGCAGCATCAATGTGACGCTGAGTGCAGGTAATAATAATGATGATTATGATTATTTATACCCAGAAGAATATTAAAATACAATAGTCATCAAATATTATGTATGGCATGATGGCATGGGTAAGGATCTGCATTGCCTGTATGTCTGAAAGACATACTAAGGGTCACCTACCCAATATGAATAGTGAGGCAAGGGACAGCGGTTCCACAGAACCTGGGTGCCACGCCTTTTCTCTTGGTCGCTTTGTTTTGGGAAAGAGCACTAAGCAATATGAGGAATCTGTGAGAGAGGGAAAGAAGGTGGACTCTCTTTATTTCCAGGGGTTGGTGTGGAAAGTGCCTTGGTATATAGAATGGTAGCTTGCTCACAAAAATCCAGCTTATCTGGACAGCTAGAACTCACAGGCCTTGTAAATTGCAAGGGCAGAGCCTGCTTAAAAGTTAATAAGGGAAAGGAACAGCCTTCAAAGTGGCCTGTGAGATGTTTCACACTCTGTCTTTATGACACGGTCTGTGCATAGTCCTGGAGCTGTCATCCACATGCTGGATGAATTAGTCAGTGACCTCAGGTTGTTGTGGCAGTGCCTGATAGACACATCTATCTGGGACTATGTCCTGATAAGAGTAAACACAACCATGAAGGATTGCAGCAGCACTTACATTTGGTAGGCCTTCATCTTCTGAGCTTGCTTTATGTTACTGCATGCACTGAATGATCAACTGTAAACCGACCTCACAAGACCCAAAGTAATCTTAGCCTTACTGTGTGTACTCGCTGGTGGGCTGCGATAACTTTTACCCTGCTTTTCAGACAGAGAAGTGAAGTTTGCAGGGAGGCAGCAACTTGCCCAAGGTCACCCGGCAGCAAACAGCAAGCCTGTATCCAAGCCAGGCAGCTCCTGAGCTCCCCGGGTGTTGGCTTCTTGCTGAAGAAGGGTTGCACTTTCTGCCAGTCATTACCATATGGCAAGCACTGTAGTGCCCAGCAGGGATCTGGCCCAAAGAATGAGAGCAGCTTGTTCCTAGCTCTCTGTCTGACACAAATATCCTGCAGTTGCCAGTAATGCTGGCTCTAAAAACTCTTTGCTTACTAGTACAGAGAGTGCATTGTTATTCTCATCCAACTGCTGGGGGCAGGTCATAGTATTTAAAATAAGAGCATGGCTGCCACTCTCACCTGATGTGTGACCAATGAACAGCAATAAGGTAGGGCTAGCGACCCAGGTGGCGCTGTGGTTAAACCACTGAGCCTAGGGCTTGCTGACCAGAAGGTCGGCGGTTCGAATCCCTGTGACGGGGTGAGCTCCCGTTGCTTGGTCCCAGCTCCTGCCAACCTAGCAGTTCGAAAGCACATCAAAATGCAAGTAGATAAATAGGAACCGCTACAGCGGGAAGGTAAACGGCGTTTCCATGTGCTGCTCTGGTTTGCCAGAAGCAGCTTTGTCATGCTGGCCACATGACCTGGAAGCTATACGCCGGCTCCCTCGGCCAATAATGCGAGATGAGCGCGCAACCCCAGAGTCGGTCACGACTGGACCTAATGGTCAGGGGTCCCTTTACCTTTAGCTAGCTAGCACCTGGTGATCCTGTGAGATTATTCTCTCTAGCTCTGCCCATTCCTAGGGGAAGAGAACAAGAGAGGGAGGCTGTGAATCACTGTCGCATTTGTTGAAGGAAGCTGGCACCAGCAATGACTAAAACTCTCCCCCTGCCTCCAGCTTTCCTTGGGGCTTGAAGGAGAGGTTTAAGAGAGTATGCACTGAGATTAATGTAAGGAAGCAAGTATCAACACTTAATGAACCATCTCTTGAACAGTTTTGGGTCAAACAGGTTCCTCACCACTCCAGAAGTGGGTTATCTCTGTCCTAATGAATGAGCAGAGGCTGGAGTGGGAGGAAGCATGTTAAGTACACTTTCCCAAAACCTGGGAGAGCATTCTGTCAGAACAAGCATTTTTGCTTGCTAGAAAGAACCAGCCCCTCTCATCTCCCACTGTGCACTGTTCTGGAGGTGTGTGCAGGGGGAAGGGAGATCCTTGTCAACCCTGCCCATGAATTATTTTTCTGCAGGGACCCTTATTTGGGCCCCCAGCAGAGGTGGCTAACTTGCAGCTCTCCAGGCATTGTGGGGGAGTCTCCAGTTCTACAAACCTCAGCCAGCATGCCCAATGGTTAGGAATGATGGGACTTGTAGTCTAGCAACATCACACACGTGTGTGTGTGTGTGTGTGTGTGTGTGTGTGTGTGTGTGTGTGGGAGGGGAACTGGCTCTCTAGCCCAGGCCTACAGCAAACTTAGCAAAGTGTTTCATCCTATCAAAATTCTTTCTCCTTTTCTGTAACTAGTCTCTCTGCAAAGAGGGGGCAACACTTGAATTAATGGGGGAATGGGGAGGGAGGGATCCAATCCAATTCCCCAGACCCCTCTCCCAGTTTTAGACAAAACACACTCCCACCTTAGCTGTCTAAAACCTGTAGGGAAGGGAGCTGTTACAAAAGGGTCTCCAGGGTCTGCTTTGAAATCTGAGCACCAGAGGCAGTCCCACAACTCTCCCACAAAGCGTTGCTCCTGTGTCAACCTCAATTCTCTTCTCTATAACTGCTGCTGCTGCTGCAATCCCTCCTCCCAAACGTGCAGCCAGAGAAACGCTTGACACAGGGCAATGTACAAATTTCTTTATTTTATTATTTCTTCAAAGACTAGTAAGAGCAGGATGGTCACCATAGGGTGGCTGGATGGAGGCTCTTTGACTCTTTGCTGTCCCCTTCTGCCTGCGTCCTCCACCCCACCTAGGCAGGGAAAGGGGTGTCACCGGCTCCCTGCTTGGTCCTCCAGGTTAAATGGAAAGGCTGGCGGAGTGCGAGGGCAATGGCTCAGAAGTGGTGCACTCCGTAGCCTAAGGTGTTCATCTCTCTGGCGGGAGACGGACATCCCCCAGCAGCTTTAACCTGAAGGGCCCGCAGGGTGCTCGGCTTGCCCCATATCTTTCCATTGGGGAACCCCTTCAGCACACTTAGCCCCATCGCTGTGTTCGATGTCCTTCCCAGGTGCAGGTGGGATGAGGACTAGCCAGGTAGACACAATGACCCTAGAAAGCAGAGATGGCACAAGCAAGGCAGGATGGTTTACACATTCCGGCAGGTTAGTGCACAAGGCAGTAGGGCTGCCTGCCGCCTCCCAATACAGAGCAGTGAAAGGCAAGCAGACAAAGGGGAATGCATGCACAGTGGGGTGGGGAGGATGCAGGGCCCCTCCGGCAATGCTCTTGACTGGGTCATGGAGGGGACTGGGATCAGTTCTTCTGTGCCCATGTGGAGCCCCTGAGGGATATCCTGCTCTGGAAGCAATCTGTAAACAAATGGGTTGCACACTTGGAACACATTGGAACTGACACACTGGAGACTCCAGCACACCCCCTGGGTTTGTGCCAATGCACACACATCCGCCCTCGCAACAAGTACTGGCACATTCACATGTACACCACTGGCTTTGCCCACATTCTCATGCATCCACGCGCTCACAGAGATATGCACCACATCATAGGAATAGTGAGCATTCCTTCCTCTCTCTCTCTCTCTCTCTCTCTCTCTCTCTCTCTCTCTCTCTCTCTCTCTCTCTCTCTCTCTCACACACACACACACACACACACACACAGAGTCAGGCATGCACTAATGTAAACAGACACTCATATGTGTGATTCTGAGCCTTAAAATGTGTAGGAGAAAAAGGGAGTTAAGGGATGTCGGAAGTGGCCAGATTTATTTGCCTTATACATGGGATGGTGGAGGGAGGCTGGCTTAAACCTACTGGTGTATATGCTAAAACTTTTACCCCCCCCCCTTTATGTGCATACACACACTGAAGTGCACATACACCATCATATTAGAAGCAGCTTCTTCTCAATTTACTAAAAGTGATAATGATGAAGCACCAGGCAAGGGGTTTCCTCCAGGCTACCTTGGTGATGGCCTGGGAACTGTTGCAGTGCAGTGCCTCCCAGTGCCGCAAAGACAACATCAGAAGCTCAAGGTCATGATATAGAGGCCAGCAGAAGCCTTGCAGCCAGTGGGATCCAGGGCTGTCAAAGCCTACTGTGTGGGATCGGGCCACCAACGTGTGGCTGTAGCATTAAAAAAATAAAGTAAACCGAGAGCATCAGCAACACCACCCCAAAGGCAGGAAGCTGGCTTCAGCATCAGCCCTTTGCCCCATGTGAGAAGTGGACTTATTGCAGTTTTCAGCATTCAGCCAGCAGGGTCCAGCAGCAGACAGCGGACGTGTGAGAGCCCAGGACAAAGCAGTGCCACCTCGCCACAGAGCTCACCTGCCAGCAGCCAGCAGGGAGCATCCTGAATTTCCGCTGGCCAGTCCCTGCACAACACAGTCATGCTCTGTGTCTGGTGAGAGGTGATTGCACACACAATGGTCGGCCATGGCAAAAACGGTTTGTGAGCAAATAAGGTGCTGAATGGGCTGCTTCCCCTTTGCCACCTCCATCCTGGCCCTCTCTACTCCGCCCTGCCCGAAGCTCCTCTGCCCCCCACCCCCAAGTCCTGAGCTCCATGGAGCCGTACAGTGACCATCTCGTGAGTGACTAGCAGAGACAATAAGACAGATGGCAGGCGTTGGGGTGAATTACCCTGTTACAGAGACACCAATGCAAAAAAGACACGCATGGGCCACATGGTGGGTGGCCAGAGACACAGACAAGCGGGCAAGGGGGGGGAGGCCCCCCCCCCGGGACACTCCTTTGTACAAGATGAGAGAGCGCGGCCCGCAGAGTTTTTAGTGTTGATAGTATTGCAGTCTAACTGATATGGCTTTAACTATTAAGGAAGGAAGGAAGGAAGGAAGGAAGGAAGGAAGGAAGGAAGGAAGGAAGGAAGGAAGGAAGGAAGGAAGGACACTCAATGGAGGGAGATTTCTTTTATATTCAAACTCAACCCCAACATAAAAGCAAAAGCCCCCCAGGGGCAGTGGGGAATCTTGGGATGGAGGAACAATTGGGATCTTCTTTCCCAAACAAATATACAGAAGAATGAGAACCACAAGACTTCCTCAAGGAAGGCTGGGCCCTTGCCTTTGTTTTCAGCAGTGGCCAAGGTCTGGTGTTGTTTGGCAGGGTGCCAACCAACAGCAGGGAGACGTCTCCCCCCACTCCCAAACCACCCTTCCTTGTCTCCTAGTCACTGCTTTTTGCTTAATCTTGTGGCTCTGGAGAAAGGATGGGGTTAGCAGGCAGGGAGTGTATGCAACAATAGCACAGCAAAGGGGAGTCACTGGGTGTTTTTCTTTTGGGGGGTGGGGGATCTGGAGATTGCCACACCCATGGACAGGATGGGGGCTGCAGAGGTGGGAGAGCGGAAGATTGTCCCACAGACTATGCAGTACCTCGACCCCCGCCCAAAAACCATTGTGTATATGGGGGTGGGGGTGGCGGTCCTTGACATTTCTCCGTTAAGGAGAAAACTGGGGCAGCATGAGAAGGGAAGAGATGTTTAGGTCATGGAAGCAAGAGTAGTGCAGGCAAGATTTGTGTCTGTGCTGCTCTGTGCACCATTTTTGCATCTGCAGGGGCCTGTAGCAGGATCCTGGGGGACCAAGATAGCCACAGCAATGGGCTCCCAATCCTAGCCTAGGAGATGAATTGAGGCTCCTCATCCCAAGAGACCGATCTTCCAGCCAAGGGTTAGCCACACACGCTGGCAGTTCTGTCCCAGGGTCCCTGCTTCAGCCCCCTTCAAAGAAGGTGACGATGATGACCCTCAGGTTCTCCAGCAACACAAATGCAGCTGGCTATTCCCAGGCTGGAAAAAGGAGCTCTTATTCCATCCTCCATGTGCTGACCCTATTCCACTTTCTTTGAGTTTGGGTGCTCCAAAGTGGGTGTTTATTATGGAATGGGTGCTTCTCACGTAGGCAAATGCCTGCCTGTGTTCCCTCCCATTTATTTATCCCAGATTTACCCTTTATGGGGGAAACTCTGGTAAACCTCTTGCCACTGACCCGTTTACAACATCTGAACGACCCATTCACAACAATAAGCCCCTGCCTGCAAGTGCCCTTGATCCACTTTGGTCCCCTGCTCCACAAATCAAGACTCTAAACCCTCCACTTTGGAGAGCAAAATGACAGAAAGAGGATGGCCCTGGTCCTCGTACTCTGCAGCCTGCAGCTGCCCCAGTTCACCCCCTGCAGCTCAAATGACAAAGGATGAACTCGATCAGAAAAAGATGGCCGAGACAGCTAGGGTGACAGTGCCGCCTCCCAACCTCTTGTCCTCCACACCCATGAGGAGCCAACAGGTCTTGGAACCCAAGACCAAAGGTCATCCTGCAAGGAAGAGCTGATGCTTAACCTTGGCCCTTGGACCCTTCGCCGGCTGTAGTGGGGCTGTGGAAGGTGTGTCTGAATGTGCGTGCTTGAAATGGAAGTCGTAGCAGGGACAGCTTTCTCCCCTGCCTCCCACACACGTAATTCTTGGTGCAGGTAAGTCTCTCCACATTAGTGTTTGGGGGTGCGAGTTCGATTCCTTCCAGAAACAAGCTCCGCCTTTCCCCCAAGCATGTGAGAAACAACCCAGCAGCCCTTGGGTGCGAGGATGAGGTCAGGGGGTGCTCCTGTTGGTCGCTCTCTTAGTCAAGAGATGGAATGTGCAGGGGCTGGCTTTGCCCCAAGGTGTGAAGGGAAATGGGCACCCAGTCCCTCCCTGGCAGTCAACATGGGGGGGGGGTCAGGAATGTGCGTGGGGGGGGGGGTGGCACGACATTGTGCAGAGCCCAAACCCCTTCCCCAGGGTTGCATCAGTGAATTTGGTCCAAGTTCCTCACCCTGTGCCCAGTTTTTTTTTTGTGGGGTGGGGGAGAGGGGGTCGTTTCCCCATGTAGCCAGCTGGCACTTTGGCACAACAGAACTCCAGCTCTGCCACGGGGCAGGGGTCGGGGGTCGGAGAAGGGGAGGCAGGCTCCCGGCAGTGGCCCAGCCTGCAGCTCCAGGGAGCAGAGCAGGTGAGAGTGGTTTTTGGTCTGATGGGTAGCAAGTGGTGCAGCGAGGGGGGAGCATGCCCTGTGCCTGGTGTGCTTCTTCCTGGGGGGAAAGGGGTGGGGCAGGGCAGTGCGGTGGCTTGGCAGGGGCCCCGTGGCACAAGGACACGTGTGGGGTCTCCCCTTGGAACAAAAGAAAAAAAAAGGAATCAAATGAAGTAAAAAAATAAATAAATGTAAATCCCCCCTGCCCCACTGGGACCGCCCTCCCTCAACCCAAGCTCTGAGCTGGCAGTGCCAGGGACGGTGGGCAGGGCAGGGCAGGGGGCTGGTGGGGCCGGGCTACTTCTTAAACATGTCCTGCAGTGGGCCCGGCAGGTACTTGAGCACCGTGTCGAGGATGCTCTCCTCATCCTCGTCCTCGTCGTCCCCGCAGCCTGCTGGGATGGCTTTCTTGGGGCGCGTCAGGCTCCCCTCGCACGGCTGCTCCAGCGCTGCCTTCTCCTCCGCCTCTTTCTCCTCCTTCTTCTTCAAACCGTACTGTACGGGAGACACCCACAAGAGGTCAGAGACAGGCACGCAGGCGTTTGACATGGTTTGTGTTTACATCATGCAAAGTGCACCTTTAAAAAGAATTATTTTGCCATTATTTTTGCAGGCTGATTTCTGAGTATACGCTCAGTAGGGAGTTAAGCCCCTTTGACACCACTGGGACTTACTTCTGAGTAACCCTGTATGCAGCTGCATTGTTGGGTCCATTGCGGCACCCACAAATGTCCCTGTGAGGCTTCCTATGCTGCACTTCAAGCCAGTCTCTTGTTGCTGCCTCGGCTCCATGAGGCTGAATGACAAGCTTTAGTATCCTCTGGGCAAATACGCTGTTTTAACTATGCATTTTATATTTGACTTCCATTAGTAATGTGGTTGTTTTTTTCAATCTGTAAGGTAACATTTTATTTTCCTGTTAATAACGTTGCTTTCAATTTATACTTTATAGTTGACTTTCTTCAGCAATGTTTGATTCTGGGTTGCTTTATGTGATGTGTTAATGTGTTGCAAACCACTTCGAGATTTTCCCCTTTAAAATATAAAGTGGTATAGAAATTGACAACGACAACGACAACAACAACAAGAGGAGAGGCAAGGATGCAAGTGGCTGCTCCTACCTAGAGCAACAGACACTAGCAAGGAATTGGAAACATGTTATGGCAGAGCTGAAGAACCCTTTTCCAGCCCTGGGGCCACACTTCCTTTGAGGCAGCCTTCTGAGGGCCACTTGCCTGCGGTGAGCAGGGCCAGGTGCCAAATGGAAAAATATGGTAAGCTGAGAAAGAAGCCTTGCTCTGTGTGTTCATTTGCACAAGGCTGGAATCTTCTGTTCCCATCTGCCCCTGCTAGCAAGATATTATGGGCTGGGCAGAGGCAGTGCTGGCTGCTTCGCTATCTGTATCGGCAGAAGGATATTGAAGATTGCAGATAATGAGTGGCAGGCCCCTAATACATCCACTTACAATATCTGCGATAAAGGGAGACCCACACCGCCCCCACTAATAACACGAGGACAGTGAGAGCCAGGAACCGGGCAGTGATTGACAGAGAGAGATAAGGACTGGGGAGAGACATCTTTGGAAAGGTTCCTTTCTGCCAGACTCCCAGAACCCACCCACCCGGCTCCCAGCGCTGATGTTAAGCTTGCAGCGTGGATCATATGTCTAGAGCCTTTTAGCTCAGAGGGAAAGTGTGCAAAGGGGGGTGGGGTGGAAGAGGGCATAAGAAAGGTGCATAAAGTTAGGCATGCTCTAGAGAAAGTGGACGGAGAGAAGCTTTCCTCCTTTTCTCATTATACTGGTACCTGGGAAAATCCAATTAAGCTGAATGCTAGGGGAGTCAGGATAAGAGGAGCCCTCCTGCGGCTGTGACGGGCTCAGTTGGGCCCTCCCGTGGCTGGGAGTAGGCCCTGTCATGTCTTTTGGAGGGTGCGCTGGGCCCCATTAGGTCTCCTCCCACCATGTGACATCACACACATGTGATGCCCCGCCCCCAATGCCAGGTGGAAGCTGGCGCACCTGGAAGACAACCTGTTGGTTGTCCAGCCCTAGCAGCTGGTATGCAGAGGTACACTGCCTCTGAACAGGGAGGCTCTGGAACATAGCTGCCAAATTTTCCCTTTTCTCGCGAGGAAGCCTATTCAGCATAAGGGAAAATCCCTTTAAAAAAGGGATAACTTGGCAGCTATGCTCTGGAATGCTCTCCCTCCCCCCTCCTTCCCTCCCACCTTGCATGAAATTCCTTCTCTGCCTACTGACTATTTTTTCACTCTCCCCCTGGACTCCTGTTGCTTTGCATTCACAGCAATTTCCCCACATACAATGTTTCTGTCCTCTTGATGCCCCTGTTATCCTCCTCCCACCATTCACATCTCTTTAGCTGCTTCCTTCAGCCTGGCTGATTTGCTCTTGGCGGAATACTGTGTCTGTGCTGAAATTTGACACTTGCTTCCCCAGTGGAATTGCTCAGGGCTCAACAGGAACATTTAAAGCTTCTCAGCACTGAGGTGCAGGATGCGCCCTGGCTGATTAATCCTCCTCCCAATGCTGGTTCTCTCTGAGTGGCACAGAGAGAGGATCTGCCCCAAGAGACTTTTGTTCTCAGTGCTTTTGTTCGAAATAGATTTATGGTGGGCCATTGCATGCCTTTCCCCACAAATCAAAGTTCAGACTTTCTGCCAATGTAGGTGATTACGTTCCCTTCCAGTTCAGCTTTCTAGTAATGCTCTTCCTGCTTGTGCGGACAGTGCAGCTCAGGAGAAGAGGGTGGACATATAGACAGACCAGACATGGAGATAAAGGTCTTGCAGCAAATACGTGCTTCTAAGGTCTACTTTACACATGTGTGTCTGTCCCTATGTGAGCATGCAATGCATCAATAACTGGCATGTTAGCATGATCAAACACAGGCATATATTTCTATCATCTCACACACAATGCTTTTAAATGGAGTCTGTTCACATATTCAGTTGTCCAGCTATCCAGTATATAAAGGTAAAGGACCCATGACAGTTAAGTCCAGTTGTGAACAACTCTGGGGTTGCGGCGCTCATCTCGCTTTACTGGCCGAGGGAGCCGACGTTTGTCCGCAGACAGTTTTTCTGGGTCATGTGGCCGGCATGACTAAGCCGCTTCTGGTGAAACCAGAGCAGCACCGTTTACCTTCCTGCCGGAGCAGTACCTATTTATCTACTTGCACTTTGATGTGCTTTCGAACTGCTAGGTTGGCAGGAGCAGGGACCGAGCAACGGGAGCTCACCCCATTGCGGGGATTCGAACCGCCGACCTTCCGACTGGCAAGCCCTAGGCTCAGTGGTTTAGACCACAACGCCACCAGTGTCCCTATCCAGTATATAGTAGTAATAAAATGCAGTGTGAGCTAGTCCCTAGAGGACAGGCCAAGGATTTGCCAGGCAGTGATGAGTCACAGACCTGTAGAGTTGGAAGAAACCATGAGGGTCATCCAGTCCAACCCCCTGCAATCTTTCTCCCAACATGGGGCTCGAACCCACGACCCTGAGATTAAGAGACTCATGCTCTACCGACTGAGCTATCCCTTTGCTCATCCTTCTGGTTTGGGGTCTGGGTTCACGATGAAATCAGGAGTTGAGTCCTTCCAACATGCCAATCATCAAGAACTCCTTTGATGACCTGAATCAGTCTGCTGACACACAGTTGATGAATTGCCTTTGTGTCCTGGACGTCTTCAGTCCATATGCCTGATACATATTGGTCACCAATCAAAGGATAGATGATGGTCCTCCAATGAGCCTTTCTCTCCCCCTTGCCACATGTCAAATAACAGGGATCCCAGCAATAGCTGGGGGGTGGGGGAAGAGAGGGGCAAAGCAGACATGCAAAGTATAGGGCAGGCTGCAGTGGCTCTTTTCTGGATGTGAATTTCCCCTGGGACCACATGCCATACTCATGAATGATTCTCCTCTGCAGCACAAATGGCGAGAGCAGATGAGAGCAGAATCATTCATCAGTGTGCAAGCGTGTGATGTCCTGGAGGGAATGGCAGTCTTTGAGGCCTGTGCCTGAGCTAAAGTGATCTCTGCTTAACAGGGTGTTACTTCTGCAGGCACAGGGTCTTGGGATCACCATAGGGATCAGGAGAGAGAAACCCAAAGCCTTTCTAGAAAACATCAGCAGCCCTGTGAAGGCGAGAATGGATGCACACTGAGCTACTGAAGCAGTGGGTGGGTAGCAGGAAAGGTTGAGACTGCTGGATGAGCTGCTGGATGAGCACTTGCTGCCAGTCATAAGGAACCTCTTTTACCCAAAGCATTCGTGTAATAAATTTGGGGATCAGAGGTGACCAAAGGCCATTTCGCTGAAGGAAGAAGACGGTAACAACACCAAAGACTGCCTCTCCTCCATCTCCAGTGACTGGCTCAGTAAGCGGAAAGGGGAGGATGCCACTGGGGCAAGATTCATGGGATTGCATAAATAACCCTTAGTCATGTTAACCCACTGGAAGTTAGTGTGGTAGTGAGTCACATGGTGAACCACTTCTACCAGAAGTGTCATGGACATAGGCTGTAACTTGAAGCACTTGTGACTGTGCTTGCTTTTTACTCCTTCCTCCCATGTAATATCTTTTTTTAGATCGTGAGCCCAAGGGCAGAGGCTGTCTTAAGAGTAGATGTTTGTAAGCTGCCCCGAGAGTCTTTTTTTTGGGGGGGCCAAAGGGTGGGGTATAAATGCTGTAAATAAATGAATACATACATGCATACATAATATGGCCTTTCCCTTCTAGCCTGTGTGTGTGTGTGTGTGTGTGTGTGTGTGTGTGTGTGTGTGTCTGTTACGCACCTTATCACGGATTTGCTGTCGGACCTTTTCCCGTTCTGCCTCCATGCGGGCATGCTTTGCCTTGCGCTCTTCCTCTTGCTGCCGCAGGGCTTCTTGTCGCTCTTCTTCCTTCTTCTGGGCATCGGGGTCTTTCTCCTCTTCGCCTCCCAGCATTTTACCCATGTCCTTGGTGGCCCCTGCAAGTGATGTTAGGAAACCACAGTGACTCCTGAGCACAGCTTGTTCCTTTTCAGCTATTATTTCTCATACAGCCATGCTCTCATGCAGTGTGGGCTCTGCCTCACTCACCCGAACCTCAAAAACTGAAATTGGAATAAACTATTGCATTCTCGGGGTCAGCATGAGTTCATAGGAACTGGGCTGGGTGTGCTATCTCTGGCTGTGGAGTTAACAATTTCAGGTCACCCCACTGCCCTCAATCTCAGATGATGTTCAGGATAGGAAGTGAGAGCTTCGTTCCCTGGTGTCCAAAGGGTATTGGACTCATTTTTCTGTAGGCACAGGGCTTGCTGTGATCAGCTGAGAACACCTGGGAATAGCAGATCATATGGGAAACTCCTACATAATCCCCACAGTTCTGGGGTGTGTAAAGCAGCTAATGTAGAGACTTCCCCTGAGAGCCACCTCTTCTGCTCATCCAAATGTTAGCAGCGTGGTTCTGGGATTCTGGTAAATACCATGCAATTGTTTCACTCCAGCACTGTAAGTACAGCTCAATAGAGCCAATGTAGTGTGACCATTCAAGCATACCCTCGTCCTAAATCGCTTCCAACTTAACTCTTGATATACCATAGCCAGAGACACAGACCCTCCCCCACTTTCAGAGAAGGGGCCTGATAACATGGAGAATGGGTAGACTAGGTTAAAGGACAGAGCCTCTGCAGCAGTTGCCCTGCCAAATACTGTTGTGGGAGGGGAATGAGGATACTTTTCATCAGGTTCATGACTGGGTGGGAAGGAGTTAAACTTCCTATTCCCCACATGCTACAGTGCTGATGAAAACCCCTCCCTCTCACTAATTTATTTTTTAAAAACTCTGGTGTGCTTCCAGGTGATGTGCTTAGTATGCCTCACATGCAGCTTGGCCCTTAAGTTGACAGTTTGCTCCAAACAATTGCTGGAACAAAGAGTCCAAGCTGTGGTGTGGTTTGGCTTGACTTGCTACCCTCACTGCCATCACCTGCTGCAGTGAGCTGTCCATGGTCCTACTTGCAGGCTCTCTTCGATCCTTGTTGCGCATGGCCAGGACATGATACGCTGTGGTTTTAAAACATCCCTTTGAACTCTTGATGACCACAAATGTTGTTTGCCCCAATTCTTACCCTACCCTCTAGTCATCAGAGAGAAGGTGTGCAGCCACATAATTTTCCAGTGGCTGCAGTCCACTTGTCGCTATGATCCCCCCTCTATGTCCAAGTTCAGCCATATATTTCATGGTCTGTCTTGACTTCAATCCCTCTTTTTAAAAACCAATAATTTAAATGCAGGAATAGAAGACTGGGAAGAGGCCAAAGGATTAAGGAAAGATAAGCCATCTCTTCCTAGGAGTTCTGAATACACCTTTTGAAGGGAATGGGAGGATGGATTGATGGATGGAGTTCCTTGGGCAATGCAAAGCAGCCACCAGCCTCTCCATCTGCTTTGCAAAGCAGCTAAAATCTGTTAGATGATCTCAGGGCCAGAAATTTGACAGTTCCCTATCCCAGATGAAATGCCTCAGCATAGCAAGGGCCCCAGGCCCAGCATGGTTCTCACTGGCTGACAGCAGAAGGTCAAAAATCTAGTTATTTGGGGATGGTGGCCCTACATGATCCACTCCATGCTGGGTCACAGGAAGATTTAGTCTGAATCAGGTGGCAAAGCCTGCAGGGAGCAAGTTCTAAACTGCCCCCTGCAGCTCCCAGTCA
The DNA here is from genome assembly GCF_965207765.1 of Zootoca vivipara. Taxonomy (NCBI): domain Eukaryota; kingdom Metazoa; phylum Chordata; class Lepidosauria; order Squamata; family Lacertidae; genus Zootoca; species Zootoca vivipara. The sequence continues at coordinate 65,218,855 of NC_142584.1, read as the reverse complement.
AGACCTTTGCTGATGTCTGATAGTAACGGGGAAGACAGAGTAGCATAGATCCTGCAATTAATAGCTCCTTCTTGTTTAATTTTTGGCTGCTGCCTGTACTGCTTCTGGACAATGTGAAATCTGATGATTGAGTGGGAGCTGAAATAAGCTGGGCAGTACTTTAATGCAGTATTTAAATGCCTTTTTTTCCAGGGGTGCAAAAACAATGTGGATATAAGACTGATGTTTACATTTATCTTAAGGAGGTGGACTACTAAAAGAAAATGTCAGGAGCAGGCCTTTCACTATGCCGGAGACTTGTATGTTAGCTAATTGAACAGCTACTAGCACATTTCCTTGACAGATCTCTAGAGGGAGCTCAGATGTAACTAGCTTGTACTAAGGGTCCTCTCAGACAGAGGATGAATCCCAGATCTTTGTTCTCCCTTAGTTACGTAGTACTACTGTAAGGAGGTGGAACACAGGAAGGGATCACCCTTGTTGCAGGAATGATTGTAGCAAAGGCCATTATGTATACCCATTGGCAACTTTGAGTTTTAAAAACGGAAGCTATGCACTCTAGTACTAGAAAGAGGGAGTGAAAATAAAGAGAGTGCCAGATACTATGGGTCTGTTAGCTGCTACACAGAGAAGGATACCTTGTTTAATGCTTTCCCCCCTCTCTCTCTCCATCCTCCATCCCCAGTTTTCAAAAGCTACATAAACACTCCTCCTGAAATGACACAGTGGGGACACTCAGCTGCTAAGCACTGAATAAACCACAAATTAACTTTCTGTAAAATTACAAAGTGGTACAGGCTAAAGTTTTGGATGTCTCAGGGGTGGGGCAGTGCTCCCTCCCAATAAACCATGATCCCCAGATTCGCAGGTTTCTCTTTTTTTGGTATATTTACATATATATTACGTAGTTTTGTAACTCCAATTAGATTTTAATGTTATTTCATTATTGTTGTTATCCTCTGTTTTCTTTTGTTTCTTTCCCCCCTCTTTTCCTTACCTTTCCTTTTCTCTTTTTTTCCTTTTTCCTTTCACCTACTGTAAAAATTTCAATAAAAAGGTTTCTTTTCTTTTTTTGTAAGTACGTTTCTGGCATTTGCATAAGCTGTGATATGAGGCAAAATGTACAGGCAATATTTTCCTCATTTGTGTTGTGAGAAAGTAGCCTTTGTTCGTTTATTTGGAGCATTTGCAGTCCCTCACCCTCCCTGAAAAAAATCATCCCGATGCCTCTGGCTAGAGTGTGCCTCTTGTCACCAGTTATGCCACGGGCACTAGCCAACCAACTATTGCAGTGCACTTTGTGGAGCAGCAGTTCACATGGCATTCCCAATTTTCAATTAATAAACTAGTGCTTTTCTCTGCGAGAAAAAGATACATACTGAGAAATGGTGCCCAAAACCCACCACCTAAGGTTGTCCTCCTTTTCCCCTCCTTAATGACAGAACCAGCTATATTTTGGCTCCTAAGTACAGAGCCAGAAACTTTTTGATGCAGATTAAGCAGGGCATTTGGACAGCTTTGTGAACCAGTTGTTCCTGAGCAGATGTTGGCTGTGGATTTACCAGTCCCAGCTTTCCTTACAAGCCCTTCCTGAAGTAGCAGGTCCATAGCACACGTCTTCTGAATCAGATGCTGTGAGCATTCTCCACCATGGGGTGGAGCTGCTCCCTCATCCCCAAGCCTTTGCACATCTGTGCAATGGAGCTGTGAGGCTTGGCATGTGCTGTGCGACACTGAGCAGTTCAGCTAAAAGCTAGGCAGCAACATTTCCCATTGCTGTTTGTCAGCAATTTAGAGTTACAAACCAGCCTTGGCTCCCCAGGCCCCCAGGAGACTTCAGGGTCTTTCATCTTCCTGAGCTCCATCTCCCTCCTTCTTTACTTCTGTGACTCATTTCTACTTTGCCCAAACCAGCCAAGCCCTTCACACAGCCAGAAGCAGTAGAGTGGCTGGTCGCTGCTTGGGGAAGGGAGGGAACCTGCACATGGCAACGGCCCTGTTTGAGTGCTCTGGGTAAAAGCAGGTTGTTGTGTCAGGGCCGGTGCCAGTCTTTCGTGGGCCATTGGCATAGCGCTGCTGATGGCTGCTGTCTCCAGTGGGTATTCCTTGCCCCTTGCTGCTGCAGCAGGTGCCACCACTGCCAGTTACTCCCTTCCTTCCCCCTGGGCCTGGATGTGCCTACCTGGTGGGTGGCAGCCATGTATGGTAGAGGAAGCAGGGCTTATCCTTGCTTGATCTGTGCCAGCTGCCTGATATCTTCGGTTGCTCGAAATGCAGTGCTTGATGTCAACAATGAGCGCTGCATTTTGCGCCATCAAGGATGGCCGTTGGCCATTGTGCACCAGAGCTGAGCACCAGTTTTGACTCCCACTCCAAAGCATTGCTGTCACCAGCTGAGGATCTATCCAGGGGGGAGCTGAGTGGAAATGGCAAAGTGTAGCAGCAAAAAGTGGGGTCCCCAAGGCAGTGGTGGGATCAGCAGGAATGCCACCCAGGAGCTCCAATGGGAGTGGCTGTGGTGGATATTGGTCCTTCTGAGTGCCAGTGCTTGACCATGCCAACCTCTGATGCTGGCTCTGTCATTCAGGACCCAGAATGGGAAGGGCCATAGCTAAGTGGCAGAACATCTGCTTTGCATGCAGGGGGTCTCCAGGTTCAATTCCACCATCTCCAGGAAGGACTGGGAATGTCCCCAGCCTGAAACCCCAGAGACCCAATGTCAGCCACTGTAGCTGGGCGGACCTTTGGTCTAACTCAGCAGAAGGCATCTCTCTACGTTCCTCAGAGGGAGCAAAGGATCACAGCAAAGATTCAAACACAGCAAAGCTCCAGAGAGGGTGATAATTGAGATGGCAAACTGCCAAAGTGAGTTGCCCACCCCAGGAAGGACAGTGATCCAGAGTTTTTCTAGGGTGTAGGGCTCATGCCACTTTGTGTAAAACTGTCGGAACTGGTGACAGTGCCTTTGAGCAAGTGCAGAGTGCCTGTTACTTCTGAGGAGCCACAAGTTTTTAGAATGATGGAGAAGGAGATGAACTGGACATTGTCACTACTTAACGGCCTGTGAGTGGAGTTAGTAATGCCCATCTTATTTCTTATGCTGCCTGTAGCCTCTGATCCAAAAGCCGAGGTTTGCCATTTTTTAAAAAAATGTTTACAATTCATGCACAAGAAGGAGATGTCAGTAGACTTGGAGGTACTACAATATTTGCAGAAGTACAAAGAAAACAGAGAGGGGAGAAATTAGAAAGAATTTCTAAGCCCAATGAGGACTGAGCATGCTCAGTGGGCACAGAATGCTGACATACTGTTCGGGTTTGGGGTGGGTGGGGAGGAATATTTACTCTCTCTCCCCCCTCTCTCTCTGTGTGTGGAATGGGACAGAGTGGCCAGAAACCAGAGCAGAAGCATTCCATGCTGCAATATTTTGTTGCAGTTTCTACCTTTTAAGGATCTGGTTGTGTTCCCCTCTAGTCAGGATGTATTGAGGAGAGAGCTTTGCTGGTCTACCCTTGAGTTTCTGGTTTGCACCTCCTGGGAGTCAGAATTTGGTCTAACGAGCTAGGCAATGGTGGAAGACAGGGGAAACAGGCTCAATGAGAAAGTCAGTGAGTGAAAGGTGACAGGTATTTGGGTTGTGAGCTGAGAAAATGTTTTCCTTCCCTGGTGGGACACCTGTCACCCTTCTCTCTCTCTCTTAGTGCTTGGTCTTAATAAGCACTGCTTGAAGCTTCTGAGCTTCCAGGCAGTGGACTCCTTAGCAAAGTTTCTTGGTAAGAAGAGCTCGAAAAATATTTGGGAATGCACAAAATGGGAACGTTTGCTGCTCCTTCGATATAAAGCTCTGACTGATTGATCTCTACACAAACAGAACAATCTGTACACAAACAGATTCTGATGTCTACACAGCAAGGATTGTGGGGCTAAAGGGGACCTTTAGGGTCATCCATGCACTCTCAGCACACCTAAACTGTTTAGCATAACTTAGCCACCGGAGTTGAGCATTGCTTATCAGCACAGGATACAGAATCATAGACAGAATGCTAGAATCAGAAGGGACCTTAAAAGGTCATATTCCCTTCTGGGCAGAGGTCTGAAAAGCCCTGTTTACCAGAGGGAAAACTATGTAAACACATTGAGAAGTGAGCTCTCCTGTAAACCACATTCACCTCTCTGGGAACACCCCTCCCAAATAATCTGTCTCAAACTAGAGGTCCAGTAGCAAGAGCATAATGGAATGGGACTAAGAATGGATGCTGAGAGTAGGAAGAGAAGACTTACCCCCTAGGGCCTGCTTCATCACGAAATCCATATTGCCAACTGAATTAGTGAGCTCTAGGCAATGGTGGAATTCTCATTCAGTGTTGCTAGTGGGAATCTTTGGGTCAGGTGCTACCTGGAAAGGAAAGGGGGGAAATCACGTGAGTATGACTGACTAGGGTCAGAGTAAAACAATCCCAGCCAGGCAATGGACTTCTCTATCTCTCCACTTTGCATATGGAGGAACAGTTAGCCCAATGCAGAACACGAAACATATATTAAGTAAGTGTGTGTGTGTGTGTGTGTGTGTGTGTGTGTGTGTGTAATACACATCAGTCCAGAGACACAAAATCCATGCCAGATTTTATCCTTGTTTTTATGACGTTTTAAAGTATTTTTTTTAATTCTGCTTTTCTATATTATATATAACACTGAAGGCAGCCATAAAAAGAAAAAGAAAACACCACCACCACCGAGACAACCATTAGCTGGATATGTGTACTAAAACTGAAACATTAAGAACATCACTTAGGCCAAAGGTCCATCTAGCCCAGCCTTCTGTCGCCAACAGTGACCAGCCAGAAACTCCTGGAAAGCTTGCAAGCAGAGCCTGAGTGAGATAGCTAGATCGGATGAAAGCTCTCCAAATTCAACAATCAGAGATACATCTAAACAAAATCAGAGGCCAATAAACATGGGATTGCATAGACTTTTTGCAATTTCAATGTATACCTTTGATAATATTGTCCTCTGTTTCCCGTTATTGCTAGTTGTAAGTGGCTTTGAAGTGCTGTCTGTGTAGAGGGAAAATGGCATCAGAATACACAAGAAAAGCACTTCTTGGTAAGACCAAGCATCCATCTAGCCAAGCATCCTCCTTTCCCACAGTGGTAATCAAGCAGGCCGTGACAGCAATCACATTCGTCACACTTGCCCCCAAATTCCAAACCTGGCATTCAGCTACATCAGGCATCCCCAAACTTCGGCCCACCAGATGTTTTGGACTACAATTCCCATCTTCCCCGACCACAGGTTCTGTTAGCTAGGGATCATGGGAGTTGTAGGCCAAAATATCTGGAGGGCTGGAGTTTGGGGATGCCTGAGCTACATACTGCCATTTATCTATTAGGGTTAAAAGCCACTGATAGATCTACTCTCCACAGAAGTATCTAATGAATCCCATTTTAGAGCTATATCTGTCATGTTCTGTCACTATATCTAGTGGTAGTGAAAGCCAATTGTGTATTGTGTGAGTTAAATTAATCCATTAATTGCCCAGATTGGGCATTGTGTGAAGAAGTACTTTTCTTTGACCTCACCTGACTCTGGTGTCCTGAATCTACTAGCATCTGAATTGACAGCGTAAAATCAGCAAGTCCAGTTCTTAGATATCGGGGCTACTGCAGCCACTGAGCAGCGCTGTCCTCTGTGGATTCATCTAATCCTATGTAAAGGCAACTAAGCCGGTGGCCACCACTCTATCATAGAACCATAGAACTGAGTTAAGGTGGGAGGGGACCCTGGGGATCATCTAGTCCAGCCCCCTGCAATGCAGGAAACTCAACTAAAGCATCCCATGACAGGTGGCCATCCAACCTGCTTAAAAATGTCCAAGGAAGGAGATTCCGTCATGTCTTGTGGGAGTCTGTTCCACTGTCCAACAGCTCTTCCTGTCAGAAAGTTCTCCCTGATGTTTAGTTGGAATCGCCTTTCTTGTAACTTGAAGCCATTGGTTCAGGTCCTACCCCCTGGAACAGGAGAAAACAAGCTTCCTCCATCTTCCCCCATTGTTCCTAATAAGACCTGGTTTAAGTCAGTGGCTTCATGCTTATAGAACGCAGATATTTCATAACCCAATCTTAAGATACCGCCCCCTCCCCTGCTTTGGGAGCACACTTTTTCCAGTGCACTGCACCTAATTTATTTGATGGGCACAGTTGTGCAAATTCAGCAAAGTTTTAGGGAAAATAACAACTGGTGCTTATAGTTCCAGGAGAAGAAACAGAAAATGCACAACATTTGAAACAGGCAAGCAAAGTATATAAAATGCAGAGGGTGGGGAGCAATGTGCAGGCCTATGCTCACTTTCCCAGGAGTAAGCCCAACTCAGTTCAGTGGGATACACTTCTAAACAGAACTGTATAGGAATGTGCTGTAACTGGCATTTGTTTGGGCCAGTGCCATAGCTGCAAGCAAAAATATAATGAGCATGCCCTTCTCTCTAATAGGAAGCACCACAGCTGCATTTCAGCATGGTAAATGGTAAAGGACCCCTGGATGGTTAAGTCCAGTCAAAGGCGACTGTGGGGTGTGGCGCTCATCTTGCTTCAGGCCGAGGGAGCCGGCGTTTGTCCACAGACAGCTTTCTGGGTCATGTGGCCAGAATGACTAAACAGCTTCTGACGCAACGGGACAGCGTGATGGAAGCCAGAGCATACAGAAATGTCGTTTACCTTCCCACCACAGTGTTACCTATTTATCTACTTGCACTGGTATGCTTTCGAACTGCTAGGCTGGCAGAAGCTGGGACAGAGCAAAGGGAGCTCACCCCATCACACAGATTTGAACCACCAACCTTCTGATCAGCAAGCCCAAGAGTGGTTTAGACCACAGCGCCACACGAGTGCAGAGATAAAACAGGTGCACCTTCCTATGCTTATGCTTCTGGGACAGAACAAATCTAAGGGCTGGTTTGTGCCTGTGTGCTTTCACTCAGTGGCTGCAGCATCAAGTGACAACATGCAGGTTTGTAGAAATCAGTCATCGTAAACCTAACACCACAGGCAAGGATTTCCTGCCACCTCTCAGTGGCACGTTTTCAATGGAAGCAGTTCATGTCATTAGTCATCTAGTGTTGAGGACTCAGAGGATCTTCTGACTGTGCCAAAACCCAGGTTGAGTTAATTAACTGTGCATTAGTAGTTCTGAGTTGATACAGATGTCTCTTAAATCCAAAAGCTCTGCACAGGAGCTTATATTTGGGGCTTAATCCAAGGGTCGGAAGCTTGTGACCCTTGCTGGACTACACCTCCCCTCCCCACAACTATAGACTATGCTGGGTAGAGCTGATGGGTACTGGAGTCCAATAGCATCTGGAGGGCCACAGGTCCCCCATCTCTGTCTTAATGGGAAACAAAATTCATCTCCATATCTGTCTTCAGTTCCAGAATCCCACATAGGAACATGCCTGCAAGACTCTTTTTCACCATGGAGCAACCTCAATGAACCCACACACATCTGGAATCAAGGGAAAGGACTCCTGGTCAATTGATGGGACACTCAGATACATGTGGGCTCTGAAATCTCCTGTTTTAGGAGTTAGCCTCTGGTAGAGTTGAATATTGACTGACTCTAGAGCTGGAAAGAATCCACTTCCCACTTGAGTCAATGGCCAAATTCTAATTTGCTTTAATAAGCCTGAATGGGATGGGGAGTTTTGGAATTTACCCTTAGGTCACCTAGCTCACCTAGCAGGATATCCTAAACCTAAAGCATCTTGTAGATACCTGTCTACCCTTCTACTGAAAACCGACAAGAATTACATCCTGGGTTAAACTGCTAAAACACTTTATATTGCTAGATGGCTTAGTCTCATGTGGTTCCTAATATAGTTGCACATGCCACTGGAAATATCCCGCCTACATAGTAGTCTTTTAAAATAGCTGCAGATGTAAATTTACTAGCTGAAGGGAGGCAATTTTAATGTATTTTTACTACAGACGCAGGCAGATGACAATACACTAACCTCTTTGTTCCTTTGCACATTTCCCTTTACTTTCACTTAAAAGCCATATGCATTAAAAACAAAACCCCAAACGGTTGAACAGCAACACCAGTGAGCTGCTCACTTTACTTCTGTAGCCAAGTTTAAGTTGCTTCACAGTTCGCAGAAGCCTCCTGCTGTGTGCATAATCTGAGGATTCTGCTTGATGCAAGAGGAGCTACAGGATGCAGGTTAGCACGGAGTGCAGCCTGGAAAGGCAGCAACTGAGCTTGTATCACAGATCAGGAGCCTCCAATTTCTGCTTCCCCCTCTTTACCAACCTATTTATGAGATCAAAGGTGAGGTTAAGCAACGACCCATACTCATATGCGAGGATGTGTGCATGTCGTAATGTGAAAATGTCTTCTATAGCAGTGTGTTTTGTAACATCCCTCCTCCAGCCTGATGCACACAAGTGGAAGTGGCTGCAGCAGGAGTCGGCTTCCAGATAAGTGTACTGGCCAAAGACTAATCCTAAATCATATGTATGCTTACTTGGAAATAAGTACCGTGGAATTACTCCAAAGTAATAATAGCATAGGATTACAGCTCTTGGCATATTCATTCTCGCCAGTGCTGTAAGTACAAAGGAACATAGGCAGTTGCCTTATACTGAGTCAGACCGCTGGACCATCTAGCTCAGTATTATTGACACCGATTGGCACTGGCTTTCTGGGGTTTCAGCCCAACAAAATATGCCCAACCTGGGCACAGCATGGACTCTGCCACTGAGCTTTAGCCCTTCCCACTCTTGCTGGGCCTGCCAAACATCGAGGTAGGGCCAATAGCACATGCTCTGCATGCAGAAGGTCCCAGGTTCAATTCATGGCATTACTAAGAAGGGTTGGGAAACACTCCAGTCTGAAACACTGGGTGGACACTGCCAGGCAGGGAAGATGATGCTGAGCTGGATGGATGGGAGCTCTGACTCTGTATCAGACAACTTACATTTGATTTACTTAAGTGGACCCATCACTACCAGCACAAACCTGAGGCCGTGCCTCTTCTTTAAAGGAACAGGCACAAGTAGTATTATATAGGTGAGGAAAGGTATCTATGAACATGCACAAAGTGTTTCCCTCTCACCACTGAGTCACTGCAGTCTGTCCTCTGCCTTAAACAACAACAACAACATTTTGGAAACCTGAAAACTAATAGCAAGATTCCTGCACCACTGCCAAATCTTAATTCTACATCCCATTTCTTTTTAAAAAATAAAGGTAAAGGTAAAGGTGCCCCTGACCATCAGGTCCAGTCGTGTCCGACTCTGGGGTTGCGACGCTCATCTCGCTCTATAGGCCGAGGGAGCCGGTGTTTGTCCGCAGACAGCTTCCAGGTCATGTGGCCAGCATGACAAAGCTGCTTCTGGTGAACCAGAGCAGCACACGGAAACGCTGTTTACCTTCCCGCCGGAGCGGTCCCTATTTATCTACTTGCACTTTGATGTGCTTTCAAACTGCTAGGTGGGCAGGAGCTGGGACCGAGCAATGGGAGCTCACCCCGTTGCAGGGATTCGAACCGCCGACCTTCTGATCAGCAAGCCCTAGATTCTGTGGTTTAACCCACAGCGCCACCTGGGTCCCTTCTTTTTAAAAATGGTTTTTATTAAATATTTTCTTGGGTTACAGAAGTATATACATCATCTCTCTTTTCAGATAATAGAGTCATTCTTACGGATCAGTTATATTTGATGTGAGACTTTAAAGTTGTATACAGCATCATTGTCTTTCTTTCTCTCAGGATAAGGATCTGTATCAACATTTGATACAAAGTCCTGCTTAATTCCCCAATCATTTGAAGGTTCCTTCTGCCACCAGTCACTGTTCACCACTCTGAGGTACAAAATCATCTCCACTGACAGCGAACATACTTACCCTGCTCCATTTAAATCCCCACCAACAGCATTCCTACTGAGTGACTTCTTCAGTCTTTGGCTTACCATCTTTCAGCTAGGAGCCACGGGAATATTAAACTCACAATGGAAACATTTATCAGGAACATTCTCCAGAGAATGTGGTACATTTAGTTGCAAAATCTGGTCCCCCAGGAAGACTTAAAGCAAATGCTGGTAAAAGACCAGAAAGTGTCTGAGTAGGCAATGCTTGTGCACTTAGTCCTCGGCAATAAACTTGATTGGTACTTCTACATTTTATGGCCACTCTGGTGATTATTGAGGAAAGATCCAACACTTTGCGGGTTTTGTGTGGGTTTGTTTATTCTACAGGCAGAGTTTGGTAGAACTTTAGGAAAAAACTTGCTGATGGTAAGAGCAGATTGACAATGGAACCATTGACATAGAGGGGTGGGTAGAGATCTCTTCCTCAATGAAGGTCTTCAAGAAAAGGCTGGGACAGCCATCTCTTGGGGATGCTCTAGCTTTGGATTATCTATGTCAAGAAGGGACCCAGACTAGATTGCCCACATGACCTCATATGTCCCATCATTCTTTGATTTATTACACCACCACCACCACCATCACATTGAGGGGCCACTTTTCTCCAAGAAGCTCAAGGTGGCCTACATGGTTCTCCCCTTCCCATTTTATCCTCAGAGCAACCCTGTGACGTAGGGTAGGCTGAGAGACAACGACTAGCCCAAGGTCACCCTGTGGGTCACCCAGGTCCTAGCCCAGCATTCTTTCCACTGCACCATAGAATCACAAAACTATCAACTTGTAGAGTTGGAAGGTACCCCAAGGGTCATTTAGTCCAATCCCCTGCAATGCAGGAATCTCAGCTAAAGCAATTGTGACAGGTGGCTATCTAACCTCTGCTTAAAAACCTCCAAGGAAGGAGGGTCCACAACCTCCCAAGGGAGACTGTTTCACTGCCAGAATCTCCTTTCCTGTAACTTGAAGCCATTGATTTGAGTCCTACCCTCCAGAGCAGGAGAAAACAAGCTTCTTTCATGTGACAGCCCTTCATTTCTGCTCTCAGTCTCCTCTTTTCCAGGCTAAACATACCCAGTTCCTTCAACCGTTCCTCATAAGGCTTTGTTCCATGTGGGCTCTCATGTTGTCCTTCCTCCAAGGAGCTCAGAAGCACTCACTGATTGGGCCTTTACTCTCAGGAGGTGGGACCCTGGTGTAACTGCACATTCTTTGCCTCCTGGTCCATCCAGCCAAAGATCAGCTCATTCTAGGAATATACCTTTGAGGACATGAGTTGGAGCAGCCTGGAAACAGCTGCCAATATGCAATGCATCTTGAGCTGATGGGACATGAACAAGGATTTTGGCTGTGAGCCAAAGCATGCCCTGCTATTATGGCAATGAGTCATGCACAATGGAATTTGAAAAGAAATGAAGGGAGATCCAGTTCCTTCCCTTCTCAAGAGTTCATTCTGCTAAGATTTCTTTAAGCAAGGTAGAATCATTTTTTTTTACCTGTTCAGTTCGATTAGGAGGATTAAGGTGGCAGCGAGTGGGGTGGCATTCCTACCATCACAGAACTCTAGGTGTGAGAGTCTCAGAAGTTCATGCAGTTGAATACTAGAGCTTAAGGATTTGTTATACTCTGAATAACTCTTCATATATTAGTGTATAGTAGGAGTCAGCTTATCAGCCAATTTATTGATGCTCACACCCATAACTATGAGAAAGAAGAGAAAAATCTCTAGATGCATGTAGAAGTGCACTTTCTTAAGCCCAATGCATTTCAAATTAGGATCTTATTCATAGGCACTTTAAACACAACCAATCCTAATCTTTAGTCTCCAGTGACTCTGATGCAAAGCAGTTCTGTATTGTTAAATAAATATATCACTGGCCCCTGATTCCTAATAGACAAAGGAGCTGCACCCAACATATTTTTAATGCCTTAGTGGTCAAACTAGTGGGATTAGTTTGGCAATCATTGTGCCTACATGATTCAGTTTGCAGACCATCAGCTTTGCTCCACTGACACTTCTATGGAATGGTGACTCCAGAAGAAGACAGAGCTCATATGGACAGTCAAAATTCACATGCCACTCAGCTCTTGGGGGCACACTTCCTTTCCCAGAAAAAATAAATCAGCAGCTTTAAACAATAAGAGCTACAATGTACTGTAGATCCATTTGCTTGGAGCGGCTCCTATTCCAGTTAGAGGAAGCTTGATTAAGAGTTATATGTTACTCCAAAACTAGTGTGGCTCCATAGTAACAAACACTAGCCTGATGATGAAAGAAACTGATTTGGCAGAGCTTAACCTGGCTCATTTGCCCTAATCTTGAAAAGCATGGGATTGTTGGTATATCTTCCTCAGCCTGCCACACTGCTAGACATGGGTTGCTGCAGTAACTACCCAATCTCTGCGATGTTGCGTCGACAACTTACTCCAACCTGTCTAAGCCCGTAATTGCTGGGGCGTATTGGGGTGAGGTATCTGTATCTTTAACTGTGCATTTGCCACTGAAACAGAAAATAAGAACCTCTCTCTACAGATCTCATTGGGAATTGTCTGTGCATGTGTGTGTGTTTCCCCGCTTCTGCTAGCTAATCAGGTGCCATCCCCACTCGACTGACCCTGCCCCGTCTCACATAAATTAGCCACTGTTGCTTCTTGATAATTAAGTTCATTTTGGCAAGGCAGAGAACACTGCTGTGGCCTCGGTCGCGGGAGACAAATAGCTTGTTAGCAGGATGAGAGGTATTTCTCTGCTTTGCACAGAACTCGAGTTCTCTCCTGCCCACAGGGCTCTCAAAGCCCATTGCAGAAGCAGCACTTCTACTTCTAGTCCATTGGCACTCCTCACCTCTTGAACTCTGATGCTACGCTTTGACACAGTAAGATCAAAGAGGGTGAAACTCATTTAGGAACACCGAGGAAGCTGTTTATTACTAAGGCAGACCTTAGGTCGATCTAGCTGGGTATAGCCCCACAATGAACGGCAATTGCTCACCTGAAGTTCAGACTGGGGACATTTCCAGCTCAACAGAGGCATAGCGTGTGTGTGTGTGTGCTGTGGGTGCCATGGCCCCAGAAGCAATTTTGAGAGGGGGTGCAAACAGGCGCCCCCCACAGCAGGCTCCTCCATCAGAGCCTGGCTCTGTGCCAGAAGGAGCTGTGCCTTGGCTGCAGCGCTTGTGCAGCTCCGCCCTGAACCAGGGGAGAAGAGGCGCCCCGCGGCTGGCTGCAGTAGCTCCGCCGCCAGGTCACGTCTGACCCGGTAGGGGAGAGCAAGGGGAGAGTGAGTGGCAAAGCTGCCACCTGCTTTCCTTGGTCACGGCCAAGCCATAGCAGCTCCGCTGCCGGGTCAGGCCTGACCTGACCATGGAGAGGAGGGTGAGCAGCAGCTTCCCCTCCCCTCTCCTACCCTGAACTGTGGCACATGGGAGGGCACCCTCCATGCTCCACCCTCTCGGGGGTGTGCCCCATGCGCTCACCCCAGACAGTGTGGGCATATGCTCTGCCACTGCAGCCCAAGCAGGGATACCAAAGATCGAACCTTCGGCATGCAAGGCAATTGCATTACACTGAGCTACAACTCTTCCTTTTGAGAGGGATGGAAGGAAGCAAGATCTCTTCATGAATTCCAAGTTATCATTAAGGTGGCACTGTGGGTTAAACCACTGTGCCGCTTGGGCTTGCTGATCGAAAGGTCGGCGGTTCGAATCCCCGCAATGGGGTGAGCTCCCGTTGTTTGGTCCCAGCTCCTGCCAACCTAGCTGTTTGAAAGCACACAGTGCAAGTAGATAAATAGGTACCGCTCTGGCGGGAAGGTAAATGGCATTTCCATGCGCTGCTCTGGTTTTGCCAGAAGTGGCTTAGTCAAGCTGGCTACATGACCCAGAAAAACTGTCTGCGGAAGCGGAAAAATGCCGGCTCCTTCGGCCTGTAAAGCGAGATGAGTTCTGCAACCCCAGAGTCATTCGTGACTGGACTTAATTGTCAGGGGTGCCTTTACCTTTATTAAGTGATAGTCCTCCAGCCACTTCATTTTGGAGTAGTCCTGCTGCTATACATTTATTTATTCTGGGTTAAAAACTTTTGCAATTGCACAATTGCAGATGAATTTCTTTTAGAAGCACATTTTTAGAAGTGGGTGGAATCACCTTCCATGGAAAAATTAATTCCAACATAAGGAGGCAGGAGGAGATCTCAAAGGTGGAACGTCTTCTCCACTGTAAAGCATGTGGTGCCACAGATGTGAGTATGCATCGGGGTAAATAAGGCTTGGAAAATGAGGCCTGCTGGAAAATTCCCATCCAATAATAGATAAATGCTAGTAATAATAATAAGCACAGGAATCACAGCGAAAAGGCTGATGAGCTCATCCATGACAACTGCCCACCAATGCAGAATAAAACTGGCTGATCATGTTTCTAGCCTACAGACCATCTGGCTGGCTACAATCCCCCTCCCCTTGCAACCAGCAATGTTTGCATCTTGCAACTTGCAGAAAAGAGAAAACGATACAAATTAAAATTCACAATAAAGCAATTAATGATGCATTCTAGAAGGGAAAAACACAGGGCTTGTAGGGGCTATCATTTTTGGACTAGTATTCAAGACATGGGAAACATGGGACTGTGGGCTATATAGAACTTTCCTGAGGGTTCAATGGTTCCAAGATCAACTCCCAGTCCTCTAATCCAAAGTCAACCAGTCAACATGAGTTTGGTTCAGCTAAACAGTTTTTCAGAAAGAAACAGGGTTGAACAGCAAGCAGGCACTTTAGTTAGATTACAAACTGTCTCACTGCTGGAGAAACAAGGTTACATTCCTCATAGAAACAAGGTAGACCCCCTTCCCCAACTGGTTAAAGCAAAATACAAAAAACTTTTCCCCAAAGAGATATAAATAAACCAGCTTGCCCATCCTAAATACCATATATTCCGGCGTATAAGACGACTGGGCGTATGAGACCATCCCCAACTTTTCCAGTTAAAATATAGAGTTTGGGATATACTCGCCGTATAAGAAATAAGACCCGGCGTATAAGACGACCCCCGACTTTTGAGAAGATTTTCCTGCGTTAAAAAGTAGTCTTATATGCAGGAATATACAGTATTACTAGGCCAACATGATCCCTTATAAGGCAAAACCTGTTTTATACAAGTAGCCTTATTATCCACTGTAAGGGGAAGACAATAAGCCCTGTGAATATTCAGAGGTGGCACTCATTTCATTTGCAATGTGATTTACAAGGCAAGAGTCTTCTTCTTCACCGCCACCATCTATATCACTTTTCATGTCAAAGTGCTTTACAATCCTTGCCACATTTTTCATGCTGTTGTAGATCACAAGTTTCTTTATCTACTTGGACGGCTTTAAAAGAGGATTGGACAAATTCATGGAGGATAAAGCTATCAATGGCTAATAGCCATGATGGCTATACTCTGCCTCCATGGTCAAAGGCAACAATGGTTCTGAATACCAGTTGCTGGAAACTGCAGCAGAGAAGTGTGCTCTTGTGCGCAAATCCTGCTTGTGGGTTTCCCATAAGCATCTGGTTGACCACTGTGAGAACAGGATGCTGGACTAGATGGTCCATGGGTGGGATCCAGCAGGGCTCCTCTTACATTCCATATACATTTGGGAAATAGAGGCTGAGAGACAACAACTCTCAAAAGGCCATCCGATGAGCCTACTAATGTTAATGGGATTTGAGCCAAGATCACCTCGGTAGAATGCCATCGCTCCATCAAAACCAAACTGGCTTTCCCTGTTGATACTTCATTATGCATACAAAATGGAGTGAGAAGGCAACAGTTACATATAAAAAGGTAAAGGGACCCCTGACCATTAGGTCCAGTCGTGACCGACTCTGGGGTTGCGCGCTCATCTCGCATTATTGGCCGAGGGAGCCGGCGTATAGCTTCCAGGTCATGTGGCCAGCATGACAAAGCCGCTTCTGGCAAACCAGAGCAGCACATGGAAACGCCGTTTACCTTCCCGCTGTAGCGGTTCCTATTTATCTACTTGCATTTTGACGTGCTTCCGAACTGCTAGGTTGGCAGGAGCTGGGACCGAGCAACGGGAGCTCACCCTGTCACAGGGATTCGAACCGCCGACCTTCTGATCAGCAAGCCCTAGGCTCAGTGGTTTAACCACAGCGCCACCTGGGTCCCTAACAGTTACATATACACAGGAATAAATGGGAATTGAGGTTCAATGACTGTTCGTCATGGTAAAATCAGGGGATTGTGCAATGCTAAGAAATATTGTAAAAACACCTCCCCCCTTGCACTGAGTATTTTGCTTGGACACAAGCAGAAGTAACATCTCAGATCACTGCAGCAGAATGGTAAGGTGCAGGTTTCCAACAAATAAAACAAATACTCAGCCTCCCAACCTCAACCTCCCAACCAAGAGCCATATGGAGTCCCATCTGCGGAGTTAACAGCTTGAACCCTGTGTAGGGCAGTGACAGTGTAGCCCCTGTGCAGACCTGACAATGATGCCAATTGCTCTGGCCTCTGGACAAAGAAGATACTCTGGCTGTCTCTGGTTCTCGCAAAGACAGTCAGAAGTTAGCACCACTGAGCTCTTTATTTGTATTGCTCTGCTGAATATACAATCTCTCTCTCTCTCTCTCTCTCTCTCTCTCTCTCTCTCTCTCTCTCTCTCTCTCTCTCTCTCTCACACACACACACACACACACACACACACCATGATAGAGACTCCCAGTAAAAGGTTTTGAGAAAATAGTCACATACTCTGGGCCACAGGGCCGGTCCTGTCATTAGGCAGAGTGAGGTGACTGCGTCAGGCAGCAAATGCTAGAGGGGGGGACAGTGGAGAAAGCCTCCTGGCTGTACCCTAATTCTGGGGGACAGAGCTGTGTGTTGTGTGTGCCACAGGACCTGACTTGAACCCTTATAACTGCTGCCCTCAGGTGTGGTGGAAGACAGAAGCCTATTGCTGGTATTGAAATTAAGATTCAGCAGTCAGTTCATGAAATTAGGTTGGGGTGTGTGCCATCTTGTCCTTCATCTCAGGTAGCAAAATGTATTGTGTTGGCCCTGGACTAACTAACTAGATGTGACTTAAGTGAATCTGTATTTAACATGCAGGTCTTATAAAAGATGCATACAGCACCAGTTGGGTGGGTAGGGGTTGATCATTAACAGGATCACAGCTGGTGCAGATGGAATTTTTAACACTTTCCTCCCTTACTGCAGTCTTGGGGAGTAAAGCTTGCTTTGGGAAGGAAGCTTTCATTGGTGTCAGTGGGAGGTAGGGTTGCCAGACTCAATAGAGGACAGGACTTCTGTGCCTTTAATTGCCCTGCTCTCTTTTGAGTCTGGAAACCTTAAAGAGAAACCAGCAGACCCTTTGCTTGGAAATTAAACAAAGGGTCTGCTGGTTTCTCCTTAAGGTTTCCAGACTCCAAAGAGAGCAGGGCAATTAAAGGCACAGAAGACCTGTCCTGTATTGAGTCTGGCAACCCTAGTGGGAGGATTTCCCTTCAGATAAATACCAGCTTAAGGGGAGAGGTTTTCCTTAAGAGAAAGAGAAGAAAGGGTTTAATTCTCCCTCCACACCTGCTGGGAATGCAAAGATAAGTTTAACAGTCACATCAAGTTAGGCCCTCAAAGACCACACACACTTAGAATAATAAACATAAAGAGCAGACCTTCTGGGTGTTAAAACCAGCAGAGAGGGTCCTCTTCATAGTTCTACCACCCTCAGAAGTTGGTTGTGTGTGTGTGTGTGTGTGTCAACCTAGGAGAGGGCATTCTCAGTGGCAGTCCTTAGGGCTCAGATTTCAACCCCCGCCCCATGCACCTGGCACCTTCATTATGCAGTTTGCTGAAGACACACCTTTTTACCCTGACCTTTGAATCCTAAGAGTGATATTTGCAGGACCGACCCCATTATTGTGACTGTAATTTGTCTCAGACTGTTTTTACTAGTGTATTTTAAATTACTAGGATGTTGTGGTGAAGGGCTGGTAACAAATGGAATGAGCAATACTCATAAGGACATCAGCACTTGCAAAGTGGGAGGTGAGCATTAATTTGCTGCAAGTATGGAAAGAGGAAACTGCTGGCATCGGTTTCCCAGGTCAGATAGTTGTGGCAAAACAGGTACATGTGCCACACTTTGCAAGTGATGAGGTCCTTAAGGTTTTTCCAACGGGGAGGTAAATTACATCAAAAAGCATCCTGCACAAAGAAGCCTTCAGATGTAAAAAGTTTCTAAACACACCACCTTCATCAAATAGCGTGGAGTCCACCTTATATCCCAAACACAGTTTCTCTCTCTCATGCACATACAGTACTTCCTTTCTCTTTTTCTCATACAAACACACATGCACACAAATCCTCACTGTACTGCACAGGCCACCAGGCACTCCTTATAATAATTGTATTCTCTGCCTCAAAATATATATTCTTTTCCAACAATGCAATTCTCTCTCTTTCACCCACCCACACAGAGTCTACCAAAAGCCATATGTTCAGGCTCTCTCACATAAAACGGACACGTATAGAGACATACACACCCACAGTTTCTCCCACACCGATTATCTCAAGCACAGCAAGCTCTCTTCCTCCCCCACAATTTGTAGAGAAAGAGACCCTCTCTCATTCCCTTCCTCTGTTCAGAATTGCTCCACAGTCTCCTAAGTTTCATTTTGTGTGTGTCTGGGCATACATGGATTAAGGCCACTAAAATTCCAAAATGGGGGGGGGCAGGGGAAGAGCATGAAGGTACATATGAAGGAGTAGCCTGAGGGTCAATTCAAAGGATCATCAGGCAAATGGTGATGGATGGAAACCACTACAAAATTCCTAGCGATCCTTGCTCCCTGCCTGTGGCTTTTATGCAATGCGAAGGTACCATCACACCAGGATTGTATGTTTCACATTCTACCACAGATTCCTATTAAGAGTGGTTTTCAATGTGGTGTAAAAATCAGTATAAAATTGTGTCAATACTGATGCCTGTGCATGAACAGTTCATCCTGGGTGGACAACCCACCTTTGAACTATCTCAAGTGGATTTATTTCAGCCACCACATGCACAATGGCTGTGCAAATTAACCTTTGTAAAAACTGGAAATCCAGGATGATGTGAAAATCTGCACTTAGGGGTTGGACTAGATAGCCACCAAGGTTCCTTCCAGCTCCAAAATCCCATGATTCTATAACCTCATGACATTCTGTGAGCCTGTGAGCCCAGCTAAATAAGGCTCATAAGAGTGAGAAGCACCATCTGGTCACACTGCACAAGTTGCAAAATGGTGTGGGAGGAGAGACTCCATTTGGAAACCAGCCCCACAGTGGTCTGGGTCTAATCTTTAATCCCCAAGGAACCACCAGTAATGTCACCCTTCAGCACCTACCCAGACTTCTTAAGGAATCTTTCATCTCGGTGCTCTAGGAAGAGAGCTTAAGAAGCCAGAAAGATTTGAAGTTTCAGCATAGGTAGATTTGAGGTTGTTTGGCACACCGCATTGCACCAAACACTAAGTTCAGCAAAAAGTTACAAAGGAGAAAGGCAATAAGTACCATGCCTACACTACAAATGTTCAACTACCATACCAAAACATGTTGATTTGGCAAACCACCTTGTAGAATTCTTCTTTGTTTTGTTCTAAGGACAGGTCTGTCCAACCACCAACAGATGCACCCTCCGTAAGAGAGTGTCTTGCAAATGAGCGAGTCCGTCCTTGTTCTTCTCTTTAACAGGATGGGCAGAATAGGAAAAACAAATTATTGACCCACTTGGACCTGGATGCAGGCTCCCTCTTTTAGAAAGAAGACTAGTCACATTATTTTAAGTTCAGCTCTTTAATCCATAACTGACTGGTTCCTTTGAATTTGCCTTATTTGAGCTGCCATAGCTGTTGCCCATCTAGTGCTACTGTCTCCAGTACAGAGGAGTTGCTGGAAATCATAAGAGGGGAGGGTGCTGTTGTGCTAAGGTACTGCTTGTGTGCTTCACATGGAAATCTGGCTGGCCACCATGAGAACAGAATGCTGGACTAGATGGACAACTGGTTTGATCTGGCAGGGCTATTCTTAAATTAATTTTAATCTTCCCTCTATGCACCTTAATTCAGCCACTAATGAAAAGTGATCTCACTGTCAGCCTGATTCTCTACAGACAGAAGTTAAAGGATGGTAAATGAAACAAAGACACAATCAACTACTTTTGGAAAGAGTCAAGCTGTGACTAGTGTTTGTGGCTTGCACCACATGAATAATCTAGGATGAGGCTATATTAAATAAGCTTGCTTTGTTTACCTTTTGGGAGACAAGCATATGGCCAGGTGTGATGGAGCCATAATGTGTATTTAATAATGTATCCAGGTGGTGGTATATGGAAATACAAACACACATCCATGTAAGTGGTGCATAAAAAGTGGAGACCCTGCATTGACATTCAGGATGCATAGCTGCCAAGTTCTCCCTTTTTTTAAAAGGGAAATTCCCTTATGGTGAATAGGCTTCCTCGCGAGAAAAGGGAAAATTTGGCAGCTATGTCAGGATGTGTAACAGAGAAACTATTACAGAAACTATGCCAAAAAAATGATTATATGGTGTGTGTGTGTGTGTGTGTGTGTGTGTGTGTGTAAAAGAGAGAGGGAGAGAGAAGGGGAATTGAGGCAGGTGGAAGATGGAGGTAGAGATAGAGACACAATCCTTAGTTTAAGTAAGGACTCAATAGGCTCAGCTCCAAATCCCATATTCAGTGCTGGGGCTGAAGCTCTGGAAGATGTAATTGAGGAGAGAGGGCCTCCGAGCATGAACAGAACACAAAACCACAACTGATGTTACAGCAACTGCTGACAAGTGCATGCACAGAAAACCAATGTAGGTGCATGAAAAACTGAAGCGTAAGTGTCAGCACTTGCTATCATGTCTGAACCAGCTCTAAGTGACCACAGGCCCCCTCTGCATCTCCAGAATTACAGGGGAAGGACTTCTAGACCAGAAAGTAGATTCCAGGTAGGTTTGAGCCCCAGGACTTCTTCCCACACCCCAAAAATTAAGAGTGGTAAGACAGAGTTTCACAAGTGACACAAGGATCCTGTAAAAGAACCTACACAGTGCTCAGATGCCAAATGGTGCCTGATAACTGTTAAACAGCACAAGTGGCTAATGGCATAGCACACATATTCCAAGAGTGGTGCATGACATGTCAGAGTGAGTGGGAGAAAGATGTATGCAGCATTATATAAAAACAGCAGTTGTATACCTCCTGTAAATTATGCACCATAGGACATAGGAAGCATGCATGAAAGAATTTAAAACAATGCACAGGAGTTAGGTATTAGATCAGGTTATATTAACTGACTTTGACACTGGAGGTACAAGGAGTGTCCCTGCGCATTGGCAGCCACAGAAAACAGGATGTGCATGAATGAGATGTGCAGCATTGCATTCCATGGGACTACATGCACACAAAATGTAACACATCTGTGTTGTATGGCAGCTGTGTTCATAGGTTGTCATTTGTTGTGCACTGTGTGGAACAATGCTATCTTGATGTTGAAGAGAGGGGGGCTGAAATGGTTGAGGAATTATGTCTGCATTAGATGTGCATTTGTGAGATGTTTCTTTTTTCAAGGAAATTATGCAGAGGATTATGTGTGCTGGGGAAAAGAAATAGGCGGAAAAAATGGAACAAGCAACCCAGAGAGAGTGAGAAAGACTGAAGAGATATAGCTAGGGATGTTTCTGCTTGATACTGTGAGTCAAATGTATGATTTAATAGACATTTTCATAAGTGTTGCTTGCATCATATTTTCATTTTTTTCAAAAAAGAGAGAAAAGGCTCAAAGGTTATTGAAGTGTCATGTGTGTGAAAATTGCCCTTCTGTGTATGTGCACAAACACATTCCACACACTTTTAATTCCCTGGAATTAAAACCACCTAGTCCAATTAACCTGAATGCATCTAAGCGGGAACCTGGGCTTAAGCTGATTCCTAGGGATCAGTCCCTGCAAAGTGTTTGTAATGCCTGCGTGTGCCTAAGCTACACAGTGTGTATAAAACTGTGTGTGTGTGTGTGTGTGTGGAAAGAGAATCCTTTGCTGGTTAGCATATCTGCCTTCTGGGGTTGTTGGTTCTGGCACCTGGTGCATTTAGCCAGGAACTCCGGCAGCCCTCCTTGCCCCGGGGATGACTGAATCCTGTCCGTCGAGTTTGCCCTGCCTTTGCAAGCTTTGCTGCCCTCCGCTGAGTTTCTAAAGATCCCGAAGAGGGGAAGCAGAGCGGAGCTGCGGCTGTGCTAACCGCTAGCCGAGGAGCACCAGCTGCTTCGGGAAGGACACGCAAGGGACCCGAGCCCGAGTTAAGGGCACGGGGAGGCCACCAACCACAGGAGCCTTCGGGTTGCCGGCGCAGTAAAGAAGGCAAGCGCAAATCTTTGGCACAGTGACCATGACTCGAAAATCTAACTTGCTTCGGTTCCCACCGGTGGAACTTGAGTGGCCAAGGGTCAAAGTCTCTGGAAGCCTATCGGAGAGGTGAGTGGGGAAAAGAGGAGACTGTCTAATAGACCGATCAG
Organism: Zootoca vivipara; assembly: GCF_965207765.1. Lineage (NCBI taxonomy): Eukaryota > Metazoa > Chordata > Lepidosauria > Squamata > Lacertidae > Zootoca > Zootoca vivipara. The sequence goes on along the minus strand of NC_142584.1, from coordinate 65,196,385 downwards.
GGGGTACTTGACCCGCTCTTAGCAAATCCTCCTCCCCTCTCGCATTTCCAAATGACACCACACTGACGCGACCCCGAAAACCGAACATCCTAGACCCCGAACCGTGCCCTGCGCCGGCGAGCGGGAGGGAAGCCACGAGAAAGCTTGCTTTGCTTTTCATTCCTTCAAGCACACATGGATAGATGCTCCCCTGCCCCAGCCCCGCCGCCACAGAGCCCACACAGAGTCAGCGAGCGTATAGGGCTCCTCGTGCCCCGTGCTGGAGCTGCACGGCTGCCTAGCAAACAGAGATCTCCCAGGCAAGGGCAGAGAGCGAGGAACCACCCACTTGGTCGCAGTCAGGTGCGACCGCGATCGGCCAGAAGACAATGGAGCTCTGGCGATCATCCCCGGCGGATTTGCTTCAGCTGCAAAAGCGGGCAAGGTCCTGGTTCGGTCCGGGTTAGTCTCCTGGCTGGCTAGAAACTGCCTCCGGGGCTGAGACAGAGGCGCATGCAGCCTGTGGGTCAAGTCCCAGAGGCAAGGGATGGGCGCAGAGGGGTACCGACCCGAGGATTCCTGGGAGTTGGCGTAGCATGGGCGGGTGTGCGCCCACTTGTGGGTCTCTCTCCGCATTTCCTTGAGGTGGGTCTCGTGTACTACGCGCGGGCGTCTCTGGAAGAACGCATGTGTGTATGCGACTTAGCTCGCGTATGGTTTAGCGCCACATGGCACCCCCTCACTCCCAAGTTCACCCCCTTCCCTAGTACCAACCCTCCCGTTTCGACTGGGCGGCGAATAACGCACGGCTGTCCCCGATCTTCTACCCGCGCACCCCACCTTACCCAACTGTCATCCGCACTGCCGAGTTATTAACATGCAGAGCAGGAGACAGGCGGGCGCCCGCGACTCCGCTCGGACGTTCAGGGCTGGGCAGCGGACAGAGATCACCACCTGCCGCGACGCGTCCCTGAGCTTCCGCTCCGTGGGCGAAGCCCGGAGAGGGCAAATCAGCACTTGGACAGCTCCCTCCGCGAAACCTCCCTGCCTCACACAGGGCGTGCTTCCGGGGAAAGACCCAAAAACAGATCCCCAAACGCAGCGAAGACTGAGGGGAAGACAGGGGCAGCTGGTTCCCTAGGCCAACCTTTTCTTTTAAACAGGGTCACGCTCGTAGTTCCTTCTGAATGTAAGGCAGACGGGGAAACCTAGTAGGGTAGTGCCCCTTGCTGAGCCCACACAGATCCCACCCTCCTTTTCTTGGCTGCAGATAGAGGTGGCTGGAGAAAGAATACCCCAGCGGCTGCCGAGGACCCACCGAGTTCCCTAAGACCACCACCCGCGATTCTCACGGTTCCTCCTCATCCCCTGCGGGATCCCGTTTCCCCCTCAGCTCCCGGGGAGCTGTCCCTTCAGCACCACGCCACCTGCCCCTCCCAGACGGGCTCACTCACCCGCGGCGCTCCAGAAGCCCGTGGCTAGCTGCGGAGAGGTGCTGATCTCTCAAGTCCTGCGCGCAAAGCCCGCCTCCCGTCTCTTTCCCGCAGCCTGACGACGGCACCTCTCGAATCACTCCTCTCAAACCCTGACGCGCCTGCCCGTCTCTCCCCGCGCTCCTTGACGGAGTGGGTCGGCTCACGCTCAGGTTCCTACAGGCGGAACCTTCCTCTGCCTCCTCTGCTTGGGAACCAACGCGTCTCTCTCTCTCTCTCCCTCCCTCCCCAGCCTCACTACCTTCTTCGACAGTGTTTACCCAAAGGAGGGCTTTCCTCCTTCTCCCTATCCACCCCTCCCAACCTTCTCACCACAAATGCACCGCGGCTCTGTCTTGACCTTCCAAGCACCGTCCCCTAATGAGCTACTTTATTATTCCTGTCATCTCCACCCATCTGGCTGACTAATATTAATCACGCTCTGATGAGAGAAGCAAAAACAGCGTCTACCTCGTACTGGGTGGTTACTTTGCTCACCCCTGCTGGTCCAGCAATTAGGTGCTGAGAAGAAAGAAGGGGGCATCATGATCTGGCAGGGACCTCTTATGGGGAAAGGACCATCAGTTTATCTTCGGTGTTGGATAACAGTGTAGAGAGCTGGTAGAATTCAACTGTTCCAGCGACTAAAGTACTGTACCAAGGTAAACCCTAGTCTCTTTACAAACGGTAAACACGGAGTGCAAAAATGGCTTTGTATTGCGAAAATACGCTTGGAAAGAAAGAGAAACAGAAAAGAAGGAGGCAGGGGAGAAACAAGCTACTTGGCTGGATTTGGGAAGTCTGCTAGTGATTTTAAAGAAAAGCGAAGATCTCATTTTGGACAAATCAGAAAGAAAGGAGGGGGAAGGTTCCAATGAAATGAAACGAAACGATTCAGAGTTGGTATTCTACTCATTGAATCACTCGATTCAAATAAACCTACCAAACAAGACACAACTGTTTCCAAACAGGAAAGAGTGCGTTCTGTCCATTTAAATTCAAGGTGCTATCTGGACATTTAAAATGGGAAGCCAATGAGTTCCTGTTGATGCTGGATATGAATGTAGGAAATTGGATTCAGTCCGAGTTCAACAGGGTTCACTGGATGGATTTGGGCATGCCATTATCTTTCAATCTCAGTTTCCAATCTGTACAACTGGAATAGTAAGAAATGCTCACATTATAATAGGGTTATTATAAGAAGGCAAATGCAGGCCACTTCACCATGGAAAGTGCTATGTAAGTACAGTGGTACCTTGGGTTACAGATGCTTCAGGTTACAGACTCCACTAACTCAGCAATAATACCTCGGGTTAAGAACTTTGCTTAAGGATGAGAACAGAAATTGTGCGGTGGTGGTGGCACGGCGGCAGCAACGGGAGGCCCCATTAGCTAAAGTGGTACCTCAGGTTAAGAACAGTTTCAGGTTAAGAACGGACCTCCAGAATGAATTAAGTTCTTAACCATTCAGACCATTTTCTTTACTGAGGGGTTATTCATTCCCTCTTACTAAAAGGCCAACAAGGCATCTGGCCACACTGGGATGCAAAGAAGTCTTCTAGAGCAGCCGTAGAATGAGCATAGGAGCATAATAAACTATCTCATACCAAGTCAACCCATTGGTCTATCTAGCTCAGTATTATCTACACTGACTGAAAGCATCTCTCCAGGGTTTCAGACAGGGGTCTCTCTCAGTTCTAGCCAGAGATGCCTGGGGCTTTATGTATACACTGAACTATGTCCCTTCCTCACCTCCAAAGGCAACTTCAATAGCACATGCAGTGGAATAGGTTGGGCACCACTGCTTTCCCAGCTTCTGAACACAATGCATTGCTGGTGCTAACTGGAGGGAGAAGGGGAGGGTTGAGGTTTTGGGAGTTTGGGGTTGTGTAGGCATGTAATGGCAACACCATGCAATTGGCTTCACTGTGTCATGCCACACTGCCACCAAATTCTGAATCATACTGAATTTAAGAAGGGCCAATATGGAGATCTTGATATGGGGTCATTCTGCATACCAGGAACCCCTAGACAGCAAGAGCCATAGCTTCGATTGTGGCTTTTATCAACAACAGTGTACTTAGCATAAATATGTGTTTACTTCCCCACACAAAGTGAGATCTAAAACAACACTTCCAAGTCCCTAGACTGTTAAGCAGGCACAAAGAAAGATTTACTTTGCCAGAGGTGTCTGGATAGAAAAGAACCCATGGTATTAAATGTGCAATCTATTCCATATTGCTATCTGTACAGAACACAAAGTGAGATGCTACAACCTCTGAACAAAAACCACTTTCAAATCCTAGGATCAGCAGATCCTGGCTCAATGAGACAGAATATAAGCCACATCTTTCTATCTGTAGCCCCATAGCCTATTCTCAGTGTTCCATCAAATGAGCAACCCTTTATTTCTATAGTAATTCTTTCCATATGGCTGCAGTCAAAGGTTGCCACCGATGCGTTCCACCAAATGAAGAAGCAGCTTTAATTGCTCATGCAAAAGTGGTACTATGGAAAACTCTTTTCACATGGATGTAGTTATTGAGTGTTCACGGTGCCATTATGACAAAATTGTGGAGAATACACCTTACCTGCCCCATTAAATGGGAAACATTCTTTCACTGCTCTTACTCCCTGTCCTCAACATTCCTGATACACCAACTCCTAAATCTTGCTGTTCCGTTATGGCCCATCTGGAATAGTGTCTTACAATCAAAATATTATTTTCCAAACTTTGAATAATCAAAGTTACATTAGGCAAGAAATGTATGCAACCTTTGAATCTCCCACACTGGTTTTCTGACAATTAATCCATAGAGTATCATCTCCTCGTGTCTATGAGCTGAGCCAAGTGAACTACATTGATCAATTCAGTTATGTTAATACAAAAGCACCGTCAAGCACAGCAGCAGAATCCTGGATAACATGGTTCTTCTAGTTTTCTCTCCCCCCCCCCAACACCAAACAAAAAGTTTTAAAGCAAGATTTTCAGTTTGCACAAAATATAAATAAATTAAATATGATGCAGGAGTTAGATAATTATTCTGTTCATCCCCTTCAATAATTCTGACAGGTTGTATAGCTTCCCATTAATATTTGAGTCTGACATTTCTATTACAGAGCATGGCTACAATCCAACTTACGAACAAAAACACAGGAATTAACCAGCTTTTATACCAGCCTCTGTTGGTCTGCCTTCCCTGGCCCTATGCTTCCCTGTTCCCTCCCTAAATTTATATCCCAACTGACTGTGCAGAAAATGTTATATACATGCTAGTCCTTTTATATTTAAAACCCATCATCCTCTGAACAGACACACTGCTGAGTCACTGTGATGAAATACGGCTGTTCTGTACTTTACAATGATTTATACTGGATATTCCCAAGCTTTAATTTTTATTTACTAGCGGAACTAACAACTTGCTGGAAGGCCCATATTTCAGATGCTTTTAATGATCCATGGGCCTGCCTTAGACACTGGGAGCTAATCAGTAAAGCTAATGACAATGTGGGGATCCTTTTTTTAAAAAAGTGGACGGAATTAAAATGTCAAAGAAAGCAAATCTGTTGATAAAGAGGGAATGATGTTTATACATTGACCTGCTGTGTTCCCACCTCATTTAATTTGCATTTCACTACAACAGATAAAAAACCCAGTGATTGCATTTGCCAAGGCCAGGATATTACCTTACAGACTCAGCAACCACATCACAACAATGCATTATTTGTGGTGAGCTATGCGCATTTGTGTCCGCGTGTGTACATTTCTGATCATTTGAGCTTGTGAGCAAGGATGTAGACCTGAAGATCTGTAAATGCAGGTCTCTTCTTGTTCCCATTTAACAAGGTGTGTCCTTGTGAGAGTGCATGATGATACGAGTGCCTGTTTTACATTATTTGTGAGAAATGTACGTATATATATTCGTACCTTGGTTTTTCGAACAGCTTAGTTCCCGAATGTTTTGGCTCCTGCACGTCGCAAACCTGGAAGTGAGTGTTCCAGTTTGCGAACTATTTTTGGAAGCTGAACGTCCGATGGGGTTCCGCGACTTCTGTTTGGCTGCAGGAGCTTCCTGCAGCCAATCAGAAGCCGCAATTTGGTTTTCGAACATTTTGGAAGTCGAACGGACTTCTGGAACGGATTCTGTTTGACTTCCAAGGTACGACTGTATATGGTTTTTATACTTAGACTGACAAAATGACCATCACTATGATGGCCTCTCTCTGTGTGAGGGAAATCCTGCATATGGCAGATGAAGTATTGTACAAAGAAAAACATTATATCCTCCCATGTCCCTGTTTGGAGCGTAGGCACCTAGTTGCAGATTTTGGCAGATAATGGCAGATTTTCCAGTGGGAAGGCTTCTTATTGCTGCATGCTGAAGACCTGTGGAGAAACAGAGCTGTTGCATCTACCTATGGGAGGTGGGGATGGTCCTCTGAGTGGGAGTAATGGGTGGGTATGTTATTGGCCAAGGGCTAGCTGGGAAGGGACAGGGTGAGGAAAGGACTCCATGGTGCTCTATGGCATCTTATCCCAAACAGGCAGGCTGGATGTACATGCTGGCATGCCATTCATGGTTAATGAGTTATTGTAAATGCCATATCTTAACATGACACGAGGAAAACAGACAACATCATATGCCATTTGGAAACAAGTCTTAAATTCACTGCCTGATTCCAAGGAATGTGCACAGATTGCTTACAATATCTGCTTTTCCCAGGCACCATCTGTGACTCAAATCAAAATACACCCAGTTAATTGATGGATTAATCCAAGAAACAAACTTCAGTTCTTCATGATGAAGTGCTTACTAATTTGTAGTACTACATGAATAACATTGCGGTCGTAGTAGTTGCTGTGGTTGCAGTGTAATCTGTGAATCTAAAGTACCATGCACACTGATGGCCCTATTTTAATGTAGTAGTAGGCATGTATGCATGCGTAAGTAGGTAGTGCATACCCACATTTGCGGTATATATTGTTGACACAAACAGAGTATGCTATGGAAGTTTCTATACTACTGTGTTTTATGATACCCTTTGTTGAGTAAAACAGTTCCCGAGCCCCCAAGAGGCAGCTCACTCAGTGTCAGGAGTGGGTGTAATTGAGTGATAGACCGGGGGAGTCTTTGACTTTCCTCACTAGCATTGTATGTAGTCCCAAGAGTGCAGAGGATTGTGCTAAAAGGCAGGTCAGGACTGGAGCAGGCTTCTATCTCCCCACCCCCCCAAATGGCTTTCCCTCTGACTCTGCAAAAAGCTGCTGGTTCAAGCTGGCCTTTAGATTTGATCCAGATCCGAAGAGCTGCTTAGGTGCGTGTCAATGCCTTGTGCTAGCCTGGTGCAATTTGAAACTTTTCCACAGTTTGAATAGGTGACTCTCATCTCATATCACAAGCTGCCTTTGGAAGTCCCTCCAGTTTCAAAAGCAGTTTGCCATACAGCAGAGCTGACTACTGCTAAAAGAAAAGGCAAGTCTAAAGCCCCCTTGGGCTCATGCAACTTGTTTCACGGTTCTTTGGATCCTGGCTTCTATTCATCATCTACTCATTTATTCATACAATTTATATCCCACCTATTCCCCACAGGGCTCAAGGAAGCTCTTACCCAGAAACTCACAGTACCTATATAAAAAACAAAACCAAATCACATTCCCTGCTTTTCTCAGCCGGGAAACTGGCTGCTCTTCTTTCATGTAAGGGGCTTCTAGTTCCAACCTTCTGCCTTGACATAATCATTACTTGAGACTTCTACTTAGTATGTGTCTGTATCAGTACATGCTGTCCCTTTCCATCTCACTTCTTTCTAGTTTGCCTCCTCATCACTCTCCTCTTTGTTCCTGGACTGCTCTTTGCACACGTGCAGCATGCATAGGATCCAGGGGAGGAATGACAAGGGATACAACCTAACAAGGGGGAAATGTGATGCTTGAGGCAGCAAGTGAAGGTTCCTACTTGACAGTGGGCACTGCAGCCTTTCAAGGCACCTATTTGCAAATAGAGTCATGCATGGGTAGATACAGTGGTACCTCTACTTACAAATGACTCGACTTACGAATGTTTCTACTTACAAATGGAGCTCCATCCACCATATTGGATGCTATTTAGATAGGATTTTTTCTACTTACGAATTTTTAGATAGGGTTGCTTCGACTTACGAATTTTGTCTCCCAATGCATTCCTATGGGATTCGACTTACAATTTTTTTCGACTTACGAATGTGCGTTCGGAACGCATTAAATTCGTAAGTAGAGGTACCACTGTACTGGAAATCAAGTCTTATGAGGAAAAGTTGAGGGGATTGGGTATATTTAGCCTGGAAAAGAGGAGTCTGAGCGGGGATAGGATGGCTGTCTTCAAATACTGTACCTAAAGGGCTGTCACATGGAAGATGGAGCAAGCTGAACCCTAACCAATTGCTTCAAGGTACAAGAAAGAAGATTCCGACCGACTAAACATCAGCAAGAACTTTCTGACTGGTGGTAATATCTGTTCGACAATAGAATGGAAGGTGGTGGATTCTCATTTGCTGAATGTTTCTAAGCAGATGCTTTAGTTGTGATTTCTGCATTACAAGGGACCGTACTAGAAGACCTTTGGGATCCCTTCCAACTCTACAATTTGATGATTCAAGCTTGGCAACTCATTTGACAAGCAAAAGCACAACAGAATCTGCCTGGACTTTGCATAAAATTAATGGCAAAGTGGGGATGTTAGCAGTTCATGGGGGAAAGGTTGGAAACTGAGCTCTTGTTAGGGACACCACTGAGATGAAGTGAAATATGTTTTCTCAAACATCCCGGACACAGACATACCACAGCAGCAAATAATTTGTTAGTCATCTATCAGCCAGTTTTCTATGAGAAACCATGATATGGAGAAAAGGCTACCCTGTAATAAAGGAGAAGGAGCCAGTGATCATATTTATTTTTCTAGGGCAGGCAAGAGGGAGATGAGAAAAGGGACTCCATTAGTTAGTGCTGTAACCTCAGGCTTGCCAACATCTCACTTCTCTTTCTTCAGCCAATGATACTGTTGCTGCTGGAGCGTTTTTGCTTAATGACAGGTGCCTATGGCATGGCTGAGTAGGTAGAGCAATCAGTGGGCAATGAAAGCATTGATCCTGCTGGGAATGGATGAAGACTCAAAGCATTCATGGTGACGTGCACTTGTGAAGGGGGAAGAATTAAAACTGGGGAAGGGTCTCGGCACTGCACAGTATCCAAGAGTACTACTGCAACTTCACTACCTCCCTCTCTGGCTATCAGGCTGAACTGTCAGGAAACATCAGTCTAACAAAGGCTATAATCTTCCTGAACTAGCAAATCAGTGTCAGAACAGTTAGTGCTCAGAGGCAATAAGAGAAACTTTGGAGGGAGGGAGGGAGGGAGGGAGGGAGGGAGGGAGAGAGAAAAAGGAGGAGGGCCAGAGATGGGGTTCCATTTTGCACATACTTAATGGAACAGAAATAGCACAGAAAGAAGCTAATCACAGGGACAAGTGGGGGAATGATCTTGCAATTACCTGCTCTGTCAGCTTCCCAGACACATTAGGGGCTGTTGGCAAAAAAGTCCCTCTAGCTCTCTCTTGATTTTTTTTTTTAAACACTCTTAAATGCCATCTCCTTCCTCTGTCCCAGGATCAGGCACTGGCTGAGCAGCTGTGCAGGGAAATGTGGCCTTGGCAGAGTTTGGGAATGGGTTAGAGACAAGTTGGCCAGGGAAGGAAGCAGCATCAAGAAGAAACAGGATGAGGGTTGTGCCACTCAGGATTGGATTATGTTAAGTTTGCATCCCATTGGCAAAACACTTTCAAAATGTGGGTTTGGTCACAGTGTACAAAGGGAGCCTCCCCCGATTGAAAAGAAAAGGGGCTGAAGTGAGAACCACCTGGTTATGTAACTCTCATTGGTGACAGGCAAGCTTATACAAGAGACCAGCGTCCTCTGACTTTCTGAGCCTTTGCAAAATGTGAGCGTCTCAGTGAGCCTGCAAAATGCTTTAGAATTTAGATGGATCGCTGCCTTGAATTCCCAACAACTCACACAGGCATCCCAGAAAAATCCATTGACAAATAATGCCCAGTATGCCAACTGAGAGGACCACAGGAATATCTACAGGGTTGCATTCCCCTTATACCCATCTCTAGATCTAAATTGTGAAGCAGTCACTAAAGCAGTGTCAGTTTCAACCCCTCCCCAAGGAGAATCCAAATTGGAACAATTCCAGATACTCAGGGTGAAACTAGACGTGATGGGGCAGTTATTTTAGTATCTATTTATTGTATTCACATCTCACCTTTTCTCAAAGGATCCTGAGATGGTGTACATGGTTATCCTCCTCCTCATTTAATCCCCAATACAACCCTGTGAGGTAGGTTAGGCTGAGAGGCAGTGACTGGCTCAATGTCACCCATAAAGAATTACCGTATCTTTGTTGTTCATGTGGTTGGCCCATTTCAAAGTTGAAAGCATTGCCCTTTATTTTATTGGAAGGCAGGCAGACACAGCTGTAAGGTTAAAGCAGATCCCTTTACTTAAGATGATCATCAGCCATTATATGTTACAAACGGAAGCAAGAAAGGAAGGATGGGGAAAAGAGAAACTAAACAATTTAGTGAAGCCCCGCCCCCCATGCCCCCCAACATTAGTCCTTTAGTGCCTTTTTCTTTTTAGTACTGTAGGTGCCGTGTTTCTCTGAAAATAAGACACCGCCTTATATTTATTTTTCCTCAAAAACACACACACACTATGGCTTATTTTCAGGGGATGTCCTACTGCTTCTCTCCCTTCTGTTAATCTCATTCCAAAGTTCTGAGTCAGTCTCAGGTCACTTTCAAATCTGCAAAAGGACAGATGAATTAATCTGACAGTGAAGATAGCTTTTACTGAAATAGGTAGATGTGCTATTCTAACGGAAGCTCTGAAGTGTAGGACCCGAACCAATGGCTTCAAGTTACAAGAAAGGAGATTCCAACTAAACATCTGGAAGAACTTTCTGGACTCCCTTGGAAGTCTTTCATTTGTGGTTTTTAAACAGAGGTTGGATGGCCATCTGTGCTGGATGCTTCAGCTGAGATTCCTGCACAGCAGGGGGTTGGACTAGATGACCATTAGGGTTCCTTCCAACTCTACAATTCTATGATTCTATAGGTGCTGCATTTGCCATATTTCAATGCCAGACCGTTTTAGCAAGAGAACAGAAAGCACTGCTTATAAGAACAAAAGCCCTACCCACCTAAACCAGCAATCAATCCAGCAATCATCAACACGTTCATTGCTATGAATGGGAAAACCTCAGTTTTTGCAGGGCTGATAATCTTTGCAAGAGCAGATTGGGTGTCTTGCCTGTATGCATCACTCACTGCTGTGCTACTGTTCACATTCCAGCCCTAAACTCTGAGATATTTTGTAACTTCACAGCCAGACAGCTATGGGCCAACTGACATGTTCCCTGGGAGATTTTTAATTGGATTTCCTGATTTCCAGCCCAGCCTATAATGCATCAGTGGGGGAAAGAGTTTTTGACTCTTTGCTTTTCTCAATCAAAACTTTCCCATGCAGACTGCTGCTCGCCTCATGAGGATATATTCTTCCAGAGGACAAACAATGTTTGTGTGTGTGTTGATTGGAAAACTGGCCACAAATGGCTTTACTGCACTTTAAGGGTTAAATATACCCTCTTCCCAATTATCGAGACTTCATTTGTGTTTGGGTGTATGTGGGAGAGATGAATGTGTATTTGTGTGTGTGTGTGTGTGTGAGAGAGAGAGAGAGAGAGAGAGAGAAAGAGAGAGAGAGAGAAAGAGAGAGAGAAAGAGAAAGAGAGAAAGAAAGATGTTATGTGTGTGAGAGGTGGGTGTGAAATGCACGTGGCCTGTACCGTGTTTCTCATATTTTAAGACGTGCCTATAAAATAAGCCATGGCACGATTTTCTGGAGGCAATAAAATATAAGGCATCCCCCCAAAATAAGACATGCTGGGGTACCATAGTGTTAGTGGTGGGAGCAGGCCTGCATGGTGCTTCTGCAGCGCGCACCTCGCCAAGCGCTGCTGTCTCTCCCGGGTCCCGCTCAGTCGGGACTCCGCGCAGTGCATGCTGCTGTCTTTGCCGGCTCCCGCTGAGTCGGGGCTCGGCGCAGCGCGCGCTGCTGTCTTTGCCGGGTCCAGCGGGAGGCCCCGCCATCCCCACGCGGCACAGCGTCCCTGCGGGTGCTGCCTCAGGAGCAGTGAAGCCACAGCGACCTCCCGCCCTGCAGGCACCCCGACGCTCCCAGCGCAGCCATGGCGCGGCGACCCGGAACTGGTCCCGCAAGCGCTTCCGGGTCGCCGCGCCTCGGGTTTCTAAGGAAACGCAACCCGGAAGCGGAGTTTGACCAATCCGCTCTAGGCTCCGATGGGGCAGCAGCCTCTATGCTTGAGCCATAGAGAGAGCGCCGGCTTGAAGCTCTGGTGCTGGTTTGTTGGCTCTGCTTTTGAGTCCGCCCCCCACCCAGCACTGCGGAGCTTGGTTTGCGTGCAAAAAGCAACAGCGCCAAAGGAGATGCGAAGGTGGGAGCCTGGGAGGGGGAGAAAGCCACCCCGAAATAGGCACCCCGTTCTGGTTTAGCGCTGCCCTGTGAGTTTTAAAAGTAGTGGCTGGGCAAAGCCCCTCCAGCTGCTGCTGTTTTTAATGTCTTGAGTGGGCCACGTGTATGGAGATCCCGGGCTGCCCAGGTGACAGTACCGCCCTCGCGGCCTTGCTGATGTCACAGCGCCGAGTCCCGACCCAGCGGGAGCCGACAAGGGCAGCAGCGCGCGCCGCACCGAGCCCGACCCAGTAAAAAAGCTTAACAAAAAAATAAGACATCCCCTGAAAATAAGCCTCGGGGTGTTTTTTTGGAGAAAAAATAAATATAAGACATGTCTTAAAATGTGAGAAACACGGTATGTATGTGTGAGACAGATGTGTGCATGATGGGTGTTTCTATAAGGAAGATGTAGGTGTGTCTGTGGTTGGTATGTATTTTTGTGTTGTGTGTGCGCTCATTGGATGAATCTGGTTTCTACCAATAGCATGAAACAGGGAGAAAAACGTACCGTACTTCACATCCTGCATATTTTTATTATACACCACTATCATGCCCACCTCCTTACTTGCCCTTTCTTTAAAATATAAAAATATTCAAATGTAATCTTTCCTCATAGGGGATAGGCTCCATCCCCCTAATCATTTTGCTTGCCCTTTTCTGAACCTTTTACAGCTCTACTATCACCTTTCTGAGGTACAGCAACCAAAACTGAACTAAGTATTCCAAGTGAATACTGAACTAAGTATTCCAAGTGAATACTGAACTAAGTATTCCAAGTGTGGTCTTACCATAGGTTTGTATAATGGCATTATGGTACTAAGAGAGTTTTCCCCCCTAACGATCCCTAACATAGACTTTGCCTTTTTTACAGATGCCGTTCATTGGCTGAATGTCTTCATTGAGCTAGTCACTATGACCCCAAGGTCTATCTTCACCTCCAGTTCAGATCCCATGAGCATGTATGTGTGAAGCTGTGATATTCTGCATTAATGTGCAACAACTTCCTTACACTGAATGGCATTTGGCTTTTAATGCCCATTTACCCAGTTACCTGGGACGCAGGTGGCGCTGTGGGTTAAACCACAGAGCCTAGAGCTTGCCGATCAGAAGGTCGGCGGTTCGAATCCCTGCGACGGGGTGAGCTCCCGTTGCTCGGTCCCAGCTCCTGCCAACCTAGCAGTTCAAAAGCACGTCAAAATGCAAGTAGAGAAATAGGTACCGCTACAGCATTTCTGTGTGCTGCTCTGGTTCGCCAGAAGCGGCTTTGTCATGCTGGCCACATGACCTGGAAGCTGTACACCGGCTCCCTCAGCCAATAATGTGAGATGAGCGCTGCAACCCCAGAGTCGGTCATGACTGGACCTAATGGTCAGGGGTCCCTTTACCTTTTACCCAGTTACCCAGTTTCGGAAGATCTTGTTTTGAACTCCTCGCAATTGCTTTTTGTTCTTACCAACCTGAACAATTTGGTTTCATCAGCCAACATGGCTGCCTCACTGCTCACCCCTAACACCAGGTAATTTACCAACATGCTCTTTCATATCTTCATCCTGCTTCCCTTTCCTTTTGAGACTTTACCCCTCTGCCTCCCTGCACCTCCATCTAGCAAGCAACGCCCTAGGGGCACCACCACTCTCAAACCAGAATAATGGCGCCAAATGAATGAAGCCAAGGAGAAATTTCAGCACCATCTTTGACAACGCTCTCCTCCTCTATCCCATCCCAGTGCTCAGTGGGGGAGGGGGGAGATATCTGCCCAGCATGAGCTCCTTTTGTCGTGCAAATGCTGCCAGGCGGGTGCTTTTTTATGATAATTATTGTTGTTCTTTCTCTTCTGCTGCATGTTGGGTGGGAAATTACAGGCCTTTTTATTCTCTTGTGTAGCAAATATTTCCCTCCTGCTCTCATGCTAATTGCTTCCTTCCCCTTCACACTATTGTCCAAGGCTCATTGATAATCTAATCCCCTCTGCTCTCCTTGCCAAAGGTTCAGGGACTAAGAAGCAAGGCTGGACAGGTGAAGGCTGTTACTGGGCAGCCTCAGGAAGCCCAAGAATGGAAGAGGCTCTTTTTCAGCACTCCCTGAGGACTGCTTTACAAAACAAAGCTTTAGAGACTCTTGCGGCCTATTGAACTCAGGTGACTGAACACTACAAAAACACTATCAACCTATTGTCTTATTTCTCTGGAGTTTTTATTATTTAGTAAAGCGATTGAGATACATATGAGTAAGATGTTGCTTGTTTCATAGGGTTTGATTATTATATGTATTCAACAAATGTTTAGATGGAATTATACGTACCTATATTTTACATATCTTTATCATTTGAAATGCTATTATACAATGCAACATCTTATGATATAATAGGACGTGATTTGATGGGTAGAATCTATATCTTCACTGAAGGATGAGGTACATACTGTACTGCTTAAATCAGGTTTGGTGCAGTGGACAAGTCAGTTTCAGTATTGCCACTGAAACTTTTCAGGTGCCAAGCCCCATCTTTGGGGCAGATGGTGAAGCTTCCTTATTCTATGTCAATGCACTTCCAAAACACAACAGATTTGTGGCACAATTTATGTTGCATGGATTAGTTCAGGGCACCTAAGTTGCAAGTGATGCAAAATCAAAGCTGAATTTGTTTCAGATTTCAAGATACACACATGTGAATGTAGTTACAGGTAGGTAGCCGTGTTGGTCTGAGTCGAAGCAAAATAAAAAAATTCCTTCAGTAGCACCTTAAAGACCAACTAAGTTTTTATTTTGGTATGAGCTTTCGTGTGCATTCACACTTCTTCAGATACACTGGAAACAGAAGTGTCAGACCCAATGAAAGGTCTTCCTCCCAGAGCTTGAGAAAGGGAGCTTCCTCTGGGAGGAAGACCTTTCATTGCCTACAGACAGCCACCCAATCTTAAACAACTCCTCACCCACAATAATACAACCACCAGACTTAACATGGACACTGGTACCAGAGCCTGCAATAAACCCAGATGCCAACTTTGCTTCCACATACACCCGGACAACATCATTACTGGCCCCAACAACATCCAACATACCATCTCAGGACTATTTAATTGCTCATCTTCTAACATTGTGTATGCCATCAAATGCCAACGGTGCCCTTCAGCTCTCTATATTGGACAAACAGGCCAAACCCTACGCCAAAGGATAAATGGGCATTAATCTGACATCAGGAACCATAAGACAGAGAAACCAGTAGGAGAACACTTCAATCTCCCAGGACATTCTATACAAGATCTCAAAGCAGCTGTTTTATTACAGAGAAATTTCAGGAACAGACTGGAAAGAGAAGTTGCTGAATTGGAACTCATTACCAAGCTTAAAACCATGGAGCCACCTGGGATGAATAGAGACATCGGATTCTTATCTCATTATGCATGATCAAGCTTTCTTTAGCGCCTCAGCCCTTGTTTCCCCCCCCCCCCCCAGGACTAATTGCAGTCATCAGCAGCCATTAACAGCCATCCGCAGGTTTACCACTCCCATCAGCCCATCACCCATTCCCACCCACCCCCACCACCCTCTGTATATATATAAGGGTCTGACACTTCTGTTTCCAGTGTATCTGAAGGAGTGTGCATGCACACGAAAGCTCATACCAAAAAAAAAACCTTAGTTGGTCTTTAAGGTGCTACTGAAGGAATTTTTTTATTTTACATGTGAATGTAGACAGCATGACAGGGAAGATCCACCATAAATGAAAAAATAATGTTTCCTGGGAACTTTGGACCCTTTTAAGGACAAAACAGCCAGTTTTCCTTTCTTTGCACTTGAATAAATGTGTTTGGGTTATATGACAGTATAAGTAAGCAGGAAAACATTTGCCTCTTTATAAAACTGGGGTCCCAGGACTTCATGGTGGATGTTCAGCTGGTAGTGGGAAAAAGAACTCTCATAACTTGCACCTGTACCTTCATTCCAATCCAAATGTTTTAACTGGGATAGATAGGTACACCCTTGCCCTTCACATCACTGTATCCTGTACAATACCCCAACAGTAACTCTGAATCAGCTAGGGCCTGCAGCTGTGCAATCTTTCCTACACCACAGCTGCCATTTGCAACAACAGTCTATTTCTATTCCCCCTCCCTCCTGTTGCTGCTGGGCATGCTCCATCCCTGGTTTTCATTTGAATCAGCAGGCAAAACAGATGAGAAAGCCGGAACCATTGGATTTGCACCAAGGAGGGGAGCGCTAGCCAGTTGGAGAAGGGCCTGGGCTGTGCGATTGGTTTGTTCCTCGAGGCCACCTGCCTTGGCGGGATTACAGGTGTACGCTAGGCTGTCTTTGTGCTTCTTTGTGAGGCTGGGGCTTTGTATTTCTCCCAGCGCGTCTCCATCTGTGTATGTGTGTGCGTGTGTGTCATGTGTGCATGTTGTGAGCGAATGTGTGCATTTAGCCAGTAAGGCAGGAGATAAACAGCACACAAGATTGGGAGGAGAAGCTGTGTATTTGGAATATGCAAGTTCTAAAATGATGAGAAATTGAGGAAGGTTGTGGAACTGAAGGACGGGCATGGGTAAACTGAGTTGCCAGGGAATCTTATTGCAAAGGAGGAAATTGGAGAAGAACGAGAGAGAGACTGGTACACTGTATTGCAGCAAAGAGGAGCCTATGGCTCTCCAGATGTTGTCAGACTCCAACTCCCATCAGTTTCAGCCAGCACAGCCAATGCTCAGGGATGGTGGGAGTTGGAGTCTGGCAATATGTGGAGGGCTGCAGGTTCTCTATCTCAGCTCTACTGGGAATGAGAGCAACACATTTTATGGATATTTTCTAGCTCTCTCTTCTAGCTTCATTAGGCCCACAATGTGCCCATTAAACACCTTGCCGAACTGCGAGGCACCTCCATCTGCTACATCCAGGCAACAGACTTGAATTATCCCCACCTGAACTGCCTGACTTCCCCATTTCCCCCTTTCCTCCCTGCTTCTAAGCCCTATGGGGTTGATGTGTCCGTCCTCTTCTGCACTGTTAATGATTCACCTTGATGACAATTAGCAGCTGAAATGAGGCAATTGCGTGCCAGCCCATCCTGGCAGCCTGGGTGCAGCTGCCCGCCAAGGCCACCTTCTCTTTCACTTATTTAGCTCCCCACAGAGCAACTGCTAAATGCAAGACCCTCTGGAAATAAAACATCTCAATTCTTTCCAAGAGGCACATGTGGCTGTATCCACAAGAGACCTTTAAAGCACATTCAAAGCAGATTCCTCCCACCACCAAAAAACATCTCAGGGACAGAATTTTTTAAACAGTACTTGGAATAGTAGGTCTGTGATGGGTAAAAAATGTGGGTTTTTTTGCGGGGGAGGGATGTGTTCTCAATATTCTTTGAAGGTCTGGTATGTACACAGCCACAGAGGGATCTCTCTAATAGCCTGATCAACGTGGTTTTTTTTGGGGGGGATTATTGCCTTCCATTACCCCGAGAACAGCCAACAGAGGCACTGCATCTTCTGATGCTGATACTCTACTTGGGGCAGGCTTCTGAGCCATGTTGACATGAGAAAGCCACCACACTGAAAAACTCACAACTAGGGCCTGTAGGACTTCACACACTGCCTCTGATATAAAAACACCATGGAGATCTCAGAACCCAGAGGGCCTATTTCTTGTGCTACTGAGCAGGGACAGTGGAGGGAGGAAAGCCATAACAACTTCAAGAAATTCAAAGCTGCAGTTCAGGTCAGCTGGGCCTGAGTTAGGGGGCTCTCCATTTGAAAACATTACTCCAGGGATGGGGAAACTGTGGCCTTCCAGATGTCGTTGGACTGCATCTCCCATCAGCCCTAGACTGCATTGGCCAATGGTAAGGGATGATGGGATTTGTAGTCCAGCAATGTCTGAAGAAGCACAGGTTCACCACCACTGCTTATCTTCCTAGTAAGTGTGTTATGATTTGCAACCTAACAGGAAAACTAAATGCAATTGGGGGGGGGGTTGTCATTCACACATTCACATATCGTCAGTGGTTGGGGGACCTAATGGCTCATTTCAAAAAGAAAAGGAGCATAGGGGAGAGAGATGGACTCCTCCTCCCTCTTATGCTTTACTTCCTCTGTGGTCTCTTACTCAAAGCACTTTTCTCACTTCCTGGCCTTTTAGACATAATCTGGTGCCTTGAGCAATGATGATTTGAGGGGAGGTAAGGAGGTAAGAGGAGGGAAGCTTCAGCACTTTTCTCTCATGTGCTCCCTGAAAAAGAAACTTGATATGTGAACAGGAGGATAAGAAACAGATCCATGTCTGCCACCATCCCATCTAATTTGAGCCTAAGAAGACAGGCAGGACATAAAGGCACATTCACCTTTAGGTGGTGACAAGTAGGCGTTTTGTGTGGGAATGAAGGAGATTTAGAATCTCCTATCCTTCCATGTCCCAGAGTTCATTCCTGGTTTTCTCAAAATACAACTTTTTGGATTCTTTTGACCAAACCATTCTGCAGGCAGTTTTGGTGCCCTTATTTTATATAGTCAGGGTTCTATGTAATTTATAATTCTGTGCAACTGCAGGTAAAATGTGGTACTGGGTGTGAAATTCAGGTGCCCTGAGCATGCTGATGTTTCACTTCCCTGGAATCAAGTTTGTAGGAACAAAGACGGGCTTGAGAAGTGGTGTGAGCATTGCTTGGTGGAACCAGCTTTGTTTACACTAGTTGCAGGTGGGCATGAGACCTTGGCAAACTGGCTTCTATCCCTAGCTTCTAACCACCTCTCTACAAACATAAAGGAGGTGTCATTCCCAACAGAAGGGGAACATGGTCCTTTGCTTTTTGTTCATGAATAATGCCACTGGTATGGGAACCTGCAGCTCACTTCCTCTGCAAAGGAAGCTGCTTCCCAGGGAAATATGTCTGAATTAAACAGTCCTGTTCCTGAGGTTGGTGAAATATGACTTCTCTTCTGGTTATGGTGCTGTTGCTTTTAAAAAAGAGGAGCTAAAAAAACAAGGGCAAAGGGACACAGTGTGAAAGGAGGCAGGGGAGTAAAAGTGGAGGACCGTGCAGATATTATACCGGTAGATCTCCAAAGGCACGGGGTCTGTCCCAGCAGCTGGGACTAGGAGGAATGCTTCAAATTATTAGAGCCCATTAGCCTCCAACTGCTCAGCCAGCCCTTTGGTACCTCTCAATAATCTGTGCTCGGCTATAAGAAACCTAATGGTGATTAATGGGGGGAGAGATGGTGGGTCGCTCCAGGAATTATTAAAAGGCCTGATAAATAGTCTCTGTGCCCCAGCGCTAATGACTGCTATTTGATGAAGGGCTGTGTTTTCAGTGCTTCGCCGTGCCCAGAGGCTAAAAACTGATCTGAATGATGCACAGGGAAAAGAACTCAACCCTGACTGTTGTGCCACGAAGGCAAAGATTCAAGCAACCAAGTGCATGTTGGCTCCTGTTAAATAATACAGATTTATATATTTTTAAAGAAAGGCTCATAGGGGCTTTTTAATACTGCACAACATTGTGGCACAAATGGTTAGTGTTACTGCTCCAGTTGGAGTAAACAACATCACTCTGTGCTCTGAGAAGCCTTTGTGATCTTGGTGTCCTCTGGATGTTTTGGCACTGGCTGATGGGAGTTGAAGTCCAAAATATCCAGAGGGCACCAAGATGACAAAGGTTTGGCCAGATCACCATTCAAATGCACTGACAGCAGCACCATGACAAATGTATGGGCAGATGCCAAGATCAGAGAGCTAATAAGAGCCACCAATGGGACTGGAGTCAGGTCTCACTGCTGACCCAAGAGCATTAGTTGTGATTCCACACCAGCACTGGTATCTTAGTGCGGGAACTGTGCTCCACATAGTTTCAAGCTGTCAACAGCTTTTCCAGCAAAAGTGCCAAAGCGTGTGAAAAGCTTGTTTTCTCCTCAGCTGACTTTTTCCATACTATGCAGTGACAAGTGCTTGATTGCTGTGACATGCACAGATGACAGGAAGCAGCAAACAATCCCTGGCATGTGACCTTGTACACAAGTAGCCTGTAACACAGGTACTGCTATTTCCATGTTTTACAGCCTCTACTGGTAGTTTTTAGCCTTATTCTAGCATTCTAAGCCCCTCTCATAATACAAGAGAGTGGAGACAACCACATCTTCCATGAGTTGGGGGCATAACGTCCGAAGAAACTGAGCCTTTTAGTATCATTGGCCCAGCCCTGTGGAACACTTTGCCAAGAGAAGTTCAGCAGGCTTCTTCTCTTTTGACTTTTAAATGCCTGCTGAAAGCTTTTCTATTCCACCAGGCTTGTGCAGGTAATTAAGAACAAATCTTCCCTCAATCTGATTTCCAATTTTAACTTCTGTATATGGTTTCTATTGCATGGTTTTGTGTACAGTTGTTGTTAACCACTTTGATATTTTCCTTATGAATTAGTGGTATAGAAATATTTTTAATAAAACAAGTGGGGAGCCTGTTGTGCTTGTGTAGCCCCCCTGCATGATTTACAGTAGAACAGTTGGAATATCAGGGTAAAAAGTTATCCCTCCAATTTGTGATGGTGATGGGTGTGTGTGAAGCTAGTGTGCTTGTGCCTATGTTTCTCCCTCATTGCATGTTGTGGACTACAGCTCCCAACGATCCTTGATTGCTGACCATGTTGGCTGGGATCGATGGGACTTGTAGCTCTCTGCATCTGGAGGGTAACACCATGTTGGCCAACACTGGCACGAGTGCTTCATAATGCAAAGTAGAGATGCAGGATATTTTCAGTGCATCTGTTTTTTAAAAAGAAGAAGTTATGTGTAAAGTAGCTTAGCTCTATATTTGGGCACTCAAAAACATGCAGCAATAATTGCACGAGGGAGAAGAGTGGGGCCCTGCTCCTTCCACCATTCCACCCTGCACTGCCCCTCCTCAATACTGCCCATGGGCTGAGCAGGGCAGCCGGCTGAACATACATAGGCTGTGAGCTTGAATCCTGAGCATTCAGTAGCCTGCCCTACAGTACTGCAGAATGACCACAACAGCACTGGGGAGGAGCTGGAGGAGTTTGCAGTGGTGAGGATGGAAATGTGGTTTCACTCACTTTCCTCACATAATTATTGCAGCTTATTTTTAACCCTTAAATAGGGCTTAAGTTTAGAGATTTGGAGCAAGTTGTGATGTACACAAACCAATGTCATGTCTCCAAAAGCCCGGAAGCCCTCCTGAGTAGGAAAGTATCACAGAATTACAGCATTGGAAGGGATCCCAAGGATTCCTGCCATGCAGGAAACATTAAATTAACATCCATCTCCATGACCACAACCCAGACTGCTCAGATGGAGGTTGGGAATTCACTAAGTAATTTTCCATTTCTCCCCAGGTATCTGCACCATCGATGCAAACAGAGCACAAATTTTATTCTATGGTCCAGAGAGTCTGACCACTTTTGTCCCTAGCTCCAGCATGATGCAAAGGAGGAGAATTTAGATTAACAGGGGTGGAATGTATTTGGTCTGCAGTCAGAAACTTGGCTTGAAATCTGTCCCCCAGAGAGTGAAACAAAGCAAAACTTATCCAACGACACTTGCAGGTGGAGGCAGGCTAAGTGCCAAGTTTCCCTGTTAGCTGAGAGAGGCAGATCTGCTGTGACAGCAAGTGAGAATGGAAAGCTTCCCTAGTCTGATCCAGCATCCACCAATCTGGGACATAAGCCTCATTTGCTTTTCTGGCATTAGATCAAGAGAAAAGAATGAAAGCCCCAATGAATAACCCAAAAGTAGGGGCTGTCTGTTCCTCATTAAGGTAGCCTTAGGGTAAGACACAGGCTGGCAAAAGTTCAGAGTTACATTCCCATTGCAGATGGAAGCCAAGGCTTGTGCTTTCGTCAAAGTTGGTTAGTGGGTATTAAAACCTAATTGATCAAAGGAATAAAATGTGTCAGTTCAAAACAAGTGTGAAGGAACAGGGAGGGGTCTCTTGCTTTTGATCCCACCTTGTCTCTTGCTTAGAACATGAGGCTCTCCATTCTCTCTTCAATGGACGCCAAAAAGGAACTACTGGTACTTCATGAGTTTTAATGAGAGTACAATACTTATACCCGGGTCTGCCAATTAATTAACAGAGTTCAGGGACAGAAGATCAATGCTCCAGTGCTATTCCCTATGGAACTGGGCTGTCCCTAGAATCAAAGCCCCTCTGATGGTGGCTGGCTATTCAACTCTGCCTGCTAATTCTGCATTAGACCTATTTAACTATAGATCAAAAACATTTATTGAGCAGAACAAAAGGCTCTTTATCATGCTTATCATGCTTATTGGTCTTGACTGGCCAACTTCAAAGACTAGCCCTAGATATGGCTACCATAGAAATCCAGTTAACTACATTTACCTATCTGAAATTCTTGACCATCCAAGCTCAGTCTGGGTCTTCCTTGTATCAGCATCCTAGCATACCAAAGTAGTTCTATGTAAACAACATTCTTGTTTGTGGAAACTGATTCTCTCTCCTACAGACCTGAAAACACTGCATTGTCAAATGTGAATAAGCTTTGCTGTTGGAGGTGAAGTATGGAAATCACTTTACGGTCTTAACACCAGATATCCTTTGTAGGTTAACAATACCTAGCTCTTATCAGGCTTATTCCTCTCATCAGTCTGAACAGTATCATAGAAAGTCCACGTTCAACAAGCATGTGCTTAGTTGTTCAAAATATACAGCAGCTACCTACTGCCCAAATTTAAATGCAGCACTGGAATACACGGATGGAGAACAGCCACTGCTCTTGTTCTGAGAAGGCTGGACTCCAAAACCGACATACCGTAGTGGGGCTGAGCGGAAGGTAGACTGGATCTACTGGTGATGGGATCTTTTGGTGATCAGCAAGTTGTTTAACAACAGCAACAACTAAAGGCTTCTCTCTCTCAGGCTGCTTAAATGAAGAACGGTTTGGAGGAAGAGCAGAAGTGGAGCTCCTTATGCAAGTTCAGTCCTGGCACTGGAAATGAACTCCTGGTTTGTAGTACAGAGGCACCCTGCTCTTCAGTTCTAGGTGTATAAGTTTATGCCTACACCATGAAACACTGTTTTGCACCTGGCTCCAGTTGGTAGACCTCAGGATTCTAAATAAAAAACAAAAGAGATCCTGCAAGCCTGAAGTTTGTTCTCCCTTGCATTACATAACGTGGAGGGAAAGTTGAGTGGTGTTAGATTCTAAGCCTACTGGGCTCACGTCATGGGCATGAACAATTTTGAAAAACCAATTCACAGACAACTCACTCTGATTATAACAACAACAAAAAATCCCTTAAATCAAACTGGAAACAATTCAGTCTGATTAAGCCAAAATTGTTCCAGAAAGACAAAGTGTGCATGGCCAGCACCCACAACAGATGAGGCATTGAACAAGCAAGTTCTAGGGGGACTCTGAACAAGGCTGAACAAATAGGGAATTGTTATCCTAGTGAAGACCTGGAAGAGACTGGGAGACTTATATCCTCAATGCCAGATGCTTCCTTTACTAGTCATTTCGGTGATGGATCTTGGGGTCTCAAATTTCAGCGATGCCTGATGCAATGGCAAAATTCAGCACCCCTCCGCTTCTCATGCTCCATTCTCAATCATAGTTGTGGGATCTCCCACCATGCCTGTTAGGTTTCTTTCTGGAGATTGGTGTGTGTGTGTGTGTGTGTGTTGCTGCTCCTTGTCAAGGGCACAAGGGAGCCTAGGTATGCCTCTGAACACCCCTGCTAATAAAGTCTTCTGGCAGCTAAATGAATATTCCTACAAAGGACTGCATCAAGAGGCCCAGGTAAGACAAGAGGCTAGGTACTTTGAACTGCCTTAAGATTACAATGGACTTTTCCAGCTCCCCACTTCTCCTGGGGTACTCTTCTACATCTCTTCCTCAGAGGAGGTCTCCCTGGTGTCTTAGTTGGGCAGGATCCTGACACACAGATACCCATGCATAATATAAAATGGCAAAGCTTATTTCATGCAAAAATGCAAGAATAGAAATAATTTTGCCTCTTTTAAGTTGCATCATGAAGTTACTTATGGATGATTCAAAGATTATGGCCTCTATGTGAAGGTCACCAAGGCTTGCTTCTCTGGGGCAAAGCTTGTAGTCTCCAAAGCAGTGTTGCATGTTCCTGGTGCTTGCTGATACTAGTGTGGGGGCACTCCACCTGGTAAGGCCCTCACATGTAATACGACTAGCTGGAAGTGGCTATTGACAATTCTTCATGCAGGGTCTTCAATCAGAGCAGCAGGACTGGAAGAGAGCTACACCTTGTGCTCTAATGCAGGACACTCCACAGATCAACTACTCTACCAACATTACGCATTGTGAACAACATGAATCACTTGAAAGGCACCTGCAAAACACACAGCTCTAGAAGAATTGAGAAATGAGACCAACATTTGAGGGAAGGCAACCCCCCCCCCCACAACCAAAGACACAAATAATTTCCTCCTTACTGAAAATCTCCAGGGTCGCTAGCCAGTTTTAAAAAGGGCAATCAACTTCCATCAATCCTGTTCAAGGGACAATTTTATTTATTACATAATATTTATATAACGCTTGATTGTAGAAAAAACTTCAAAGTGATTTTGGTACAAGGTCAAAACCATACAGCATCCCTAGCTTTTGATGGTCCATAGGAAAGGGGAAACATTTCAGAAAGGAAGAATAGGTCTGGGGCAACCCAGTCAGATGGGCAGCATATAAATAATAACATCATTACTTTTATTACTCCTGGATATCTGAGGTACCAGAACAAAACAATAAAGCAAGTGACTCCTCATTTCCATGATTCTCCTAGAGAGAGATTATAAACTTCAGGGCTATGGTGTAATTTGCTGTTTTTTTTTTTAATTGCCCATTCAGACTCTTCAGCATGAAAGTTAATCTTTATTAAACAGGTACTAATCTTTACATGATGCCCTATACGTCTGGGTGGGTTAATATCTTTACAGTGCTCCTTTCATTTCACTGATTATCCAGTATCAGAGGTTTTTTTTTTTTTTAAAAAAAAGCTGGATCAAGTCTTGCTGAATATGCTCATTTTCTCTTATCACACCAACAGACACTGGTAGATAGTGGAACCAGTTCCTTTCCCTGATATTGCATAGGCCCAGCTACTTCTGAAACCCACTGAAAATAAGCTCTAGATTCAGGTAGGTAGCCGTGTTGGTCTGACACAGTCAAAATATATAAAAAAATTGTCCAGTAGCACCTTAGAGACCAACTAAGTTTGTTCTTGGTATAAGCTTTCGTGTGCATGCACACTTCTTCAGATACACTTAAGATGCACACTTCTTCAGATATGTGCATGCACACAAAAGCTTATACCAAGAACAAACTTAGTTGGTCTCTAAGCTGCTACTGAAAATAAGTTGACACCTTTTTTTTGCACTCCAGTAAAATGACTGGTGGACAAATGCATTTATAAATACCTGTACTCAATTTATAAATACTAAACATACCCTATTCCCTCAACAATTTCTCATAAGGCTTAGTTTCCAGACCCTTGACAATCTTGGTTGCCCTCCTCTGCACATGTTACAGCTTATCAATATCCTTCTTAAATTGCGGTGCCCAGAACTGGACACAGTATTCCAGGTGTGGTCTGACCAAGGCATAATAGAGCAGAACTATTACTTCCCTTGATCTGGACAATATACTTCTGTTGATGCAGCCTAGAATAGCATTAGCCTTTTTTGCTGCTGCATCACACTGTTGACTCAGTTAAGCTTGAGGTCTACTAAGACCCCTAGATCCTTTTCACATGTGCTACCGATGAGCAAGGTGTCCCCCAAACCAAACCAAACCAAACCAAACCAAAGGAAAACGTACAGGGAAAGTTGGTTCTAATCTTCAACCATTTTTTTTGTACTCCTTCTACAACCATCTTCAACCAAAATTTCTCTTCTCCCCCTACTCATGCCTTTTTCACAGCCCCTCTTAGACTCTTTTTGCTAGACCAAGGTATTTTTTTGTTGTTGAGCGCTGGCAAATAGCTCTTGGAAATGTAATCAGGCTTGTAATGTTTGGGATGGATAACCTCACACTGAACTCAGCACAAGTGCTTGTGACCTCTCTGTGGCAAATATTTGCACTTGTCACACAGGAGATTACAGGGATGCAGGAAGGATCAACCACACAATGCAAACAGCCTGTTGGCTTCAAATTAAGCTCTGAGTTCTTAAGGAGCCCTCGGGGGCTTCTACCTGTTCATATTTAAGCCTGCTGGAGCATTCTAAAGTTTCTAATAGACTTAGGAAACTTTGGTATTAAAAGGATTGCTTTTAGTATATTTTATAAACAACAGCAGCAGCAGCAGCAGCAGCAACAACAACAACAACAACATACACAATTAAGATTCTGTTGGACTTCACTGTGGAACTGTCTCATCCTTAGGCAGCTCAAGAGGCTTGGAGTGAGTGGGAGAGGAAATGTTAATAGTGCAGAACAAACTACACTGCTGAGCTGAAAGGAGGTGGCTGGTTGATAGAGCACTATTTCTTGAAAACTCTTGGTCCAAGTTTTTAGTACTCAGCATAGAGGGAAATGGTGCTGTGTTTGTACTAATAGACAAGGAGAGAGGGGATGAAATTCAATGCAAGAGTTAACCTCAGTAGTCAGCCCCATCATACTGTCAGATCAAAAGGCTGAAAGGCTAATTTATACATGTAATATTTGGCAATGGTCTCAGAGGGATTGACATTGGGATAACAGGCAAGATTCCTATGCAGGTAGTTTACAGCGCCAGACCACCTTAGCTGCAGCAGGCACACTGCTAAATTCAGCAGTCTACCTCTCTATAAATATTTCCTAGCAATTCCTTTATGACAGTTTTTAATCTGGTCACACCATAATGCTTGTTCACCCAAGTTGCATCTTCATAGACTGTAGCAGCAAGGTCCATTGTTTGTGAAGAACTACACCCAGGTCAGTCTCAAAAGGAGTTCTTAAGGGGTTCATAGCAGCATGGGAAGCATGGAGGGGTGTGAGTATCACCTACTGGTCCTTCTTCAGAAGTAGGTACCTCCTGTGTGCAGTTCTGGTCACCTCACCTCAAAAAAGGATACTAACTGTGCTAGCTATGCTCTGCATCCACAGCCAGAGGCTGCAGAGTTTCTAATACGGTACCAGTTGCTTGAGTCCACAGGAGCAGAGAGTGCTGTTGTGCTCTGATCCTGCTTGTTGGTCACAATGACTCATCTATCCCAGGATGCTGGGCTAGATGGGGCATTGGCCTGATCCAGCAGGCTGTTCTGATGTTCTGCTTGTTGCACATAGATCCCAACTATGCTGGTGCCGATGGAAGAAACTTGAAGAGATTCTGTGAGAGGAAACCTGTATTTTTTACTTTGGATCACTGACCAATTTAAGAGAAAAAAAGAGTAGAGGAAACACACAACCATTATTTAAGGCTGAGAGAACCTTTTCTAGATATTAACAGCTGTAGCCCAAAATCCCAGAGTGATCTGCTAATGCCAGCTTGCACAGTATTTCTGAGATTGCTTTTGGGTTATTTAAAATGTTTGACACTTCATCAACTTCTGGATAGTTTGACAGTGTAAGAGTTTGACAGGTCTAATACGAAGTAAGCCTGAGAAGGAATAAGGGCCCTTGTATAAAGAAGAAAGTAAGGAGGGTTGGGTGAGCTGTAACTCACTGGTAGTGTATATGCTTGGCAGTAGTATTTATAAGAATACAAGTTCAACCTTTAGAATCTGGCATTAATTGGAGTTCCAGCAAGCTGCTGCCAGTCATGGTCACTGGCCTGGACAGAGTATTGGTCTGACTCAGGGTAAGGGATACCAGTCAATCTGTAAACAAAGGGCTACACTCTAGCAATTTTCTTAGCAAGGCATCAAGGAGATTTCTTCATATAGCAGAATTCTAGCAACTCCGGAGCCCAGCTGGGCCATTGCAGGCTAGACTTGTCCTTGGCAGACTCCCTTGGAAGCTGATTTGTTTTTCAGATTGCTGGTTCCAAGAATTGGCTCCCAACCTTCTCTGTTCAATAGACTTAGATGGTTCTGACAAAGTGAGGAGTGCAGAATAGGCAATATTAAAAAGCAATTCATGGAGGGCTTGGGAGCAATCCTAAGAGAATCAAAGGCAAACCTCACCTCCTCCATGTAGTAGCTCTTAGAAAAACAAGAAAAAACTGCCCTTGGATAAATGGGCATTACAAAAACCACTTACAGGTCTTTGCTGTGTGTCTGTGTGATGCTGCTGGAATGCACATCATGCCTTGCCTTAGAATGCACCTGCTTTATTTGGGGTTCTGAGCACAACAAGCATTGGAATGTATTGCAAACTGGGCAATCTGCATGAAGATTAACAGCCACACTCCCTCAACAAGTTTATGGCAACTGACCACAACTTGGATCACAAACATGCCTGCAACTGTTAGGCAGCTATTTAAAAAGGATGCCATATATATATATATATATGAGAAATCAATGCAAACTGCTACCTTGAAAGAGAAAACATTTCTGAATTGTTCATCAGGCTCAGGCAGGTACCTGCAGTTAGATGCAATTGCTTTACAGTCCGTAAGAAAATTGAATGGCAACCAGGAGGCAAGGGAAAGATAAATCTCTTCCCTCCACTTTCCCCACATCTGTCCTATGGTTCAATCAAAGTTATCACCACATCAGATCTGCTGACTTGCAGTTTAGAGAGAGAGAGAGAAGCTACAAGTCAATGAGAATGCTGTCTAGTGCTGTCCAGGGTGCTGAATAAGTGATTGGTGTTTTCAAAAGTTAAAAAACCCCTCAGCCTTTATGAAAAACCTCTTCTTATACAGTATAAATAATCCATGCAGTACCAGAACACCCACCCACCCACCCACCCACCCACACCCACACCCACACCCACACCCACACCCACACACCACCACCACCTCCCTCCCCTTCCCTAAAAATGCTGTCTTGCAGCATTTACAAACCTTACAAGGAGAAGTGGAACAATCTGTTTGCTGGTTGAAGTGCATCTGTAGTTAAAGTACATAGTAGAAGAAATTTACAGATAGCAGAAAAGGAGAGATATACTTGGTTAAACTACTTTGAAAGAACAGTAGTGAGATGGATTAACAACAGTCCCCCCTCCCCTCTACTGGAATGAAATTGCACTGCAGGGGCCCCTGAGGTGGGGTGTATTATTTGTGTGTGCAAGAACCACAAATTTAACCAGGCAAGTGCATCAGAACATCACTGTAAGTGATGATGGACATATATATCTTTCAGTGTAAGCTACCTCAAAACGGATATTGAAAAACTGGAGGGGTCTCAGAGCAAAGTGATGAAAATGATTAAGGGCCTAGAGAAAGTCTTATATAAAGAGGAGCTGAAAAAAAGAGAGATTGCTTCCCTTACAGAGGAAATAAATAAGATGGGCTACTATGATACAAGTCAAGAAACTAATGAATGGTGCAGAAGAGGCAGGAGACAGAGAGGCATTGTTCTCACAATCTCATAATAATCATGATATATTGCATTTTTCAAGCATTGTTTTGTTTGTAACACATTCAGGGAGTTTTTATTGATGAGTGGATAAAGAAATTCAGTAACACTGGTGTTTAGCAACAACAAAGAGATTAATAGGGCTGACAGCTCTCAGTTCTAGCCTGGCAAAAGTAAAGGTTTTTTGAGATATGCCATTGCTGGTGGAACTCACTGCCTTTTGATGCTACTAAAGACAGCATTTGCAAATTAGGGGAATGACAAGACCATCTATTACTATAATAGACAAAGGTGAGACAGTTTTATTCATTTGCTCATTCATTCATGGTTTGTAATAGTAAATCATAACACGGGCAGAACATGCAGTAAAAATACAGAAGGGGAAAAAAAAGACCAAACATCTGCTTATAGCCTGCCATTTAAAAAGCCAATTCAGATTTGAAAGTCTTCTATAACTACTTGAAAATACTCCTTGAAGACACTAAAGCTTCTCTCTGGTTTGCATGACCTGCACCTTTCCCTCTCCCCTCTGCTTAATGTGCTTTGCAAGAGGGTTAGTTAACCCTATGAATTTTAAAACATTGCTTCCAATGCAGTGCATAATGGTAGGGGCTCTGGGATGGGATCAAAAAATCAAGGTATTATGGACATGTGCTCCTTACACAGCTCCCCAAATCAGCCCATGGTGAATGTGGGAACAAAATGGAACTGCCCTGAAAACAGTACAATATTATTCATTTCTTCTGATTTAAATAACATTTTGAGATTTCCCATAGATGAAATATTCCTCCCACTTTCTTTAGAGCTTCTTTAAGTGTTGATGACTGTCACAAAAGATTGAGGTAGATGAGCTACAGTGGCTGATTCAGTCTTTCAATTTCTCATTTCTGGTCTATGGATCTCCTAATAACACAGCTAATGGCTTTTTATGATATAGTTTGAAAACCACTTTATTTTAGGATGGTCATCTCAGAAATGGGGCTTTTTTTGGTACAAAGAATTCAAGAGGAGAAGAAGTTATTATCTTGCTTTCAGCCCTGCCTGAATCTGCTGGAGTGATAAGGTATTTGGGAACCAAGAGACTTGGATTCAAGGTCCACAAAATCTGCTTCTGTAAAAAAGCTATTTAGCAACCAACATTAGATAATTAACTATAAATACATGCTGAAGGTTTTGTTTTTAAAATCAGGGTTATTGTGCAGATTTTCTATAAGGCTACCAACTCTAAGGAAAACAGCTTCAGGAATATTATATGCCCAGTTCTCCATAGTGCGAATCTTTTTAGAAAATCAGTACAATACTCTTGATGAAGGAAAGAATGCCACACAGTTCTCTTGAATGGGGCAGGCTTACTCATTAATGAAAATAGGGGGTCTTTGTCCATACATGCAAAACAGGGGTGGCTAACCTGTGTCTCTCCAGATGTTTCTGGCTTCCAACTCCCTTAAGTCCTGGCCCACATGGCCAATATTCAAGAATGATGGGAGGTATAGTCCAACAACATCTGGAGGGCAAAAGGCTAATAATCACTGAAAAGAATGCACATGTGGATTGGTTAAGAACATAAAAGATGAGCCCTGCAGGATTAGATTAAGGGCCCATCTAGTTCAGCATCCCGCTTTCTACAGTGGCTGGCAATTGTCTCTGGGAACCAAAAATCAGGACTTGAAGGCAACAACTCATCTCCTGCTGTCACTCCCTAGCAACTAGTATTCTGAGATATACTTCTAGTGGACTTCTGGGGTGGCCGCTAATGGAGACTGAATGAGAGCTTTAGCTTCTGGGGAAAGCTTGATTATCGAGAGAGTATTGGGGAGAGCACAAGGGCGCTGTGCACCCCAAAAGAAGCCCCAAAGGGAATTTTGGGTGTAGAGCTTCGGCAGTGTGATTTGCGGGCTCTCCTGTCTTCCCCTCCCTGCCACTTCCTGGCTTTGCCACAAATGTGATGTGGAACCAGGGGACAATCACAGAGGTGGCCCTACTATAAGGTAAGGTGGGGCAGCTCTCTCAGGAAGATGTTGGGTGAGACTAAAGAGTGGCAGGTGCAGGGAGAGATCTGACCCATGGAGATCCACCAGGAAGCGCTATTGCACAAGCCTCACTGATATGAGGTTTGTAAACAAATAAGAAGTACTCTTGTGTGGGTCCCATTCCATGAAGCCTGTACAGAACTCCTTGGGGACTGTGCTCCATATTCATTGGTGACTGGGAGGGCATGGCTCTTTGGATTTCCCACCTCAGGCAGCAAAATCCCTTGGGAGGCAGCCCTGTAACCTATCCCAATGCTCCAGATGGGGGCCAGGGAAGACCCATCACTGCCATGAACAGATGAATAGTCACAAGCCATTCAGGTAGCACAATCACAGGTGGCCACGAGGAATATTATAACAAAAAGACATGCTATTCATATATGCAGCATATACAAGCTCCACTGCTCTCCAATAGGCATGGGTTCACCTATCATATGACATCCAGAGACTGAGAGCTGGGTGGGCCGGCCTATCAGATCCTAAAGTGGCCTTGCAGAGGGGAAGAGTGGCCACTTTAGGATCTGATCAGATGGACCAAAGTGATTTCCTACCTGTGGCACAGAGCAAGGAACATCCCTCCCCCAATGACACATCATCCCACCACCCTAATAACCACATTTTTGATATTTGCCACCCTGGTCTTCTTTAGGAGGAAAGGTGGGATAGAGACTTTAATAACAATAATAGTAGTGATTTTTGTGCACCATTGTGTGGGTAGAAAGCTGAATGAATGAGCTCCTGCTTGGGGGTAGGACTTTGCACTATCAGGGCAACTGATTATTTGGGTGTCCTAATTGCTTGGAGCCGCTCCTTGTGAGCAGGAGCTCACAAACTTGGTTTCCTGCTCACAAAACTGCATGCAACACATACCGGTAGTTAAAAAGCACCGACATTGGAGCGGAGCTAAAAGGACACTCCTATTCCTTCCCGTACACCCATGTATATGTCAATAGGGCTACATATTGCTTCTTAGGACATGCCGCAAAAGCTATCTATTGGGAAAGACAGCTTTTCAAATAGATACCAAAGCCATATCACTCTTATGAGGCTGATGCCCCAGTAGAGAATCCCAGTCAAGGTCTCTGATTCTATCAAAATTGTATTATGGCATATGAGGGTAAATAGGAAATCAATGACTTTGGTTCCCTTTGACTTAAATTAAAGCAAAGAAGTGAAGCCATTGATGTAATGAAAAAGGGTCATGGCCAATCTAATAAGTGCCCAGAAGAGGAACATGGTTAGTGCCTCCTAATTAATCTAACTCCAGGATATTAAAAAAAAAAGAGAAGCTCTCTCAAATCAGATTAAGGCTGCTCAGGGAAGGCCAGTGGCAAATATTTATTATTTAATATTCTGGTTATTGGAGCCTCGGGCTTACTAGGGGAAAACATCTTTCACTGGCTTCATTAAGTGCAAATGGGAAATTGTACTGAGCTAATTTCAGAGACTGATCTGGCAGCAGGGAAATGAGTAGGCACCACAGAATCTCAGAAGGCCTGGGATTTGTAGAAGTGCAGAGAGAGAGAGAGAGAGAGAGAGAGAGAGAGAGAGAGAAGGGAACCTAGTCAAACATTCAAGGAGTTCCACCTTTTCTTGCCTACCCCAAAATTCATCACAGGAGGGTGGACAATGAAGGCGCTCTATACTCTCCTATTACTTTTCCCATTTGTGCTGGGACCAAGGAACCAGAAGGTGGTTCCTTGTAGTAGCATATGGTTATCATTCATTCAAGGTAAACCAACCCTGACATTTTCTTCTCAGCAGATCACTGCCACCCACAACCTTTTGTGAAGTATGTGCAATATTATTATCTTTAGTGTGCAGAAATAAAATTAAGGTAAAAGGGTCATATTCCAGTAAATCCAAGGGTCAGCCTAGATCCTTGATGAGATGTGATTGTCTTATAGATTTCCTTTTCTCACTCCAGTCACAATTTCTGGCAGGCAGGTGCAACAGACAGGTGTTCTCATCCAAATTTTGCAAAGAAGAAAAGGTCAGGGAAAACTTTCATCACCATCATTATGCTTAGCATATGAGAACATTCAGATCATCTCCCACACATTTGTCATAATCCTTACAAGGGCACTCTTTTAAGACCTGCCCTGTACCAGATACCTTACAGACTCAAAATAACAACCTGCTGGTCTGTAGTTTAATACCCAAGCCACTATACTACACCGAATCATGACTAGGTGATGGAGAGAACTCAGGAGTAAAGTGTAAAAGGATGAGAAGCTCTGAGGGAACCAGGAGGGATGCATCTGACAGGCTAAAAATATGGAATATTGTCAGAACAAAAGGCACAAATGCTACTTTAATTATTTCAAATAAAAGCTGCTGCCTCTGTTTGATGCCACTGGAAAGTGCCTCTAGTGTGCAAGCAGGGAAGTGCAGCCCAACAGAAAGGCAGGAATTGGTTTGTGTGAGTGTGGCTTAATATGTTGCAAAACCCATACATGGAATGTATTTTTTTCTGCAATCAATATGCAACATGTATTGCTGGGTATTCATAGGATTGCCATGTAGCTTATAGCCCTTGACAATTTTGTGTATACCCAGCAATTTACACAGTTATGGAACTGTACACATGAAAGGTTGTGTTCAACTCAGTGCTAAGGCTACGGCTCCATCAGCACAGGATTTTCCTTGCACGACAGAGCCTCCCCCCCATTTCCTATCCCTGTGACCTCCTAAATCTGCTCTGGGGTTTTCCCCAAACATCCAGAACAGATTTGAGGGTGGTGTGAGGCACACCTGGGGCAGGGTAGGAGATGGGGGAAATTCCCATCGCAGAATTTCTTGGAAATCCTTGTGTTGCCTTCTGCTAACACAAAACTTTAGCTGAATATGGTCTGAAGTCTCTTTCCCCTCCACCGCCTGCTGCTTTCAGAGCAGTGAAAGAGTGAAGTTTTGAGGTCTCATAAGCAAAGGGCAGTTAACTGCATGCTCATGAGGGGTGTGCATACGTGCGAATGAGAGTGAAACGTTTATGTGTGGGAGTCAACAAAGAAGGCTGCATTTAGCAGGGTGGCTGTGAAATAATTAAGTAAAAAGCCCTTGTCTCAGCAGTAGGGTTGGTCACTACAGTAGGAGAAAATGTAAATTTCAACGTGAAGTCTTCTGTTCACTACACAGCATCCTGTTCCTAGCCTGCAAACAATATGTAATATGGGGGTGATGGTTGCAGGTATGACTCTTGATATAGCTACTCCTTTTTTTTTAAAAAAGGGTTTTTTTTGCTTGTTAGAATATTCATAAAAAAACTTCTGGGTTTTCCCTAACCAGAAAGTACAAAAAACTAAGAAATTGTATTTCTACCTTAGTGCAGACAATGTCACACACCCCTTGACTTTTGTCTTTTGTAAGTGAAAATGAACAGGTTTTGTGAGGAGGTGGGAATGAAATAATGCTTCCATTCTGAAAGATCCCGAAGGCAACTATTATTGTTTACTTATGTCTGAAGACGGCACCTTTCTACATGAAAATGTACATTTGCTTTCCCTTGTCCAGAGTTTTCTATAACTCTGAAAAGGTGGCTTACAGCAGAGAGCTGTGGAAACCTATTTTCTGATGTGCCTGTGAAGGTACCAAGAAGGGAGGAAAAATGAGAGAGACTGGCCAATGAGGAGCCCATGGGGTTTGCTGTTGGGAACACTCCAAGTATATTTGCTACTCTGTTTGAAAATGCTTGGCCTCCAGTCAGTAAGAGGATTAGCCTGTTGGTGAGTAAACTGAGATGATGCTTCATGGAACTGGGGCCCACAGCGAAAGGCAGCAAGGGATGGGAGCTCTCTGCAATCACTTTAAACACGGGCAGGTTAATCCACAAGCTGTGTGCAAGCACTGTGCACCAGCATCAAGGGGCCCATCCCCTGGGTATGCAGAGCTTCCATTTCAACCAGCCCTATCTGGCCTGCCTTCTGCATCTTGCATGCATTTTATGAGTGGTGTCCCTTGCTGATGTTTATGAATTTCTAAAGAAAAGAAAGAAAGAAAAAGCAGTGTCGGCTAAGAGGAAATGCACCCAATGCTCTTAGTTTTATGCTTTAGCTTTAACACAGCTGGGAGGAGGGAGGGGAGAAAGGACCTGATGGACTTCATAAGCAGACTGTGAATGGGAAAGGTCCATAGCTCCATGGCAAAGCATTTGCTTTGCATGCAGAAGGTCCCTGGTTCAATCCCTGGCATCTCCAGGTAAGGCTGGGTGAGATTCCTACCTGAAACACTGGAGAGCTGCTGCCAGTGAGTGCAGACAGGACTGAAACAGATGGACCAATGGCCTTGACTAAAGTATAAGGCAGTTTCCTATGCTTCTATGAAAGCAAAAGGGCAGCAAGTGAGGAATCTCTTCCTGCCAAGATAATTTGCCATCTATTCTGCTGTGAACCACCCTGAGATCTTCAGATGAAGGGCAGTATATACTTATTTAACAAATCATCATCACCACCACCATCTGTTTGTCAGTGTCTTCTGGGCAGCTAGCCCCCCCCCAGTTGTCATTGGCAGAACAACAGAGGTTTGAACCCTGACAGTGTTGTACTAGGGCTCATTTTCAGGTTCAGGCTTGAAAGGCAAATAATAAACTCAAGATAAGGTATGGGAAGCTAGACTTAGGTGTTAGGATCGGGGCAGTTAAGGTGAGGGACACATAGGAATATCAAGCTTGGAGCACTCAGTAGAACAGTACATGTACCCTCCACATGCCTTATCTCTGCAGTCTTATCTCTTATCTCTAACTGTCCCTGCCTCCAAAGACTAATGAAGGGGAAAAGGCAGCCATCAAGCAGCACTGACAGGTGGATGGATGGATGGGTGAAAAGGGGGAAATTATGCAGCCGTGGAGAGTGACACTGTACTTCCAAAAGTTGGGCATGTGACCTTGAGGTGTACAAGAACTATTGGGCCTTTAGTGTCCAAATGATGGATTATGGGATGCCAGTGAAAGCAGATGAACATGACTGGGAAGAAAATAATCATTAAGGCTTGCTTGTAAATTCTTCATGGAGGGTATTTTATCTGCAAGGGATGCCTTACAAACAGGACAGCATCAGAGAGATATCAGCTCAGCTTCCCATGGAACTTTCAGCTGCTGTTTCAAGGATGGGAGCAAGACAAAATGACTGGAGAACAGCTGGGTGCCTTTCCCTCTGAGCTGGCCCTTAGCCTTCTCCCTAAGCTGCCTTGGGAAATGTAGCAGCATTGGAGACAGCACCAAAGCTAAACAACATTTGAGGCCAAGGAGTTCACCATTTCCTCTCTCAAACTGAGTTTTTAAAAGCATCCAAGCTGTTAAGACAGTTAAATTCCACTATTGGCCTGAAAAAATGCATGCCCTTTAATGTATCTGCTTACAGATGAAGCTGCAAGGTAGAGCAGAACCATTATCTTTGGTTTACAGATGGAAAGCCGAGGAACTGGCAGGTCTGTTTGCAAAGGCAAAGGCTGCTTTCCAGTGCCTCCCTTCTTTTGGCTTGCCAAAGAGGGTGGCTTGCCAAAGATTCAGTCTTTTTTTTAAATCAGCTGCAAGCTACCAGGTTAGGTTCACATTTCTTGCCTATCCAGATTTATTGAGGGTTGCCAGGAATGCAACAAAATCAGTCACTGTCTACTTGCAAATGTCAGGTTACACACCAGCCAACATTGAGGATGAACCGTCCGTGTGTGTGTGTGTGTGTGTGTGTGTGTGTGTGTGTGTATGCATGCAGTGCACTCCCCCCCAAAAAACTGGCATATTTGGCAGTGTTAGGCGTTGCGATAGGAGCTTCTAGGCAAGTTTTGAATCCTACTCTGTCTGCAGGCTCAATAAATCTCTTGGCCCTGCCCTTGATCAAACACAGAGGGTATGGCAGAGCTGCAAACATTGAATGAGATACCCCCAGGCAACATCACTGGGCAATCCTTTTTTATTCAGGCACATGCTGAAATAAAATCCACTGCTGGTCCTTTCCCACTGAAGTAGCCTA
Organism: Zootoca vivipara; assembly: GCF_965207765.1. Taxonomy (NCBI): domain Eukaryota; kingdom Metazoa; phylum Chordata; class Lepidosauria; order Squamata; family Lacertidae; genus Zootoca; species Zootoca vivipara. The sequence continues at coordinate 65,158,939 of NC_142584.1, read as the reverse complement.
GCTCTGGAAGCAGCCTCAGTTCTCACAAAGAATGTGAAAGTTGCATTCTTTACTACTACTACTACTATTTCATGTCATTTCCATATCACTTTTTATTTGTAAGAAAAAATATCTCAAAGACATTTACAACAAATTAAAACATCAAATAAAACAATCCAGAATCAAACATCAAATATAAAGCATACATTCAAAGCAGCATAATTAACAGGGAACTAAAATACCACCTTAAAGTTTTCAAAACAAAACATTACAAAGGGGATCAACTATGAATGCACATTTAATGTGGCCAAGTTTTTTAAAAAAGGTAAACCTTTCACTGGTTCGGGGGTGGGAGTTGGGCACAGCCTGTTCTATGAGCCAATTTCCCCTCTCCCACAACATTTGCTGGGGTTTTTAATCCTGCGATTAAGAAACACAGTTTGCGGCTGCCTCCCCCACCTTCTCCTGTGATCATTACTTATGGATTACCTGTTTTAAATGCAGTACAGGCAGGTTAATGAATTCCCAATGGTTTCCAGAGGGCATGGGAATGAGACCCAGCACAGTGGGACAGAACACCCAGATCCATGTGTCAAGGCAATGAGGTCCGCTCTTGGAAGCGTGAGAGATAAGTGCGCCACCATGCCACAGATTGGCAAATGGGCAAGAAGGGAAAAGGAGGGCAGAAAGAAGCTGCAAGATGTTCATTAGCCATAATGATGGCGAGTCGAGTCAAGATGTAGGAACAGAGCAGCCCAGGGCAGGCTTTCAAAGAGAAGGTTGCGATAGCAGGGCCAATGTACTCTGGATTGGATAATTGACGAAGGAACAGTCCAAGCTTTCAACTCTCTGTCTGGGTTCATGGGAAGATGTTTCTCTTGAGGAAACAGTTTCTACCGTTCTCAACATGAATGGTGTTTATAGTTGTTTATAATAAACACTGACAAAATAGAAAGAATGACGACTCAGGTCAAAAGAACAGGTTGCCATCCAAGTCAAGAGAGGGCTATTCTATATGACAGTTTTTACAGACATTCTCTCCTGCACAATCTCCGGTGGGGCCACATGCCAGTGTGGGAGGGGGAGCACCAGAAGCAAAAAGGGGCACGGCAACAGGTGCACATTTCATGGTTATAAAGTAGGATAGTTTTGCACATACTCACACACCCCTTTTGTCCTCCATCAAGGCAAGAAGCAGGAATGAACAGAATTCAAGGGTGCATTCAAGCCAGCCAGAAACAAGGAGTGTGCAGAGTAGGGCTGTTGATGAGTCTGGTCTGGGGAGAGAGGGTGTGGCCTGGGAGAGGTCCAAGGGCAAGATAGTGAAGACTGGAGGGCTGTATTTGGTCCCCTGGGTCTGAGGTTCCCCACCCCCAATTTGCAGGTTTATCTGGCTATGTCAAGATTGAGATTCTCATGGCACCATCTGGCCCCAATCTCCAGATGGTCAAATTCAGACTGCTTTATCAAGTTTGCACACAACACTAGAGCATAACCATATACCAACAGATGGCGCGTCACACTGGCAAAATTCTAAAGGTAACTCAGCAAGGTAACTTAAAATTCTATGTCTGTTCTTTAAAGCATGCATGTTGGCAGACTGTATGCATTCAATATTTATACTTTAGTCAGTTAAAAAAAAGCAATTTCTTCACGGCAATAACTGCAGTAGCAGAAGTTAACCCCCCCAAAAGATATCCAAAGCATGAGGACTAGATACCAGCTATATTTTAATGTAGTGTTTGCAAGGTGCAAGGATCCCCTAAAATTCCTGGGAGCCAGGCTCTCCCCATAATTTCTGAAATTTGCAAATGTGGTGTGGGGTTTGATCAATGGATTCAGCAAGGCCCCAAAATAAGTCAAGCCAGCTTCCTCAGGAGACTGACTAAGAGAGGTGCCATCGAAGAACAAAACGTCCCTGTTTGAAACCAATGCCGCGCTGCTGTGGGGAGCAAGCCCCTCTTGAGATGATCAGAACCCTAGACTCAGCTGTAAATATGTGTAAATAAACCACATTTCATTAAGACACAACAGCCTCCACTGTGCCTCATATTCCCCAAACGAGACACAAACTCTGGTTAAATGACAATACCCCTTGAATCTTGTACCACTCGGCAGAGACTGGGGTGGCGGTATAAAACCTGAGCTGATCAGCACACCGCTGAATAGCAGTTGCTAGGAATTGCTAGTGGGGTGAGTGCTGTAATGTTTGGGTCCTGCTTGCAGGCGATTGGCCACTGTGAGCCCAAGATGCTGGATAGGTGGGCCCAATCCAGTAGGCTCTTTTAATGTTATTGTGTTCACCACTGACAAATATATACTGCATGGGTTCTAATGATCCACCACTCAAGCTGTAGTAAGTTTTGTTCTGCTATTGCAGAATTATGGACCTAATATTCTTGGCTGGCAATCGACACCCTCAAAAAAAGGCCAGCAATGTTTTGGTTGGTTTTTCTTTTTTTAAAACAAAAGGCAGAAGGTCACACATGCTAGAAGAAGCCAAGCGGTTGAATGCTCCTTCTGAATAGCTGGGTGACATGGGCAAGGGACCTTCTCTCCAACATGGCTGTGGTGGAGCTGAAAGCACTTCAAGTCCCAGCTCCCTAAGCACCATCAAGGAGGGAGGGGAGTATTCACTTCCTATTGTATTAAAAATAATACAGCTGAGTAGAAATTCATTACAGATAAGTATGACAGCCAGGTGGAATTAAAGAGCCCATCGATCATCGCCTGACACATGCCTCTTTTGTTCTGAGCTGGTTTCTTAAGTCTTTCATTCTCGGTATTGCCTCAGCTCATTAGGTGATTTGTCACCCTACGTCTGTCATATGATGGTGCCACTATTAGCAGCAGTACCAATACAGCCAGGTCAGATCCCTGCTAGTGTTTTATTTCCAACATCTCAGATTACAGAAAGCATGCTTCTGATTACCACTAGCCTCTGGGAAACCACAGTAGGGAGGGCAACTGTCCTCATGTCTTGCTTTTGGGTTTCCTACAGCCATAAGGTTGGCCACCAAGAAGCTGCCTGATCCAGCAGGCCTCTTCTTATGTTCTAGCACCAGCCAATGCCTGGTCCTTCACACCAATTAACGTAGTGTCATGAAGACAGGGGGACTACATATGTACATTTTTAAAGTTTTGAGTGTGTGGGATTTAGGTAGCACAGCACAGGCTGAAGAGCTACACAATTTTGCAGGAGAATTCCCACACAAGAAGGTTATCTTGGCAGAAACATTGAGAAGCAATGACTTTAAGGCTAAAAGGGGGAGGCATATCCTCTGTGGGAGGATGCTTTGAAGCACCCTGTAGAACACCAGGGAAGGCTGCTCTGGCACTGCATAATTGAGCCTCATTATTGATTTTTTTTTTGTCACCAATTGAAGGTGCATCTATTCACCCAAGCCTTGGGGTGAATATTGATAGCTTGGTTGGGCCATCTGTATTGTTTGTGCTGTGTTGGCATGAGGAGCCTCAATCTCCTGGTTTTATCTAATGATAATTGGCTAGTGGTTCTATGGACAGTATTTTTTATTGCTTTATTATTGTACTGCGAACCACTCTGCAATCCCAACTGGATAAAAAGTGCTCTGTAAATGAGTCAAACAAACAAAAACTAACTAACTAACTAACTAACTAACTAACTAACTAACTAACTAGAACAGGCATCTTAGAGGTCAAAGAAGAGACTGAGACACCTGTGTCCTGTATGAGAGGGCAATGCTTCCTAATGTTGTTTGGGACAATGAAATTTTTTTTTTAAAAAAATGATGAAAAACTGGTTTTAAAATAGATCATCCTAGGATCAGTCTTGCAGAAGTGTAAGAGGGTAAGTGGAAATCAAGTGGCAAACAGCAACCATGATCAAGCACTTTGGCATCTCAATGATTTCAGCTGATGATAAAAGCAAGCATGTGTGCTTGCCTTCAGCAGGATCACAGCCAATGTGACTGGGCCCCCACCATATCCGTAATTGGATTCTTTGTTTTAGATCAGTTGAGGGTCTTATTAAGTTCTTTATTATGTCCTTAATAGATCTCCCTTCTCTGACTGCCAGCAGATTTGCTTGCAAGGAAGTGCTGCAAACATAGGAAGCTGCAGGTTCCTTCCTAGTTAAGAGGCTCCAAAAAGACATTTCTTATACTGACCTGAGAAAGGTTGCTCTTAAGTTCTTACCTACAACATGCAAGGAGCTGATATGGATGACCCTATAGCTTGCAGAGGACACTGCTTCTCCCCCACCCTTTCTATCCCCCTTTCCCAAGGCCAAGCCTAATGATAGGTGGTGTATGCAAAGAGCCCTCCAGTATGGAGCAGCACATACCACATTCCAATTATTCTAATCATTCATACGTAAATGAACTGAAGGTGGCTAGCTGAAAATGAAACCCTGAAGTTGCTTGGTAAGGTGGTCTGGTGGTAGTCCACTGGCTTATACCAACAACTGTTTTGGAATGAGTTTGTGTGTTGGGGAGCCAATAGTCCTACTGGAAAGCAATACTGTATGAGGCTTTTATGCATCTTCTGACTAGGTAGAAAGGCCCAGCATGGGCACAGGTTACAACGTACATGGTTCGCATCAAGCACTGTGTTCCTGCTTGGTGTTGAACGAAGCAGTGGTCCTTGCCCATTGTTTATTGCATTCATAGCCCCTCTTTTTCCTCAAAAGAGTTCAAGGTGGAGAACATGGTTGTCCCCTGTCCTCATTTACTGTCCACAATAAGCTAAGACTGAAAGGCAGTGAATGGTCCGAGGTCACCAAATGTGCTTCATGGCCAAGTGCAAATTTGAACCCTGGTCTCCCAAGTCCTAGTCTGACACCATGACCACTACATCACACTACACATCCACTGCTGTGCTCTAGCAAGGGCAGTGGGAGCCCTCCTACTCAGTGATGGATGGTGGTGAGCCGCCAGTGAATCAACATAAAAGTCCCAGCTACTTTTCCACTGCACTTTTCTCTCACATCTCTATTAACTGATCTTGTCCAAGCCTGAGTAGCTTGCTGAAAAACACTGCTTCTTCCCCCACTCCACACACACACACACACACACGTTCCCAAAGGGAAAGCTGAATGGCAGATGGTGTGTGCAAAGAGCCCTCCAGTATGGAATAATTTCCCTGTCCAAATTTTCTAATTAGGTTCTGCAGAATGTCACAAGATGGGATATTGTTTCTTTTGAAGCCCAGCATGCTTTCTTTTGTGAAAATACGTTAAGAAGAAATGCTGTGCACCTCCCATTTCCCCTTCTCTTAGCAAGTTTCTGGTTGAAGTCCAGATATGCAGTAGCCTGATAGATTGTCTGAGAATAAAGGACTTTCCAATAAACTGGGAGTGATTTCAAAGCAGTAACTAGAGAAAGCCCAACTCCAGTATATTGTTCTTTTATTTTATTCTATTTCTATCCACCTTTATTTGGTTATGGTACACAAAATGGCTTACAGGTGGTTCCCAGTTGGTCACCCACCCAGGTACTGAGCAGACCCTGAAGTGCCTAGCTTAAGGCCATGTCCTTGTAAAACAACTCCTTGTCACTTGAGTGAGGAGTGGTGGAAGCAGGAACAATTTTGCTATATAGGGAATAGGAATGTGGAGGCTGGAGGATCACTTACAGCTCTGTTTTCTCAATTAAGCAGAGCAGATGAGTACTCTAGATAGAAAGGGGGAGTGCATGGCTCAAAACAAAATTAAAAAGGTAACATTATAAAATGATGGGCCATGCTAAATGGGAGGGGATAACTATGCTGGCATTTGTATTTTTTTACAGGTGTGCGTGCTAGGGAATCAAGCTGCTTGAAGAATCAGACAACAGGGAGCACTCAGCTTTAAATACAGAGGATGATAATAATATTATATCATTTTAAAAGAGTGTGCGCTTTACAAAGGATCTCATAACGGTATGGATATGGTGTGAGGACGAATGTGTCATGGGTAATCGGTGGTATTATAGCCATGTGTCAACGTACTGCAGTTTATTACTATGAAAATGCACTTTCCGTACAACAGATGCCGTACAACAAAATCCCCATGCCATTTGAATTACATGGATTTATTGCATATAGTAATGGTCACCAACTTGGATGGCTGAAAAAAGGTATTGGATAAATTCATGGAGGATGAACATCAATGGCTATTAGTCATGATTGCTATGTACAGTCTCCAGCATCAGAGGCAGTACGCCTTTTAATACCAGTTTCCGGGGATCATGAGCAAGAGAGGGCAATTGCACTCATGACTTGCTTGTAGGCTTCCTATGGCTTCCTATGAGGACCAACTGCTCGACTTAGATGGGCCCTTGGTCTGATTCAGCAGGTCTCTTCTTACATTCTTAGAAGTGGATCAATCTCACAAATCCAAAATAACTAGCTCTGTTATTTCCCCGGGCTGAGTATTTTAGAAGTGTAAGCAGTAGTTTGGGATGGAAGATGCTGGTTTGTAATATTAGAAGCCTGAAGCTCCTGAACTGGCAGGTTAGTTCAAATCAATATGTGACATTTTGCCCCCTACTGCACTGCTTCTTGACCCTTACAATTGCCAGATCACAGTGCTACAGAGGAAAAAGCACTAGAGGTGTCAGCATTTCTCGGTTGCCCAGTTCTTAAAGGGCACAGGAGCTCTCTCAGAGTCTACACCTGGAAGATCTCTAGCCCTCAACCTCAAACCCTTTTCCTCAGGCCTCTGTTCTACCCCTTACCTTTAGCTCTCAGCCTGGCTTTGCTCCTATGTCCTTTCCCCTTGGACACACTGCTTCGGAGCTTGGTACATAAAGTATGAATTTCAGTCCCCCTTCTCTCAGTAGAGGGCCTTCTCCCAGAAGGCTTTTCAGATTTTAGCCTGCCCTCGCACAGCTCCGCTGTGTCAAGTTTTAAACAGAGAAATCAGCAGCTGTCCCTAATCACAGAAGGTGGACTGTAAACCGTGTGTTGTTGACAGCTTCATTCCCTCAGTAGTCTGAATGTTTATGAACATTCCGCAACATCACTTCAATTCAACTGAACCAATAGATATCCCAAGTGTAATTCAAGACAGGGTGGAGACAGTTAGATGGGAGCCTTAGATATTTGGTGCCCCAGCTTCCAGAATCTCTTTGACATCCATTTCAGATTCATGCCCCACTACAGGCAACATTACAAAGACAAAAAGACTTGCTTGCAGGGGAGAGTGTAGAAAGAGGGTTTTTTATATTAAAAAAATTAAATTAAATTCTTTTAATGCACAACAAGATTATACAGATATCTCACAAGAAGCTGGTGTTTGGCAATATATATATAATAAAGAAGACTTTCTCAGACTCAGCAGTGAGGTTGTCTTGTGTCTAGTCTCCGCTCATGAAACTGTCTTTACTCTAATGTAAGCAGAGGTCTGCAATAAACCATGAATCATTAAGGTTGGAATAAATGAGCTGAAGCTAACTTGACTGACTTGCATAATTGATTCCAGTTGCAGATTTCGGATATTCCCATTAACAGAACTTAGGCAGCTCTTGAACTGCAACATATCTGCCCTTGGATACATGGGAAAATCTATAGTACAGGAACTCCAGTGCGATATTCCGCCTTTGTGAAAATATCCAATTGATATTAATGGCAAAGGCTACGCAACTCCCAGGCCCTGTGCCAGGGTGGGGAGCCAGCAACGATAGATCACCATCCCCCTAATCTGAGGGGGACACATTGATGTTTGCAGGATGGCTAATTAGACATCTCTCCATCCTCTGGCCCTTCACACAGAGGTATACTAGAGCACAGCCCTGCGTGTTCCTGGAACAAATACACAATTGATTTAATGATAAAAGGACTGCTTGTTCGGAGCTGGGGCAGACCAGGAACTCTGCCAGCTATGGGAGAAAATCTTAGGTATTGCCAAGTTCTTCCTCCTTACTCTAAGCTCCATTTACTGCATTTGGCTGCTTTGGCCTGCTGGTAACTGGATAGTTTCTTCCCAGGATGGCTTCTGAACAAACTAGAAAGCTTTTTTTCCACAGACAATTCCCACATTTCTTGAGAAGCTGTCCAGTTTAGCAAACATTGCATCTTCTCACTACCAGTCTGGGTCTGTGCCACCTAACCTATCCATATAGTAGCTCACCACAATGGTGTGTGCATGTGTTGGGAGGGCAGCGGTGGGGTAGGGCATGTGGCAACTCCAGATGCTGCTGGACTTCAACTCCCATAAGTCCCAGCCAGCACAGCCAATGGGCAGGGAGGGTGGGAGCAACAGTCCAGCAACATCTACAGGGCAACAGGTTAGCTGTGGGAGATAGCCAAGTTGTGCGAAAAAGGAAGGGTTTGCCATTGGTTGAAATTGGGGGGTGGGGGCAAGTGTGTCAAGGGGAAGTAAAGCTTTTTTTAAAAAAATAAAATAAAATGAGGGGAGCCCCTCACAAGGAATGCTACCACTGATATATGGCAGCCAGTTCAAAGCTGCCCAGGATAATTGGAAACATTATCAACAATGCCATCCTGACTTTGAACTCCTTCTGGCTCAGCTGCCTTGATAGTTTCATCCAATATGAATGCATGACTTGTATGCTGCTTGGCTGTATATTGCTTTAGTCTCTGCTCCTGCAGCCTGGAGGCTCTGCTTGCAGTCATAATCCAGACCTGACTCTGCCATGCTCTGGGTTTAATTAACCACCATGCCAACCTTAGCTTTCCCCTTTTTGTTTCTTGCCATCTGCAGGGTGAGTCATTCATCCTTTGCTCTTCCTAAGCAGAAGATCTGTGCCGTTGGCCCTTTCACCTCTCCTCCTCCTCCTTTTTCCTTTTCTGTCATGTGGATGCCCTGCACTAAAGTTTCCTCCACCTTCTTGTCATCTCTTCGGAGAAAGCCTTGTCATCACTCTCTTGTCAGCTGTGTTGCATTGTGGTATATGGGTATGCAGATCTCACCTTTACCCCAGTATTGGGTCAATAGTCAGGTATGTGTATATGTATGGGAGGATGGAATGTGCTATTGGATGCAGAGTTTTATTATTTTGAAAGTGAGCTTCTAGCCCTTATGGAGTGAAGATATTCTTGAAAATATATGTGTAATTCCTGCTGAGAATTCAAAATTCAGAGAAGCGGCTGAATGAGCAGCAGTCAACACATTTTGGTCAGCCAATTAAACATTGGTGGTTGCTAGAGCCCTCAAGGGCCTCAAGGAAGGTGGTCTTGTTCCCCCACCTCCCACTAGGCTTCCAAAATGAAGTGTGAAGAGTGTCAAATTCCACTGCCCCACCCCTGACTTCTGATCCAGGGCTCAAGTTGGGGTGGAAAATGTCCCCACAATTACACTGTGATTGAAAGGGCCTTGGAAGCCCAGTAAAAAACACAGCTAAACAGAAGAGGACCTGCTGGATCTTAAGATTTTTCTAAAGTCCTCAGAATCCTTTGTCATATGCAAGTTTGTATTCTCTTTTATGGCCCTGAAAATAAATCAGGGGTACACACAAATGATATTATGGCTGACAGAATGTCAACATGTGAAGCTTCCCCATAATTGTATTTCCATACTAGACAAAGCTTAGCTTGCTGAATTCCTGCCTGCCCCACAGTTATTAAAGTCACAAAAGCTATGCTCTCCCCCGGGACTAGCTATGAACCATGTAAGGAACTAAAGTTTCATTGTAAACTAGTTATGCTGTTAGAAGTCTTTCAGTAATTGATCTTGGACTGGCAATACAGTCAACGACCATTTTGCCTGGGGGTTCCGTTCTCGGCACCTGAGTACATCAACAGAGCAAGTATAAGTGCCCCTGCCCCATCCCTGTTCCGGCCTTTAAGTGACATATTTTGTGATGGTTTCGGTCATCGGTTGTCGCCTGTACTACCTTCAGTGCAAAACCCAGTGTGGTATTTCAGTTGGCAATGTGTGTGAGATAAGAGAGAGGAAGAGATTTAGAGCAGCCAAGGTTCAGTTGCCCATGTTTTGGTAATTTCAATATTGAATTGTTAAAAAGGAAGCAGTGTATTCTAAGAGCATTTGTTGCAGTTATTTATTTATGCCTCATAATAGCTACCAGCAAAGTAATCAGCCAAGATCAAACAGCCATCCTTTCCTTTCTTTTTTTGAGCTGAAAGGATTTAAGCCTTTGATATGAATATACCCGTTTGAGAGTTTATACAGCAACAACAACCTACCCCCAAGCATCCTCCTATTCCTTCCCTCATGGGTGGGAAAGCAGTTAGACTTACCACTCCACCCCCAGTTGCTGCTACAATCAACCTCTTTAAAAACCTCTTACAATCATTTCTCTTAAAAAAGAAGTCCCCAGTGTATCAAGAGACTAGATAACACTGGACCACATTGCAGGGTTGTCATACATTCCTCTCTTTTAGCTGCCCTGCCCTGACAATATTAGTATAACAACAATGGGCTACTTTGCAGGGCTGACCCAACCCATGCTTTCTTAAGCACAATACCTACTCCGCCATATGGATATACAAATTATGGGTTTTACTCAGACCTCTGCTGCTATTTAAAACCACCATTTTCCTCTAAGTGATCCGCCACCTCTGCTTTACTCAAACTTCTGCCATTGCTTAAAACAGCCATTTCCCCCTCTCCCTTTTGGTGCCTTTACCTTCTCGTTGTACTCAAACTTCTCCCTCTTCCATAACTCAGCTACCTCATGTGAGAGAGATAAAAGATACAGTGTGTGTCCTCAAATATAAAAGTACTTTACTCAAAACTCCACTGTTGTTAAAACTTCTATTTCCCTCCTAGTTTCTTCTATCCTTGCTTTACTCAAACCTAAACCCCTTTCCCCCTCTCTGTGTCCCTCTCGCTCCCATGGCATGGCCACTGCTGTTGTGCATCCTGCCTTCACTTTTGCTCTCCTACCCTGCTTTGAGTTCATGCAAATCTGAGATTATGGTGTGGCACTACAAATCTTCCAATAGGGGCTGTATGGTGACAGCCTTACATTTTTATTATGTAGAAAGATGTACCCAGATAGGTGAAGCAGTGGTGCACTTAGGCAAGTTTAGACTTTGGATTTAATGGCCTTACATCCCCCGCCCTCCCCGCCACTTTAAATGGCAATATGCATTACCTTCACCTGCTTTAAAATGTGGTCAGCCAGCCAACCCTGCTGCATTTGGGTCTCTTTATGCTCATTGGGGCCTGGACATCTTCCCCAGAGTCCTGCCCTGACAGTACCACTGAGGTAACTGCTAATAAAAAGAGACCCTCAAGAATGACAAACTAAATTGAAGGGGAGAATTAAATATGGCAGAAAAAATGCTTTCTAGCATCTTAAAAAAACACAACAAAAAACGTTGAAGGAACCATCACTAAATGATGCTACTTGCTCACTGTGGCATTCAGATAAAAGTGTCCGTATCCTCCTGGGCTCTTTCCTATAGCTTTCATGACCTGTTGGTTTACAGCAGCTGTTATCTTGGTTTCATCAACTGGGGTGGTTTCTTCTGCCCTTCTCAAATCCCAGAAGGTGTTCTTCATGACTATGTAGTCTTCCGGGATCACAGCCAACCTCTCCAGCCAGTTTCTCTCTGGGGTAGATGGGTGAAGCAGGAGGTGGTGCATAGCAGAAAATAATTAAAGCCTGAGGATTTCACAACCTTATAGGTCAGTCCAAACCCATTAGTGCAGGGCATGTATTTATTTATGCCTCTCCTTTCCCTCCCTTGGCGACCTCTGCAGAAAATAATTATCAAAGCGCTTCATCTTTCAGAAGGATTAAAGCCGGTTAACTCAATTTTCAGAGGCTTTTGTTGTGTCAGTTTCCCCTAGGCTGCTACACAAGGAGATTTTCACACAGCCACTTATGCTGCTTTTTATCAGGTTGGCTTCTGGAGGTAATTGGGTTTCGAGGAGACGCCTGCTTAAAATGCGTAACCCAGCCTCTTAAACAAAACAAACAGGCAAAAAGGCAGTGCGGAATAAACACAATCTCTGCTGTCAGCGGCTAGATGATCTCCTCAGCCTGCCTCTGGGGGGCTGTCGCCTAAGCGAAACCTTTATGCCATTGATTAGGGAGCATAGAGGGAGGTAGCTCAGGAAAGACTCACATGGAAAAGCAACAGGCTTCGGAGTGGCTCCTTTTTGCAGGCATGTAAGCTGTTGCTCTCAGGGTCAAACTAGACGTGACCTGCATGGTTGTTGTTGTTGTTTTTTAAATGTAAGCAAGAAGTTGTGGGTCTGGACTGCAGGCAATGGGTAGGCAGAAAGTATGTGTCCCCCAGCCATAGCCCCAATGAAAATTGCTGCTGTGAATAGGGTGGCTGTGCATCCTACTTTACAGAGCATGGTCCTCTCTTTGAAGGTATATCAGAACAGAGCTCTGTTTGAAAGAGCTCTGTTTGAAGGGTTGTGAGTAGAGAAGTCCTCTCTTTGAAGGGCTGTCAACTCCCAAGTCTGGTTTGAAGATAACTATAAAATGGGATAGCAGGAGGGGGACTCTGGCATTGCCCATCAACAGGTAGTAGCTGGGCAGCAGACTGGGGAGGCACACAGGCTACCTTCCTCACTATATTGCATTTCTACTGAAATTATAGGAATTGCTTCTATGCATAGAAATCAGCACATGCCAATTTTATGCAAATCTGTGCCCCTTTGTTGACTGATGAATTTCCTCTTTTTTGGCGGTGCTTATGTGGCCAGCCCCAGCTCTGAAGCTGCTATTTGGAAAGGAAGTCTCCAGTGGCACAAACAAACTCAGGATGCTACATCAACCCCAGATCTTTGCATTCTCCAGAAATGATAGAGCAGGGAGTGTACAATAAAGGTTCCCTGCATGCAGTGCAAGCTGCAGTCCAAGTCTCTTTCAACTTTCTCCTGGGAGGGAATTTCTGTAAGTAGAGGGCGACTTGTCAACCAGTTAGCCTAAGGCAGTGTTTCTCAACCTTTTTTGGGCCACGGCACACTTGTTCCGTGAAAAAAATCATGAGGCACACCACCATTAAAAAAGTTTAAAAAATTAACTCTTTGCCGCCCTATATTATAATTATGACTGTAAGAAACACTTGCCAAATATTGCTTTCCGGCGGGTCAAGCTCATTGCGGCCACGGGCAGGGCGGGAGAAAGCGAGGCAAAGATGGGGGTGTGGGATAAAAGGAAGGAGGGGAGAGGGGAGGGCTTAGTGTTGGGAGAATGGCAGCTGGGCTAGAAGAGCGGCGCCGCCACGTGCGCGCTCCCTCCTCGCGCGCTCTAGCTCTCCGCTGCCGGGTTGGCGCCTCGCAGTTCGCGAGCCGCTACCTGCGCGCGCCCCCCCGCGTGCCTGCCTCGCCTTGCCGCGACTTGGCCAACTTTTCTGCCCACCAGCTCTCGCCTGCACTCCTCCTTCCCCCCGCCCCCTCTCCCCCCTCCCACTCTCAGCGGTGGATCCCTTTACCTTGGGAGAGGAGGGAGCCTGGGCGCTGTACGGCGGCGCTGCTCTCTCTCGCGGGGTTTTCAGCAGCCGTAAAGCGGTGTGAGAGAGAAGCGGGCGGCTTTCCCTCGGTCTCCCTCCCAAAATTTATTTGCAAAAAAAAAGGGGAGGCTCTGGCCGGCTTCCTGCAGCTAGAGCGAAAGGGGACCACGATGCTACAAAATCGCCCTTCCGCTGTGCCGCGGAACAGCGGTTGAGAAACGCTGGCTTAAGGCATGTTAGAATGGTAGAGAAGAAAATTAAGTTAAAGAAAATTGCAGTGTAAAGTTTTTACTCTGTAAATTTGTTGTTGTTTAGTCGTTTAGTCGTGTCCGACTCTTCGTGACCCCATGGACCAGAGCACACCAGGCACTCCTGTCTTCCACTGCCTCCCGCAGCTTGGTCAGACTCATGTTCGTAGCTTCGAGAACACGGTCTAACCATCTCGTCCTCTGTCGTCCCCTTCTCCTTGTGCCCTCAATCTTTCCCAACATACCGTGTTTCTCCTAAAATAAGACACATCTTATATTTATTTTTCTTCCCAAAAAACACACCACGGCTTATTTTCAGGGGATGTCTTATTTTTTATTTTTTTATTAAGCTCTGTCGGGGCTCGGCACAGCGCGCCGCTGGCTTTGCCGGCTCCCGCTCTGTCGGGGCTTGGCAGGGCGCGCGCGCTACTGCTTTTGCCGGCTCCTGCTCAGTTCAGTCGGCAGGGCTCGGCAGTTCAGGGGTCGGCAGGGCGCGCGCGCCGCTGGCTTTGCCGGTTCCCGCTCTGTCGGAGCTTGGCAGGGCGCGCACGCTACTGATTTTGCCGGCTCCCGCTCAGTTCAGTCGGCAGGGCTCGGCAGTTCAGAGGTCGGCAGTTCAGGGGGCGGCAGGGGGCGCGCGCCGCTGGCTTTGCCGGCTCCCGCTCTGTCGGAGCTTGGCAGGGCGTGCGCGTTACTGCTTTTGCCGGCTCCCGCTCAGTTCAGTCGGCAGGGCTCGGTAGTTCAGGGCTCGGCAGGGCGCGCACGCTGCTGCCCTTGCCAGTCCCGCTGGGTCAAGGCTCGGCGCGGCGCGAGCTGCGGATCGCGCAGGGTCCTGCTGGGTCGAGGCTCTGCGTGGCGCGTGCTGCAGCTTCTCCCGGCTCCCGGTCCGTCTGCGCTCCACGTGGCGCACGTTGTGCATCCGCTTCCTGACAGGAAAGGCATATCCCTTTTCCTGTTCCTTACGGAAGCGCCATCCAGACCTGCTCCAGCACGGTAGGGTACCGGTACCCCAACACGTCTTATTTTGGGGGGATGTCTTTTTTTTTTTTTGCCTTTAAAAAATCGTGCCATGTCTTATTTTTTAGGCTCGTCTTATTGTGGGAGAAACACGGTATGCCTGTTGTCTTTGTCCATGGAGTTTTCTTGGCAGGGATACTGGAGTGGCTTGCCGGTTCCTGCTCCAGATGGATCACGTTTGGTCAAAACTCTCCACTATGACCTGTCCATCCTTTGTGGCCCTGCACGGCATAGCTCATAGCTTCTCTGAGTTATTCAAGCTCCTTCGCCAGGACAAGGCAGTGATCCATGAAGGAGACTCTGTAAATAGCTGGGTCATTTTTCATATTTTCTCATTGTGCATCAAATTGGACATGTGGATGGTTAGGGCTGAGGCAGGTGTAAAATCTCCTAACTGGGAACCAGGTGTGTAGCAAATTACCCAGGCCCAGCAGCAAATGTTTGCTATTGGGCCAGGTCCAAGAGTCTTGTGGTAATTCATAAAGCCCTAAACAAGTTGGGCCTAAAGTACCTTCATTTATTCCTTATGCTCCACCGCAATCACCAAGGTCTTCTGAAAGGGCACTTTTGGTGGACTCACATGCCTCTGAGTCTTTGGCAGGCTCTGACTTGTGAAACTCTTTGCCAACAGAGGTTTGGCAGGAGCCATCCCTGCTCCTTTTTAGACTCCTTCTAAGAACAGTATTATTCAGAACAGTATTATTTCAAACCTGAGATTCTTTGCCAACC
This sequence comes from Zootoca vivipara, assembly GCF_965207765.1. NCBI lineage: Eukaryota > Metazoa > Chordata > Lepidosauria > Squamata > Lacertidae > Zootoca > Zootoca vivipara. The sequence goes on along the minus strand of NC_142584.1, from coordinate 65,143,607 downwards.
AGTTTACCAATATGTTTGACATTAATTTTTTTTTGCACTGTAGATACTGTGTTTTTAGGTTGTAAGAACCTAGATTGTTCCTAGGTAGGAAAAACACTTATGGTCTTTTTATATGAAAGTGCAGCTTATAATTTTTTTCATTATTATTACTACTCTTTCTCACCTTAATTGGTTATGTGATATGCCAGCACTAATGTTAACTGAGTAAAAGGTAACATCCGTCCTTTGGGACGACTCTGGGGTTGCGGCGCTCATCTCGCTTTATTGGCCGAGGGAGCCGGCGTACAGCTTCCGGGTCATGTGGCCAGCATGGCTAAGCTGCTTCTGGTGAACCAGAGCAGCACACAGAAATGCCGTTTACCTTCCCGGTGCAGCGGTACCTATTTATCTACTTGCACTTTGATGTGCTTTTGAACTGTTAGGTTGGCAGGAGCTGGGACCGAGCAACGGGAGCTCACCCCATTGCGGAGATTCGAACTGCCAACCTTCTGATCGGCAAGCCCTAGGCTCTGTGGCTTAGACCACAGTGCCACCCACGTCCCTCAGCGCCACCCACGTTCCTAATGTTAACTGAGTACTACCCCTCAAAATGTGTCCAGGGATACATTGAAGAAAGGCATATGTGGAGAACATAACTCCCTGAAAATATACAAGCAGATTGTCTGTTGGGCTTGCAGTTTTATGTGGGGGTAATATCACAAGATAGAGACCAAGGTTTTGAGTTTGCTGGAACTCTTCATCAGGCACTGTGCTCTTTTGTTTTATTATGTATTTTGTGTTCTCATTTTGTATTTTGATGTTGTGAACTGCTCTGTGATCTTTGGATGAAGGCCGGTATACAAATTTAATAAATCATCACCATCAGACTGGATGTTAAGTAAAGTTGGGGGTGGGGAGCAAGGAAAAAAAGCTGGTTTGGAATTGAAGCCAAAGTGTTTGTATTGGTCAAAACTTCATCTTTTGTTGTATAGTCCTGGAAGGCTACAATAGGCTATCATGCGGTGTGCCTGCACTTTGGAATTTACCACTGCACCACTGGTTTTGAAAGCATCTCTGTAGCACAAAACCCAATGGCAAAGAGGCAGAGTGTACATGTTAGCAACCCAAGACAATTAGAGAAGAACTAGGATTCACAATCATTTCAAGTTGCTGGAGGTGGTGGGGGAATCTCTTTGCATTTGCCTATGGTGTTTACACAGCCCGCACTGCAATGTTAGTTCAGTGTCTCATCTGTTCTGCTGGGAATTGGGGGGGTGTCAAAAGTTGAGGAACAAAGGGACAGAATGATAAAAGGCATGCTCGCGAAAAAAAGAGCAGGCTTGTCAATTCATTAACAGTTTTCATTAATTGCCTTGCTTTTAACTGGTGTATAAAGTAGAGTCAAAACCAATTTGAAGAACAGTATCTCAAGACAATTCTTCTAATTCAAAATTGCTTGCTAATGTTTTAATGTATATTATAATTCGATTCCCCTTCCCAACATTTCCAATTGCTTGTGCTTTGGGATTTGAGGCTTCTTTCTTTCAAACATGTAAAAATGCTGCACCTGGCAAGTAGCCACTTAATATTATTCTCTTAAAACTCATATAAAAGAGTTAAGATGCAAGTTTTTTTAAAAACAACAACAACAATTTGGAATTTCAAAAGTGAAATGTGATCATGCTTGAAATTCTCAAACCCAAATTCAGAATCTGAACCACTGCCAGATTTTAAAAAGCTACACAAAAGGTTAGACTCCAGTCAGTTTTGTACATTATGAAGTGAAGTGGCTCTTCTTATATCTTCACTGTACTGTATATCTGAAGAGTATACAGTCACTGGGGTGCCTCCATAACAGGAAGCTTATGCTGTCCACCATAATGTCCACGGAGGCACAGGTTAATTCTGTGTCCAGGGTGGCTGTCTACCAGCTCCATCTGGTACGCAGGCTGAGATCCTACCTGCCTGCACACTGTCTCACCAGAGTGGTGCATGCTCTAGTTATCTCCCGCTTGGACTACTTCAATGCGCTCTACGTGGGGCTACCTTTGAAGGTGACCCGGAAACTGCAATTAAGCGGCCGCTGAGACCACATAACACTGGTCCTAAGAGATCTACATTGACTCCCAGTACGTTTCCGAGCACAATTCAAAGTGTTGGTGCTGACCTTTAAAGCCCTAAACGGCCTCGGTCCTATATACCTGAAGGAGCATCTCCACCCGCGTTGCTCAGCCCGGACACTGAGATCTTCTGGCGGTTCCCTCACTGCGAGAAGCAAAGCTACAGGGAACCAGGCAGAGGGCCTTCTCGGTAGTGGCGCCCGCCCTGTGGAACGCCCCCCCATCGGAGGTCAAAGAGATAAACAACTACCTGACATTTAGAAAACACCTAAAGGCAGCCCTGTTTAGGGAAGTTTATAATCTGTGATATTTTAATGTATTTTGGCATTTGTTGGAAGCCGCCCAGAGTGGCCGGGTAAACCCAGCCAGATGGGCGGGGTATAAATAAATAAATAATAATAATAATAATAATAATAATAATAAAATAATATAAAGGGGTGCAGCATTACAATTTCACTTCCAAGCAAGGCACAGAAACATGAGTTGCAAGGCACTTGTGCTCCCTGCCTATCCTCCCACCCCCAGCAAATTTTCTGAATGCTACTCTTAGAGGTGGCACTAGAAATGGCAAAGCATATTCGGGTTTTTTTTTTTTAAATACCCATCACATGGTGTTTTTTTTTAAAAAGCAATGCTCTGGAGAAGAGGGTGCATTTAGCAAGGGGGCAAACCATTTCCTGTTTGCTCCCCTACAGCCATCCTGAGGTCCTTTCATGGAGTATCATTTTGGTTGCTAAAGACTAGTAAATGGAAGCCTGTGCCACTTGATCCCTTGCGGCTTGTTCGGCTGCTTAAAAAATGAAATGTGTGACAGCCCCCTTGCTCTTCAAATGACCTCTGTGCTCTGTATGCACACATTGCTTACTGTAGGAGAGAGTCATTACAGCAAGCTAATCTCAGTACCTAGTCATGCATGTGCTCTCTCCTTCTCTCCTCTCTCTTGTGAAGTAATCATTGACTTTCATCTTTTGCTGTCTTTTGTTTACATAATCTCCATCACAAAAGCAAGCTACAATGGAGTTTCCTCTCTGTCCTTTACTCAAACAATGGTGGGGGTCTATCTGATTCAGGCTCTACCCTTCACAAGATGATCTGTTCAGTGGGTGTTGGTATTCCTGCAGTGTTGAAAGCTCTGCCACGCTCCTTGCAAATTGAGGTCTTGAAACTCTTAACCATCTGTGCCAGGAGGGCAATGGTTTTTTGCTTTGCTTTCATTTTCTTCTCAACCTTTCCCCAAGGAGCGCAGGGGATCCTTACTACCCTACTCTGATGATACACTGGCAGGAGCTGGCTACCAGTATGGCAAGATGATAGGATTGCTCTAACCATTAGCCTATTTATTTGTATTCATCAGTGATAAGAGCTGTTATATGCAGCTCTTTGGAAATCTACTATTAAGGAGCTTGTGATTTTCTCTCTCTTTTATTCTCTCTCTCTCTCTCTCCCTCTCTCTCTCTCTCTCCATCCGAAGGGGGGAAAGCAAAGAAGCAATAAGAATGCAAAACATTTGCTCATATGTCTTATTTTGCTCTTATGCTTGCTGTAACCAGACAGACATAACAGCAAAATGAGTAAACACCAGAAAACATTCCACAAATGTGCAATCCATTACACACAAGTAACCTTATGCTGAAGGGGCCATAGCTCTGTGGTAGAGCATCTGCCTTGCATGCAGAAGGTCCCAGGTTCAAACCCCAGCTTCTCCAGTTAGGGTTGAGACCATTCCTGCATTGCAGGGGGGTTGGAACTAAATTACCCTCTGGATCCCTTCCAACTCTAAAATTCTATGATTCTAACACTAAGTTAAGCAATCAGGGAACCATTACGGAAGCAATCAGCTAGCCAAGCATAAGGAGAAGGAAAATTATTAACTCTGTCGATCTATAATATCACTGAGCGATATTATAAAGCTTCATGAGTTGATGGAAGAAGACAATCATGCTCTTTGACGAAAATGCATTTAATAAAACAAAACCATCTCAGATAAAAGTTGTGGAACTTTGACCATAGCCAAGGGGAAGTTGATAGTGGACTAAAAATATTCCTGGTGTGATCCCAGTTGCTCCAAATGAATTGAATTGCATCAGGTGCTGAGTTGACTTAGCACAGATTTATGGTTAATTTTTTCCTGATTCAAGTTACATCAAATGGTGCAATTCCCATAACTACACCCCTTTTAATACTAAGAAGCAAAAAAAAAACATTTTTGACCATTTCAGGTGTTATGACTTCAGTACCAAGCCAGGTTTTCTCTCTCTCCCCCTCCTGCTTTGCTTAACATCTGGTGTGATGATGGACTCAAAAGCTTGCTCCATATTTTGTGACATTTTGGTTGGTCCGCTGCAAATGGGTAGATACACATAAACCACTATTGTATTGAACGTTCAAGACCCTCTGGCTCGGGACAAATTCTGGTCGTTGCTTTTTGAGCTATAAGGCTGGCAAAACAACATAGGCAGCTGTCTGACTAGCAGAAGATCTCAAATGCATAATATAGGTATGGACAAGCAAATCAATAAAGACCATCAAACCATCAGGGGCTGGGAGCGCTTGAGGGGAAAGACCTCGGCTTCTGCAACCTACCAGAATAACATCCAGCGTCACTCCAAGAGACAAGAAAAGAAGGAAGAGTGAAACTTGCCCAGGCAAGGGGAGCTCAGATACAGATGTACCAGCAACCTGGCTTCCTTCAAAGATAGGGTATTCACATGGACATATTATAGGTCCAAACCTAGGCCCAAAAGGCACTGCACCATTGGCAGTTTGACTCCCAGGAAAATGCATTGCTGCCCTTCATATGCACCATCTCCTAACAACATCCCCTTAGGTCAATTCCAAGCCTCAAAAGCCATTTTGGTTGTTCCTAAGAAAACAACCTTGGGATTTTTCTAAACAAAAGTAGAAAATTAACCCTTAGCCATGCAGGCTAATGTAACCTACCTCTGTCCTGCTTAGTGGGTTTAACTCTTCTGATAAAAATAATGTTAATTTGGCATGCAGAGCTTGGACAAATGGTACCCCAGGAAATGCCAATCATTGCCCCTGCTGTGAAATAAGTGGCAGTGCTTTGTCCCTGCCAGTCCATGCTCCACTAAACCACTGGTTGCATCCATGTGTTAATTCCCTCCTTTACACTCAGTGGGCACATTCACTCTGCTGCCTGAAAAGTGTGATATAGCAAATGCTGCTAAATAGCATCACTGAGCTGATAGGAATGAGTCATTGAGAGCTGGATCATCTGCCACCGGCACTCCACTGATCGCACCCTAAAATTGATTTTTGGCTCAGTGAACAGACAACATGTGCTTTTTCAATTGCCATTTTCCTAGTTTGTTTAGAGGCAGAAATTCTGCAGATTCTGTATTCACTGTACAGTGGGGAATGAGGTAGAAGAGGGCTCCAAAACTGTCAAAAACGTTCCCATGAAGGTTATTTTCAAGCACTCTGTTTAGAAACATCTAGGAAGTGTGTGTGTGTGTGTGTGTGTGTGTGTGTGTGTGTGTGTGTGTTATATTCTTAAAAGAAACTAAAGTTAGTAGAATTGTTCATTTTTATTGCAACTTAATAAATACAGCCTTGTGTCTTTTTTCATATGAAGTTTTGCAATGGTTGGGTTGTATTCAACCCTCTGCAGTTGGAGTTTTGCTTGTACAACGGGACTTCCCCTACCTTTCCTCCTCTGTGCACCACCAAAATCTGCTCCAGAGGGATTCCAACCCCCTGGGACCAGATTTTGAGGGTGCACAGAGACGGAGCTGTTTGAGAGAGAAGAGGGACGTTTCACTGCACAAACAGAAGCCTACTGCGCAAGCGAAATGGCAACATTAGATACCTTCCATTGTCACAATAGCAGGTAATGCAAAAGCTATTTCTATGGATGGTCATGTGTACGTGGAATGAGACTGGAGGAAGAGTGGGGTGGGAGAAACTGCGGCTGCATTCCTGTTCTTTGTTGCAAATGAAGGAGAGCAAAGACCTCTTTGGGTTGTGACCGAGCAGCCGTAATCTGGACTTTCTTTGATCAAATAGTGTTCCTAATTATGGGATAACCAGCTTCATAAAACCAATATGCTTAAGTTTAATGTATGAAGGAGTTAACACCAATAGACTAAGCTGTCCTGCCAGACCTAGCTGGGTCTTCCCCCCCTCACCTTGGGAGGAAGGCAATCAAGACCTTTGTTCACTTTCAGTCTACCTGAGAACCTCAACTGAAGAAGCTAAGTTGGTCACTGAAGCTTAGCTACATGGCTCTAACAAGTCTTTCTTTTGTTCCTACGCCAATAATTTCGGAACTTTCATCACTGTAACTAAGCCAAGTTTCACTGCTTGTGTTTTTTGAAGCTGATGTGTGGCCTTTTTCTAGGCTAAGGGAAGAACGGGGCTTAGGAAGGAACTTAGAAGGGCATATTTGAAAGGTCTAACAGCCTATATTTACTTTGCTGCATGTTTCATGATCTCTGCTGGGGTTCTCTCCCCAAAGAGTACTTGCCCCAAACCTGGATCTTGGTATCCAGGGAATTCTCCTTTTTAAATACCTATTTTTCAGATGGGATGCTGAATGGACTGACTGACTGAATAATTTATTACGGTCAGAGACCAGGTTTTAGAGCACATTTGAGGGAACGCTCCCAAAGGACAAAACATACATATAAAACTTTATACAAGAATAAAAATTAATGTTTAAAAATACAGTGAATGTAAAGGTGCTAAAACTTTAAAATAAGCTGCCGCAGAGATCTGGCCCTGGGTCGCTCGGGGAGCCAGGTTTAAGGACTTTCAAACGAACTGGTTTGGCTCAGGAGAAGGTCTATGTCTGCAGATCTGAACACAGAATCTGGCAACCGTCTGGGTTGTCTTCTGATCTTTGCCTAACAGGAGCAGGATGTATATTTGCTTCTCTGTGAGTTCAGCTAGCCTCACCAGCATGGAATCAAGGATCTCCTTGCGGGCCTCTTCAAAGAAGGGACATCTAAAAAATAGATGCTCTGAGCTTCCTATTTCCCCCCCAATGGACAGGCACAGAGTCTTTGGACATATGGAACTTTTTTTGTAGGATCCTTCCAGGACCGGCGAGGGCAGGGCCAAGGTTCTGGTGTGAATGGACTGCAGTAAGGCACTGTTAAGTGATCTTTAGCCAATGGGAGCTCTGTTCTGTACTTGCCATCATTCTCACCTCACCCCTGAATCTTTGGAGTGCTTTTCAACAGTGCATTAAGCATTGTGACTAACATGTGTCATCATGTGTGGTTGATTTGCTTCCTCCCGTTCTCCCTATTGAGAATTTGTGCAGGCAATTAAGGCATTGTTTGATAAGGCTGTCTGGGGTTTGTAGCTTTGAGCATACAGATGAGATCCTATATTGACAAAGCATATATAAGGCATGTGCTTGGAGTGACAGGCTGACAGCCACATGAATATTTTTAAGAGTACTATCAGGCAACATCTTTTTCCCTTTGGGGTCAGTAACCACCATGGTTGGGGGAGAAGCAGCCATACTTGCCAAGCTGAATGAGGGTCTCCTCCAATCTATCTTTTTTTTCTGGGGGTGGGTTAATGTACTCCAGGAAAGTATCCATAGAAGCATTAAAATTCCCAACAGCATGTAACATAAAAGGGGTGGGGGTGAAGAGCTGGGTCTTTAGTTGCTTCTCATGTATAAAGAAACCTGGAGATGACAGTATTGGGGGTGGGGAGGGAGGGCTTTGCAGAGGAACAGTAGTAAAGAGAGCATGGTGGAATACAGATGGGGCACAGAGGAGATGTAACACAAGGGTGCGTTCAAAAAACATGATCTATCTTTACCTACAATCTGAAATGACAACAGTTGCAGAAGGACTCTATACTGTAAATTCTTCCTTAACGTTTAGATCAGCTTAAATGCACCCTTTCTATATAAAAAAAACAGAACAGTCATCATTTCTTTACTCTTGTTTATTCTTGAGCTGTTTGTCAACTACTGCTAAATGTGTTACCAGTTGCTGTCTCTCTTCATATGAATCACAGATGTTCTAAGAGACTGAACATCTGCCCTCATGATAAATGGCATTCAGTTAAGTCTTCATTAATAGCTGAAAGCCCTAAGATCTCTTTTGCTTTGTTGGGAAGGAACAAAGAACAAGGTGAACCGTGCAGAGAAAGCAAATAGCCAAGCAGAGGAAACAGTTCCTTGGATGTTGTTTGGTTGCAGCATGCAATGGTAGGAATGCTGTGATGCTGATTTTTCAAAAAGCAACCCTAGAGGCTATATGTGAGTGTTCCCTACTGTTTCAGTCCTGAGATTGACTAGAAATCAATATATCCCCTACAGAAAAAGCCTACACACTTGGCCAGTTGGAAGCTGGTGGATGACTTTGTTTCTGGCGGTGTTTAGGGCAAATGGGTATGCACTTTTAAGTGTATGTAGGCAAGAGCTGTGTGAATGGTGTGTGCGTGTGTGTGTGTGTGTGTGAGAGAGAGAGAGAGAGAGAGAGAGAGAGAGACATAGTGAGACACATAGAGAGAAACTAAACTTGGAGCAGAGAATGACACACTTAAAAAGGATTATTTAATAATGCTCTGCCTCCATGGTCAGAGGCAGTACTCTTCTGAGTATCATTTGCTGGAAACTGTGGGAACGGGGTGCTTCCAAAGCAGATTTGCAGCCTTTTTTGTGTTTATTATTATTATTACTAGAAGGCTATATACATGTACATCTACAGATGTCACCTTGATTTTTTTTAAAGACAGCTCATCTGAAGCACAAGGCATGTACATGTGCAAAGCAAGTTCTTAAGCTGGATTCACACCACTGTGAAGAACCTGCAGTGATGGGTGTTCAGAATTTTACACCAGCTTTCACTCTAAGGTGCAAGGCACCTGTTTTTGTTTGCTCTTGCTTTCAATTGTCTTAAAAGTTGTTAACGAATGGAATGGTTTGTATGGGCCTAAAGATGGCTGAAGAACACCACAAAATGGATGCGGTGTCTTCGGACTGTCAGTGAACTGTGTTGTATAAGCGCTAATGGAATGTGGAAAACATCATGATGTTTTGGTAAATATAGTGTGTGCTAGGGACGGTACAGAACAGCACATACAAGGAGGCATGGAGATGGGCTACACAACATTACCTCCGAGATAAGAGTTGTGAGATGATGCCAAGGACAAGGATGTGAGATGCTAAAAACAAGGAGTAAGGAGTTGTGTAATGCCAAAAAACAGATGAACAACAAGGCGTATACAGTATATGGCAAAGCCCTCCGGTTTAAGTTATGTGCCAGGCACTGACAGCGCTGTTTTCTGCCACCCATGGCTCTTACTGAAACTGATCACTTCAGTGAAGAGTGAAGAGTGGTGAGTATGGCAGATGTATGAATGGACGTATGGTTGAGTGCATATTCCTTCTCTTGACATGTGAATTACTTGTTAATCAATAAAGCAATACTATAGAGAAAATCCAATATTGGTTGTCTGATGTTTACTTGTATCTTTATAGAGTATACTGGGTCTCATCTATGTTAAACACCTAAACAACTTAAAAGAACCTAATTGGTCATTTCAAAGTAGTTACAGGTAGGTAGCCGTGTTGGTCTGAGTCGAAACAAAATAAAAATATTCCTTCAGTAGCACCTTAAAGACCAACTAAGTTTTTATTTTGGTATGAGCTTTCGTGTGCATGCACACTTCTTCAGATACACTGAAACAGAAGCCACCAGACTTATATTCAGAGGGTGGGGGGTGGGGGTGATGGGAATGGGTGATGGGCTGATAGGAGTGGTAAACCTGTTGATGACTGTTAATGACTGTTAACGACTGCAAAAGGTCTTGCGGGGGGGGGGAGCAAGGGCTGAGGTGCTAAGGAAAGCTTGATCATGTATAATGAGATAAGAATCCTTTGTCTTTGTTCATTCCAGGTGGCTCCATGGTTTTAAGCTTGCTAATGAGTTGCAATTCAGCAACTCCTCTTTCCAGTCTGTTTCTGAAAATTTTCTGTAATAAAACAGCTGCTTTGAGATCTTGTATAGAATGTCCTGGGAGATTGAAGTGTTCTCCTACTGGTTTCTCTGTCTTGTGGTTCCTGATGTCAAATTTGTGTCCATTTATCCTTTGGCGTAGGGTTTGGCCTGTTTTTCCAATATAGAGAGCTGAAGGGCACTGTTGGCATTTGATGGCATACACAATGTTAGAAGATGAGCAATTAAATAGTCCTACCTTGAACCTGCTTCCTTTGACAGTTGCATCCAACAGTCTAAATGCACCTGGCAATCCAGCACATTAAGCATACTGCATTGGAATAGGAATGAGAAAAGAGCATGGAAGCTGGGCATAGCTATACTGCACTCTTGAGGTGTCTTCCACAATCATGCTCAATACACAAGGAAGTGGCAGAGCATCCAATTTCCATGCAGAAGGTTCCAGGTTCATTCAAGTAAATGCCAGGCAAGTGTCTACAGCACTGGTGTTTAGGTGGCTGCTTAAAACACATTTGTTCAGCCCAGTTTTCCCTAAGGGGTGATCCAATTAAGTTGATGATTAATTTGATTTGCTGGTTTGTTATTCTAATTAGTTTTTATTGATGTGATTTTATTGATGGTTTTATGTCGTTCACAGTCTTCCTTTAATGTTACTTTTAAATAAATAAATAAATTACTAGCATCTCAAGGTAGAGCTGCAAATGTTCCTTTTAAGAAACCCTGGAGAGCTGCTGCCAGTCAGTGTGGGCAATGCGAAGCTTAATGGGCCAATGGCCTGGCTCGGTATAAGGTGGCTTCCTATATTCTTGTGCCTCTAAAGGCAACGGGTATGCGCAATAACATACGGTACTCGCCCCACCCTTGCCGTGGTGTTTCATTGTCCCTGTAGTGAGGCTAATAAGGGAGCCCACACTCTTTCCCAACCAGGGAGTTAGAAAGGGGGGGTTAGATAATTCCTTCCTCAGTCATACTGAGCTGTTGGAAAGATCCATGTCTACTTCAACAACAAGCTGCAGAGGAATATGCAGCTGGTTGTTTCAGTGGTGGGTGGTAGAGGTGCTCCAAGATATGTGTAGTTATCTGGGAGTAGGGCTCATTGAATACTACAGGACTTACTTCTGAGTAGACATACATAGGATTGCGTCCAATGGGGGAGAGAGCACCTTGGTATCAAAACATTTTGGCTCAGCTGTCAAGGGCAGTCATATTTCTGGTCCTCTGCTTTTGAGTAATTTCTACTGGGGCATGCAAAAGAGAAGCAGATTGTGTCCTATGCAATTTAAGAAGGTTTTCTGAGAAAGAACCAGTATTTTTCCATTTTTCTATTAGCAAAGAGGGAGCAATGCTATCTGAATTAAGCATCCCCAAAATGTCACTGGCACTGAGCTGCAGTAAGGCTGATCTTTAGTTGCTTAATTTTAATGATTAAGTGATTAGAAGCAGGAAAATTAATTGACTAAGAAAGCTTTAATTGACTGACAGCCCCACAGCATCATATGGAATCAGTTCCAGAATTTTTATTATGAGGGCAACTGTTGCTTTGTGCCCTTTCCACATCAGCAGCTTATTGAGTTTCATGCATTTTGGGTCGGGAAGTCACACATCAGAGGCTTCACCGTGTCTGTCAGAGCCACAGCAGCCACATGCAGAGGGACACCTGTAAAGTATAACTCAGTCCTATTCTGTTTCCCACGGTCAGATATGGGCTGTGATCAGCAGTCTGAAGTGAGCAAGGAGCTGGGAATCCGGAATTGGTACTTGATAGGGCATGTTGGTAGTCAGGACTAAAGAATGACAGAGCCTAGGGCTTGTCGATCAGAAGGTTGGTAGTTCGAATTCCCGTGATGGGGTGAACTCTCATTGCTTGGTCCCTGCTCCTGCCAACCTAGCAGTTGAAAAGCACGTCAAAGTGCAAGTAGATAAATAGGTACCGCTCCGGTGGGAAGGTAAACAGCATTTCCATGCGCTGCTCTGGTTCGCCAGAAGCGGCTTAGTCATGCTGGCCACATGACCTGGAAGCTGTCTGCGGACAAACGCCGGCTCCCTCGGCCAATAAAGTGAGATGAGTGCCGCAACCCCAGAGTCGTCCGTGACTGGACCTAACGGTCATTGGTCCCTTTACCTTTAGGGCATATTGGTAGTCAGGACTAAAGAATGACAGGGAACCAAACAACAAGCCAGGGGACTATGAAGGAAAGCAAACCAGGAAGCAGGGTCAAGGAGGAAGCCAAAAGTCAGGCTTGCAGAACGACCAAGAAAACCCTCTTGCTCAAGCAAGACTCAACAGGGACAGGAAGCTATTTTAGGAGTGAACTCCTCTGTTGCTGTGCCTGCACTGCACTAAGCCCCCTGCCCCTCACCATCTCAGGAACTGGCAGTGATGCTTAGTGGGTGGGAAAGCAGGTGAGCAACCTGTCTTTCAAGTCACTTTTTAAATAATAGAGTTTCATTATTTGAACACCACACGCATCATGAAAGTTCTAAAACGATAAAATTACATATGGAGGAATTCAAGATCAAGCCAAGATGATAGCTTGCCAGATGGAACGATCCTCCCTCTGGACACTGTTCTGGGGGTTATCCCAACCCACTCCAAGCCAATTTTGAGGGGTGCAAGAGTGGGAGGGGGAAGCAAAAGTCCTTGTGCTAGGCTTCCATGGAGAGGACTTGTTAGGTGACTCCTACTCACAAATCTGAAATACATATTAGAGTAAGCCCAATAACATTAAAGGTTGCTTTCTTCTATTAAACATTGCTGCTGTAATAAGAAACATTCCTCACTTATCTATAAACAAATTACAGTATTCTGTCTCCTACCCTCTCTAACCCTCATTGTATTAGTTAGTTTTACAATATATGCTACATGTCAGAGTTTCAATCCATTCCTCTATAGTTGGAATTCTTGTTTTCTTCGTCTGCCGAAATCCGCATTCAAGCACCACAATTTCTGTATCTAGAGGCAGCACCGAGCCTTTTAGAAAGCAAAAAAGTACAATTAAAGGGTCTAATGATAATCTATGACCTGTTATTATTTCAATTTTTCACTATCTCTTTCCAAAAGTTCCTTATCTTGGAACAAAACCAAAAACATGTGAGCCATATCTGCATTAGCTGTTTTACATCTCCAACATGTATTATCAGTATCATTACAGTGGTACCTCGGTTTAAGTACACAATTGGTTCCGGAAGTCTGTACTTAACCTGAAGCATACTTAACCTGAAGTGAACTTTCTCATTGACGGGTCCGCAGAGTACTCAACCTGAAGCGTACTTAACCCGAAGTATGAGTGTAATTGGTTCTGGAAGTCTGTACTTAACCTGAAGCGTACTTAACCTGAAGTGAACTTTCCCATTGAAAGTAATGGAAAGTGGATTAATCCATTCCAGACGGGTCTGCGGAGTACTTAAACTGAAAGTACTCAAACCGAAGCGTACTTAAACCGAGGTATGACTGTATACATAAGATACATAAGCCTTACAGTTGTCAAATAGCATCAAAAAATAAAATAGAAACCTTCTTTTCACATTTAAACTACGGTAATTGTTTGTTGTCAGATATACTGCTATTTCCAGTTCCAAACTCTTGTTGGAATCTGAAAACCCAGGTCTTTGGTGAGTATTAGTTGTTATATTTATATCTATAACAATTTTATATTACCTACTCAATAAATTCTAATGATTTTGAATCTTCGAAGTTTCAAAAGTGGTTTTTCCCTAAATGAATTCACATTTCCTCCATAACCTGAAGACTATATTTCTAAGTTGCAGGTATTTAAAAAATAGTTGTTAGGATTGCGGCATTTCAACTCATGAGACCTGTGGGTATAGAGTGGTATAGAAATTTAATAAATAGTAATTAAAAAAAATAATTTCTTCATATATTTTAAATGTCCCTTCATTCATTAGTTCAGCTAGTTCAATTAACCCATATTGTTTCCATAATGACAAAGTGCCCAACAATGTTTTCTCTTTTATTTATTCATTATAATTAATTGTAGTTAATGGCGATAGAACGGGGCTCATTTATCTCCTAAATTTATACCAATTATTAAATAAATTTCTAGTACATGGATTCAGCTTTGTTAGATCCTTATCAAAATTAGTCTGGTACCAAGTGTATTTTTAAAAATATTTGTTGGAACATTCAGTTATTCCAGTAACATAGCAATATCAGGTTGAAACCATGCTCTGAAATGCATTAGCATAGCTGCTTCATAAGGTTGTTTTATAGTACAGTGGTTTCTTGATGCAGTTGGTAGAGATAGGCTCAAAATAAGTACACGAAAGAGAGAAGGAGTTGCTCCCTCAAACCTGTCTATAAATACCGTATTGGCCTAAATATAAGCCTCACCTTTCCCCCCAAATTCCGACCGTGAAAAGTGAAAGTGTGGCTTAAATTCGCGACCTTACAAAAACTGGCTTTTACGATATTGCTGCTGAAACAGACATACGGTAAAACATAACGGGTGTGAGTGCCTGCAGAATTTTAAGGGAGCGGCTTTTATTCGGGTATTGTCTTTCCCCCCTCCCCCCCCTGAATTTTAAAGGTGCGGCTTATATTCGGGCCAATACGGTAGCAAATGGAAATGTCTGTGTGGGTTGTCTCCTGGGCCTTTCATCAAGGTTTGAGGGGGAAGCTACATCCTTTATGCTTTGGTTTTGCACAATGTGTCTACTCCTGTATATCACCTGTGCTGAAAAACTGAGCACAATGCAGATCCATTCATTCACCTGATAGCCCAAGCAGAGAAAAGGCAGTCTTCTTCCAAAGTGTATGTTTGTGGCGATACACAACTGCTCAAATTCCCCTCCTGTCCTCCCCACTATCTGACACCACACAAAGAGATCCTGCGCAGGTGTGCAAATCTTTAAATAAACATTTGCATATGCCCTGCCTTACACCTGGCACTCACTCGCATGGATGACACATCAATAGTGAAGACTTATTTTGGAACAACAAAGCACTCCACTAGGCAGAGAGCCCCAGGAGGGTAGCAACTCCCCTGGTGAGAACCCTCGAGAAGACAGGCGCTTTTCTGATGCTAATTACTGGGTTGTCATCTAAAGCAAGCTCCTCCATTGTGAGGATAGCATGGAGAGATTGTTCGGATATGATCTCATCATTCTTCCTGGCCGATGGAAGCAAAAGGACCACAAAACAGCAGCAATTTATTGGCAAGTGAAGCAAACGGGAAGAAGTTTTGCTATCAACAGAATTTGAGAAGTCACAATTGGTCACGTCGGGGGAATGGAATGACATAGAAACTGCCCCATTTCTACTGATCTGCATATTCTGGATTAACTTCCCTCCTGAATAAGGATCACTCCAGCCTTTTCATATACTTTTCAAAGCAAGTGTTTCACAAGGGCTGCAGAAGGCTTAATGGAGGCACAAGCAATCAATTAGCTCCAGTTCCTACCTTCACTTTAGCAAATAGCAGCCCCCTTAGAACCCCACCAGCGCAGCCTCATTCTCCAATCTTGCCTTCCACTGTAGGAAAAGCTGAGCCAGCAATCTAGAGCTGTGCTAAGAATCAGCACAGTGTTCGTTAAATTCCCCTTGCTCACTATTTTTCATTATCGTTTTATTGTCTGTTAATAGCACAAACAGAAAACTGACTTCTGCAAAGCTATAATATTTGACATCAACCAATACAATAAGAGGAGACAGACATAAGGGACAAAGAAATTCAATTGCTTCTATTTGTGCTCCCAAATTGGAGTTGCATCAGATATCAATCTGGGGATGGGTGGGAACCATAGCTGCCAAGTTTTCCCTTTTCTCGCGAGGAAGCCTATTCAGCATAAGGGAAAATCCCTGTAAAAAGGGGATAACTTGGCAGCTATGGTGGGAACCCAAGAACAATTGCAGTAGCAGAATGGTATTGCAGAGATGAAATCCTGTACAGTGGTACCTCGGGTTAAGAACTTAATTCATTCTGGAGGTCCGTTCTTAACCTGAAACTGTTCTTAACCCGAGGTACCACTTTAGCTAATGGGGCCTCCCGCTGCCACCACACAATTTCTGTTCTCATCCTGAAGCAAACTTCTTAACCTGAGGTACTATTTCTGGGTTAGCAGAGTCTGTAACCTGAAGCGTCTGTAACCTGAGGTACCACTGTAATGACCTTCAGCATAGCTCAGAGTGTTTTACAGAAAAGAGTGGGTAGTATTGTCCCATCATGTGTAATTGATGACAAAATTCAAACTGTTTGGAGAACAGTTCGTTGTTCATTTTTAAATGAACAAACCAGAAAATGGCTATCCTTGCTCTATAATAACATATACATTCAACAATATGGCAAAGTTCTTTCTCTGAAAGAGAAACATAAAGTGTGTGCAAGCCTTTTGTCCATCAGTCACTAGGCATCAATATGCCCTTCCTATTTTGGACAAGACAGAAATGTCATGTCACTGAATTTCCTCACCCACATCCCATTGACATAGTCATACAGTATGAGGAAGACAGACACCAGCAAAACCTAAGAGCTACTATAGTAGAACGAGATCAGTGCTTCTAGTGGTGATTATCAACAGTTGCAACAGCAATAAATAAGCAACTCTTCATGGGATCATTCCTCTGGGAACTGGCCTCCAGGGCAATGAAGTCCAAGGACTAATTACATATTGCATGCAAAGTACTTTCTTTTGTTTTGAAAAGTACTGTATCTGCATTTCATCTACTACCGGTAGGTGGGCTCAACTTTGCAAATTTCTTTTTAAAACTGTAATTTAAAAAATGCAGCAAATATACAAAAAAGCATAACATGCATGGCACTCAAAATACAAAACACAATGTAACAGTATTAAAGAGAGCGGAGCACTGATCATATAATGAAGTTTGCAATCAATTGGTTTCATTTGTACCTTATCCGGGGGAGGAGAGAATCCCTTTTGCCCAGTCTTAGACCCTTCAGCACTATGCATTTAAAGTATTATCATGCCACTTTATACCATAATGGCTTCCTGGAAAGAATCATGGTCATTGTAGTTTAAGGGTGTTAAAAAGGTAGAGGGACCCCTGACCATTAGGTCCAGTCGTGACCGACTCTGGGGTTGTGGTGCTCATCTCGCGTTATTGGCCGAGGGAGCCAGTGTACAGCTTCCAGGTCATGTGGCCAGCATGACAAAGCCTGTTCCAGGTCATGTGGCCTCTTTTGGGGGAGGTTGTCCCCTTAGGTGCTTCACGCCATAAGAGTTTTTTCCTACTTCTGGAAAACTTTGGGGTTTGCTCCAGGGATGCTGGTGCCTTCTTTTTCTGTTTGTCACCAGCCCCAGCAGCTCCTTTCAAACACTTTGGACAAACAAACAGATCTAATATTGGTAGCATAATGCAGCATGGTCTGGGTGACTTCCAGTATTGTGCAATCAGATTTTCCCTTCCTCTTCTCTCCTACAGACCCATTTGCCTCCCAAATCTGCTCCAGGGAATCTGCCAAACTTCTAAAGTCATTTGGTGTGTGTGTGTGTGTGTGTGTGTGTGTGTGTGAGGCTGCAAGACTAAAGCAAGACTAAGTCCCATTACATGAGTCTGTTTCACTAGCGGATTGCTCATGGACTTAGTTTCTTGCTTAAACTGATTTTAAAGTAGGATTTCAAAAATATATAATGAAAGAAATGGGTAGTGTCTGTTCATGTGGTAAAACTGGTCAAAGACAGAAGAACGATGTATTCTACAAAGTGGCAAAGAAATGTTTAAGCACCTGCTCACAGTGCTCCTGTTTGCTCAGGCGAACATACCTAGTTCAGCAGAGACAGCTGCTAAAGTGTGCACTGCCCAGAGCAAAACAACCCATTCTACAAAATCCATGAGAAGAGAATCTTAGGCAGGAAGAGTGTAGCTCCATAAACGCAGGTTAATAAGCAGTTTACTGTATTCCTAGCAAAGTACCCTTTCAGCTTCTTAACACCACTGCTCTTAAGTGGCTAGTCTTGAGAACAAAGTTGCTGCTGCAGGTTGTGGCATTGCACTTCATGTTACGGTTGTCTAAAAGAAGAAAAAGACGTGTGTGTATCAGATTTGAAAGACACCTGAATCCCAAGATGAAGTGAGGTGTCTCAGAAGGATTTGGGATGTGTCCAAGGCAAAATGGGATCTGTACAAGATGTTATGAGCTGAAGCAAGGACCCTTTGAAGCCCTTCTTAGTGTCTTGGCAATCCAGGCATCAAAAAATGCTGCAGGCAAGGGCCCACTAAAAGCAAAAGTCTCTAAACTTACCATAAAAGGAATAATGATAGGGTGGAGCGATGGGGTAAGGGAGAACATGCACCAGAGTTGGGAGACAGTGGAGGGAAAGTTTCATTATGACTGGTTTGTCAGAGGCAAAACGTTTAATCAGGGGGAATATGCACGAGTCGCAAGAAACTCAGAAAAGTGTATACTTTCTTTTTCACCTCTTTGGGATAAAGTGTGAATTTGGTCTCAGAATGCAAAGCTGGCTGCAACTTCTTGACTTGGGGTGTGTATTCTAGAAATGAGCGCAAGGATTTCTACTTGAATAATATGAATTTCCCCCTCCCATCTGTATCTTCCCTACGTTTGCTCCAGAGGATTAGGGGAACCCCTAGGACAGATTTTTGGGGGGGTGCAGGGGTAGGAGAGGGGAAGAACATCCCCTTATGCAAGCAGAAATCATTCCACTGATGGAATGATTGCCTTTGCGCTACACTGGATTCCTACCCTTGCAGTCACATCCAAATGATATGTACATTTAAAGCACATATTTATACCACACGGCTTCTAAAAAAGAATCCTGAGAATTGCAGTTTACCCACCACA
Organism: Zootoca vivipara; assembly: GCF_965207765.1. NCBI lineage: Eukaryota > Metazoa > Chordata > Lepidosauria > Squamata > Lacertidae > Zootoca > Zootoca vivipara. The sequence continues at coordinate 65,124,779 of NC_142584.1, read as the reverse complement.
GAGCTACAATTCCCAGCACTCTTAACAAACTACAGTTCCCAGGATTCTTTGGGGGAAGCTTTTAGTGTGGATGTGACTGAGGGCACAGAGTAATTTAAAGGTAAAGGTAAAGGGACACCTGACCATTAGGTCCAGTCACAGACGACTCTGGGGTTGTGGCGCTCATCTCGCTTTATTGGCCGAGGGAGCCAGCGTACAGCTTCCGGGTCATGTGGCCAGCATGACTAAGTCGCTTCTGGCAAACCAGAGCAGTGCACGGAAACACCGTTTACCTTCCCGCCAGAGCAGTACCTATTTATCTACTTGCACTTCATGCTTTCAAACTGCTAGGTTGGCAGGAGTTGGGACTGAGCAACGGGAGCTCACCCCATCACGGGGATTCGAACCGCCAACCTTCTGATCGGCAAGCCCTAGGCTCTGTGGTTTTACCCACAACGCCACCCACTGTCTGGTAAATTGTTAACAGGCCTGTGTGTGGCATGGACAAAGCACTTCTTTTTTTCTTTTTTGGAAAAGAGCAGCAGCAGATGGCAGCATCCTGAGCTGGCTTTCAACGCCAGGATCCTAGTACTGTATTGATGCACATATTCCCAAAGTGCCATTCACATCCAGCCACTGGTTTCTAAACTGTTGCTTTTGACAGAATCTTGACATTGTTTTGTCTGATTCATGCTCAGGAAAGGGAATCTGGGGAAGAGGATGTTCAGCAGTTGCTGAGAAAGCAGGTGGACAGAGGCCACGCACTCAAGACTGGAAGGCTTGGCAAAAGTTCTAGCTTGATTCCAGTTTAGAGCATTGATCAAGATTCTTCCAGCAGCTATGTTTCAGTCTTAGCAGGTGATTCATCAGAGGCACACTGAGAGAAGCAGAAGAAGGGAAGCAGCGGCAGCAACATAATTGACTCTAATAGAGATTTTCTGGAGTGACATCACAGTTTGAGCCTGGCCTGAGGTATGTTTGGAGAAGGCACCGTTCCTGTCAGGTGCCTGTGGAGCCCATTAGTCATAGCTGCCTGTCCCCCTGGATGCTTTGGAAGCTCTGTGGCAGCTGTGAGGCACATGGGCCATTTTTCTTGGGCAAACACCTTCTTCCAGCTGCTACTACTGGCATTAAACGCTGGACTGGGCTAGAAAGCAGGAAGGATGGGACCAGAATGGCCTCTTCCTGAAGGGCAAGTTTATGTGCAGAAGTAACTAGGGAGAGAGGAACAGTCAAAATGTCTGAGCAGCAGCAGTAAATATAATACATGTTGGGGGGGGGTCTCTTCAGCTTCCAAGACATGTCACACACACAAAATCAGTGACCCTAATATCTCTTACAATGGAAAACTGTCTGTGGGTGTTCATCTAATTTCATCTGAAGTGGCCAGGAGGGTGTTTTTTTAATCACACCTTTTGCAGCAAAGATGCCTGCACTTGGACTGTTTCGTACTGCATCAAAACTGCATCGGCAGCTCTTCCACATAACCACAGGGTTCCCGAGTTAACAAAGCAGGATGACCCGCATCTTGGGGTTGTTGAACGGTACTCTGGGTTCATCCACACTTGTGCAGTCCTGTGTCTACAAAGCACAGGTCTGAGAGTTTTTCCATTTGCCCTGCCACTTTCCCCATGAAATCCCCCACTAGTACTGAATTGGAGCAAATGTCAGTCCATGGAAAACTTGATTGATGTTTGTTCCAATTCAGCAGCAAAGAGTGGGTTTCCCCGGGGGGGAAGCAGCAGGCCAAGCGGAAGTGGGGCTGAGCCCTCTGTCGCAGCTTTAGTCACCCACCATCCCAAATCCCTGAGAGGTAAAAAAACAGCTGCATGCCTTGTATGAGGCTGCCTACTGCACAATTTGAATTACTGGGCAAAATTTGCAAATAGTAAAAAAAGAGAGCACATTCTTTGAGACAGAATGTGCTTGCTGCTTACAGGGTGCAAAAATCAAGGCAAATGCCTTCACTTTCAGTGCCCATGCTTTATAGTGCATGGGTGAATCTGCAAGCACCTTAACTTGAAGGGGTTGTTTTGATCCTAGATTAAATGTAAATGCAGCTGATCCTAAACCACGGAGTATAAAACAAGAGAAGGAAATGTAACAATCTGTCTAACGCAGCCAAATAGAAGACATTATATGTGAACAATGCTGCAAAGCCACAAACCCACACTCACAGGAAGATCTGCACTACATACATTGATACCTGTGAAGATCCTGTGCTGTGTGCTACCCTACTTTCTTTGGGCAAACATTCCCATTTGTCATCCATCCTGTCAACAGTTACGTGGGTAGTAGGCAACTGTCAAAACCATGGGGTTTGCCAGAAACTGAAAACCTCATGCAGTTCAGAGGCATCCTGAACCAATGCATGTGTGCTCAGTAGTCAGTCCTACTGTGTTTCATGACACGTTCCCTAGTAAGTGTGCATAGGATTGCAGCCTAAGGACGACAGTGTTTCCTCATCTCTTAAAAACCCATGCACCTGGATCACAATCCCTTGTGTGCACTGATCTGAAGTGACTAGATAGGCTGGCTCCCCATTGGAAGCTGTTAAGGAGAGGCTGGATGGCCACCTATCGCAAATGCTACAGCAGTGGGCTTTGTGCATTGGCAGGGGTTGGACTGGATGACCTTTGGAGTTCCTTCCCAACTCTTATGATACTATGAATGGTGGAACCCTGGCAGGGCTGGGCAGCCCATGTTCACACTGTAGTTTCCATGCCTGCAAATAATTTCCAGACTGGAACAAACAAACCTAAAAAAAATGTTTGGGCACAAACTGTTTCTCCCATATTCCTCTTTTTAATGCTCAAAGGAGCAGAGCTTTAGGGAGAAATCACAGCCCAATGGCAGAACTGGGTTATAGGTTCAACCTTGGTGTCTGCAGGGACAGGCAATAGAAAAGCCCAATGCTGGATAGCACCTGTCAGGCAGAGTAGACAATGCTGAGTCGAATGGATAAAAAGTCTTACTTGTATATAGTAGCTTCCCATGTACTTTTTTTAAAAATAAATCTGCTTTACTAAATATGCAGAAAACTCATAAATATGCATATAAATAAGATGGCAAGGATCCTACAAGGTCACTCAGTGGGCAGCCCCCATGAACACTAAGACGGGATTAATTATATCCAGTGTGTGTGTGTGTGTGTGTGTGTGTGTGTGTTTTGAAAAAATGTCTGTGATCTATTATTAAAAACTTCCACTGGTAGGAAATCCACAGCCTCCGTTGCTAAGTTGGTTCTCTGATGAATTGCTCATGTGGTGGGAACATTATAATGGCTGCAGTTCTAAAAGGTTTCAGTCTTGCTGTTCTAATTCTCTAGTTTGCTTTAAAAAAAAACAGGAAGAAGAAAAAGAAGTAGTGTAAAGTAACAATAACCTCTGGAAGATCACTTAGTGAAATGGTGCTTTTAAAGACCTCGAGGGTAGGGCCCAGCTAGTGATGGAGGCTGTTGGGAAACACAGCAGAAGAGGAATTGTATTGGGCTGTTTTTGCAGTATAACCTCAGGGCAAGCTGTGCAGGCATGCCACATTAGGGGTGGGGTTGGATCCTGGTGCCACTTCCAAAAGGCTGCTGCTGGTGGTGCCAAAGGCAACTGAGATCAGAATCAAGCTCACTGCCTTCATGTTTAAATATTAAACCAGCAAAGCACAGTCATTTGTCTCTGTTCTTTAATTTTTAAAGTTGGTGAATTTTGTGTTGGTGCACAACTGACAGGTGCTGAGTCGGTGCAGAATTCCCCCCCCCCCCCATGCAGCAACAGCCTGGGAGTGTCATATTTGTGGGAATAAAGATGGGACATGTCTATTCAGTAGGTTAAAAACAAATGAGTCCCTCTTCTAATAGCAGGAGCACTTCCAGGCTGCTTCTTTTCTCAGGTAGGGTTCAATCAAATATTGGCAAATTCAGGTTGCGCAATTACAGCTGATGGGGAGGTCTTGCACAACAAGCCTTCTCCCCTACCCCCAAAAAACTGACTTTTTGTGATAAGGAAAGTGATGGGAAATGCAGTGGAAAGTGTGGTAATAATACTTGGTTGTTGCAACTGTCACCAAACCTCCACAAAAACAAATCAGAATGCTCAATAAACAGGTTACAGTATCTGGAAGCATCCTAGAATGGTCTTAAGGTGCTGTAGTACCCATAGGGCAATTAAAAATTCTTTGACTTCTCCAACAGCTGCTCACAGGCAAAGAATGAAAAAAAAGGAGGGTGTCAGTTTTCTACACTAAGTTCGGAAAACTTTGGTCCTTCCAGTGTTGTTGGACTACAACGCCTATAATTCCTTTCTATTGATTGTGATGGCTGCACTGATGGGAGTTGTAGTTCAACACATCTAGAGGATAAGAGGCTTCCCCATTTCCAATCTTTTGCCTGTACTGTACTACATGGGTGCTCTCTCCTACTTGGGTTTTCACTTCAGCATTCCTCTGAAGGTCTGAAAGATGCAAACTAAGCAATGTTCTGCCCTTAGGCACTTACCCCCTCAAGAACAGAAATTTCATTCTAAGAAACCCTTAGCACTCTATAGGTCTCTCAGCATGATCAAGCTCTTTATCATTTTAGGCAAATAAATCAGCAGCTAGTTTGCTAGTGTCCAATTGAAATGATTCCTAAAATATATGGAGATGTATTTGTACATAACCATCTCTCTTACCCGTGCTTCATCCTACTTCTCTTTTGCCCATCATGTCTAAATTTACAATGTAAACTCCTCAGGGCAGAGATCTGTCAATTGCACTTCTGTTGCTCTGTCAAGGGCTGCCATGCACATTCATTACATAAATAAATAACAACGGTTGTTTCTCATTTGTAGCACACTGTCCGCTTGTCTTCCCTTGAGGCTATGCTTTTTTATTGTGGAGCAAATGTTTCCCCAGCACTCAAAACAATATTTTGTCACTGGGAAAAATGAGTTTCTTCTTCCCGCAGATAGTATACATCCATTTCCCTTAGAGCTGCCATACAGCATGTGGTTGTGAAACTGTCACAGCCTCCCTAATGAATATGGCTTTCAACTTGACTAGTGAAAAGCTCCACAACTATCCCCGTTATGACCATATTTTTGATCCTCTATTTTTTTAAAAGTATCTGACAGTTATGCGTTTTCTTCTATTACAGCTTCAGCAGGTGAGTGTACATCTAATCTTTCTTCTTTTTTAAAATAGCAATGGTCAGCAATGAGATCATCATCACCCAGTGACTCTCCAAAAGATCACAGGCTTGTTCGAACCAGAGAAACTATAGTTAGGCATTGGGGACATGTTGGAAAATCGGTTCCTCTTTAGTTAGAAGCAGTGCAGTAGAGCAGCGATGGGCTGAGACAAAGTGCCACCACTCAGAAAGAAACTCAACAAATAAGATAAGCACAGCAGAGGTATCTGACAGTGAAGGTCTTGCTCGTGGTCCCTATCAGTAGAAGGCAGCATGAAGAACAATGACTTGAGAAAAGTCCTTATCCCCCCCGCCCATCCCAGGTTTCCAATTTCGGGCCAAAAATACTAACCATGATGCCTGTATGTTACCTCTAACATCAGAAACGCTATACCTCAAAATACCAGAGGGCCATCTCAATGGCAATACCTGAGATATGGGCCTCCCTTTCAAGGGAAACCAGGCAGTCAGCTGCATTCAGGAAATGTAGCAATATTTTATTTGTCCAGGGTTTGGGGCTTTTACAAAGTTTTCATACTCTGGTTTAAACTGCTGTCTGCAACATGTTAAGAGCTTTGTTGTTATTGTTGTTTAAAAATGTAATTTTATTATTGTGAGCTGCCCTAGGCTCCTTTCAGGGTGGAAGGGAAAGCTATACATTTGAAATACCTGTGTTTCCCATATTTTAAGACACCGTCTTATATTTATTTTACTCAAGAAAATAAGCCTATGGCTTATTTTCGGGGGGGGGGGGTGTCTTATTTTTTTATTATTAAGCAACCTACATTTGGACCTTTGGACCCTTGGGGTGCGATTGACAGCCCCAGCATTGCGGGTGGTGGTGGTGGCGAAGCGGAGCATTCCTTTTCGGGAGGAGGAGGAGGCAGACGCCTGGAACCGGCGGCTGCTGCAGCCCCAACAAAGCGCGCAGCAGCGCTGCTCGCCCCGAGGCAGCAGGACCCAGCAGCAGCGCCGTCCTTGTCTTCCCGCTGCTGCTGCTGCCCAGCTGGGCTCCAGCTGTCCCCACCCAGCCTCCTCCGCGGCCCCCAGGGGCGAGCAGCAGCCTCGCCTCCACCTGGCCTGGCAGCAGCAGCAACAGCAGTGGGAGGACAAGGACAGCGCTGCTGCTGGGTCCCGCTGCCTCGGGGCAAGCGGTGCTGCTGCACACTTTGTCGGGGCTGCAGCAGCCGCCGGTGCTGGGTGCCTGCCTCCTCCTGCCGCGGCTGGCATTGCTGCTGCTGGCTTGGTGCTCTCCTTCCGTGCGGCACTGCAGCAGCAGCAGTAGCCGGTTCCGGGCGCTGACCCGGCAGACGTCCTCCTCCTCCTCCTGCGGCCGGCGTGCTGGGTCCCGCTGGCTGGCTGGGCGCTCACGGTCTCGCTCCGTGCAGCGCGGAGGTATGGCTTATTTTCAGGGGGGATGTTATATTTCACAAATGCTTTAAAAGCCTGCTACGGCTTATTTTATGACTACGTCTTAAAATAGGGAAAACACGGTAATAAAAAATACTGTAGCTCTGGAAAGCTTTAGCTCCTCCCCCCCAATCTGTCTACTGTCACTTTAAAGCTGTTGACGGCCACCATATCATTTGGCTGTGCAAGGTGAGAAGAAGCACTTCCTTCTTACTTTAGCAATTTAAAGCACAATCCTAAGACCTAAAGAGTTCCGTGGAGCTGACTCCCACTGAGTGTGAATAAGCTTACAGCTCGAGACCGCAATTCTATGCAAACTTACCTATGTGTAGGCCTCATCGAAAACAGTGCAACTTATGTCTGAGGACTGTGCTATTAGAGCCACTGTACAACATGCGGTGCACATGCACACACACATTGCTTAGCGTGTGTAATGTGGAAGCTGTAAACTAATGCAAGATCCCATCTCTTCTGTGCAAAGAAAAATGGCAAGTTGCACTGAGCAGGGGTTGTGGTGGTGCCTTGCTTCAGTTGTCACTGTTATCTCATCAGAAGTGACTCAGAGTTCCTTTCCCTTTTATTTCTCTCCACTTCAGAAAGCTCAAACAATTTTGCTGTCAAAAATAAATAAACACCTCTGTCTTTTAAGGCTGTACAGGGATGTAAAGTAGCAGAACTGTACATTGTACATCCCACCATGTTGCATTATGAGGGCCTTGCGGGAGTATTGTGCATGAGCAACAATGCACTTGGGGCATATAGAGATACCACAATAACAGAACTTGCATTAAGAGAGATGCATGTATTATCTCCAGCTCTGACAAACATCTTAGGATCAATACAATAAAATGAGTTGTTTCAGTCAGGTTTTTTTTTAAAAAATGTGGAATTTAATTTGGAGCTGTCTTCTGAAAGAAAGGCGGTCTATGTGTATATCCAACAATCTGATGGATATATAGAGTTAGATTAAATTCATGGGTGGGGGGCACTATCAACAGCTACCAGCTGCGATGGCTCGGCTCTGCCTTCATGGTTAGAGGCAGTGGTGTTTCTGAGGACCAGTTTCTAGAAACCACATGAGGGGAGAGTACCCTTCTTTGCCTGAATCCTGCTTGCAGGTTTCCAACAGGTATCTGATTGGCTACTGTGTGAACTGGCTGCTGTGCTGGATGGGTCATAGGCCTGATCCAGCAGGCTCTTCCTGTGTTCTCAGAGTTCCTTTGTCTATAAGGACTTTCCCATCCACAAAGGCCATATGCGTACGATCACCTTGCAAATAATACGTTATCTAGCTGTGTAACTTAGTCAAAATAACATTCTACCTTTAGTAGATCTGCATCTAGCATTTTAACTGGCTACTCACAGTGCAAACTTGTACTCAGAAGTAGCTACCTTGGTTGACGAACACCTTGTGACTCGAATGTTTTGGCTGCCGAACGCCACAAACCCAGAAGTGAGTGTTCTGGTTTGCGAACGTTCATTCCGGAACAGTTTGTGTTTGACTTCCAAGGTACTACTGTATTAAGATTACGTAGTTTGTATTGAGCAGGTTCAAAACTGCAACCTTAGTTGGTTTCATAGTCAAACTTAAGACAACCAATTGAGCAGAAAGCTTCAAATAATGGCCAATATCTTAAGGTTTCACTACTCTATTCACTGGGAAGAATGAATTAAAGCAATCCAGCACAGACAAAACTAAGCATGCTAAAATCCACTGAAATCAATGGGCTTAAGTGGGCCCATGCGCTATGCCATGGCATACAGTATTAGAAGGAAAAAATATTCACATCACATGCTATGTGCTACTTTGGTATGCTATGTGCAGAGGGGCATATAACTCTTATTATAAGTCAGTACATAAATAAATCTGAGAAAAGTTTGTCATGCTAAAATGCATCTCCAGTTAAAAGGACGTGAAGCAGTCTGTGCTGAGAAAGTCCCCTGCCAAAGGCTCTGGAGAGTTGATGCTGTTCATTTATTATAATCCTGCTTTTTGAGGAATTTCCTCTACAACCCAACTCCACTTGACAATAAAATAGAAAAAAATATGAACTATAATACAAGTAAACAATAAATCAGCATAAAAAGTACAGAGATAGAAACTAAAATAAATGATGCATAACACAGACCATATAACAGTATTAAAGCTGAAGAAACAAATGTGCAATAATTAAAACTGAAGAAACAACAAAGTAGACAAACCTGGGAAGGCTTGGGAGAAAACCTTTCAGTACATGTTGAAAGAATAACAGGGTTGGGTCTTGTTTCATTTCTAATGGAAGAGAATTCTAGAGAACTGGCACCACAGCTCTAAAAGCAGGTTCCCGAATCACAATGTACATTACCATAGTGATGTGTGGAACATTGAAACAAATATTGGACTACATGGGCAAATCCCTCATAGGCCTGAAATAAGACAACTACTTAAGTGAGAGCATTGAGCAGGGATGTGAAGCATGTGGCCCTCTAGGTGTTGCTGGACTACATTTCCCAGCATCCCTGACAACTGGCATCCTTGGAAACTACTTAAAACTGAAACCAGTTTTAGTCAGACAGGTCACTAGATGCCCAGTGACTTGTGAATGCAATCCGAAGGAAACAGAATGGAATGCTGCTCGCTAGTTCTAGCTACCCTAAAGGGGAGACTATTCTTATTCTTACCGTTGTTATTATTATTATTTTATAATTTGTACAGAGTGAACAAAGCCCTAAGTCTCCATGTCATGTATTATTAAACACCTCATACAACCACCCTTCCCAGCTGAGTGGTTTGCTGCACCAGAGATGGGAGCTTCTGAACTACCTGAAATAAACACCGAAGGCCTCAGCCTGAAGGGTAGCTTATTTTCAAAGATTCGAGCCTTTTTCTCACTATGTATGAGGTGTTCTCTCTTCCCAGTTCCTGCAAATGGGTCCAAATTCCATTCTCCGCTAAAGATCTGTAATGCATTTGGCCTCAATGCTATCACTGGCACCATAGGTCCCTTTGGCCTATCCTTGCACAGCTGGTCTTTATCCACATCTTTAATATCATATATAAATGCACATGTACGGTGACTCTGGCCCATAAATATGTGTGGCAAAGGAAATGCAATGCACTGTGTGGAGGAGTTGGGTAAAAGGAGCTGTGAGAAGAGTGCCAGGTGTCACTTAAGTTTCCTCTTCCCCTGCCAGACAAAGGAAGCACTCAGGAGACCCCAAACTAAAGACAGTGATTTCCCCTGTAGCTATCTAGAAATCAACACAAAAAGCACCACTATCAGGCTTCGAAGAAAACCAACCAACTTAGCCGCACTATTCTAAGAAAGTACATAACTGATAAAAGGCGCCCTCTTAATTTCTCTACATTTTGATATTTTTACAAAGACATATTTGTATAACAGTAGCATGATATCGGCAGTTGCATTTTTAGTCTTGTTCCCAATGATCCCCTAACATGAACGCCACCTTTTCCACAACTGCCACACACTGAGTTGACATCTTCATTGAACGAAGCTAACTAACATTCAGTAGAATAGTATCAAGGCAACAATCTGAAAACAACTAAGTTACAAAGTGAAAAAAAGGATAATCACTGAAACATTATAATGGAGTAAGCCCGTGAAAACGCTTTCACACCCATACCAAAAACCATAATTGTAGAGGATCAACATGGCCATTTTGTATCAATTTTAAAAACATATCTTTAGTTGTTTTTAAAACAACTTTTTTGAGTTTTTATTGTATATTTGCAAATCACATTGAGATGTATGCAAAAGGTGATTCATACAACAAATAAATATATAAGCAGCAACTTGGAAGCAGAAGAGAAATGCACCTACCTTGCTGTTGATCTGCAGGCAGGTGCTCCTTCAGGGCTCCTCAGTCAGGTAGTGCATGTCAAAGGGAGCACAGACCCTAGAAAGGCATGTAGATGAAGAGGACAAGATAAGGAGAGCTTGGACTTGCACTCCTGCTCTTCCTTTTGATGCCACTTCTGGCCTAGCTCAGTGGACCTTAGCTAGCAGAACCATCACCTGTGCTATAGCAGCAGCAACTGTCTTTAACTTACACATTGAGCCAGAACTTTCATTATAAGGGGCAACAGCCACAACAGAATACTAGAAAGTACATCACATGCACTTCTGCTTAGCAATGACTCCCTTAGGACACCATCTCATTATTTTCCAAATGCGGTTCCCTCTCCAGAATCTCTGGTTCAGCCATCTATTCAGTGCCAAATGAGACATCACGTGATAGATCCATGATTAATCTCCTGATACATTTGTTATGACTTTAAAGCAGTAGTGGTGATCTTCAATTTGACTGGAGCAGAGCTGCTGCAAAGGGGGATGGGTGAATATTTGGACCTTTCCCCTCATGTTGTTTCCCTGGTTTACATGCTCCCCACCCCATCAGCTGCTTCTTAGTCCTCCAAGGGGACAGGCACAACTGCTCTGATCCAATATAGACTACTCCCATCCTGTTTTAAAAGGGGAAAAATCCAGGAGTTCCCAACACGTGTAGCTTATTCCCTCAAAACATCTCCCCCCGCCTTTAACAATCCAGTGTTTGTCTCTGCCTTTTATTTCTGGTTTCCATGCTTTCCCCCTAAGAGTTACTCAACCCCCATTACAAATGGGCTTCATTCCACTTTCCTTCTGCCACGTAGATTATCCCTGGACTCCTGTCCTAGCCACTCTGACAGATTAGTCACAGAGATGGGTGTGCTACATGGTAAGGGAAAGATAAACTAAGTTGATTCCAGATTAGTTTCCATGGTCATTTCCACATTTGTTTTAGATATCAATTTTTAAAAACACATTTCCCTCTTTAATTTTCAGAATTTTCAGGTGTGTATTGATTCTTCCTTCAGTGTGAACACTGGGCTGTCCCAGTATTTCATGGCAGCAGTGGCTACATCACGTTGGTTCCATTCCTTCCCCACAAAAACTCTGGCTGGCAAGATTCCATCTCTGCTGAGAGTCCTGCTAAGTTCTCAAATATGACAAATGTTGTACACAAATGTTGCCGGCAAGGATCTCCCCCACCTCCAAAATAATGATCGGTGTTGTCTGCACTGACAGCACACAAATCAGGGAAGAAAAAGAGACAGAGGATGACCAGAATTGGTCCCATTAGCCAGAAAGAAATCAGCACAGATGAAGCTGGTAGAACCCTGAGAATGTGTATGAGTGTGAGGCTCTTGTGTCTCTTGAGCATTACAGTCTATTCCTTTGCATAAATGTATTAACTTTCTCTAATTTATTTTAGCTACAAACTTAGGAGCTTTGAGACATGTGTGTGTGTGTGTGTGTGTGTGTGTGTGTGTGTGTAATCTGATTTGGACATTATAATACAAATGCTCTGAAAATTATAGGAGACTTGACCAAGCACCTGTTTTATGAACCCTCAGTGGGAAACACAGCCCGTGTTTTCATGGAGGAGTGGACAACATGCTTTGCTCATGGAAGCGCCCAGGAGCAACCCTTGGCACCTCCAGTTAAAAGGATCACTGAAAGATCCATGCCTGAGATCCTGGAGAGTTCACAACCTGAACTGGCTGCCCATATTTATCAGCCTTCAGTGAGCTCCAGATCTTTGCCGAACTTGGTGGTTTGTATCCAGCTTGAACTTTGTCAGGCTCCACTTGGAGCTCTCCAAGGTCCTGTTTCTTGCCTGAATTCCTGTGTGCTCTTCTGGTCCCACTGATAACTCTGCCTGGAATGAGCCAATTGCCTGTCTATGGGAATATGATGATGGTTAGGAAGGCAGTGGGGAAGTCAGGGTGGGTTAGTAGGTTTAGACATGGAAGACTCAGGTTCAAATACCTGTTCAATCATGAAGTTTGCTGGGAGATATGGCTAATGAGAATAATTTCATACAGACTGAAGAAGTTACAAAACTGCTGATGCAAAACTCTGGTGCAAGTCCTATAATTTTCAGTTAGTTGTATACAAAAAGAGACTTTAGTGGGACCCTAGACACTAACACAATTATTATGGCATAACCTTTCATGAACCAAGGTCACCTCCATCAGATTACAAACATCAACAAAGCAATGGGTCCCCAAAGGACAAGATTTATATGTATCACACCCTGCCTTACTTGAGCAGACTTTAACATGCTATTCAGCCTTATGATTCTACAAGACTATGGAACTGAAATCTTTTTTATTGCTACATCTTTTTGGACCATAGCTTTCCACACAGTTTAATCTGTGGAATTATTTGCTTGGGATATTGTGGAAGTAAAGAATAAAACTGGCTTTAACAGTGTATTATATTTTTTTTATAAAAAAATAGAGAGAGTCAATCCAGTAATGGCATCAAGCCAAGTTGGTCAGGGAATACAATCTCATTATCAAGATGTTCCTCTCCTTGGCAGAAGCTGTGAGTAAATGACAGAAAATGGATCATTCAATAACGACTCCAGTGCCTTATACATTTCCCCTCATGCACCTAGTTTTAGCCACTGTCAGAAACTATTTTGGCTACCTGTACATTGTTTTGACCTTGAAAGACAATTCTTGGAGACTATTTTATCCAGATGCCAAGCACTGGATTCAGCAAACCAACTCATGGAAACACAAACAGGCAGGGACTCCAAATCCTACTAAACTTCACAGTTCATTGTGGGATTTAAATCTGCTGGTCAAACACAGAATCTTCTAAGGAAAAACGAATAATTGCTGCAATTGCACTAGTTACAATGTATGCATGCCTGGATCCCCATGTACAGTCACTAGTTCATAAAATTGGAATGTCTACTTCATTCTGGCCAGGTTGTGAGCATGCAGAATACCCTGCACATCATGGAAATAGCTCACAGTTGAATGTTTGAACTGGCTCCACTGAAAACCACTGTGTTGGATGGAGGTATCTGTGGAATTTGATATGTGAAGCCTCATTCACACCTACGTTGCAACTCATATCTTGCAGTTCTCAAGTCAGCAACATATGCATGTGTGAATCAGCTCCAAGCCTAATGAAAGTGAAATTGTGGGACTAATCTGGAACCAGATCCTTATTTTAGGTATTCGATTACTGCATTTCACAACCTAAACCTCTCAAAGTATAAAACTGGAGTTTTGTATAAATCACCCTTGCCAGAAGGAAGCCGGATCTTCTCTGAAACCACATTAGTCTGATGTGACAATAAGGGATGCGGATGGTGCTGTGGGTTAAACCACAGAGCCTAGGGCTTGCCAATCAAAAGGTTGGCGGTTTGAATCCCCGAAACAGGGTGAGCTCCTGTTGTTCAGTTCCAGCTCCTGCCAACCTAGCAGTTCGAAAGCACGTCAAAGTGCAAGTAGATAGATAGGTACCGCTCCGGTGGGAAGGTAAACGGTGTTTCCGTGTGCTGTTCTGGTTCGCCAGAAGCGGCTTTGTCATGCTGGCCGGCTCCCTCGGCCATAAGAGCAAGATGAGCGCTGCAACCCCAGAGTCGGTCACGACTGGACCTAATGGTCAGGGGTCCCTTCACCTTTACCTTACAATAAGGTTTAACAGGGTTTCCTCCTGCAAGTTCATTTTTCACCCCAAAACAAGCCATCTTTTCTGAAAGGGTGGTGCAGGGAGGGTTCAGGAACATGTAGACAGACAGCTCAAGGGAGAAACAGGACAAAGATGCTTACCTGCTTTTCCACAAACAACATGCTTTGCTCATGGAAGCGCCCAGGAGCAACCCTTGGCACCTCCAGTTAAAAGGATCACTGAAAGATCCATGCCTGAGATCCTGGAGAGTTCACAACCTGAACTGGCTGCCCATATTTATCAGCCTTCAGTGAGCTCCAGATCTTTGCCGAACTTGGTGGTTTGTATCCAGCTTGAACTTTGTCAGGCTCCACTTGGAGCTCTCCAAGGTCCTGTTTCTTGCCTGAATTCCTGTGTGCTCTTCTGGTCCCACTGATAACTCTGCCTGGAATGAGCCAATTGCCTGTCTATGGGAATATGATGATGGTTAGGAAGGCAGTGGGGAAGTCAGGGTGGGTTAGTAGGTTTAGACATGGAAGACTCAGGTTCAAATACCTGTTCAATCATGAAGTTTGCTGGGAGATATGGCTAATGAGAATAATTTCATACAGACTGAAGAAGTTACAAAACTGCTGATGCAAAACTCTGGTGCAAGTCCTATAATTTTCAGTTAGTTGTATACAAAAAGAGACTTTAGTGGGACCCTAGACACTAACACAATTATTATGGCATAACCTTTCATGAACCAAGGTCACCTCCATCAGATTACAAACATCAACAAAGCAATGGGTCCCCAAAGGACAAGATTTATATGTATCACACCCTGCCTTACTTGAGCAGACTTTAACATGCTATTCAGCCTTATGATTCTACAAGACTATGGAACTGAAATCTTTTTTATTGCTACATCTTTTTGGACCATAGCTTTCCACACAGTTTAATCTGTGGAATTATTTGCTTGGGATATTGTGGAAGTAAAGAATAAAACTGGCTTTAACAGTGTATTATATTTTTTTATAAAAAAATAGAGAGAGTCAATCCAGTAATGGCATCAAGCCAAGTTGGTCAGGGAATACAATCTCATTATCAAGATGTTCCTCTCCTTGGCAGAAGCTGTGAGTAAATGACAGAAAATGGATCATTCAATAACGACTCCAGTGCCTTATACATTTCCCCTCATGCACCTAGTTTTAGCCACTGTCAGAAACTATTTTGGCTACCTGTACATTGTTTTGACCTTGAAAGACAATTCTTGGAGACTATTTTATCCAGATGCCAAGCACTGGATTCAGCAAACCAACTCATGGAAACACAAACAGGCAGGGACTCCAAATCCTACTAAACTTCACAGTTCATTGTGGGATTTAAATCTGCTGGTCAAACACAGAATCTTCTAAGGAAAAACGAATAATTGCTGCAATTGCACTAGTTACAATGTATGCATGCCTGGATCCCCATGTACAGTCACTAGTTCATAAAATTGGAATGTCTACTTCATTCTGGCCAGGTTGTGAGCATGCAGAATACCCTGCACATCATGGAAATAGCTCACAGTTGAATGTTTGAACTGGCTCCACTGAAAACCACTGTGTTGGATGGAGGTATCTGTGGAATTTGATATGTGAAGCCTCATTCACACCTACGTTGCAACTCATATCTTGCAGTTCTCAAGTCAGCAACATATGCATGTGTGAATCAGCTCCAAGCCTAATGAAAGTGAAATTGTGGGACTAATCTGGAACCAGATCCTTATTTTAGGTATTCGATTACTGCATTTCACAACCTAAACCTCTCAAAGTATAAAACTGGAGTTTTGTATAAATCACCCTTGCCAGAAGGAAGCCGGATCTTCTCTGAAACCACATTAGTCTGATGTGACAATAAGGGATGCGGATGGTGCTGTGGGTTAAACCACAGAGCCTAGGGCTTGCCAATCAAAAGGTTGGCGGTTTGAATCCCCGAAACAGGGTGAGCTCCTGTTGTTCAGTTCCAGCTCCTGCCAACCTAGCAGTTCGAAAGCACGTCAAAGTGCAAGTAGATAGATAGGTACCGCTCCGGTGGGAAGGTAAACGGTGTTTCCGTGTGCTGTTCTGGTTCGCCAGAAGCGGCTTTGTCATGCTGGCCGGCTCCCTCGGCCATAAGAGCAAGATGAGCGCTGCAACCCCAGAGTCGGTCACGACTGGACCTAATGGTCAGGGGTCCCTTCACCTTTACCTTACAATAAGGTTTAACAGGGTTTCCTCCTGCAAGTTCATTTTTCACCCCAAAACAAGCCATCTTTTCTGAAAGGGTGGTGCAGGGAGGGTTCAGGAACATGTAGACAGACAGCTCAAGGGAGAAACAGGACAAAGATGCTTACCTGCTTTTCCACAAACAACTTTAATTGTACTAAAACAGTGATGGCCAAACTTGGCCCTTCAGCTGTTTTGGGACTACCACTCCCATCAGCCCTAGCTAACAGGACCAGTGGTCAGGGGTGATGGGAACTGTAGTCCCAAAACAGCTAGAGTGCCAAGTTTGGCCACCACTGCACTAAAAGGTAAGAAGAATAAGCAGAAACCACAACATCGGCTACAGTCCTTCTCTGCTACCTATAGCAACTAGCTGCAGCTGTGTAGGAAAACCCTTCTTCCACAACAAAGCTTGAATATTCCAGAGTAGATTCCAATCTACCTTCTGCCCAGAACAGATCCAACCAATCTGAAGCACTTAACAGTGACATTTTTATACACATTGACTCAGAAGCAAGTCTTATTGAGTTCAGTAAGAATTGTTCTCAGGACCGCCCAAGTAACACTGAAGGCAATGGAGGAAGGTAAGTACACACAGTTATTTCTCATGGAGACAACTCTACATAAAAATGCTTATTTTCTGTTGGATTGTGTCCTAAGATTTTATTGTACATGGTTCAATGTTTCTTAAAACAAGCAAACAACATATGGGCTAGTCAGTGCAGAAAGCAATGATAGAAGAACCAAGAAATCTGGATCCCCCCCCCCCCCCGTCCCTGATCTGGCTGTTTCTCTCCAAACAATGATATTGGCCTTGCTTATATTCTGCTCTCAGGACTGTCCAGGGCAAGATGTGCAGCTCTTTCTTACTATGTGTGTTCATTGCTCATCTCACAGGGGATTCTTGGTGCTACTGTAATGCAACCAAAACAATAATGATTTGACAATCTGACTTATCTCCTCTTCTCATTAAAAAAAAATCTATGAAAATCCTGTTGGGCCCGTTTAGCTATCTCGAGTACAAACTGCTCCAAATAAAACACTTGGAAGGGTTAAGGTGTGAACACAATTTCTCATCTACCTCTCCAAGGTGTTAATAGCTATGTCTAGCTAGGATGATCTCAATACTAATGGTGGTGCACACAGCAGGTGGAAGAAACAAACCCCCACCTGCATTCAAAGAAGTTTCAAAGCTCCATCTTTATATGTAGTGTGTTATCTTTTGTGATGCTTCCGGATTCTTCTGAACAGGAAATAATGGTGCTACCAGAATCCCAGAAATGGTACAAGGGTGATGATGCAAGCTTTCAAACACAGGGATGAGAAACATGTAGCCCCCAGATGCTGTTGGACCATAACTGGCCATGCTGGTTGGGGCTGATGGGAGTTGGCATCCAATAACATTTGGAGGGTTACAAGGTGCCCTGCCCTGCTCTAACACCCGAAGGATTAGTGAACAGTGACTTCTGGCAGATTTTTTGTGTGCTTCCCCATCTCCAGGCATAAATCTTATTCCCCAAGCAGAAGCTTTGAGCCATCTTACAATCCATGTCTGGTTTTCATTGTTCACTATGGAACACTGGCTTTTAAAACTTTGTTCCAGGAAATCCTGGGGTTCTTTGGAAGCTCAGCAAATGGGGCTGGCATATGATTAAAGAATTCTTAGCCCAGAAATTTGAAAGTAGGTAAAACAATAGCTCTGAAACAAGACACATGCTTTGTTTTAATGATGTATACATGTGTTCTAGCAGGTAGCCTTTTTAGAAGAAACATTGTCTCCTGTGTGAAACAAAGGAATGCCTCCTTCAATAGGTTACTTAATAAGCTTTGGTTGTACCTGTAACAACTTTTTTAATGTTAAAAATATGCTGCCTGGATTATTGGAGGGCACTGTTTTAGTTAATTAAAATTGTTTTCTATCCATTAATCTTAACAGATTAATTGATTAAACATTGCACCCTATCATAGATGAGAAGATCAGGAAAGATGGAAAAGCTTCCCTAAACTGCAACATGACTCCGCTACCAACCTTAAGCTGCAGTTCTCACAGTCAGAGAAGAATACTAGATGTGTTAAGTGTTGCAGTCCTGAGAGGACAAAAATGAGGTTCGCTGCATTTGGCTGGTGCTCTGCGAGAACTGATTGCGTACCTTAAATCTTGGTCTAAATAAAAATAGAAGCATCTTACAGCAAATCCTTGGCAGTCAAGTCAATGAGGATGAAATGATAAACTGAAGGTACACAGTTTGGATACCACTAATACACAGCATATACACTCTATGTATTTGAAATAGGTTGCTCTCCACATAATCTGTACAACAGACAACTCACTGCTGTTATCATCTTGTTCACTGCCACAGGTGCATTCAGTTATCATGTTTTCTGCTGAAAGCATCAACATGTTGTCACCATAATTTATGCGCTCCATAAAATATCCACAGATTTTTGCCACATGCCTGTATTTCTGGTTCATGGCCAGTTTAGGAACATGGTTTGGGATAAATGACACAATAAGGCAAGACTCCAAAAATTACCAGCTGTCCAAATATTTTTGTTCCACATAAATATGTGCTTGCCCTTCTCACTTCATCAACCTCAGCTTTCCCTTCCTTCCCCTCCCTCTGTTGTTCTCTTCCCATCCCATTGGATAAGCAGGTGTTGCCCCCAGTGTTGGAAATAGCAAGTAAAGAAAGCCAGGTCAAGATGGGGGGCTTTTATCCTTCTGAACAATAGCAGTGAATGTTGTTTAGTCGTTTAGTCGTGTCCGACTCTTCGTGACCCCATGGACCAGAACACACCAGGCACTCCTGTCTTCCACCGCCTCCCGCATGGGATCATTGCCTTGTTGTGGCAAAGGGGCTTGAATAACTCAGAGAAGCTATGAGCTATGCCGTGCAGGGCCACCCAAGACGGACAGGTAATAGCTGAGAGTTTAGGCTAAATGTGATCCACCTGGGGAAGGAACTGGCAAACCACTCCAGTATTTTGCCAAGGAAATTCCATGGACATAGCAGTGAATAGAGTGATCCAAACTACTTGGAAGAATTCTAGCACTCTTGTACCCCTACTTACCATAGGATTTCCCCCCTCCCTCCAATCCTATATACAAAATGTTAAATGCATTAACAGACATAGTCACATGATGAAAACCACAATTAAACAATACCACGTTACCACTACCTCAACAGCTACCACTCTGAAAATGAAAAAGGTGGTCAGACCTTTGCCATAAGGTCAAATCTAATACCCAGTGCTCAGCAGTGCCACATCTGACCTGGCTAAAGGTGCCTTTGTTCAAGTATCAGGGAAAAGAAGACATTGCCCACCCCCCTTTTAGTGCATTTTATGAAGTAGATTCGTGTAATCCTAAATAAACCATCTTAATTTATTATGGATAAAAAAGAGAGAACTACTGCAATCACTGTACAGATTGAACCAACCCCCCACCTCCTTCCAAACCATTTTTTTTTGGGGAAAAGAGAAAATTTCTTCTGTTCTTCTGTTTCGCTTAACGAAGATGGAAGGATGGTTAATGGGAAAGTAATCCATATTACTCTGGATGACATATTATTGTCACTGATCAAAGAAAGAACAGGATTTTAAGCTTTGATTTATAAATACACCATTGTAAATAATGGTTTGACATGGGTATGGTCAAAAGACGATGTTGGTGCAAACTCCAAATTGCAATATTGCCATTTCAAGAAATCAAAGCAATTTGCATTTCTCAACAAAAACTAGTATACATATTTTTAAAATACAGATTCCACATTCGATACAACTGCTACTGCTAATAAGAACAAAAAATCCCGCATTTTAAGTAACATATAATATATATCTCAAAACAATTAAAAAATAAAGCAGGTCATACACATAACAAAAAACACCAAGATACAGCTTCAGAACAAAACATTTAAAATATATAATAAAACACACACACACACACACACGAGAGTTGCTATTCCACTATTGAGATCTGAGACACCCAGGGACGTTTTTGAGGTTGTGGTTTTGCTCAGGCTCTGTGTGCCTCTTAAGGTACACCAGATTCAGGTAGGTAGCCGTGTTAGTCTGACACAGTCGAATAATAATAATAATAATAATAATAATAATAATAATAATAATAATAATATTTTAAAAAAATTGTCCAGTAGCACCTTAGAGACCAACTAAGTTTGTTCTGGGTATAAGCTTTTGTGTGCATGCACACTTCTTCAGATACGCTGGAAATAATTTTATTTATTTATTAAGGTACTGTACACCAGACAGGGATGGGTTGTGTGACACAACCACGTTTGGAGCACAAAGCACCACGGTACCATGCATGGTGCTGCACCAGTCCTGTTCAGCTACGAGCCACCTGTTGCAGTGCATGTTTAGATAGCCAATGCACAGATCTGATAACCGAAACTAAATAAATAGAATTGCCATTCCGTCTGCAGTACACAATATAGTTGCATTATCTTTTAATTTTTTTTAAAAAAATAAACTTTATTAAGATTCGAATTAAAACATACATCGAAATTAAATCATACTAAATATATATAACACAATACTAATAATATATACAACATTCAACTATAAATTCCAAATCAAATATCACATATAACATATCCATCTCTCCAATTTGTGACTATAGTTGCATTATCTATGCAGTGAAGCCTTTTAGGACTCCAGCCTCTGTATAGACCTCAAAGCCAGTACACTTTTTAAAATCCTTCCAGGGACTGGGGGCAGATCTGCTTATACATTAAATTCAAGAGGCCTTTATTTGTATTCAAATCCCCATTTTCCCCCTTACAGATTTTTCCTGTTTGATTCTGGGGGTGTGAGAGTGCAGAAGGCATCGATTCAGATTTGGGTGAGAGCCCCCACCCCCAGTTGCATTATCTGTTGACCTCGGCTCCACCAGAGCAGGCCCACCTCGCGGCCTGCGCCTATAGCGTAGCACGGGCTGGGGGAGGGGCTTGTGCGTGTCTGTACGTGGGGAATCCCACAGCACCCCACACATCGCCCCCCCCCCCACACCAACCCACCAGGCTGCAGAAAGCCCCTTTATTACCCT
This sequence comes from Zootoca vivipara, assembly GCF_965207765.1. Taxonomy (NCBI): domain Eukaryota; kingdom Metazoa; phylum Chordata; class Lepidosauria; order Squamata; family Lacertidae; genus Zootoca; species Zootoca vivipara. The sequence continues at coordinate 65,103,479 of NC_142584.1, read as the reverse complement.
GATTATATAAGAAGAGATTGGGCGGCTGCTTACTCTCCCCACCCCGCGCCCGCTCTTGTTCTTTTTCCTTCTTCAGCTCTCCTTGCCAGCTCCCTACCCCGTCCCAGTAATGAGAATAATTAACGGATGCGAAAGGAAAGACAAAAGCATCCCTGCTATTAATAGGAGCTGGGAGGGGAAGCGAGAGGAAATGGGAGGCTTTTGCAGAAGCCTCCATGACTGGAGGCTGGAGTGTCTGGTGAAGCCTCAATAAAAGGCAAAACAGCCGGAGCTCTTTCCCCCGTGCACACACCGCAGGCGGGAATAGATGGGACTACTTGGCTCGTTGGGAAGGAAGGAAAGAAGGGAGGGAGAGAGAGAGAGAGAGAGAGGTGGCTACTCCCAGCGACACTAGCTAGGCCCTTTCCTGCCACTGCCGGAAAGCAGAGCCAGGAAAAGCCGCCGGGAGGACTCGGGGAGGTGGGCGCCCGCCTGGCTGGAAGAGTCGCCCTTTCCACCTGCGTCCCAATCCTTCCTCGCCCGCCTCGGCGCGTCCACCATTTCGGAGCCGGCGAGCGGGAAGCGGTGGCTGCGGCGGCGGCGCGGACACGCCCAGCCCCGAGGGGGTTAAAGAGGCACGCTTTCCTCTCCCTCTCTCTTTTCTGGGCCTCGCAGGCGGGGCGGCTAAGGGAGAAGCGGCGGCGACCGAGACGACAACACCACAAACAGCCATAACCCACCTGGGCGCCTGGCGCAGCGTGTGCAAGGAAGGGCTCCTGCGGCGCCGGCCGCCCGGGTCGCTCCGCGGAAGGGGGCGGGGAGCGGAGTCGGAGCAGCAGCAGCAGCCGGTACCTCGTCGGCTCCCTTTGCCCTGCACGGCGGCGCTTCCACTCCCGGCTTGGGCGAGGGGAGGGAAGAGCGCGCCGGGTGGGGGGGATCTTGCGGGCGCTGCTAAAAATAGCCGCCTCGAGCCCGGCAGGGAGGCTCGCACATTATCGTATTGGTCGTAGCGGCGGCGGCGGGCTCCAGACCATTGTTTCCTTGCAGCCGCTGGGGGAGAGCCTCGAGGCGAGGTGGCGAAGAAGGCGCGCTTTTCTCTCTCTCTCTCTTTCTCTCCCTCACGTCGTTCCTGGAGAGCGAGCAGACGTGTCAGGCAGATAGAAGGGGAGGGCGCGGGGCAGAGCGAAAGGCGCGGAGCGGGCAGGTAGAGCGACAGGCGCGCTTCTGCACCGCACAAGCCGTTTCGGGGGCCGGGAAAGCTCGGGGTTGAGCGACAGGATTGGGAAGGGCTGGGTAGGGTGTGGGGTGGGGATAAGCACGTTTAAGGCGGTGGGGAGAGAAGAGCGGAGCTACCCATTTGCGGGCGGAAGGTTGGGAGCGGGGAAGAGGCACTTATTTGTTCCTCCTGAGGGAAGAAGGATCGACCGCGTGATTTGGCTATCCTGTGATACCTATGTGAAGATTCCTGCATTGCGGGGGGTTGGACTAGATGACCCGTGGTACACCTTCCAATTCCACCCACAAGGGGTGCCAACTTGAATAAAATATTGGGGGGGGAACCCCCGCCCCGCATACTCGTTCACATGACGCACGCTATTTGAATGGCAATGCCCATTAACTCTCTTGGGGGGGGGGAGCCTCAAATATTTTATTGGGGAGGCGAAGGGACCTAGGCTTCTTCTAGAAGTTGGCTCCTTTGCTACAATTCTGTGCTTCTGTTAAAACGCGACACCCGCGCTTGGTTTTGTATGCAAGAGCTCAAGATCTTAAAGCGAGGGTCCCTATCCCGTCTGCGAACAAACCTGTCGCTTTTGACCGTGCGAAAAGGCCTCTCTCTCTCTCTCTCTCTCTCTCTCTCTCTCTCTCTCTCTCTCTCTCTCTCTCTCTCTCTCTCTCTCTCTCTCTCTCTCTCTCTCTCTCTCTCTCTCTCTCGGTTGTTCGAGCCTTGGGGGGGGGTGTACATCAAAGTCCCCTCCCCCGCTCCCATTTGGCCATTCATTTGCATCCTCCGGATAGGACGTTTGTCATCGGCTTCTAGGTTCCCGTTACTTGAGGGGAAAGTCGGGTTGACTAAGGAGCGAAATGAGACAATAAATAATAAATAAGTTTTTCACAGAATTTTGATGAGGTCATTAGTTAAAATGGGAAATCAAGCCCTAAGGTATTAGGAGCTGGATTTGAGCAGAAACCAAGACAAATCTTGGGCTGCCAGCTTTTGCTTTTCACTGGCTGGTTGTAATGGGTTTCTGCTTCCTCCTGAAGAATAGTGGATTAGAAAATTGAAAAGGGGGGGTGAGCATTAAAGGAGGATATTTATTTAGGTTTTACCCTCCATATGTTGTTGCCCTACAGCTCCCATTAGCCCCAATGCTGTCTGGGCTTGATGAGAGATGTACTTACAACATCTGGAGGGCCCAAGGTTTCCCCTAGCCAATTGAGATGTGTATCCGTATTCCAGAGGCTCATGTTTTGTAAAAGCACATTCAGAACTGAATTACTGAAATGTGTTCAGAGTAGATCTCTAGTAGATCTCACACATGATTAAATGGAATCTCCATTCTGTGTTGATGATCAGTTTGAGTGTGGGGTTTCCTTGACAAGACATACGAAGCTCATGAGACTCTTAATCTCAGGGTCGTGGCTTTGAGCCCCACGTTGGGGATGGGACTAGATTATATCAGATGGCAAGGTAGACCCACACTGAAGTGAATAGGCATTACTAACTTGTGTTCATTAATTTTAGTGGGTCTACTTCCAGTAGAACTTAGATGGATGGAACCCTCTGTCATTCACATCTGTGATATCCTGTCCACATCAGTGGTCATTACATGACTGAATGTGCATATTTTGTCTATGCATAGAACAGGGGTCCCCAAACTTACCCGGCTTTGGGCCAGTGCCTGCCGTGCCAATTGCACGGTGGACAGGAGCGCACATGAGCACGCACCCGTGCGCATGTGACACGCTCTTACAGGCATGGCGGCATGCTTCTGGGTTGGAAAAAGCGCACAAACTTCCTTTCCAGTGCACTTCTGGGTTGGGGGAGGCCCATGCGCATGCGCACAAGCGATTTCTGGCACTTTTTTCCGATCCGGAAATGCGCCGCCATGCTGCCGCGCCGGTAAGAGCGGGCGGCGGCAGCGGGCAGTGGGGGTTGTCACGGTCATTGCGGGCCAGATAAAAGAGGCCTTCGGGCTGTATCCGGCCCGCGGGCCTTAGTCTGGGGACCCCCTGGCATGGACCAAGGGTGGGGAAACCTTTTAGCTCAGGGTATCTGGCAGGCCAACTTTGACAGGTGGGACCACCTACCTGTCAGTCAGCTGCCATTGACTTCTGGTGATAGGTGGCCTCCCTTGTGGGGGGAAGATATAGCTCAGGGCAGGATTGAACTTCTTGTGTATCCGCTGCTATGTAGGGAGTTCAATCCTGCTTTCTTCAGCTGCCTCTCCATCTGCATCGCACCTAAGGTCAGGTGTGATGCCATGTATGGGGCAGGTGGGTGTAATTTCAGGAGAAAACAGCTTCATGGGCCAAGTGGGGAGGCCTGATGGGCCAGGATTGGCCTGGGAGGGCACCCCCAACCTCTCACACTCCTTTCTACAGCATTGTTGTGGTGCCCCCTGCAGTGTAGTGCTCACTGGTCACATCACCCTAAACCACCTCTGTTCCCTATGCCTAGCTCACACCCTTCTTTTTCTTCATGTTTCCCAGGTGCTACCTGCTTCACTTCACTAAGCACGTGCACTAATAACAAAGCAGGAATTAGCAATTGTACACCCACAGAAAGTGTACCATTGTGCAGTTGCTGCTGCCTGCATACTTCTAGCTCCCACAGTGCATATGGCGTATGTGTGAAGCTGCATAGTGGAAAAGTACAATAACTCCTACAGCACCTATGCTGCACCTGCTTTTTCTTTTCCATAGTAGAGCAGATAAAAAAAATTAAAAATAGTAGCATTGGGAATGGGTAGGGTTGGCTTTACAGTGGTGCAGAAGACAAGCTCCACTACTAAGTTAAAAAAGAAGAAGAAGCAACAGGTAACACTGGATGGAGCCCCCATGCCGTTATGCCTCGAGAAATAACTCAAAACAATATTTATGTGGCTGTTGTGGAGCTGCTCCTGAAATTTTCATGCTCACCCTCTCGAGGAGACCGAATGACTCTTGTTGCTCAGCAGCTGATGCTTCAAAGTGAAAAGAATTAGGCAACTTGCTGTGACTGCTCCCAGAAACAGATTGGCCCAGGTCTGCTGTGATGAATCAAAATGGAACAAAAGGGCCGTGATGGTAGGCTGTACCCCAAAAAGCATCGTATAAGGTGTCAGAAAATAACCACCTCCAAACACTGAATGCTTCCAGCTGGATTTGAAACAGCCAGTTTTCATGACTATAGGTAAAGGTAAAGGGACCCCTGACCATTAGGTCCAGTCGTGACCGACTCTGGGGTTGCGCACTCATCTCGCATTATTGGCCGAGGGAGCCGGCGTATAGCTTCCAGGTCATGTGGCCAGCATGACAAAGCTGCTTCTGGCAAACCAGAGCAGCACATGGGAACGCCGTTTACCTTCCCGCTGTAGCGGTTCCTATTTATCTACTTGCATTTTGACGTGCTTTCGAACTGCTAGGTTGGCAGGAGCTGGGACCAAGCAATGGGAGCTCACCCCGTCACAGGGATTCGAACCGCTGACCTTCTGATCAGCAAGCCCTAGGCTCAGTGGTTTAACCCACAGCGCCACCTGGACTATACCATTTACTTATTGCATCCCCCCACATTTAGGGGAAACCTACACAATCCAAGATGGGATGCAGGTGGCGCTGTGGCTTAAACCACAGAGCCTAGAGCTTGCCGATCGGAAGATCGGCGGTTCGAATCCCTGCGACGGGGTGAGCTCCCGTTGCTCGGTCCCAGCTCCTGCCAACCTAGCAGTTCGAAAGCACGTCAAAGTGCAAGTAGATAAATAGGTACCGCTACAGCGGGAAGGTAAACGGCATTTCTGTGTGCTGCTCTGGTTCGCCAGAAGTGCCTTTGTCATGCTGGCCACATGACCTGGAAGCTGTACGCTGGCTCCCTCGGCCAATAATGCGAGATGAGAGCTGCAACCCCAGAGTCGGTCACGACTGGACCTTATGGTCAGGGGTCCCTTTACCTTTACCTTTACACAATCCAAGTTGTGGGAGGGGGGAATCAGGACATCTTCAGTGCCAGTCTGACATCATGCACCTGAAAATGATTGCCTGGGGCACTGCAGATGCAAAGTAAACGGCTTGTGTGGAAGCCCCTTAGAAGAACTAGCCTGTACGAGCAGGCCAAAAGCCTAATAATAATAATATTTATACCCCAGCCACTCCGGGCAGTTCCCAACAGAACACTAAAAACACAATAAAACTTCAAACATTAAAAACTTCCCTAAACAGGGCTGCCTTCAGATGTCTTCTAGAAGTCAGATATAGTTTATTTCCTTGACATCTGATGGGAGGGCATTCCACAGGGCGGGCACCACTACCGAGACGGCCCTCTGCCTATCAAGTAAGTCCAGCATTCTACTTCCTGCAGTGGCCAACCAAATGCCTCTGGGAAGCCCTCAAGCACGACAGCCCCTTACCTGCTGTTGACCCCAGCAACTGGGATTCAGGGGCCAAATGTCTCTGAGCCTGGGCGAATCTCATTTATTTATCACTGTTCATAGCATTAGCTATTGATTCACATTCTTCCCAGAATTTGTCTTAGCTCCTTTTTAAGCCGTGTAATCCACTGCATCCTGTGGCAACAAATTCCATGTTAATGAAATAATGTGGGAAGAAGTATATATATTTTTGTCTGCCTTGAATTTTCTCCTAGTCAATTTCACTGGATGAGCCTAAATTCTGGTATTATGGCATTGTGGGAGAAGGGGACAGTTCTCTTCCCACCTTCTCAACACTGCATAAATTTATAAGGCTCTAGGGCAGGTATGTCCCAAGCCTGCCAGTCGATTTAATCTGGCCCCTGAGGCAGTATGTTCTGGGGTAAAATTCTAAAAAAAGCTCAACAAATTTGGGGTAAAATGGTAAAAAAAAAGCTCAACAACTTCACCCCCCCCAAAAGCTCAACAACTTTGGTCAGTCTTCATGCATGGCCCTCTTTGAAAAAAGTTTGGGCACCCCTGCTCTAGGACATCCATAGTTATCTTCCCCTCCAAAGTACAGAGGCACCAATGACTTTTTCCATAAGGAACTGATCCAGTGCCTCGATCATTTTGACTGCTGTTTTCTACACCTTTTCCCATTCTGTGATGTCCTGTGATGACCATGCCTGCACACAGTGTTCCAGCTATGACCGTACCACACAATAAGTAGACATTTTCATTGAAATATCCACTCCAGCCTCAAAATCTTTTCCTGGATTATGACCATTAGTAGTACTGTATTAGTATTTTTGCTCCAATGTCCATAGTGTTCCACTTACTTACACTGAACTTCGTCTTTTGTTTTATTGCGCATTCTTCTGGTTTGGAGAAACTCACCATTGTTTGGGGTTTCCACCATGTTGAATGGTTTTGTGTGATCTGCAAGCTTGGGTACCTCCCTGCTCACCCTTGAGCCCGGATAATGTAGGAACAAGTTAAATAACATTGGTCCCAGTGTGGATACTCAAGGACCTTGCTTCTTACTTTCATCTACTGTGAGACATTGAATTGTCCATTTGTTCATTTTTACTTCTTCCTGTTTGACCAGTTTCTGATCCATAAAGTAAAATATGTGACTGATCTAAGCTTTACTTTAGTAATGTATGATGTGGTTGGCATATGTGCCAACTTGGAACTAATGCAGAGCACCCCCTTAACAGATTTCATATCTGCAAACAGCTCTAAAACATGATTAGAAAGCTTACCAGCAAAGCAGGCAGGGCTCTCTTCCCTGCATTTCAAAGAGTGCTGCCTCTAAGTTGCGCGGGTGGGAGTGGGGAAGGAGAGAAAATGTGACCTAAAACATTTATTAGGAATTTTGTAGCTTTCTGCAGGCTCGAGTTGAAAGTCTTTCCTTAAAAAGAGGAAATGTTTCAGAATTCATATCATTAAAGGCTATGTTCCTCCACCTGTGTGATGGATAACACCTTAGTCACTCAGTCAACTCAATGAGATCAGTGGGGTTACTCCAAAAGGAAAGCACAGATCAAGGTGAGAATCTGTCCCTAACAGAATATATGCTGACGACAACTCCTCTGTACACAATATATTCAAAAGCAAGACGTGCAAAATCCATTGCGAGCTAAGGGATTTCAGCCCTCACCCCCTTCTGCTTCTTCCTACTAATATAAGTACCTATAGTACATTAGTACTTCTCCCTGGGCAATTTTAGATGCCAAGAAACCTGTAACAAATTTCATAGTGAACTTGAACTCGGGGAATCAAAACAGCTTTTTTCCTTTGCCCGAGAGATATAAGGAAGGACAATGTCATTGCATGTTGGTAGATTACACATAATATCTGCTGCTGCCTTGTTCTGTCAGGGTTATTCGTTGCCAAGGGATCAAGAAAGACTACAGATTCAGAAGAAAAAAATGTGCATTTCTTGGCTGTCAAAATTGAACAAACAAAATGAGAATCTACACTGGGAGCAGACGATGTTATAAACATGGAAAGTAAGAATCTGGTCCTGTTACATATGATGGCATCTTCCCTTTGGAACTCCCTCCTGTTGTATATCAGACAGACCCCATCTCTATTATCTTTCTGGTGCCTATTGAAGAACATCCCTGTTTCAATGAGCCTTTTAAGTGGAGATTTTCTCTTCTATCCCAGTCTGTGTCTGTATCAAAATCGAAATTGGTTTTATTTATGAAATCACTTTATATATGTTTTTATTGTTGGTATCTTTATTGTTGTTGAGCTTTAATAGAAAGTGATTCATCAGTACAATGAAATAAATAATATGTATTATTAATCCAATGCTAATCAAATTTTCTAAGGCACAACACTGTTTTCTCAATGAAAATGCTAGTTTGCAAGGTAATGTTCTTTATTCTCCTCTTCCCCATTTTATCTTCACAACGATCCTGTGGGATAGGTGAGTCTGAGCGAGAGTGACTGGTCCAAGGTCACTCAGTTAACTTCATAGTTGAGTGAGAATTTAAACCCTGCACTCCATGGACATAGGCTCCACACTTCCACCCACAACTGCTATGGCACCTATTTTACTTTTCTTTTTGGTGCCTTGCAAATACTTTTTAAAAAATTATCCCTGGCTTTTTAATGTTTGTTACATTTTTAATAGTATTTAATTATTCATATATATATATTTTAAAAATTAAATCTGTTTATAAAACAGCTGGGAAGTGTGTTATATAGCTCTCTGAGATTGCACTCATATTGTGATATAGTATTATTATGGCTCTGTTGTGCTAGATTTTGCTTGCTTGATTTTACTTTTATTGCCTACTTTGATTTGTATGCTGCCTACAGAATATGCATTATAAGTAAACTCATAAATATAGTAAATAATTGTGGTATCTAGGAAGAGTGCAGCTGTAATCATAGACGGGCATTGGGCCATGTGATCAATTATGCAGGGCAAGACTCACCTGGCCCCCTCAATATCTTATTCAAGTTGGCACCCCTGAACTGGTTTAACTGTTAGTCCCATTTCTCTGCTTATTTAGTCTGATCCTTGTAGTTTTGTGAAGGGGCTTGAGACATCCAACAAGGTGCTCTGGTCTGGGGTTTTTTTATTTAAAAAATTGGTCAGAGTTAAAGTCTTCAGAGCATAATGCTGTTGGACTTGCTATCAACTTCCGAGACTGTCCACAACATTATTCACGGATTCCCTCCTCCTCTCTCTTACTTGTTGGCTATTTCACATTAGGAATAGTGTCTCTTACATAGCAAGAATATCAAGGCTGACCAGGGCACACTGTGCTCTTGCTCTATACTTTGAAGCAACAATTGTGCTAGTGAAGCTCAGTATTATGGCTGAGTCTCTGAAATCAGTGAGATTAGTTAGATCTGTTTGCTAGGTATAGCCTAAAACAGGCATCCCCAAACTGCGGCCCTCCAGATGTTTTGGCCTACAACTCCCATGATTCCTACCTAGCTAACAGGACCAGTGGTCGGGGAAGATGGGAATTGTAGTCCAAAACATCTGGACGGCCGAAGTTTGGGGATGCCTGGTCTAAAATCACATGCCATCACCTTGGTAAAGCTAAGCACATGGGCGTAGCCAGGGGGCAGGGGTAGACTGCCCCCCCCCAATCAAGTAAATAAATAGAAATACTTAACTAACTGACCAATTGCATCACATATATCTCAGTTCTGTTCCCCAACATAAAGCCTGCCCCCCTCTAAAATAAATCCTGGGACACCCATGGCGAAGCAAGTCTGAGTCTGGCCAGTGTCTGGGGAGAAACTTTCTGAGAACTGCATGTGTGCTGCCTTGAGTTCCATGATGGAAAAAGGGTGGGATATGAATACATGAAAATGTTATATTTGAAAATTAAACAGATGATGCTACTTACTGGGTGATGCTCAGTGCAAGCCTATTGGTATAGATAGAGTACATAGTGGCCCATTAAATAAAGATTATTTCTAGTTGTTGTTGTTGTCTAGTCGTTTAGTCGTGTCCGACTCTTCGTGACCCCATGGACCATAGCACGCCAGGCACTCCTGTCTTGCACTGCCTCCCGCAGTTTGGTCAAACTCATGTTCGTTGCTTCGAGAACACTGTCCATCCATCTCGTCCTCTGTCGTCCCCTTCTCCTAGTGCCCTCAATCTTTCCCAACATCAGGGTCTTTTCCAGGGAGTCTTCTCTTCTCATGAGGTGGCCAAAGTATTGGAGCCTCAGCTTCACGATCTGTCCTTCCAGTGAGCACTCAGGGCTGATTTCCTTCAGAATGGATAGGTTTGATCTTCTTGCAGTCCATGGGACTCTCAAGAGTCTCCTCCAGCACCATAATTCAAAAGTATCAATTCTTCGGCGATCAGCCTTCTTTATGGTCCAGCTCTCACTTCCATACATTACTAGTGGGAAAACCATAGTTTTAACTATACGGACCTTTGTAGGCAAGGTGATGTCTCTGCTTTTTAAGATGCTGTCTAGGTTTGTCATTGCTTTTCTCCCAAGAAGCAGGCGTATTTTAATTTCGTGACTGCTGTCACCATCTGCAGTGATCAAGGAGCCCAAGAAAGTAAAATCTCTCACTGCCTCCATTTCTTCCCCTTCTATTTGCCAGGAGGTGATGGGACCAGTGGCCATGATCTTGGTTTTTTTGATGTTGAGCTGTAGACCATATTTTTGCGGTCTCCTCTTTCATCCTCATTAAAAGGTTCTTTAATTCCTCCTCACTTTCTGCCATCAAGGTAGTGTCATCTGCATATCTGAGGTTGTTGATATTTCTTCCGGCAATCTTAATTCCGGCTTGGGATTCATCTAGTCCAGCCGTTCGCATGATGAATTCTGCATATAAGTTAAATAAGCAGGCTTATTTAACTAATTTAAATAATTAAATAATTATTTAAATAATTAAATAATTTCTAGTAGCCTATAGCAAGTGTGGGGAACCTTTGGTCCTCCAGATGTTGCTAAATCACAGCTCCCATCATCCTGGGCCATGCTTGTAGGGGCTGATGGGAGCTCAGCAACATCTGGAGGGCCAAAGGTTTCCCGCACCTCCAGCACAGCTTTTCATAATTTCATAGTAGAAACTTGTACTAAACACACAGCTATTGCAACCACAATGTCCTTGATTGGAATAAATTGTGCAATTTATGAAAATTAGAATTATACAACTGAATTTGTGCGCAATTTTCTTGCATGTATCTAATTTGATTTGGTACTTTAGAGTTTAATGGCTCCTGTAGATTATCTTAAATATAGTCTCATTCAATCACTCACTTCCCAACATTTATTGTGCTTCTGGTTCCAGAGGCCATGTGTTAAACAGCTTCTGACTATTCCTTGTACTCTGTCTTTCTCCTGGCTCTCTACAAGCACTTCTCTTCTAGGTGTATGGTGTACAGTGTTACTCCACTCCCCACATCATGCAGACCACAAAGAAGGTCCATTCTGAGACCAGCAGCCAGCAGTGTCTTCCACTACAGGGTTGCCAGTCTTCTTGTTCCAGCTGGTTCTGGTGCCTTTGCAAGCAGCTAGACACACAGCCATATAACAGGTGAAGCCATGTCCAACTTGGGGGTGCCCGGCAAGGGGGTGAACAGCTGATACTATGACCTATGCAACTTCCAACATGGTGCCCTGCAGGTGTTGCTGGACCACAGATCCCACCATTCCTGACCACTGCCTATTCTGACTGAAGCTGGTGGGAGTTGGAATACAGCAACATCTGGGGGGTTGCCCATCTAGTGGGAGGCCATATCTGGGGCTTGAAACTGTCCCCTATGAAAGGCCTTTCTTGGAGGCTGGAAGGTCGTGGGGCCTACCTGAAAAATGTGGGGTGGGCACAGGGGGAGCTCAGGAGGTGGAAATTTTCCTTCCATGAACTGCCTTAATTTTTCTTGAGATCCTATAGATTTCCTTTTGCCCCAGCAGCAAGCCCCATCGCACACCGTTCAATGCAACCCCCCCCCCCAGGGGCTCTTTGGGGGAGACATTTTGCTTCAGGGGAAGAGAATGAGTGGGTGGGAATTTTCCCTGCCATGGACTTCATTAAGTTGGCTCACCTTAAGATCCAAGTCTATGGAGGGATTTGAGATGGTGCACCATACAGATCTGAGGCAGCCCTCCCTCTAGATATTTTGGACTACAGTGCCTGGCATTGCAGTGGCTGCAGCTGATGGGCACTGTAGTCCAAATGTACCTGATTGGAGAAGGCTGGATTAGGGAATGAGAGAGAGGGAGGGGGTGAGTGGTTTTGGTAATGGGTTTGGGGGCAAGGACAGGTATGACAAGAGAGGGCCAATGGCAAAAGAGAGAGAGAGCTGCTGTCATGGTTACAGGAAATGGCCAGAGCATAAGTCTTAAGTGTGTTTGACATGGTGATGATGAGAGAGCTCAAGTCTCAGGCAGTTGGAGATGTCAAATGTGGCAGGTGGAGTGAAATACCAGAGGGTCTGTAGTATAGTATTCTCTTTCCCTGAGCTGTGCTGAAATTTGTAGACTCAGAATGAGGAATCCAGATATATTAGGGACAGTTGTCCTGTGATGCTGCTGAAAGTTCAGGTGCTTGCATTACACAATCTCCATTGATGCTAAATCAACAAAGACTGGAATACAAGTGTATAATCCTAGAAGCCATCCAACTCAGCTTTGCCCTAGACTTCATATTAGATTCAAAAGAAATGTGGCTTATAAATTTCCCCGGTGTAGACGTGGCGTTTGAATCGGGGAACAGATTTGAGCAACGCTGATATCTTTAATGCTACAGGTTTTGTTTATTAAAAGTCTCAGTGTGCAAATGAAATGTCACTGCTTCCTGGTTGTGTTACTGATTTACCTGCCAGCGAGGGGAACAATTACTCTGACAAATGCCCTGAGAGAGCCCAGGTTGATTTCACTCCAGGTTGTTCTGCTATGGTCCCTGTTGCCTCAGCTGAATGCGGCCGAATGAAATCAGTAACGTGATCTAATAATGCACTATGCAATATGGATTTTGTATACAAATAAATAACCTTGATGCTTGCAAGGGCTGTATATTTGGAAACTATTTCCCATCCTTTCACAGTCATTGGAAAGGAAAAGCTGATTGTACTGCAGATAGTGATAAAAAAGTGTTTATGTCCTTTTCCATATGGCAATAAAAAAAGTATGTGTGTCTGTCTGTCTCTGTCTGTCTTCAAAGCCCACACACTCCTTCCTTCCTTCTTATTCCTTATTGGCACTGCGGTATCTGATCTTCTGCTTTGCTGCTTGCCACTCCTACTAGTTTTGGTCCCCAAATGCTTGTGAAACCAGTTGGATGCTCAGGGTCTGCAGTGGCATGCTGCAAAGAATTGGAATGCATCTTTTGTTGTTGTCTTCCACCACTTTCTGCTCAGCCCTGCTGTGAAAATGAAACATTCCAGCAATTAAATAATAATAAAAATAAATTACTGTGTGCATGTTGTGAATGAACCAGAGAACATTCTAAATAAATAAATATGGAACTCAAAGCAAATGTAGTTTCTTGCAAATCGATTCCCTTCACCACAGCTGTGCAGAAATGGGAGATGAGCTGTTCTAGCATGGCAAGATAGAGCAACTGTGCTTCCTTTTCAGTTATCATTATTGTTTAGCAATTTCTTCTTCTTCTTCTTCTTCTTCTTCTTCTTCTCCTCCTCCTCCTCCTCCTCCTCCTCCTCCTCCTTTGGTGATCACTCGTAACTGAGTAGGATTGTCTTCGATGAACATGGTCTTAACAGTGTGTCACTCCTGGTGGGGAGTTTCTCTTTGACAATGTGTAGGATCATGGCAACGAAAATAATAAATAGAGTTGGGGTGATAACACAACCCTGTTTAACACCTGATCCCACTGTGAATGGTCCACTTTGAAAGCCATTGTTATCTGTGATTGTTGCTGTCATATTATCATGGAGGAGCTGAAGGATGTTCACAGATTAATCTGGGCAGCTGATTCTCAGAAGGACAAATTCATGGCTGGATAGGTTCCAAATGTGCCAGGCCTGGTGGGAGAAGATGCAGGATTTTCTTCCTCTCCTTTCCCTGTCCTTTTTTTATTATTTGAAGAACCTCAACCCCAATTCCTCCCTTTTTTTCTTCTCTCTTGTAGAAGCCCCATATCCAGGAATGTGCTACCACTGGTAAATACATGCTTATTTTAGTCCTGTTGATCATGTAAATTGCTGACGTATATCTGTAGGAGATAATGGGAAGGAATAACTTTTCTGCAGTTCACAGGTAAATAAGATCAGCTGTTGTGTTGTTCTTTTACCTTTGCTTGTAGAAATGTCTCGCATCAGTATATCCCTCCAGCTGATCTTTCAGGCCTCAGTCTGGTGGACCACTTTTTCTTATGTGGAATTACCTGCCAGTTAAGGTCTTAATAAGGGGTCCTTCTCCTGCCTCTGGAGGTTAAGTGGGAGGGCAGGCTGTGGAGAGTATCTGCAGGTCCAACTTTGAAGAGAACAGTGTTCTATTTGAAGAGTTCCCAGAGGACAATCTTCTGTTTGAAGGGGTCCTCTTTTTGAAGGGCTGTCCTGCCCCTGTCCTGTGAGAACAACAGGTAGCACTTGGGTGGCCAACTGAGCAGGCACATAGATCAGTTGGTCACAATCTTCCCTGCTATAATGAGAAAATTTCTATTTAAATCAAAGAAATTATTTCAAAAGTAACCTCTATACATATGTTAGCACTTGCAAATTCTGTGCAGGTTGGTGTCCCATAATGCCTAAGTGACCACTGGGAGAGAACCCTTCTTTGGCAGTAGCCAAATGCACTGGCCAGCCCTCCCCAGATGTCATCCCTAGGGGGGGTGTGACATCGCTGCCCCGCCCCCCTGGAAGTTCGCTGTGGGCAGCGCCCCCCTGGGGTGCTCGTCCTGCCCCCACGGGCGGCTAGCCCTGTCCCCGGGTGCACAGCATGTGTGCCACTCCAGGTGCCAGAGCAGCTAGCTCCGCCTCTTCCCAAATGGTGAAACTTTCCCCCTAGATGGGTTAGTTTGGTTCATCCTCTGCTATATCCTAGGTGCCAGGCATCCTCCTTCCTATTCTCTTGTACTTTTAATGAATGCTTCAGACCCTCTACCTTTGTGATTTCAGCTGCTGTTTTGAGCCTGCTTATATTCGTGTAATTTATTGCTGTTTTAATCTTATATTTTGATTGTATTTTGCTGCACATTATTGTTAAAAACCTCTACAATACTTTTTTTTGAGGGAAAGTGTGATATAAGTTCTTAACTGCTGATACTGAGGACCGGGATGTCATGAATGCTTTAGCTGAGATTCCTGCATTGCAGGGGGTTGGACTAGATGACTCCTGGGGTCCCTTCCAACTCTACAATTCTATGATTTATCTGGTGTATGTGGTTCACTGGTTCTATGTGTTGAAGAACCCAGGTGGAGACTGCCCACCCCACTTGGAAAATCACGGCATCCATTTTGACTGCAGTCGTTCCTTTCCACGTATCACACAAATTGGGTGTAAGCCCTGAGTGCTCTGTGGAAATAACAGAATGATATCCCATCCTAAAATGGCAGCGTGCAGAGACTGCGATTTTAAGGGAGCACATTCTTGCCCTACATTGCTGTTATGAAACAGAGTTTTCATTACCATAATTAAAAACATAAATACAATGTATTTATATAATGCTATTAACCAATGCAGAAGAGTACTTCACTAAATAGTAGCACTGTGACTACAAATGATGATGCTCGCCAGGGGTTTAGAGATGTTCCTTGGCTGTTTCATAACTCACGCAATGCCTTCAATATCTCATAGCTGGTCTATAATAATCAGACTTTTATTTTGCATATTGCATTAAAGCCGGCATTCTAAAAACACTTCAGGCTCTCTAAGGGCCCCTTCGCATCATTCTGACATAGAATGATTCTCTCTATAATTTTTCATGAGAGGAAACATAGACTGATGAGTTTGTGGTGTGCCCTTCACATCACACCTTCCTAGGAATGGCAGCAGGAACTTCAGCCCAGACTTAGAAACAGAGTTCAGTTGGTAGAGCATGAGATTATTAATTTGGGAGTTCGAGTCCCACCTTGGGCAAAAGATTCCTGTATTGCAGGGGGTTAGACTAGATGACCCTTGTGGTCCTTTCCAACTATGCAATCCTATGATTCTATGATACTGAGGCAGACCATTAGTCCGTCTAGGTCCATATTAGGAGATACCAGGGATTGAACCGGGGACCTTCTGCCTGCAAAGTGTGTGATCTAGCGCTGAGCTACAACCCCTCCCTTCAGGCTCCAGGGAGCACAGAACGGCTGTGTTAGCATTTTGTGTCCTCCCAGATCAACAGTGTAGTTCCCTCCAGAGCCTTTTCACGTTAAATAATTTCTGCTTGCTTTGGCCGCTTGCTGAGAAGCAAAGCAATAGCTGCTCCACATCCCTTTGCAGTGAGTAATGGAATATATGGGCACACAAAGGGCACTTGACCCAATCACGTTTGCACAGTTGGCTGGATGTGCTTCAGAGCTGTGTGCGCTACTTTTCAAACATCACAGGAAAACAGATGTCTAGCTCTGGTTGCTTCATCCGTAATTGAACAGCAAACGCCTGTGGGTGAGTGAGACCCCTGCAGTGACATGGCTCTCTGTGTCCAGCAACAAGTCTAGCAGTAAAGTGCCCGGGTTGAAGCCTCCAAGCAAGTTATCAAATGGTCATGTCTGAACTGCTCCCAAGCCTCCAATGGTCCAGCATGAGCATGCCCAGCAATTCTAGCAGTAAACCAATGGGGGAAAGGGTAGAAAAACCAACCAGCCCAACTGAAGAATTGCTGTGGGTGTGGATATGTGCAGGCTGCGCAGAGAAAGCCCTAAATCAAAGAGAGCGATCCAAAAGAGCTTCATCTCTTGAAGATGCTATAGATAGAGTATGGCAGTCCGACTATTCATGCCAAGTGGGCTGCAAGAAGGCTTTGACTCAGAACCTGCAGGCCACACATCGGCTTGTGCGGTTGTGGGAGCGAGGACAAAATTTGACACCCCATAGGCTCTTGAGCTGCCTTTCCAAAGCTGGTTAAGGGAGGTGCTGGGCTTTCGGAAGGCACAATAATAATAATATAATAATAATTTATTATTTATATAAATTATTTATTATTTATGCCGACAAAGGTCCGTATAGTTAAAGCTATGGTTTTCCCAGTAGTGATGTATGGAAGTGAGAGCTGGACCATAAAGAAGGCTGATCGCCGAAGAATTGATGCTTTTGAATTATGGTGCTGGAGGAGACTCTTGAGAGTCCCATGGACTGCAAGAAGATCAAACCTATCCATTCTTAAGGAAATCAGCCCTGAGTGCTCCCTGGAAGGACAGATCGTGAAGCTGAGGCTCCAATACTTTGGCCACCTCATGAGAAGAGAAGAATCCTTGGAAAAGACCCTGATGTTGGGAAAGATTGAGGGCACTAGGAGAAGGGGACGACAGAGGACGAGATGGTTGGACAGTGTTCTCGAAGCTACGAACATGAGTTTGACCAAACTACGGGAGGCAGTGCAAGACAGGAGTGCCTGGCGTGCTATGGTCCATGGGGTCACGAAGAGTCGGACACGACTAAACGACTAAACAACAACAACATTTATACCCCACCCATCTGGCTGGGTTTCCCCAGCCACTCTGGGCGGCTTCCAACAGAAATATTAAAATACACTAATTTCTTAAAGATTAAAAGCTTCCCTAAACAGGGCTGCCTTCAGATGTCCTCTAAAAGTCTGGTAGTTGTTTTTCTTTTTGACATCTGGTGGGAGGGTGTTCCACAGGTCGGGTGCCACTACTGAGAAGGCCCTCTGCCTGTTCCCTGTAACTTGGCTTCTCGCAGCGAGGGAACCGCCAGAAGGCCCTCGGCACTGGACCTCAGAGCGATGGAGGTGGAGACGCTCCTTCAGGTCTCTCACAAGACTCTGGCAGGGTCCCAGAGCCTTCCCACTTCCTCCCCAAAGCTGGGAAAGTGCTAACTAGGATTTGGGAAGGAGGCCTCATATCTCCTTCCCAAAGCCCAGTGCCTCACTTATCTGCCTTTGGGAAAGAATTGCAAGGGTGGGCGGGGGGGGGCATCAAATGTTGCCAAGGGCTGCAAAAAAGGCCTTGAGGGCCGCATTGAGACCTGGGGCCGTGCATTGGACCACCCTGCTATAGAAAAATGGTACCCTCCGCCGTGACCAACTATAGAAAAACAGTTCCCACAGTCTCAAGTTGTGCAAACACAAGCTTCCAATTTTTTTAAAAAAACATTTCAAGGTCCAGGGAACTACTAGAGCTCAGAGTTCCTCCATGTAACTCTTTCCTGCTGCCATCTGTTCCCTGTGAATTCTTTCAAAACCTCCTAGTAGCTTGGTATAGCAGGCTTAGGTACCGTATGAAATTGTTACTAACACTGGAGATGGAACAAAGTATTAATTAATTTGACTACAGGGATACTTTGCACGTAAGGGAATACTGAACTCAACTGTACTCAACAGTTTCTAAGGACTGAAGAGGCACATCACCTGACACCAGCCTCTAACCTCCATAGCAGCCAATTCCACTCATTACCTGAATGGTCACTTTGGGGTCCCAGCTGTCTTCTAAATGCCTGCTAGCTCCCACTGCTAGTTTCCTACCCTGAAATATTGCACTTTAAGATGCATGTTTAGCTCAGGCATCTCAGCTGATTAATGATCCCAGTTTTTCTGTAATCTTGGACTTCCTGTGGTCAGCTGCTGCCTGCCTGGAATAAATTGGGTGGACAAGAAAGAAAGACTTGCTGGGAAACTATGCAGAAGGGAAATGGGAAAAGGGAAATCTTATTTCTACTTCAAAGCCATGAGTAACAATTTCAAGAATGGTTAAACTATCCCCATACTGGCTAGAAAAGTGAGATTTGGTAGAAACCTAGCCCAAGGCACTATTATAATGAAGAAAAATCTGAGCCAAAGATACATGCATCTCTCTCTGTGTGTGTCTCTCTTTAAATTGGAAGTATGAATTGCATCTTGGAGTAGTTAAGCTCCTCCTGCCCCGCCCTCTGATTACTGGAATGGGTCACCAAATGGGCCTTTTTATTGTTATAAAAGCCTATAAAAGATAAAACTTAGGACAGGAATTTGAGGGGAAAAAACATTCCTGTTTACCTGGGCATTTGATGGCTGAAATACGTTGTTCACTGATCACTGTTTTTAGAATAACGGCTTTTAGAAAGATTTAAAATTATAATAGTGATAATGATAATAACAATGTGTTGGCTGCCTTGGGCTCATTAAGGAAGAAGGGTAGGATATAAATCAAATAAACAAACAAATAAGCATACTGCTGCACAAGGCAAGCACCAACATTTATGCAACAGGAGTTTGGGCTGTTGGAGTTCTGTTTACATAAGTTGCCATATTTTGAAGAGCAAAAAAGATGACACATTTGCCAACTTTTACTTTTAACTATGGATCGCTATGACGCCTCTCATTTTACTTACCCATGGGAAAGAGGACATGTCCTGGAAAAAGAGGACATATGGTAACCCTACATTTTCTGAGCATTTGGGCAGGCTGGCAGGAGAGGTGAGCGGGCAAGCAGGCAGAAATTTATTGCGTGCAGGTGGGTAGGGGTGAGAGGTGAGCAGATGGGGGCCACAGAGGGGAGGCTTGCATCCAGTTGCATGCAGCAGGGACAGCCAGAGAAGTGTAAGAGGGTAAGTGGGGAGGGGCAATATTTTGTTCAAGTTGGCACCTGTGATTGTGAACGGCTGGATTGCTAGGAGCACAAACTTCCTTCCATACAGTAGTATGTATGCATATCAGTGTGTGTGAGAGAGAGACACACACAGAGAGAAAGAGAGAGAGAAAGCAAGAGAGAGATTAGACATATTCATGGAAGACAGTTAAATTAAATATCTATGTCGAGAGATAGATAGGGAAGCTGGGGCCCTCCAGATGTTGCTGGACTCCAGTTCCCATCAGCCCCAGCCCCTATGGCCAATGGACAGAGATGATACTCTTTGTAGTCCAACACCATTGGGAGAGAACCAGGTCCCCCCATCCCTGCCCTATCTTCAGAGACACTGTGCCTTGAATATCACATGCTCCCTGGGGATAAACAACAAAGGAAGGGCTGTACCTTTGCTTCTTTCTCAGCAACATCTATGCTGGCTTGGCCCTGTCCATAAAATGGAAGATGACAGGATCCCCTGAGGATATGCTTTACAGGGAGCTGGCTTCAGGCACCAGGATTGTTGGCAGACATGACATGAAGGATGGTAACATCAACCCCGCTGGGTGGGAATCCCTTGCAGATGACCACAGTGCCCGGAGACAGACAGTCAGGCCCTGTATACACAGTAGTGACCAGAAGAGGAATGACCACTGGGAGGAGCGCAGAGAGAAGAAATGGCATGGGGCACCTGCAGCGGCACAACCGGACGCCTTCATCTGCCCCAGCTGCAACAAAACATGTCTCTCCCATATCAGTCTCTACAGCCACAGCTGGCGATGTAACCTTCCAGCAGTTTGTCTTCACCCCCAAAGGCGCATTCCTCCATTGTCTCCCGACACAGACAGGTGCCAACAACAGTCCCAGAGGTGTCTGGATGGCTGACTGACAGGATGCTGTCCTAAATGGCTAGCACATTTTGTACATTTTATTCTGAAAAGGGTTTTGTGATGCACATCGGCAGGGGGAGAAGGAGCTATTGGAGAGGATAAGGCAGGATGGTAGGGCCACCTCTTCCTGCTCAGCTCTGAATTCATTCATGGTTAGACAGCAGCCCTAGCAAAGAGGCTTCAATGTATGGAACTTAAAGAATTGCTGAAATATGTACCTGGTTCAGAGGACCCATCATCCCATAGGGCTGAGTTAATGCTGAGCTCTCAGGATTTTTGTTCTTTGAATTTACATGCAGAGCAACAGTCCCGTACCTCTATTGATCCTGGCAATGGGGTGTGTGTAAGTTGCAGACAAACTGTGAGAGGCAATCCATAATCATCATTCTTCTAGTCTTTACCCTGCTAATGGGAGCGACTGGCCCTTTCATTTTTCTTTGTGGAGGGAAACTAGCAGGAGAAGTCATTCAGGCTCACTTGGGGGGGGGGCGTTTAGACTGCATAATCAGCACCTCCAAATCTCAAGAGCACTAATACCTGTTTGGTTCTTAAAAGATATTTGATTTTTTTTAAAAAAAATTCTATACAGGTTCACAAAGTTAATCACTTCATTGGATTTTATTTATAGTGTTTTATTTATCATGGATGCTTTAGTTGAGATTCCTGCATTGCCGGGGTTGGACTGGAAGACCTTCGGGGTCCCTTCCAGCTCTACGATTCTGTGATTCTATGATTCTGTGTTACAAATATGCAAAACACTAAAACATATAGGGCAGGATTTGCCTAACAAACCCCGCCAATGAGAGCCCTGGCAAGGGGTTCCACTTGCACAACAGGGGTTTCCTTCCTCCTCCTCCTCCTCCTCCTGTATCCCCCACGCCCTCCAAAATTGGCTTGGAAGGTTAGGAGAACCCCCAGAAGAGAGAGAGAGAGAGAGAGAGAGAGAGAGAGAGAGAGAGAGAGAGAGAAAGTCTGACAGGCTGATTTGTTTGTGCAGATGGAACATTCAACGTGGTGCGACACTGAGTTCCACCCAAACAGTAAATTCACATCTTATGAACGTAAATACTAATATATCAGGGAATTTCATTTGAACTGTCATAATAAATCAAATAGATGTTCAGAATTTACAGATAATTATACATTTGCTCTCCAGTTAACAATAGAGAGTTGCCTGTTCCATTAAAAAACACTGCAGCACAGTCTTCCTTCTCTGGTTTTGCACGGCGAATTAATGTTGACAAAGCAGCACATTCATGCACTTTTGCTTTCCTATTCAGACATGTTTAGGTTTTCTGCCAGCCTCTGGTATTTCACAAACAAGATTTTAGCTGATGTGATAATGTGTCACAACATCTTGTATATCTCCATAGGTAATTTTGGGGATATAAGTCAAAAGGAATGCAACAGGATCTAAGAGTGAAATCATACCCCAACTCCCCGCCCACTCCCAGTTGATGGCTGGGGTGGTGGTTTAGAATTGCTCTGCCCATCTATATAAAAGTTAGTTATTCAACAGCAGGGGTGGCCAACTCCCAAGAGATGGAGATCTACTCACAGAGTTAAAGACTGGCAATGATCAGGTCAAAATTGTTGTTGTTGTGTTTTTTTTAAGGAAGGAGGAAGGCCCATTTTTTTAGGGGGTGCAGGGCAAAAAATGTTGAGCTTTTTTTAGGAGAACCAAAGTTGTTGAGCTTCACAGTCTACCTGTTGGACGTTTCTGTTCTACAGGTTGCATTTCTGATTGTAGACCACTACTTTTGTGCAACTGACATATCTACCTTATTCTGATTAAATGGGTACAAGGCCACGGTGGATAAGCAAATATGTTTTTCCACTTTGCCTTAAACTTAATGGCATGATCCAACCACAGTTAAATGATTTTTAGTCCAACTGATTTCAGCAAGAGACAGTAAAGTACCCTGGAAAGGACTGCTTGTATGAACTTACCTTTAGCTTACCTTAAATATTCACTAGTGTCTGTATATGACTATGAACATTAAATGTTCCACTCTCTTATTTCTAACAGGCAAATAAAAATCCAGCAGTTATGCAAGATTTCCATTTTAATTAGGATTATTGCTCTGATAACCAGCATGTCTTCGCTGCTGGACGTCCACAGACTAATGACCCTTGAGGATCAATCATATTTGGAGCTTGATTTCATAGCACGTTTTTATGTCAGCTTGTTTCAGGGGTAGAGGAAGCAGCTATGTTTTGATGAAGTCCTGCTAGACTCTAGATGTTTGGCGAGTGCTTTCCTGGATCATTCCAAGTGCTACCTCCTCATCTCTGATCAGTCAAGCAGCATGGAGATGTTGTTTGCTTGTCTAGACACTTAGATTTGATCTAATTGTGAGTCGTAATGGGAATCATTAGCCTTTAGAAGAGAAATTGCAAGCAGCTGAGCAGCCTGCCAGTGCATTTGCTACTGGGTAAGATCTCATTGCAATCTTTACAAATGGATTCAGGCACACATGCTTTTAGCAGACTGAGGTGGCATGAATCACCTTATGCAGATTACATGCACCAAGGTACTTTGTGCTCATTAAGTAAAGAAGGAGGTGCATTTCTTAAGTTGCAAAAATGTACCCAGCCACCTGGGAGTAAGCCCCATGAAACAGAATGGAAGATCCTTCTGAGGAGACATGCACAGGATTATGCTGATTGAGAAGTTAAAAATGGGCTGGCTTGGATTTTGTTTACTGCAAGTGTCATGTCTAGATCCACACGAGAAGCCTTCACTCCAGTCCCAGACAAAAGTTCCAACTCTGGTAGGCCTTGCAGGTTCAACTTTCTTTTTCACTAGAATTGGAGGTCCACCAATCAGGTGAAAAAGACAAAGACTCATAGCCTTGTAGAATTGGAAGGGACCCTGAGGATCATCTAGTCCAGCCCCCTGCAATGCAGGAACATGCAGCTGCCCCATACAGTGGTAACTCGGGTTACAAACGCTTCAGGTTACAGACTCCGCTAACCTGGAAGTAGTACCTCGGGTTAAGAACTTTACCTCAGGATGAGAACAGAAATCGAGTGGCGGCGCAGCGGCAGTGGGAGGCCCCAATAGCTAAAGTGGTGCTTCAGGTTAAGAACAGTTTCAGTTTAAGAATGGACCTCCTGAATGAATTAAGTTCTTAACCCGAGGTAGCACTGTACGAGGATTTAACCTGCAACCTTGGTGTTATCAGCACCAAGCTCCAACCAACTAAGCTGTACACACCAAGTAACATACTGTTGAGTCCAGGAATTTGTTTTGAGTACTAGAATTTTGAGGGACACGGGTGACGCTGTGGGTTAAACCACAGAGCCTAGAAGGTCGGTGGTTCGAATTCCCGAGATGGGGTGAGCTCCCATGGCTCTGTCCCAGCTCCTGCCAACCTAGCAGTTCAAAAGCACACAGTGCAAGTAGATAAATAGGTACTGCTCCGGCAGGAAGGTAAACGCCGTTTCCATACGCTGCTCTGGTTTGCCAGAAAGCGGCTTAGTCATGGTGGCCACATGACCTGGAAGCGGTACGCCGGCTCCCTTGGCCAATAAAGCAAGATGAGCACCGCAACCCCAGAATCATCTGTGACTGGACCTAATGGTCAGGGGTCCCTTTACCTTTACCTTTACTAGGATTTTATGGTTTTTCTATACATCTCTCTCCCCCCCCCAATCATTCCCCCTTCTTTATTTTAACATTATAATTCAGGGTGGAGAGAGAAACTATTGGGAGTCAGAAATCCTGCATGAAGAAGTACTTTCTTTTACCTGTCCCGAATCTTCCAACATTCAGCTTCATTGCATGCCCACGAGTTCAAGTGCTATAAGAGAGGGAGAAGAACTTTTCTCTATCCAATGCCTCCATGCCAAGCATCATTCTACAAAGTTTATACACTTTGTGCACAGACTTTGCTGTGGAACTACTGTTCAAATGGTAGGATTCTTAGCAAGCATCCCATATGCATTTGCCAGGGCATGTGGTGTGGGGCACATATGCACATCTCTGTATGTAACCTTTTTTCTCATGCAGAGATTGCAGGAATCCGATGTTGATGGGCCTGCTTCACCTCCTGCTTCACCACATATGCAGTAGTGACACACAGCCATCTGCATAAACCATTCCCTTTTCTTTCCCCTTTACTTCCAGCTTGCTGGCAGCCTGAGGCCACAATTCTACTTACCAGGGACAAGAGTAAGTCCCAAGGAAGAAAGTAAGGCTTACGTCAAAGTAAACATGCAGAAGATTGCGCCAAAAGGCATAGCATGCTGAGCAGTGCAATGCGATGCAGTAAGCAACTTGTCTAGTAATCATTGAGAATCTTTAAATAGGAGATACACAAAATGACCTCTGGGTAGGAGAACACCTTCAAAACACCCGGAAACACATTGATTTGTGTGAAACGTTTTTCCTCTCATACAAAACAGGATTTTTCTTAGTAGTGGAATGCGGAGCCCAGCAGGAAGCTGGTGTCTACTCTGATGGCTGCCAGGACCACATGAAACGTGTGGATTTTCCCTGTACATCTAGAGGGAAATATACGAGACGGAGAGCGAGAGAGTGAAGAGCACACACATCAAATTCCAAAAGCACACAGTGTGTATGAAAGAAGCTATTTAAATATTATCTTGGCAGCTGGGAGCTTTTGCTATGGGCCTTTATCAGGAGAGAAAAAGCAGATAAATCAGCCAGTCCCTTTAGGCAGATGAGCTTATAATAATCACAGGCCGTGACAGGAGGTGTGCAACCCCCCCCCCAAAAAAAACCCCTCTTTCCAAATTAAAGGTTGTGTCAATGGAAAATTGAGATGAAGCACCTGAAAAAGGAAAGCAGGGCCATGGAGATATCAGGAAGATGGTAGGTGGATGGGTGTTGGAAGAATGATAAAAGGATTCTTTGGGAAGGTGTCTTTATAAGCTTGCTCAAGAGAACCCTCTCTCTCCTATAGTCTCTTTGACCACATGCAAAGGAAGGAAGGAATTTGTCAAGCAGCCCACAGGAATTCTGCAATGCACCATTTAATGTTTGAGAAAGAGGGTGTCTATCTTGAAAGGTGAGCAATGTGCTATTACATTATCTTTTCTTCAATGATTTTTGCTGAAATCTTCTGCAGCTGCTGGGGTGGCTCACAGCACATTCTTTCTCCCTCCCCACCCTTTCAACTGAGAAAACACCAGCTAACCACCCTGGGCTGTGAACAAATAGCCCCCTTAACAGAGGACGTTCGTCCAATAACTAACAATTCATTCCTACAGGGGAAAGAAAAGGCAAAGGCTGCAATTAGGGACATTATAGATAGCAAAACCTCCTCATCTCCCCTGACACTGGGGGGCCAGGTGCACTTACAGTGTATTTCTATGAGCACAACATACACAGATAATTTACACCCACCAGCCCCTTCCTCCAAACACACCATGCCCATTACAATGATGGATATTTTGTGATTATGTAAATAAATGGCAGTGAGAAAGAAAGCGGGGTACACAAGCAGGCCAATATCGCTTTTCTTATTGTTGATTGTGAAAGAAATCAGCGCAAAGCACCTGACCTGGCTGCTGATTTCTTGGATTAACAGCCCTGGGCATGGCAGGGAATGACAATAGGCCAAGTGGCACTCTAATGTATTCTATGTCAATTCTCCTCTAATAGCATTACCCAGAGTCAGCCATGGTTTGTGCTGAAGTGTAACCTTCTCTGTATGGGAATTTAAAAACATTATTACCTCTGACAGATGTGACAGGATCACTGAATTCCCAGAAAAGCTAGACAGGGCAAAGAGACACTTGAAACAGATACTTTTTTATTCGTACCACAAGCCTAGTAGACAGTCCCCTCCTCCTCCGTTGAAAAAGCATCTTCTAAATCAGGAATGGGGAACCTGTGGTCCTCCAGGTGTTATTGAACTACATACAGTGTCTGCCATCTCTAATCATAGAATTGTAGAGTTGGATCATCTAGTCCAAACCTCTGCAATGCAGGAATTACAGCTGATGCATCCATGACAGATGGCCACCCATCCTCTGCTTAAAAACCTCCAAGGAGGGAGACTCCACAACCTCCCAAGGGAGTCTGTTCCACTGTCTAACAGCTCTTACTGTCAGAAAGTTCTTCCGGATGTTTAGTCAGAATCTTTGGTTTGAGTCCTACCCTCCAGAGCAGGAGAAAACAAGTTTGTTCCATCTTCATTGGCTGAGCTGATGAGATATGGGATCCAACAACATCTGGGGAGCCACAAGCAGATTTGGGGTGGTGGTGCAGGGAGAAGAAAAGGGGAGGAAGGTGGTGAAGGTGGAAGTCTTTGCACTAACAGGATGACTTCATTGGTTACAACCCCTTCTGTGCTTTGTAAGGGTGTGTTGGTAAGCCCAGAGATGAAGGCTCGGCATCAGTGCTAGCTTTCTAGATTCTCTGCATCTGTTACTGGAGATACATATCATTTGCCCAGTTGACTCTGTTGAGTGTGTCCAATGTTTAAAAAATGTAGATTGGCTGTAAGGGTTGGGGTGTAAAGCTCAGGTTTTTCCATTCTTATTTTTTCCAAGCTCTATGGTTTTTTTTTTTGTCATTTTGCTTGATGGAAGCCATTTCCTTATTCCATATCATGCAATATGCTTTCCCAAATGCAGCCTTATGTGATGCCATGTAATAACCCAGTCTATTCCCACTTTCCCTTTCTCATATGCCAAAGAACACCTATGACACTGCTGTATGCCACAAGGTTCAAGGTGACAACAGTGATGGAATAGCTGCCTGCTTCATTGCAGTGCTCATACCAACCTGCAGAGCTCATTGCGGTATTCAGGC
The DNA here is from genome assembly GCF_965207765.1 of Zootoca vivipara. Taxonomy (NCBI): domain Eukaryota; kingdom Metazoa; phylum Chordata; class Lepidosauria; order Squamata; family Lacertidae; genus Zootoca; species Zootoca vivipara. The sequence continues at coordinate 65,076,548 of NC_142584.1, read as the reverse complement.
TGCCAGCTTCCATTAACTCATCACATTCCGATTCGGCTACTTCTGCAGTCCTGGATAGCTTCTCCTCTCCCTGCTATTATCCTATTTCCATTTCAGCTGTGTGAGCCTGATAATAAGGAAGTTACAACAGACAGCCTAAGGACTTTCATTTATTCTACAGATTGGAGCGCGCCATAGCTGCAGTTAGTTACCTGTGGAGTTTAACTTCTCTGCAAAGCGGGTGAAATGCAAATGAAAAGAATGAAGGTAGTAAACTTTCCTTTTAAAATTTTTGTTAGCATTTAAAGACATGGGAAATATTGCAAGAGGAAGGCTTTTTTATTTTATATTTAAAATGAAGGAGATGAAGGACAGCAAACCATGGCACAAGATGTTCCACATTACATGAAAGGAATGAAATCTAATAGTTTTAGCTGCAAAGTAGCAACTAGAACTTCAGGCTACTATGTTTTACCTTTAACATTTCTGCTCCATATAAATCAAGGCACATACTTAGGATTGAACCTTTTTTTATTTTTTACTTTTTTGCTTTGAATTTATTCATCTGTGAAAAAGTACTCCCTTGCCCTCTATTTCATAGTGACAATTACAAGAATCATCACTTGATCAATAAGCATGGATGTCTTGAGGGACTGTGGGGAAAGATCACACTTTTTTTCACCCTTAATCAGCCTGAAGGTGAGCATAAAACAAGGATTAAAGTATGTTAAAGACAATTAATCTAGGTGCTTCTGAACAGGTGGCATTCAAGAAGGCATTCCACATTCTGGTGTAAAATGGAGAAATTCTATCCTGAGGGTTTGTACTTGCAAAATAAAACAAAAATACTTTCTGAAAATCTTTGCTTTAAACTATATGGCTGCTCTACATGCAATCCAACTCCTCTCATTTAGGGGTGAAGCTGAAAAACATGATAAGTATAATTTGGACACATTTGGAGCTCATTTCTTCCCACATCATTCTGGTAAACCTCATCACAGAATCATAGAATTGGGAGGAAGCCTGAGGACCATCTAGTAGTCCAACCCCTTGCAATGCAGGAATATGCAGGAAAGCAGTTCAATGTGCTTGGCAGCAGCTTGGTTGCAGGAGGTGCCGGAAGGAGACGTGCAAGGTGCCATCCAACTGTCTTCTGGACTCCACTCCAGATTTGTGTAGGCTTTGATCCTTAGGCTTTTCTTCTCCTGAAGATGCCCCACAAGGATTATTTTCACAAGATCTGCTGGGCTCCTGTTCTTTTAATATTTGTTAAGAAGGTCGGCGGTTTGAATCCCCGCGACGGGGTGAACTCCTGTTGCTCTGTCCCAGCTCCTGCCAACCTAGCAGTTCGAAAGCATGCCCCCCCCCAAAAGTGCAAGTAGATAAATAGGTACCGCTCTGGCAGGAAGGTTAACAGTGTTTCTGTGCACTCTTCTGGTTTCAGTGTTCCGTTGTGCCAGAAGCTGCTTAGTCATGCTGGCCACATGACCCGGATTTGCTAACCAGGCTACTAAGGATCCATATCTTGGTTTGTATTGAATCACCCTTTTAACCTACAGCAGCTTTGGGGAAATTGGAGGGTTGCAGCTTGTGGCTCCAAACCCGCCCTCCCACCACAATGCAGCAAGAATCGGGAAGGATATGTAGATATTTCACCCACTGCCCAATTTGTGAAAAGCTAATCTATCAGGAATTAAATATTTGGCAATAGTCATAAGAAAAATAATTAGGCGTGGCTGTGGTGTGGAACTGCAAAGGGAATGGAGCAATGAATTCTGGGAAATATTGTTTATGAAGACTGCTCTGTTCACCTCCTGGTTTAGGGCATCGGCTGATAATTTCCTGCTATGTCTGGCTTTTAAAAATAGGTGAGGGAAATGGGAGGTGTGAGGGGGTTGAGAGACTTCTGAGAAATGGGTTTTCGCTGGCATTTGGAAGCTAGTCACAGAAATTCTGTCACTTCATACTAGGCTTCATGAAATGTATTATTATTATTTCTTAACAAGACACAAATTTGGGCCTTAAAACTGCCTGGTGACTTTCCATGAATACTAAATATCCCCCTGAAAGCTTGAGGAGCAGGTCTGGGAGCAGGTAAGTGTCTCCCTGGGAGCAAGGCCATAGCTCCTTTAGATATTACCTGAGGCAGGACCGTGATGCTAAGATCCAAAATGTGACATCCTGTCTCTGGCTGGTAATTGCCTCCAGTCAGGCCTGCCTGTCATCTCTCTGGGGAAGGAGGGAGAGGCTGAGCAGATGGGCTGCCAGCACCCAGAGGCAGAGCTGAGGCAGGTCAGCTCCAGGGCAACTTCCCTGGGATGGATGTAAAAAGCTGTAGGGCGCTGCAGGAGCTATAAAGGATCGTCTTGGTCCTGCTGACTGGCAAGCAGAGGGCAACTCCCTGTGCATTTCCCTGCAGCTACCGAAACAGCTTATTCATTTGGGAAGTGTTCTCATATATGAGAAACACACCATTATATTTCACAGGGTGGCTAAGCAGATTCCACCCCCCTGCCCTCCCCACAACCCCTTGCTTATTTTGTGATATACTGTAAATGCCCATGCTGCAGTGTTATTGTGTTTTATATTAGCCAAAAGCTTGTGGCAGCTGTAATAGCAGCTGGATAGCTAAGGCACAATGAGCATTGCAGCCTCTACACAATGCATGAAAGGAAAGCTTGGCATGGAACAAGTCCTCTGCCCTACTGCTCCTATGTGGCTGGAATGTTTTCCTTGTCTCGGGAGATGCTGGGAACGCTGAGACTCCGAGAGAGCACAACAGTGACCAGTTGGTTGCCTTTACGTGGCTGGGACAGATTCATTTGGTATTCATTTACAAGTTTCTTATTTCCTCATATTCCTTAATTTCTGCCCAGCCACTGAAATCTTCCGGGGAGTCACTGTTAGTGGTCTTCCATGGCTTTGTTGTGGATTTGAGTCTCATGTTGGGTGAAAGATTCCTGCATTGCAAGACCAGATGACCCTTGTGGTCCCTTCCAACTCTGAGAGCCAGTGTGGTGTAGTGGTTAAGAGCGGTAGACTCGTAATCTGGGGAGCCGGGTTCGCGTCTCTGCTCCTCCACATGCAGCTGCTGGGTGACCTTGGGCTAGTCACACTTCTCTGACGTCTCTCAGCCCCACCCACCTCACAGGGTGTCTGTTGTGGGGGAGGAGGGGAAAGGAGATTGTTAGCCGCTTTGAGACTCCTTCGGGTAGTGATAAAGTGGGATATCAAAACCAAACTCTTCTCTTCTTCTTCTGCAATTCTATGGTTCTATGGATGCATAGCTTGTATCCACCAGAAGCCTTGCATTCAGTATTGTGGACCCAATGCTGTGGCGCTTCCTTCCGGTTGAGATCAGACAGGCCCCCTCCCATTTGAATGCCCAGCATTTTGTGAAGACCTTTTTATTTCAGCAAGCATGTGAAGGTTTCTTTTTTCTTTCTTTCAAAATTATGGTTAATTTTAACTGATTTATCTTTTGTACCCTTATTCTCCACTGACTGGAAACTACTGTGTTGAACAGTATATAAACTGTTGAAATGAATAATAAATTAATGACTGTGTCTATGAATAAGCCCTGTGTTTGGCTGTTTGGCCCCACAGTTAACACTTTTTCTCTCTATATGCCTAGGTATGCATACAAATATGTCAGCTGAGGATAACATATTCCGCTTCCAATAAAGTGGGCTCTAGTCCATGGAAGCTTCTAGGTCAAATAACCTTTGAAGGGAATAGGCCTTTGAAGGGACACAAGTTTTTGCTACAACAGGCTAACATGGCTATTCCTCTAAAAGTTGCAAAGTTGTTGACAAAACACACACATTTCTGGGGTTTTCATTTTAACTTTGCTCGAAGAAGAAGAGTTTGGATTTGATATCCCACTTTATCACTACCTTAAGGAGTCTCAAAGCAGCTCACAATCTCCTTTCCCTTCCTCTCCCACAACAAACACTCTGCGAGGTGAGTGAGGCTGAGATACTTCAGAGAATTGTACCTAGCCCAAGGTTACCCAGCAGCTGCAGGTGGAGGAGCAGGGATGCGAACCTGCTTCACCAGATTACGAGTCCACCGCTCTTTTTTAAAAAATCAAATCACACCAAATGTTCCACATTATACATATACATATCAAATAATCCAAATATTCTGCCAAATTATAGTTTTGGGGGGACTCCCCATGCTTCGAAACTTTGGAGGGCTCTAATCAACATCATAATCCTACTGCATTTCAAATCTTCTGGTAATTCTTATTTCTCTTTCTGTCGTCATCCTTCCTTCATTCACAGCCTCTGAGTTATTCCCACAAGTGAGTTAGAACAAACAATAATATGTTTCTGTGTGGATTTTATGTCCTTGGTTCCCTTCGATTAGTTCACAGTATCTAATCACACGCTGGTATTCTGCCAAATCATTCCAAAGGTCTTCTCATAACAAGCAGACACCATCTTCACACAATTCCAATGAATTCAAATCTAAGCGTCCACTCAATAAATTTACAAACCTGTTGCATCAACATACCATAGTTTTTCTGGGGGGGGGGGTTACGAGTCCATTGCTCTTAACCACTACACCACACTAGCATGAAAGCACAGCATGTTCACCCCCACAAAGCTTCTGTACACAACAAAGCACTAACTTTGGTCTGTGAGCATATCTGAGGAGGCAACTGAATTGAGCTGACCTTCAGTGCAATCTAATGTGTGTTTTGGTTACAGGTAGGTAGCCGTGTTGGTCTGGGTCGAAGTAAAATAAAAAAATTCCTTCAGTAGCACCTTAAAGACCAACTAAGTTTTTATTTTGGTATGAGCTTTCGTGTGCATGCACACTTCTTCAGATACAGTGAAATAATGTGTGTTTGTGTGTGCAATTTGTTTTTCAAAACGGAAAATCCCAAACAACCACAGGCAGAAAATGAGCAGATGCTGTTTATTATGGTTGTTGTGCCAGCCCTGGATTGATGACTGTGGTGGTTCCTTGTTCACCATTTTATTCTTTGCCATCATTGCTCAGGGGATCTCCTTTTGCCTCTGTGTGTGTGTGTGTGAGAGAGAGGACACTTCCCTGGAGGCAGAGCTGGAGGACGGGCTGAGCTGAGTTATGCATTCCGTTTCAAAGCTTGCTCTCAGCAGATTCTCTCGCATGACTCTGCCCAGCTAATGGAAACGATTTTCGCTTCCTTTCATCTGGAAAACCACCAGCAAATAATTTTGCATCTTCCCTGGCAGAGGGAGAGGTGAAAAGACATGAATTGTGCATTCCCAACAGGTGAAACTCTTTCCAACTCTTCAGAGATAAATTGCTCCATTTCTCCTGCAATTGTGAGAGAGTTCACCACCTCGCCCAGCCTTGGAGCTTAGATAGGTAGTTTGGCATAAAATGATAAAAGAGTTGGGCGGAGAGGCATTGTGGTATCTGGAAATTACTTGGTAGTCTTTGTTCCATCTGTGAAACTCTTTAGTCCTTGTGTGCCATACACTATTTCTTCCTGCTAGAGCGCAATATTCTCATCTAACTTTTTTCCTTGATCTGCAGGCAACTGTGCCTTGGTCAAAATGAGTAGATTTCCAGATAGGGCCAAAGAAGTTGCAGCTAACAGGCCCTGCCACCCACCTCTATCACCCCCCCCGGTATATATGGATATATTGGTAGCTCTTCTCCGACTCTGGAATCTCCTTACCACTGAGGTCTTGCAGAGAATCAATGCTTCTTGTGGATTTGGAACTGGGGAAATGGATATCTGAATACAAAATATATGTGCAAAAAACATTGGTTGAAGATGGTGCATATGTATAATATAAAAGTTAGCATTTATTTTCTCAGCCAGTCACTAAAAACAGCAATCAGAAAAGGACTTTGCACATTTGCTGCAGGAATCAGAAATTGACTTAAATGAGCTCAACCAGTTTCCAGCATATTTGAGGCATGCGTATTTTGTAGCCAGTTAATAGTGTACCCAGATTTTTTTTAATAAAAAAACTGAAATGAGAAACAGGCTTGAATGTCTTTGTTTTGATTATAAAAGACCTGGTGTTTCTGATGTTGCAGACCTCTGGAAGTCAGCATGGTATTATCTTAGTAATTTATCAATTTCTCATATATATTTTTACTGTTTTAAGATACTGTAAGCCAACCTCAGCCTGAGCAAAAAGGTAGGACATAAAACCCCCATTTAATGTACCACCAATTGACTTGGTTTAGATTCCTTTGTTTTGATGTAGTAAAGAGGGGTTGAGTATTGAGTGGGACACATGAGGACATCTCCTACTTGCAGATTTGGAGGTACACAACCCAGGGACAAACATGAAATTTCAATAGTCATTGGAGTGCTACATTCCTGGTCTTGTCAGTGACCTTCAGTGAGCTCTCCTATAGCTCCCTGCTGAGATAAATCTTCCCTTAACTGTTTTGGGAGCTCCAGTTAGCTGGGCCTCCTTGGAGCTGTCCAAGGTCCTGTTCTTGCCTGCTGACTGATCGATTTGCCTTTATTGGACACTTCCTGCTTGCCCTGTGAGCCTCAAAGAAGCCCACAAACCAGACAAAGGGAGCCCCCTCCAAGCAAAGAAAAGGTGCAGGATTACCGATCCAGACTGGAACTATAGTGGGAGGTAGGGGTTAAAGTCTCCTACCCCTCCTCAGAGTCCTGATCTGGCTATTTGTGGGGGGTGGGGATGAAACTTGCATCAAATGCGAATCAGAGTTCCATTTTTTTGGGTAGCATCCCAAAAAGGGTTGCACACGAGCCATTTTCACGAGTGATATTTAATTTTCATTTTTACATTTCCCACAGCTGATTGAAAACAGTGACACTGATTAGCTGCATATTGGATGAAAAATTGCTCTCTTCTTCTTCCTGCCTTGCTGTGTGAAGAAAATCTGCTATAACTGTAGGAGGGGCTTCCCCAAGAGACAAGAAAGGGCTGGAACTCACAGAAATTCTGCAAGAAATGTAACCTATTTAAGTCTAGTGAACTTAAGCCACTGTAATGCAAAAAGCAAGGTCCACAAGTCCCAATGGCAGCCACCATTTGCTCTAATCCCCAGTCTGCAAACTTAGAGTGTTTTCTTTATTTTGACCTTTAAATCTCTCATTTTAAAAAAGACGCACCACTTTCTCTGTCTTACTTTTGTTTGATTTGCTGCCTTCAGAATCTTATGAATTTTCTTTATTACAGTTTACATTAATACTTGCCTATTCCATTGTGAATTTAACAACACCTAGTGTGTGACACATCATGGCCGATGCTACTGTGCCACAAAAAGCGTATTCTCCTTATCTGCCTACTGTAATAATATACCGTTTAATTGGTTTCCCTCCTCTGTGCCCCAGCCATATTGCTTACTTAGTTTTCAGAATAGCATATGAATCTGCCTTGCCATGCATGGGTTCCCCATGTTTGCGCAATAAAATAGGCACTTACACTCATTGCATGTGACAAGGTATGCATGGTTTATCCAAGTAGAAAATCATTCCCACCCCAGCTTTAGGTCTCCTTTTATGTTTGCTATCTTTTCAGCTGCCACTATGTCCCTGAGCACCACTGGTGATGTTGAGCAAGTGCTGATACAGGCAAAAATGTTACTTTCAGACTTGCTAGCAGGAACAAGCCATGCAGGGCTTCCTCAGACTACGGTGTGTGTGTGTGTGTGTGTGTGTGTGTGTGTGTGTGTGTGGTGCAGGGGCGAATGAAGGGAGTGAAAGCAAAACCAAGAGGGCTGCAAAGAGAGATAAACAGACTCTGCCAATGTTTACTCTGGAGTCGACACCACCAGCTCCCTAACCTAATCTCATTCTGGGAGCTAATCAAATTCCTAGCAGGCAGAGACACGGGTAAGTCTTAATAAAAATGGTAATTCCCAACAGATTGATCCAGCAACTTGAGGACATTCTCAGCCTTTCCTTATGAACTTGCATTGGAACCCCCAAGATTAATATGGCAATAAGTGAGAAGTCAGGTTTCGGCTGTTACTGATATAGGACTCTTGTATACATATATAAATGGGCATTTATTACTCCCATGCCTAGGGGGAATGAAGATGACTCAGCCAAAGGAGTTGTGGTTAATAGTGAAGTCAGAGGGGAATGCCATGTTCCAGCAGTAAAATAAAGCCTCTCTGTGGTTTAAATGTTTCCTCATCTTTGATTTTGGTGTCCCTTCCTGTCCCTATTCATGAGAACTCACAGCTGAGCCATCTAAGTAGGTAAAGGTAAAGGGTAAAGGACCCCTGGACGACTAAGTCCAGCCAAAGGTAACTATGGGGTTGCGGTGCTCATTTTGCTTTCAGGCCAAGGGAGCTGGCATTTGTCCACAGACAGCTTTCCAGGTCATGTGGCCAGCATGGCTAAACAGTTTCTGGTGCAATAGGACACCGTGATGGAAGCCAGAGCATACGGAAATGCCGTTTACCTTCCCACCACAACAGTACCTATTTATCTACTCACGCTGGTATGCTTTCGAACTGCTAGGTTGGCAGGAGCTGGGAGAGAGCAATGGGAGCTCACCCTGTCACAAGGGATTCGAACCACCAACATTCTGATTAGCAAGCCCAAGTGGCTCAGTGGTTTAGACCACAGCGCTACCAATGTCCCATCTAGTTGATCCATCTAGCCCACTATTGTGAACACCAACTAGCAGTGGCTCTCCAAGATTTTGGGCAGGAGTCTCTTCCAGCCCAATATGGAAATGTTGAACCTGGGACCTTTTGCATGCAAAACATCTGTTCTGTGACTGAGCTATGACCCTTCTGCTTAAAGAGCAGCCAAATGCTAATCTATCTCAAAAGTTTCCACTGGAACATAGGAAATTGTCTTACTGAATTCAGTCCAGCTACATGGACAGCCTATCATAAAAAACACGCTTTAACAATATATGGTTCCTCCTTTTTTTGCCCCTGCCCCCACCCCTTGTAAGTCTCTTGATGAAAAAGAAAATATACCAAGGCAACAAAATTGTGTGTGCCTTTTTCAATGAAGTCAGGTTTGTGCAACTGTTTTAGATTCATGGTTTTATTGTTTTAATCAAATCCAGGTTGTTGTTTTTTGTGTGTAACTCTCCCTGGGATCACAAAATTGGTGAAGGGCAGGATATAAATTAAAATAATAAAAATGGATAAATAATAAAGCTGAGGAAGCAGAGGGAGGCAGGTTATTGGCTGAGAGGGATTAATGTTTTATTGATCTTTTACACATTGTATCCTGTTGTGCTGAGGAAGATTTCTCTACTCATATCTACCACTACGATCTTGCATCTTTATCCTGAGTTTTCCACCTCAGCTAGATGCATCTTGTTTTTTATTCTATTTTGTTTAGTCCATTGTCCACCAATCCTTATGTTAACTCTTTTTCCTGATATGTATCTTTAATAAAACTCATTAAATATGATGATGATGATGATGATGATGATGATGATTTTTAAACAAAGATACGTTGGGCAGCTACACTAGCTATGGTATATGGCAAGAAGTCAAATGGTGGCATAGAAAAGGGTATAGTGGGAGAGCGATAGACAGATGGCTGAGGTCACTACATTTTGATTTTATTTATTTATTTACTGCTGGGTCCCCTGCTTTGATGCCACGATGGCAGAATAGAATAATGAAAAGGCAAATTGATTAGGTATTGGAACACTGGCTCGTAAAAAATTCTGCCAAAGACTTAGCAAAGTAACTTTATCGATGAAAACAAAGAAAGCAATTAAATGGAAAATTTGACTTGATGCCAAGATTAGTTTTTTGATGCAGACCAAATTCCTTTTTAAACGTACATTTTTATTCTAAAGCAGATGCTGCTAAAGAGATGCTGAGCAAGGGAATCTCATATGTGTACGATACACGGGAAGGCAGGGTAGACAACCTCGCAAGTTTATTATTCAAGGCCTCTGTGTGAAATGAGTGCATATGTAGCACACACACCACTTAAAAGGGGCATGGTGCCACACAAAGCTTAGGACTGGGTATTTTAATAACTGGATCATAAGCTCCCTGCTCCCCAAGCACAGCGGTCTTCTTAGGACAGCTGGAAAAGGAGTGGAACACATAGGCTGGCTTCAAAGGAATCTAGTAAAGCCCCAATGAATCCAAGATAATCCCTTTCAATCAGTCTGGTTTTGCAAATGCTGTAATGGGATGAAACAAGAGATACGCTACTTAATGTTATTGGCCTGCACAGCACCATGGAGAGCTGATTGTCTCTAGTACTATCTGCTGCCCGTTGCCGAGAAGAAGAAAAAGGACGAGAGGCAAAATGTTATCCTGGTCCAGGAGGCAAATCAAATCAACTCTCCATGTGTCATCTGTGCTATCTTGCTTCCCATACAGCTTCATCTCATCAGCCCTGGAAAGATCACTTTGAGTGTGGCAAGTTTCCCTTCCATTTCTCTCCCCTCTCCCCACAGTAAACTACATTTACATATTGGTTGCCAAGTGTTGGGCTTACATGACTGGATGTGAAAGTAAAGAAGTGGAACAGAATCAGAATCAGTGCCAACTCTCTCTGTGTTTCATTTGGCAGGTTTGGTAGCTGAGTCTGAGCACATTTATCTGCAATGCTGAACAGCAGCAAGTGCCCACTGTGCCTTAATTTACAGCACTCTTTAAAATGTCCATTTGAACTTGAATTGACCCTATCAATAGGCTTCTACATTTGCTCAGTCCATAGAGCTTGGTAAATTCACTCATTAACACCAAACTTCATGGGATGATGACAAGGAATTTGATTTCTTACCCACCCTTACCCTGTCTCTCTCTCTCTCTGTATATAGAGTCAAAGGTCAGGATGAAGAGAATGTCTTTTCATGGGCTGTCACCTCCTAACTTTTGAGGGCGGCAGAACTACTAAAAGGGCCTCCTCTGCTTATCTTAATACCCAATGACATCTTTGGGAAGGAGGCAGTTTGGAATAATATACAAAAATGTTCCAGATACAATGTGCATAGCTTAGAAAACTTGATGATGATGATGATGATGATGACGACGAAGACAACAACAACAACAACATATTATTTATACCCCGCCCATCTGGCTGTGTTTCCCCAGCCATTCTGGGCGGCTTCCAACAGAATATTAAAATAAAACAGTCTATTAAACATTAAAAGCTTCCCTAAACAGGGCTGCCTTCAGATGTCTTCTAAAAGTCTGGTAGTGGTTTTTCTCTTTGACATCTGGTGGGAGGGTGTTCCACAGGGCTGGTGCCACTACCAAGAAGGCCCTCTGCCTGGTTCCCTGTAACTTGGCTTCTCGCAGTGAGGGAATCAACCAAATTGGCTCCAGCATGAAGCTGGTCAACACTGAATGCTTATAGACCAGTCCCTTTTGCCAGTACTGACACCATTCATTTACTTATTTGTTCCTGAGAATGCAGATGAACTTCAGCCCAAACTGTTGCTTTTATGTCCCACCCCGTCACACACAATCCCCCATTTCCCCCCAAATGCTGATTTATTTACGACTTCTGCCGCAATCACATTGGAATCTGTTCAGATGCAAGAGGTTTTTCTGGGAGTGACTGCCTCATCTGATGTGGAGTTGAGGTTGTTGATGTGTTTGTCGACAGTGCATCATCCTGCTCTTCTGTTTTAGCCACCTGCTTACCTGCTTTTACATCCCTTGCCAACTTCAATCTGCAGTGCCTTTCATTCTTGTCTGCTTCACTCTACTTGTCTGTTTTCTTTCCTGGATCTATTTCTGTTTGTTCTAGCACAGGGAAGTACAAATGGCTCTTTGAACAAAATGTAATACAAACACTCCATACCCCTCAGAGCAGCAGGAGCAGCAACAATGGTCCAGCAACATCATTGTACCATGTGCAGGGCCATTTAAACAGGCCTTGAAATCAACTGCCTGACAGGGAATAAGACTAAACCCACCCCTTTCCTTCTATTTTCAAAAAGATGATCAGCATAATTTTAACTTTGCAAAAGTATCCATGCACATAGCCTTAACCGTTGGATCATCTGGACTGTGAGTATACAGGAGTGGGGAGGAAACAGAGGATGACTTGTGAATGGAAAGAGAAAATGTGTGCAGTAGCTTAAAATGCACCCTTTGCAAGGGGACTGGAAAAGGTGCTAATACTATTGAATAGTTGATATAATATTAGGGAATCTGCCCACCCCACCCCCCCTAGTCTGGAAGCATTCCTAGTCAACAGATACAGTAATAAAAGGAATGAAATATGGGTAGATGCTGCACATTTTATGAGTGGAAATATTACAGTGTGCCTTAAATTTTATTCTCATTTTCTTTAAGTGGTTGTGAAAAGGTCAGTGTCTAAAGTCACCCAAAAAGAAGCACTATGGGATTCAGGCTTTCACTGCTTCTCATTTAAAGACTTAACCTGTGATCAGAAGATTTGCTTGGGAAAGGGGGAAAAATGCTGGTCACAGTTTTGAGCTGAATTGGGGAAAAGGTACAGCCTTACATGGCAATGATCTATGACCTCAATCCAAATAAAGCTAGTTGTGGGGTTTAAGGTACTTGCTAATCGATTTGGGGTGTCTAAAGGTGGTGTTTGGGTTTTTTGGGGTGCATGTATGGAAAAGCCCACATTTGTGCCAATGGGGGATCCCCACCAGAAGAGGGATTTTCCTTAGGACAACAGGGAAGGAAAGGTTTAAATTTCCCATCTGTACCAACTCTCCCTGATTCCATTAATTTTTAGTTCCCTAACTGAATATTCTAAAAATCTGCACCTCCAATACAAGCATTTCACTTCAAATATGGCTTGGTATTCCATCTCTTTTCAGTGCACAGAGCCAAACAGCTGACTGTATACTGGAAGTGGTACTGAAGCAAGAAAACTGAATTGCAAGTCAATTGTAATAGACCAAAGCATACTTTGAACTGAACACTATTGCAATCTTTAATAAATTGGTTTTTTTGAAAATTCACAGCAAGTGATGTTTTATATGTCTCTACAGTGTTGTTATAGGGACGTGGGTGGCACTGTGGTTTAAACCACAGAGCCTAGGGCTTGCCGATCAGAAGGTTGGCGGTTCGAATTCCCGCAATGGGGTGAGCTCTCGTTGCTCAGTCCCAGCTCCTGCCAACCTAGCAGTTCAAAAGCACGTCAAAGTGCAAGTAGATAAATAGGTACCGCTCCGGTGGGAAGGTAAACGGCATTTCCATGCGCTGCTCTGGTTCGCCAGAAGCGGCTTAGTCATGCTGGCCACATGACCTGGAAGCTGTATGCTGGCTCCCTCGGCCAGTAAAGCAAGATGAGCACCGCAACCCCAGAGTCCTTCGCGACTGGACCTAATGGTCAGGGGTCCCTTTACCTTTACCTTTTACAGTGTTGTTATATTGGGAAGGATACAACTACAGTACTGAGTTGTGTCAGTGGAAGCCATTGGGCAAGGACATCTGCAATGGCATTCCTCCTCCCCTTGCAACTCCCACAAACGGCTCTGGGGTATATATATATATATTGTGGGGTGCAGAACCCCCTAAACAGCATATGGTAGAGAAAAGGGGGATCATTCCCTCTGGCGAGCTATAATGCTTGTTAGGATGGAAAGATAATAAAAAGCACAAGACTGAACCCCATCCATTGTTTTATATACCAGGCAGGATCCAAACAGTACAATCCTCTCCTTGTCTACACAGAAGTAAATCCCACTGAGCTGAATGAGACTTATTCCTAAGGCTGCTGTCCAAGTCTTCTCCCTCCCACTGGCTAGACTTTAAGCAGACCTTAAGCTGCATGCACATCCCTCCCACATGTGGGGACCAGAGAGGAAGGTGGAGGGGCAGCAAGATTGCTGAAATAGCCTGCAGTGACTGGACCTGGACCAGACCTGATGTACGCGTGTGACACCAATGAGATTGCTTTAGGATCCAATGGATCCTGGGCCAGCTCAGTCCTACCCGTTCCCCACCTCTAGACAGGCCCATTTCAGGGATTTCCATTGGCTACAGCCAGCAGGCACACTGCCAAATGGACCACCTGCTCATTCAGTTGGCAGAAGGGGGAGGACCAAACCGCCTGAATGATGCTTGATAGAGGGGGAGAAGCTGGTTTCATGAGGAGTGGAGGGATACCTCCATCCAATCCACTCCCCCCAGCCTGGTGCAAGTTGCTCTGCCCATTCACTGAGTTTAGGTCCCAGTGCAATCAATGAGAAAGTTATAACACGCACCATTAATTTCTATGAGAACTAAACGTATCTTAGCTTGAATCCAGTCCATTGTGTTATATATATAATTGCATATGAGACTGCTTATAGAACTTCTTTTCTGTGATTTATCCTGCAATGTAGTCATTTGTATCATTTGTATCATATTATAGGCTTTGCTCTGTTTAACCTTTGCTTCTCAATATCTGGAGCTCAGGTGATCCTTTTGCTGAAGTGTTGAAAGTCAGAGCAGTTCAGCAGTTGATTGCCCTCTTTCTCCCCACCTAGTCCTTGTGGATTCCTCTATTTTTTATTTGTTGGCCTGCATCTGTAGTATTTTTCTCTAAGCTAGGAATATAGAAGTTGTTTGTTCACAGTTTCCTAGGAGAGTAATCGCGTTAAGAAATTAATTACACACCTGAAAACAAAATCTGGCTGTTAAACTGCACATTAGAGACAAATTGTGTACTCCAAATTAGACAATTCACAGCTTGACTGAGAAGCTTGACAGGATAGGAAAATAGCTGAATATGTCAAGGAGGAGAGAGACACGGCATCCCAGATCTGAAGCACAGAGGCGCTTCTTTGTTTCTTCCCATCTGCCAACAGGCATATTCATTTTAACGGCAACCCCAATCTTCTCTCAGAATCCTGGCACACAAGAGATAACATTCCTCAACTCCTTACTATTAATCCAAGCAACAAACTAGGCACACCGATGCATATGCCTCCCCTTCCCACCCCACATATCTGGAACTCAATGGGTCAAGGGGGGGGGAAGAGGGAGAAGCAATTGGGGGAGTATCACCACCACCACCAGGGCAGGTTGCAACAATATTAAAAAAAAACCCATTTAATAATATGCTCAAAAGAATATGGTGGGTCCTAAAATATCTCAAGTATCAAAGGGTCAGGGTAAAGCACTTGCAAAAAAAGGTTCAGCCCCCCCCCTCCAGCTCCCAGCACGCTAGTAGATTTTTTCTTCAGGCTAGCATTTTGTGTGGGCTTTTTTTTGCAAACCTGCATGGGTGTCTCCAGAGAGGCTGAGACAACCATATCAGTCAGGGTGCTGTAAAGGGAGGAAATCTTCGCTAAGCAGTCAATCAGGTTTCAAAGGGAGAAGGGAAGGCGAAACATGGTTGCCCACCCTCAACCATCCCAGGCTCCAGCAGCCTTCTGCAACCTTTTGTTTTTTGGACTGCAGCACCCATAACCCCTGACCATTGGCCTTGTCGACTGGGGCTGATGGAAGTTGGAGTCCAACAGCACCTGGGGGGCATCAGATCGTGGATGGCTGGCCTAGAGGAAGAACTGGAAATGTTAACACAAAATGATAGGAGCTTTGGAGCTTGATCCAACCTCGTATTCAGTTTTGCTTACTGAAATTGCTCCACCTAACCAATAAATGAATACGAGCCCTATCCTGAATTGAATATAGGAAGATACAGCCTTTATATCACTGTTGCTTCTCTCTGGGAGAGTGGATAACCTAATCTAATAAGATTGGCTCCTGAGACATCATTTTATCCGGGTGAAAAGTGTTCAGGATCGTTGGTGACTGGTTCAATGCCCTTTAAAAAATTGACCCAAGCAGTTTTGCAGATAAGTACAATGAATATTACCAGCCCACAATGAATTGCACAAAGCTGTTCACCTGCACATGCTTTCCTTGTGGGTGTGTATTCAATTTACCCAGGAGGACCTGTTCCTTCCTTTGCAAGGAGGCATTAAACAATCAATCGGCATCAATCCATTTATATGCTGACCTCTGTCTGGTTTCTGCTGTGCATTCTGCTTTGAACATTTTGCTGTGGGGCTGCTTAAACCCATTTGCAGTACTTGGAGCAAAAACTAAGGATCTCTTTAGAGTTTTAAGTGGGATTTGGTGCAATGATAATTGTTATAGGAATATTTCCCTCAGGGCAAATTCTGCCATCTTATGTATGTGTAAAAAAAGAAGAAGACGAAGAAGAAGGAAAGAAAATTATTTATGCAACATAGTCTATTCCTGGAATTCTCTGTATTATAATTAATGCTATGTTCCCCTAAGATATTAATCTGTTAGAGAAGGCAGGACTGTAGATATTAAAAAATAGAAGTGGGTAAATTGTCCCTGTTAAGACATGCCTTTTTATTGCACATTCATGATGATTTGTGCTCATGGTGCTCTCAGTGCAGTTATGCACAATCCCACTTTCAAGATTATTTGCAAAAGTTGTTTTTTTTAAGCCGGTGTGTGTGTGTGTGTCATATTGTATCATTTCCAATCAGTGCATACTGTAGAAGGTCCTGCTTGAGGACCTTTAATGTTTCATACTGCAAACATTCTGAGGGTTTATCTTTAGCATTGGAGAAGCATTGCAGAACAACGAAGAAAGCAGAATAAACCCACCGCTGATGCACTGTGTCATGAATACATTGCAGAATACACCTGCAATGGAACCACAGTCTGTCTGGGTGGGTGGCGGGTGGTGAATACCAATAGCTGAGGAGCAACAGCAGGCAAAGGCAATTGCCCTCATGTCCTGCTTGTCGGCTTCTCAGGTGTACTTCATCTACCACTATTGGAAGTGGAATGCTGGATTAGATGGGCCTTTGGTCTGATCTAGCAGGGGTCTTTTGAAGCTCCTGTTTGGACATTAATGGGTGGGTATGCAAGTCACGTCTGAATCCACCCGTTCGGAGCCCACAAGGTTTTGTTTACCTTTGTTGAAGAGAGACCAAGAGGAGCTCACAGCAGGTTGTTTCAATTGCTTTCTGCCTAAGAAAAGTGCAGTTCTAATCTAAAACCATCACATCAGCCCAGCAGAGGTGGGAGAACCTTTCCTTTGTAGACCAGCTAGAAACAGTTCCTTGGGTAAAATAGCAGAAATAAAACACATACGATCCAGCTGCCATTTCATCAATTGCAGGGAGAGAAAGAACAACTTAATTAGACACTGCAGATTACATATTAATTACAGGCTCAGCTAGATCACGGTGGCATTAGAAGCCTTGGCACATTCCTGACATGGCAGGTCTCCCCTGCACTCTTCAGGGGATGCTGCCCCTTGTATCCTCCGGTGGCAGTGTGTGTGGGAGTCATGAGAACAGTCTACCAAGGAACAGGCAGGTGTCCAAGACTTTCGCGGAAGAAAGGAAAATTATTTTCTTCACATTTTCTCCCCTTTTACGTCTCACCAGCCAGCAAGAACAACCTCCCCCTTTTAAAGGGAGACTACCACGCCAATGTCAGACAGAAAGAAGAAACAGTCCTCTGCTATTCCATCAAAATGTTAACAGGATTTCGTGACAGGGATCTTAAAATACGACCACACTGACGTCTATTAGAGACATGAGCGCTCAGTATAGCTCTTCATACATCGAATCATAGAATTGTAGAGTTGGAAGGGACCTAAAGGCCAATGCAGGAATCCCAGCTGAAGGCAGGGGCAAAATTGTGAGTCTGGAATGAAGGCTCGGCAACAGGTATTGGTAGAAAAACTGTCTATATCGAAATGCAGCAAGGGAAAAGATGTCTGCTTGTAGCTAAGGGATAAACAGACATAGGTAAACTCCATCACCCAAGCTGGCCTGTTGGGGGGACAAATGGCCATCTTCTCATAAATGGAAGTCATGGGTATGTTACCTGGCAGGTGACAGCTGCCCCCACTGTTCAGCGATCAGTGGGTAGCACCTACCAGGCTCCAAGAGCACTAAACCAAGAATCCTCCTAAGCTGGCTGACAATAGGAGGTGGTTAGTGAAGTGCCCTCTGCCCAGTATACCACAGGGTGCCCACCATGTGCTAATCAGTAGGGATGGCATTGCAGGGTGAGGGCACACCCTCCCCCGCAGCATAAGACAAGCCACAGCTGTCTAGCCACCATGCCCACTCCTTGACCTTTTGTCTCCTCAGCAGTGTTCCGTGCCCTGGCCTTTACCTCCTTTGCAAAGGTATTGCTCATTTCCCCCTGTAATAGGAACATGATGTGGTGGAGCAAGTTGTGTAGATAACTAGGCAACACCCAGGGGGCTCGGGATTGGAGAAGTGTAAAGGGCAAAGCCCTGAATGTATCTTGCTGGTTTTGCATATCTTGCTAATAAAAAGAGCCTCTGCTAAGCTGGCAATCCGCTTGCTCCTGCACTTGCATCCCAACTCCCGTGTCGGCTCCGTTATTTCTGCACCACTTACTTGCCAAATCAGCCAAACAACCAAATAACAACCCAATGCCAACTGACTTAAGACCAGTGCAAAGTAGGCAAAAGACCTACTGAAAGGCCAATCAAGATATACATACCCAAGAAACTCCTAGTTGACTATTAAATTTATTAAATTTGTGTACTGTCCTTCAGCCGAAGATCATAGGGAGGTTCACAACATAAAAAATGCGAAATGAAAACACAAAATACATAATAAAACAAAACAAAAGCACAACAAACCAATAACCCCCCTCCCACATACAGATTTAAAGGGCAATAGAATATTAATCAGCCCGAGGCCTGGTTGAAAAGAAGTGTTTTTGCCTGGTACCTAATGATATACAATGAAGGCGCCAGGTGAGCCTCCCTGGGGAGAGCATTCCACAAATGGGTAGCGACCATAGAAAAGGCACGTTTTTGTGTTGCCACCTTCTCATGGAGGGGGGAACATGAAGAAGGGCCTCAGATGATGATTGCAGGGCCTGGGTTGGTTTATATGGGGAGAGGTGGTCCTTGGCGTATTATGTTCCTGAGCAGTTTATGGCTTTTAGGTAAAATCCAGCACTTTGAATTGGGCTCAGAAACTAATTGGCAACCAGTGCTGTTTCACCAGGATTGGTGTGATATGCTCAAACCGTCTTGTCCCGGTGAACAGGCTGGCTTCTGAAGTCTGCACCAGCTGGAGTTTCTGAACTGTCTTCAGAGGCAGCCCTACATATAGCACACTGCAGTAATCTATCCTAAAGGTTACCAAAGCATAGACAACAGAGGTTAGACTATCCTTGTCCAGATAGGGGTGCAGCTGGGCCAACAGCTGAAGCTGATAGAAGGCACTCTGCGCCACCAAGGCCTCCTGAGCCTTAAGAGACAGCAAAGGAACCAGAAGTAGCCCCCAAGCAATGTACCTGTTCCTTCAGAATAAGCATAACCCCATCAAGAGCAGGCAACCTAACATCAGACTGGACTTCATTGTATTGCATTGGCATTTCCTACTTCCCATTTTGCTCCAGTATTTGCAGTCTCAGCTTGGTGCTGTTAAATTGTAAGAAAATTGACACCCACAATCCCTCAGTTAAAGACCACCTGCCTTCAAAGTGAAGATGATCGGTTGTCAAACATCGAATGAGCTTCCCTGTGTGCAGATATGGCTTGTTTGAGCTTTTCCAAGTGGAACTAATTGCCTCGCCCATTAACATGCTCCCATTAAAGATAGAATTTACAGTGGAACACAGGAAAATAATTAGCCTCTCCAGTCTTGTCCTTAAGAATGGAGGGATCATAACAGGGTGGGGAAGAACAGGGCTACCTAAACTCATAGCACACCCCTGTGGAGTATCGTTAGGGAACTCAAGAACCATGCTGCAGCTTAGAGGGCTGCTCCTTTGAGTGACAACAACAAGACTCAAAAGAAAAATAGGATGGAGCTCTTTCTCTGAGCTCAACAATGGTAAAGAAATAAAGAAGTATGGGGGAGCATGGACAGGCTATTTCTAGCAATTCCTACGGAGACCCTCCTAGGGAGGGAGTTTTCCTAGGAACAATTAACATACATTATGAGACTGGGAGGATTAAGGTTCTCATCCATACTGTTGTTCAATGCAGACATTGATTCTTTGTTGTCCAGAGGATGTTCTCCTCCAAATCACTGCCTTCCCACACTTCCCCCTCCATCAGTCTGGATTTTCTCATGCCCTCTCTTTTTCAAAGTATCCCTAGTATGAGAATATCAAGACTGAGGGAGGGGGAAGTGTGGGAAGGCAGTGATTTAAAGGAGAATGAATTATTATTAGCCATCCATCTGACTGGGTTGCCCCAGCCACTCTGAGCTGCTCCCAGCAAAATATTAGAAACTACTGAGAAGGCCCTCTGCCTGGTTCCTTGTAACTTCACTTGCATTGAGGGAACTGCCAGAAGGACTTCTCAGTAGTGGCACCCGCAGCTGTTCCCGGTCACCAGTGTAGCTGCTGCATTCTGGATTAGTTGTAGTTTCTGAATCACCTTCAAAGGTAGCCCAACATCGATCAAATAGCAGTAGTCCAAGCAGGAGATAACCAAAGCATTTATCACTCTGGTGAAGCAGTGTGTGGGACAATGGAGAATTAAAGGCAGTACAGGATGCATACTATCTACATTAAATGGCAGTATGGAGGAGCCCTAGAGCTGCTTAGTCCAGGACCTCACAAGGGAAAGTCTCTGCTTTAGGAGAAGTCAACCTGGTGTTCTCCAGACTACAAGTCCCATCAGCCCCAGTCAGCCTGGCCAGGAGTCAGGGATGATAAGGGTAACTGAGTGTGCCCTGAAAAGCAAGGTCAGGAGATGAAGGTTTAACAGATTCCTCAAATGTCTGGGCATTGTTTGAAGTTTGACTGCACTGAGAAGCAGAGTTCTCCTTCGAGAGAAAGCTAGGACAGATCCTCCGGCAGCCTCCGCGCTGCTTTCAGACACTCTTTGCTGTTCCAGCACATTTCTGTGCAATGCTGTTATCTAAAAATGCCCGGCGGCTGAAAA
The DNA here is from genome assembly GCF_965207765.1 of Zootoca vivipara. NCBI lineage: Eukaryota > Metazoa > Chordata > Lepidosauria > Squamata > Lacertidae > Zootoca > Zootoca vivipara. Next base: position 65,055,772 of record NC_142584.1, on the reverse strand, counting down.
CAATTTAATATTCATAACTAACGATCTGTGCATATGGAATATGAATAATGCTAATTGTGTCTGTATAGATTTAGTATAAGAAGCTTTAAGGGAGTGGGTGGGAGAGAGGGAGGAGGAGCTGTTCTTTCCAAAAAGCTCATGGCATTGAATGGGCCACAATAGGCCTTGATAGCTACAGGAAAGAGGTGGGTGACTTCTGCACATCCAGGACCCTGCCAACCCCCTGATGTGCATACATCAGGCAGCCATCAAATGTGCCTGTTCTGCATGCTGAAAAACTGGTAGCCATCAAATGTGCCTGTTCTGCATGCTGAAAAACTGGTAGCAAAGGATATGGATTCTCTCAGTGCTGGGGCTGCTAATCAGGTCACTCCTCCACAGCCACTTTTGGTGCACACAACATATGGTCTGCAGCAAAAGGAAAGCTCATTTGCAAAGGAGGCTGAGCTGTCTTAGGCAAGTCCAAGACTGAACAATTATATCTCCCAGGAATTGCAGATGTGCCTCTTCCAGTTGTTGATCGCGGCTAGTTGCAGCTGGTTTGCTGCATTGTCGCAATCAACATCTAACTTCCATTGGACTGGTGTCATCATATGTAGATTTGCTTCCAAAAATCGTTTAAAAAGGGCAAAACATACAGGATAGTGTTCCAAGGAGACAAGACAGATTTAGTCAAATATGAAGCATTTCCAGAAAATGTGTGGTATGTTTTTCTACAGTGTTTAGAGCCATGTCAATGCACATTTGATGTTGTCATGATATTGTCATTCTTACAGTGTTTCAATTCACTGGGGATCAAATCATATTCTTAAAAAAATCTAAAATACTGTACTACAAGAAAAACTTTTGCATGCACCAGGACCCATTTAAAATGGTGAATCCTAATTCACTTGAATAAGCGAATAGAAACACCTTATTAATCCTAAGCATGTTTACACAGAAATAAATCCCACTGAGTTCAATGAAACTTACTATTTTTCAGCAGATGTCCTCAGAATTGCAGCTTAAATGTTTGTACCTTTCAGACTACAAAATGTATGGTGCATTGCAACCATGAATAAAGAAGCATGCACAAAAAAAATATAAGGGCTAGAAGGCAAGGAAGCAGAAACAAAGGGAAACCCCATGGAACCAGCATGATTTTTATTTGTTCAATGGATTTCCATTGGAGGTTCCTTGGTGTGGAACCAAGATAATTGAATTATCAATGGATTCCGCTCCGTCCCACCCATAGTTTTCATGTATTCCTAATAATGTGTGCTGAGAGGGGAGCAAAGCTCACCAATTCAAGTTTTTATGCTACAGAAATGTGTGGGTGAAAATCTCATAGACCAGACATATTTTCATCGATGATGCTTTGCACACTTGTTCAGTTGCTGTAGTCTCTGTGATGAGAAGAAAGAAAGAAAGAAAGAAAGAATCAGCAGGTGCTTTGCTATCTAGGACTTTTTGGCAACAGACACTGACCAGTTATCACCTGTTTAAAAATAGGTATCTGAAGAACTGTGCATGCACACGAAAGCTCATACCAATGACAAACTTAGTTGTTCTCTAAGGTGCTACTGGAAGGAATTTTTTTATTCTGTTTAAAAATAGTAAGTGAGAATGGAAGATGACATAACAGGATGGTGGAAACCAGATTATTCTTATTCAGCCTTTGGAACAGTCCATTTGTCTCAGAAATATATTGCATGTACAGCTGTTCCATACCAATTCCCCACTATGGGCTGTATCCAATGTCATGTAAATGGAAGACAGCTTGTGCAACTTATCTTTCTCTTCCCCTTTTGGAGCCTCCTATACCCTACAAAAGAACAGAGTTGGAAAACCTCTAGCAGATTGTGGACTTCATCATATGGGACTTCATCATCAGTGGTGGTGGTGGTGGTGGGAGAGCTGCCAAAACCAGGCAGTGGCATCTTATTTTCGTTATCTATTAATAACACCATGGTGCATCTGCATCTGCACAACCAGACACCTTCATCTGCCCCAGCTGCAAAGAAACATGTCTGTGCCGGATCGGTCTCTACAGCCACAGCAGACGCTGCAACCTTCCAACGATTTGACTTTACTCCCAAAGGTGCACACCTCCATTGTCTCCCGAGACAGACAGGTGCCAACTATAATTATTTCTCCAACTATAATTATTTCTAGAGCACCTTTCACTGTGTAAAATACCAAGATGGTTTATTAGATAAAACCAGAACAACAAAGCATAAACCAGAATAACCAGACTTCAGTAAAGCCAGTACCTAAGGACAAGTGCCTGGGGGTGCCCACATGAAAAGGTAGGGTGTATTTTGTTTTTTTTTAACCAAGCAGCAAAACAGCCAGCATGATATCATATGCACTTCTTATATATCTATGGATAGTGGGGTTCACTAAAGGCCTTCCTTCCAGTCCCTACAAGAGAAATCTTCTGCTGGACTTGACACAACTAGATAGGTCTCCTCTTATAACCTCTGTGAATATGGGTGGAGGTGCCCCCTCAGTTAGTCTGGTCCTAAGCTCTTATAAGTTAACAACAGCACCTTATAAGTTAACAACATCACCTTAAACTTAGCTTAAGCAGCCAGCCAGTGCAAGGTTCCCAATTCCAAGCACCCACCACCAACTGCAGCCTCATAAGCCACAGCCCACAATGGTTAGTCGATTCCTTGAACCTCTGCAGATACCTTTTGGGAAGGGGCAGGGAAAGATTGGTTGCCTGAGTTGCTTCTGCAACAATGAATGCAACCCAATGAGCCGAAAAGTGTGTACAGGAACAGAATCCTGTATCTTTAAAAATGTGACCACAGTCCATTTCCTGCTTTCTTTATTAAGAATTTCTTTCATAACAGGATCAGTTGCGAATGGCTTGAAAATGACATTATCGAGGGAGATAAAGCCCTTAATGCAATGTGCCGCCCAAAGGAGATGATGATCCTGCCATTTTAAAAGCAGATTTGCAAGTGCATTCTCTTTACAACTCCCTCACCCCACCCTCCGCTCCGGCCAAATATTTTTTTTAAAAAAATTACGTAACTCTGTTTAGCTGCATGGCACACTTTTGCCACCATACGTACAGGGCTGCAGCGTTGCCATGTGCCTTTGATTTGATTTGGAACCACTTGAAGAAAGGTCATTTGAAGGTTCCTAATGGAAACACATTTAAGACGAGAATCCCATTAGGCCATGCTCATAAAAAAACAGAGCGGAGTGGACCCTTAAGCATGTTTTATCACTTGTAAAGATGCAAGTCCAGTGAAGCATGCAAATGGGAACAGGAATAAATAAATGTTGGTCTATTAGTAGCACTTTCCCTTGTGCTGTTGTGAGATGGACTCTTCTCAAATCATCCTTAATTCCCAAGCATTTTCTGCATTGGTTCGGGCAAGCAAACCCTGAACTAGAAGGGAAGGGGGACTTAAGCACCTGCTTGGCACATAGAGGTAGGTCTCAGAATATTAGAACATTGGAAGCTGCCTTGAAAGGTAAAGGTATTCCTGACCATTAGGTCCAGTTGCAAACAACTCTGGGGTTGCGGCACTCATCTTGCTTTATTGGCCGAGGGAGCTGGCGTACAGCTTCCGGGTCATGTGGCCAGCATGACCAAGCTACTTCTGGCGAATCAAAGCAGTGCATGGAAACGCTGTTTACCTTCCTGCCGGAGCGGTACCTATTTATCTACTTGCACTTTGACGTGCTTTCGAACTGCTAGGTGAGCAGGAGTTGGGACCGAGCAACGGGAGCTCACCCCGTCACGGGGATTCGAACCTCTGACCTTCCAGTCAGCAAGCCCTAGGCTCAGTGGTTTAGACCACAGCGCCACCCGTGTCCCTGGAAGCTGCCTTACACTGAGTCAAGTCACTGGTCCATCTAGCTGGGTATTGCCTGCAATGACCGGCACCAGCTCTCCAGGATTTCAGACACTCACAGCCTGGAGAGCTGATGTATCTCCTGTTAAAAAGCTTAAGAAGCCAAGGTCAAATCTCAACCTTGGCTTTCTGTATGCAAAGCAAATGCTCCACTCCTGAATTATGGTTCTCTCCTAAGAAGAAGACATATACTGCGAAGGAGGAGGCCACTGGCACCTCCCATTGAAAGGAGCTTGGGGAGTTGCAATGAGTTAGACCAGAAATGTCTCCTGTATTTTTTCTAATCAATTTTATTTTCTAATTTTCGCCAGTTATCGGGGAAACAAATTGCATTTGAAAAGTATGAAAGGTGAAAGAAAATGTTGGCGAACTTCTCATGTGTGGGGATGTGAATGCTTTTGGAGGGCATATCTTTTGGAGGATTCCAAAAGGGTGTTTACAGGCATCCCTCCTTTCATTCTACAGATAATCTTATGGGTGACCTGAACGCTGTAGCCTCCCTAGGTGCCCACTATTCCTATGGGGCTTTTTCAGATCAGGAAGAATCAGACTTCATCTAAATAGAAGAAGATTGTGAGCAGCCAGGGAGGCTGCGGAGAACTGGAATGCTTACAGGAGAGAAAAACACAGAGACGTCACTCTTGTCCACCTCACAATGATAAAGTGAGCTCAAAACCTCGTACCCACCAAAATTCTAAAAATTCTAAAAGAAAACACTTAAAGTACCATGAGGATGGGGCACAAAAATAGAAGCCTTATCCATCTGATATCAATTGTTTTAACTAATTTTAATACTGCTTTTCAAAACTTGATTTTTCACTTTCTGGAAATATTTATTAACAAAGAATTCTCACATACCCCCAACCACCAGAAACATTCCTGGCTTTTATATTGTTGTGACCCATCTTTGGAGCTTGTAGCGAAGGTGGGCGATTAGTAATAAGAAATAATAATAAACATGATAATTCAGTCAAAGTCTCTGTTGCTGCTCACCCTGGAATGGGAGGTGATAAATAGCTTTTTGCCTTTGTGCCGACTCTCACAGAAATGAGTTGGTGACTACAGCCAATGTTTTGGGCCCTTTAGGCCTTCAAAATGTATCTCCTGTTAAAAAGCTTAAGAAGCCAAGGTCAAATCTCAACTTGGCCTCTGGCTGGAGGCCTGGCCTTCTCTCTTTTCACAAGGATAACAAGCCCAAGTCATGCTGCCTGAAAATGCCAGCCATCAGTGCGAATGTTTGACTGTTTCTGTGTGTGCACAGCACCAACGATTTCTCATACAATCATGACAATGGCAAATTATACGCTTGTGCAATTCTCAAAATTGGGACCTCAAAAGTTAAGGTTCCCATGGCAACCATAACTCATTCCTGTCACACAGATGTACAGCAGTACTTCCCACCCCCAAGTATTGTTTCTAATGCCCTTAAAAAGATTTGTGGTGGATCCTGCTTCAGCACAGGGATTTGGGCTAGATTGGGCTTTTGAAGTCCCTGGCAAAATGTGCCTCGAGTTTCCCAGTTTGGGTGTTAGAACACACAGTTCCACACTCCCCTCCTCAGAATGGCACATACTGATAAGTAAGGGGGCAATGGCCATTTTAGGGGCTCTGTTGAAAAATGAGAAATTCAGCATCGCAGTATAAGCTCCTTGGCTGGCACATCTTCCCTCCCTCCTTCAAGAGGGATTGACAGCCAAGAAACGCCCATTAACTAGTGTGTCTCCCCTTCCATCTTCTGTCAGCTCCTCTGAGGGACATGAAAAGGTTATGTTCTATTTCCAGCAATATTGTTCTCCTGTAGTGTGAAGTGACCAAAAAAGGGAAATTAGTTTCAAGAAGTCTGAAGAGTAATGCTCAGCATGCTTTGGCCAAAAAAGGTCTTCCTTGGAGGCTTTTCTTAGAAAAAGAAAAGAAAAAAAAGGGGGGGGAGGACAGCAATCACTAAACCATGCTATATACATAAAATTTTTAAAAACTATTTCAAAAATCATATTTAAAAGAAAGCCCTCAGGATAAACATCCCTCACTGACATATTTCTCTTAAAAACTCTTGTTAGTAAAAACTTTTATTAGTAACACTAAACAATATTTATTCTTCCATAAACAGTGGTACCTTGGTTTAAGAACAGTTTAGTTTATGAACAAATTGGATTAAGAATGCTGCAAACCTGGAAGTAGATGTTTTGGTTTGTGAACTTTGCCTTGGAAGCAGAACATGTGTTCCATTTGTAAATTGAGCCCCCCGCTGCTATGGGAAAGCACGCCTTGGTTTAAGAACGGACTTCCGGAATGGTAAACCAAGGCATACCACCAAACAGACATTACAACATACATACTTTCTTGTAAACAGCTCCAAAACATCCATTTTGATGTCTCATTAAAGCACCACATTCAAAATATTTGAGAGAAAACTGGAAGAAAAGAGTTCCAAGAACTGCAGGCAGTCAGATAAGCTTGAAAGTCAACTTTTGCTTTATTCTTGGGGCTGCACATTTTAATCTTTTCTGTAGTGAGGATGGAGACATCATGTATGCCCAAACAAGCACTGCCTTCCGCTGCGCATTGCTATCACAGGATTGTGGGCGGTCTATCTGCATTGGCTTTCCTTTTCTTGGCACATTGCTATAATTTCTAGGTTTGTATGTGTGTCTTTGGGGTAGATGACAGAGCTTTGGTAGGGTGAAAGGCAACATTGGAGTAAATATGAATGTGACTTGCCAAGGAGGTAGTCTGCTCCGCACAATTGGCTTCCAGAGCCTTATTTCTCTCTCTCTGCCCACCCCCTGCTGAATAACTCTACAACTGATTCAATTGCTGATTTGTTGCAAGCATGCAGGAAAACGTCTGGCTGGTGCTGCTGGAAATCAAAACCACTCTTCTCAGGCAGGGGCTTCTTCCTCCAAATGCCGTGTGGTAGCTGGGGAATGCATGTGGCTGCCTCGTACACGCACTCTCATGCTTCCACAACAAGGAAAACAATGTTTCTAGCTGTATGGGGTTGACCCAGCCAATTTCCTGGCAGTCAATTTTTGCTTCCCAGGCTTTTAATGTTGTATTTCTGTTTTTATGATATTATTTTATTGTGTTTTTGTATGGCTCTTAGATATTTTTAAATGTAAAGAGGTTCCAAAATATGCTTTCACATAAGTAAGTAGGTACATTTTGGAAGCAAAATAAAATTTCAATCTTAAATAAGTCCAAGAAGTGGGGTGTTGTCTTCTGAGTCTTGGGTTTTTATTTGGGGGTAGAGGGGTGATTGTTATTAAACTACTAGGATGTTAGGAAAGAGGTAGTAGCTATGGTGGGGGACACAGTGTGCTCCTTTAAGGGTAGTTTGTCCACCTTTGGTCCCCACCCTGCACTCAGCTCTCATCTGTGGCTCCTAGAAGCTGCCAGCATGCAACAGTGGCTACACCCTGGGAAATAGATTTGACTGACTGGCTAAACCAGGTGAGGGTAGCCAATGGGTCTCAAACCCTCCGTGATATAGGGACTTCCCTGGATGTGGAGACAGGCTTTGGCAGATTAAGCGGACAAGACCAATAGTTGGTCCAGAGGTCAAGAAGGTGGTGTCTGCATCTGCGGTAGAGGTAAATGGGCTCAGATGTGGCTCATCAACCTGGGAAGGTAGTTCAGCTTGTGTCTATACTCATTCATGAGAAAGGCTTCAGGAGTAAACTCTGAGGAAAACTCTGTACCCACTGCCTTGCAGGACATCTTCAAATCTGGAGTGGAGTCCCTAAGGCGGTTGGATGGTGCCTTGCATGCCTCCTCCCAGCAACACTTGCAGCCCAGTTGGTGCCAAACCTATTGTTCTGCTTTCCTTTGGACCACCTCAGCAAGGCTGAGAGGGGGTATTGTCATATGGGCAGCCTAGGACCTCTATTTACACGTCACGAATTATCGGTCTCTGCAACCCCACAGGGTGCTTTGATTCTCCAGGTGTTTGAATTCAGCCCTGGAGGTGCACTCTATTGTCTCTCGAGACAGACAGATGCAACAAGGATAGAATCATAGAATCGTAGAGTTGGAAGAGACCACAAGGGCCATCCAGTCCAACCCCCTGCCAAGCAGGAAACACCATCAAAGCATTCTTGACATATGCCTGTCAAGCCTCTGCTTAAAGACCTCCAAAGAAGGAGACTCCACCACACTCCTTGGGAGCAAATTCCACTGCCGAACAGCTCTTACTGTCTCTTTCTGATACCTAGGAAGTAAGAAACAAAGGGACTCAGAACTAGCATCATGAATAGTAAAGTACCCACACAAATGCAGCACCTCTAAAATGATTCTTGCTGCTGGTTCCAAAGTTCCTCACTATTTTACTCCCCCCCCCCCTGTTCCAACCAGATTTGAAAAGGTGTTGGATCAGCCCTAACCCTGCTCATGGCTAGCCCAAGGCTTTTTCACCACTTGGATCAAAGATCCAAGCTTCCTTGCTAGGGGCCTTGGTGAGCAGTAAAAGCACCAGCCTCATCACATTCCCTTTTGCCACATTGAGCCGAACCTCTTTCGCTTTGTGCAAGGAGATGAAGAGGTGGATCAATCACAAACACTCGTGCTGATCAGGGCAAAAAATAAAAAATAAAAAATACATTTCTTCATGATGTCTCTAAGCATTTTAGTAATTAAGAACTTTTCTGCAGCGCCCTTCACAAAATATATTCCAGGGCAGGAAAGTTACAATGCATCCTCCACCCTCACACACACTTCTGCTTTTGATTTAAGGAAAGGGGTTCTGTCTACACTACAACACAGAATGGGAAACCTGGACCAGAAATGCCTAGGCATCTTCTTACGCATGGCACTCAATGGGAGACTGTGATGAATCAGTCACCCCTCAGTCAATATTTCTGTGCAAATGAAATGGGAGAATTCCAATGTATTCCACCATGAACTCGCTGGAAGAAAGGATGGGATGCAATATGATAAACTGAATACAGACCCTTGTCTTTCTGTTGGGTCCTCCTCCAGAGCCTTTCAAACTCACTTCATTTGTACTGCCTGCCTAGATTGCCTAGATCAGGCATCCCCAAATTTGGCCCTCCAGATGTTTTTGGGACTACAACTCCCATCATCCCTAGCTTGCAGGTCAGTGGTCAGGGATGATGGGAATTGTAGTCCCAAAACATCTGGAGGGCCGAGTTTGGGGGTGCCTGGCCTAGATTGTGCACTCAGCTTGTC